>NC_051862.1:86079973-86792339 GCF_015732765.1 Culex quinquefasciatus
TTGTACTGAGGTCGCTGAGGCGGTTGTCGGTCGCTTTGCCACCGCCACCTTCAGTATCGGGACTTGTACCATTTAGCCGTTTCGGAGGTTCGGGTGAAACTTTGGGAATGGTCGTCGCCGGCACAGTCGGCTTCGTCTCGATCAGCTCCGGTTTGGTCAGCTTGGTGACCATGATCGGTAGGTTGTCGCACCTGTTGATAAGCTTGGGATCGATGTAGTTGGTGGACTCTTTGCGGGTCATCAGCTTTTCCTCCGGTGGAGCCTTTGGTTTGGTGCTGCTCTTGCCGAGGATCGCGTCCAGCGAGATGACCGTAGGTTTGCTTGTGCTGTTACTGTTGTTGTTGTTGTAGGTTATGTTAATTGGATCAAGCTTGATCGGAACAAGCTTTTGTGGGACCTTCTTGATCGGTTGAATCTCCTGAACAGGCTTTTCGGGCTTTTCCTTTTCGCTCGGCGACGATCGCTCGTTGCTTTTACAGTTCACGCTCGGACTGTATGTCTCCTTTCGCTCGTGTCCGGTCAGCGAAGCGGACCGCTTGCTCAAGCTGTTACTCTTGTCTTTCATCTCCTTTTCGCTCATGAGCAGGTTAAGCTCGTGTTCGTACTTTAAAAATACCGCCAGCGAGTCTGTCTTCGAAAGCGGAACATCCGTTGCGGGCATGTTCGGATCTTTAATATCCAGCTTGAGATTTCGTCGAACCGAGCTGGAGTCGCGCATTTTCGGCTTCTCCGCCATTTGTGCCGCGTTGAACACGGACTTGATCGGAATCTCGTCGTACTCGGACGACTTCAAAAAATTCGGCGATACCGGCCCGTCGTCCGTGATGCCCTTCTGGATGTTGGATTTGGCCTTCTCGATAAACATTGGCCGCGACACCTTGCGGGGCATTCGCAGCGACGAAGCGCGTCGGAAGTTGGAGAGGTTCATGTTGGGGGAGGTCGTCTTGGTCGTCGCCGGAACCACAACCGACTTGCTCATAGCCTGTGTCGGACTGGGCGTCGCCGGACTCGTCACGCGGCTGTTGGAAGTCTGTTGTTGTTTGGTCGAAGTGTTAAAGCTAGAGGTCGGTGAGAACAGCTCCTCAAGCTGCCGCTTCGCCGACAAAAACGGGTCGTACCGGTCCGGCGTGTAGCCACTGGAAGTAGATTCAAAAAACACAGGGAAACAAAAGAAAAGAAGAAGAGAGAAAGAGAAGAAGAAAAAACACACATGTAATAAAGAAAACCGTTCAACATTACGTGCAACATTCATGGTACTGGATGATTTCGTTCCGATCGCGACTCAAATCGAAGCTCTCTACCCGCTCCGTACAAAACAGCTTAGGAAGCATTGCGTGATTTTTCCCACCACCACTGGACGGATCTTGCGAATCTTGGTGCATTTGGTGCAGCGTGACCTTCTTCGGAATACGCGACCCCTTGCGGCGACTAGCGGAACCACCTTCACCTCCTGGACCACCACCACCGGACCGATCAACGATCGGTCGCAACTCGTTCGAGTCGTAAAACGGAGGCACAAAGTCGTCATCCTCCTCCAACCCACCCTGCGCCACCCCATGACGACCCCGTCGCTTCCCAGACTGCCCAGACTTTCCCTTGGTCCGCTTCATAGTGTTCGTAAACGGAATCTCCAACTCTTCATCCTCGAACCCCTCGTACTCTTCGTGACCCAAGTCGCGATCCTTCTGTCGATTTTGCTTCTCGTAGTAGTAAAAGTACTGCTCAAAAGTTTCAAAGCTAGACTTGCTGGCGAGCGTTTCCTGGCTCGGGTTATTCTGGATGCCGGAAGCCGCCGTACAGCTCAACGAGCTTCGTTCGGCCAACGGAGGAGGCGGCGCGTTCTTCGTTTGCTTGTGCGGATCGAAGAAGGAAGCGTCGCTGCAAATGGAAACGGAAGAATCGGAATTATGCGTTGCATGGCTTGCACGGTGCATACAAAGAGGTTCAGAAAGAACAATATGTACAACATTTACTGAACAATTAATAAAATTTCTACAGACAACATTGAAAGAACAAACTCTGTCTAGCTTCAACGTTTCCACACCCATATCATGTGCGTCGAAGTGCCTTCCGAGCGGAGCTGCTATGGAAAGGACTTAAATACTGAGTGTACATATTTGTTAAAATCCTTTTCCGGCGCAAAAGTACGCACGGGACAAAGGTACGCGCCAACCATTTTGATTCTTATTTTTTCCTAAAAAGGTTAAATTTCGAATAGTTTCAGGCTCAACTTTACGTGTTTACAAAAGTGAAGTGAAAAAATGAAATACAGTCATCCCACATATTTGGAACGGTTTCCAGATCGGCCAATGTTCAAAAAATCATAGCAAATCGATAATTGAACTTAATGACCTTCATTTACCTTCATTTGAAAGCTTTTCTTGCGATCTTTCGAATGCTGTATCGAACATCTGCAAATTTTAACTTTTATATAAAGTTTTTGAAGAATTACTTTGACCCTTGAAATCCACAAATTCGGAACACTTTTTTCTTACGAATGTAAACAAACTTTGGATCTCTCCAGAAGTACATATTTATTATCAAATAATGACTTCACTGAAACCAATGAAACTCAAGCTTAGTGATGTTTTATACATGGTTTGATAACTTTTTTTGTGAAAATATCAGTTAAATTCAGGTGTTCCACAATTGTGGGTGGCACAATAACATCCCACAATTATGAAACAGGCCATTTGGAGGCAGTGTTTTGCTGCTCTGGACAAAATAGTCTTGGAATGAAGTTTTTTGCAAGTTTTTTGTTCAAAAAGTACTACTTTTACTAGTGAAATAGCAAGATAATGTCCAAATAAAGGTTCTAAAAATAGTACGATCGACAGAAAAGCTACTTTTGGCATGCTATTGACACATTATCATAAAAGTGTTCAGAATTTGTGGGTGTTCCGAATATGTGGGATGACTGTATAATATATGACACATTCTCCGGCAATGTACACCTTAGGATGAAATTTTGAAAAGCGTGTATGAGCTATTTGGATATTTTTCCTCGATTCTAGACAACTTGAAGCTTCAAAAATCATGGTTTTCATTAACACTCCTCCGTCCAAGGCGGAAAAAAATTGGAACGCTAACTTCAACTCGCTGGTTCTCAGCCAAAACTCAACCAATCTGGATGATTCCTTTTTCCAGAGATTTGTACGGATCTCCAGATGAGCCTAGAACTTTGCAGATCTCGATTTGATCAATCCTCTAATTACTACGACTAAATTAGTCGGAGCAACTTTTTTTCCGCGTGTATTTCCGAAAAGCGACGCAAGCGGGAACATTTTTGCTACGCTGCAAAAATACAATAACTTTGCTAAAATGTTAGCAAAACCCATAAAATTAAAATTCAAAATTTCCGTTATGATCTCAGGATTATGATGAGCTTCTCAAATTTCCATTATTTTCTCAAAAAAATTCACAAAACTACGTAAAACTACAAAAAATATAAAATGCCTCATTTTATGACTAGAACTTTATGGTAAAATCATTGATTTCATTGATTTTTTTTATGAAAATGTTTCAAGTTCAAACGAACCTATAAAAAAGCTGTGTACAATGTTGAAACTTTTCATATGCTATGTTGTGTCGATCAGATCGTGCTGTTTTGCCACAGCCTGCAATTACGACAGTTGGCCGTCCGAAGCCGTTTTGTCACTCTTGCATGCGTGTGTACTGTTTACATTTTTGATTTTTAACCCGGGACTCCAGCAACCAATTTCAACCAAATTTTGCGACAAGGCACAGAACGGTCTTCCACACAAAACGTGTTTGTTATTGTTTACATTGCGTGCTCGAGATTTTGTTTATTGGTGGTCAAACGTTAAAACGCTTTTGTCTTGAAACGTCAAAAAGTTACCTGCAGCGAGATACACAATCAAGTCGAATTTGGACTGGGTTGGAATCTCGGTGATGCAAAGCGCTTTTATTTTATGTTAAAAACATGTTGATTGGCACACCAATATCGGTACAAGTCAGTCCAATAGGGGAAAGTGGGGCAAGTGTAACAAGCTAAGGAAATGCTCGTTATAACCCATTAAAAACGTTAAAAAATCTGTCGGATTTTTTTATAATCATCTTATTCCAGGTCTTGACTAAGACTTTGATAAAACAAGTTTTTTTTTTAAATCCTGTTTTAATGTAAAAAATTGAATTTAAAATTATTGATTTTCCGTACGTTCTACTCAACTAGTGGGGCAAGACGAACAACCTGTTGGGACAAGAGGAACAATGCATGAAACAACATGTTAATTTGCTAACAATTGAACTGTTATCACTTAGATACATAAGATTAGAATGTATTTGAAACGTTTCTTTAATTTTTAGATTAAAAAAAAAATTTTACTAAAAATTTGATCGTTTTCACGAAAAAAAATTACTTATATGCAGGGTTGTTAAAATATCAAAATATCAGCTTTCAGCAACTACAATTATCCCGCCTGAATGTTCATGCCTCAAATACAACTTATTTTCTCTCCTTATTGAAACTCTCAGTGCCGAACATAGCCGAACACGTTTTCGTGTTTACACACTCGCGATTGACATTTTCATTTTCTCTCTCATTCCCGCTTGCACGATTATCCAAACCTCACAGCGTTTAACCATAAAAGCCGGCACAAAACCAATTTCTGCTAGCGCAGTTTTATGGGACGTCATGCGTGGTCGGCTTCTAATAGCCATCTCGCGTTCTCTCATTGCAGTTTTCGGAGAGATTGAGAGACTCAACGGTGAGAGCGCATAGTCGGAAAAAAGGCAGGAGTGATAGAGAGAGAATGATATCGCTGGGAATTACGAGACACAAGAAGAGATCTCACAAGCTATAGTGACAGCCGCTATACTCTCGGATATTTTTCGTGCAGAGATAATCAATTGACAGCTTTTCTATTACTCATTTGCAACACTGCTTATATGATAAATAGTAAATTTTCATTGTATCATTATACTTTGTATGGACATTTTTTTTGACAATTGTTTATCAGTTCTTAAGGACTTTGCCGCAATTCGTAATTTTTTCCATACTAAAAATCCATTTAATACACTTGCCCCAACTGAACATGATTTTTTTAAAAGCTCTCAACAAAAATAACCAAAAGTTAAATCATACTTTATAATAGGTGCAAGTGGTAGGACACTACTGATCTAGGAAAAAAAAAACATTTAGATAAAATGAGCCTTAAAACGAACCCTAAGCCTTATTTTTTACTTTTTAAATATTATAAGAAAACAAAGGTTTTGAAAAAAAAAAACTTCATTCAATCTTATGCCCAGTGGCGTTCACATCGTTTTGGCGGTTATATGGTAGTAGAATTAGCTAATTGCATTGCTAGCAACAATTCCTCATACTGGAAATAATCAAAATTGACGGTTCTCGTTTAGAAATCAAATACAGCAGACAAATAAATTTTAAATACAAAACCCCGAAACATATTATTCCAATCATTTGTTTCACCATCCCAAGATTGTGCAGACTATATTTATGGTGCAAATTTGAAACTCTAGAAAAATGTGCAATAAACAAAACTGTACAACTAAAAGACATTTTGTCAACCAAATAGTAAAAACAAATAAAAACTCACGGTTATTCAACAACCATTGCATCCTACTGAACTCTATATCTTAACAATAAATAAACCAAACAGACCCAACTGTGCAAAATGCGAGCAGAACCGAGAAAACAAACCAAAAACACAAAACAAAACCAAATGTGCCTACACAACACAACGGCATCGGAAAGCTGCTGAAAATACCTCTTGTTGCACTTTACAATCTTGGTGGCGCCACGCTTCAGCGGAACTCGCTGCTCTCCGGCGCGACCCGTCGCAACGAGCTCGAGCCGCTCGACGCGCTCCACCGAAACGGCCTGCTCCTTCTCGCGGCGTACGTCCTGCGTCGACCGGATGAGCAGATTGTTGCCGAAGATCTTTCCGGTTGGGTTGTTGTTGTTGTTGCTGTCGTTCCTGAAATTCTCATTCTCTAGCAGATTTGCCCTAATTTCACGCTTCTTCCCGGGGAGGGTTCCTCCCCTCCGGTCACCGGCGTACCCAACGGCGCCGGGGTCATTCGAGGGGATCTTCTTCAGAGATCCGGAGTGGTCGGATTTGCTTCGCGTGGTAAATTGTGGGTGGGATGGTTAGTTTGATTTTTTTCAGGGATGAAAATTTTGAAATGAGTGGTTAGTTGGGACATACAATGGGGGGTTTTGAAAGGGGGAAATTCTACGAACTTCCAGTCTTGCTTTCAAGATTTACTCACTTATCACTGGAGAGAGACGAGCTCATCGAGTTGAGATGACTCCGGTGTCGCGGGAAGGGCAGATCCAAATCGGCTAGACTGCTCGTGGAGCCACCGCAGCTTAGACTGCCGGAGTACTTCTCACGGTTTAAGGCACGTTTTGATCTGTAATGGAGCGGGGAACGAATGTAATTAGCCACGTTGCTAAGCTGCACTGGAACTGCAATTAAAAACTTTTAGAAATGTTAAAAAAAAGAGAAAAGAATTTTTTTTAAAGAATTTAAAGAATTTAAAGAATTTAAAGAATTTAAAGAATTTAAAGAATTTAAAGAATTTAAAGAATTTAAAGAATTTAAAGAATTTAAAGAATTTAAAGAATTTAAATAATTTAAAGAATTTAAAGAATTTAAAGAATTTAAAGAAATTGAAAAATTTGAAAAATTTAAAGAATTCAAAGAATCCAAAAAAAAAATTAAATTTTTAAGAATTTAAAAAAATTAAAGAACAAAAAAGATTCGTATTTTTGTTTTGTTATTTTTGCAATAAACTTCCTTTCTGTGTAGAATATTCGCGATAAGCCACGCGCATGACAAATTGCTCGAAAATTCTTATTGATTTCAACACCTAAATCACCAGGCAAACCATGTCGACTGGAACTTTGGCCAACTTTTATTTTTCTGATTGGTAACTCATGTTGGGCTCACACTGATACCTACTTGAGTTGCGGTGCTTTGTACTGGATCCTCGCTTGCAACCTCTCTTTGGCGACGCTGGACTGGTGGTGCTGGATGTTCTTGTTGAGCAGAGCCTTCTCGCGGCACCACTCGACGTGACGATCGTACGCCTTGAAGCCGAAGCACCGCTCGCAGTACGGGCAGGGTTCGTTCTGCTGGGACAGGCTGCGCTTCAGGATCGGTCGCGGTGTCGTTGCACCCGTTGCTGTGGTTTGGTGGGTGTTGGATCCTCCGCCACCCCCGCCGGAGGAAGACATTGTGGCGAGCGTTTGTGAAGTGGACATTGAGTTGTTGTTGCTGCCTGCCCCGCTGTAGTCTTTCCGCTCAGGGGTCGGCGTTTTGCTTGTGCTGAGCTTCCGAACGGGGTTTGTCTGGAATGGAGATTGAGAAGTTTTTTTTAAAATGGTTTTTCTTAAAAATAAAACGTCTAAAACGTTTTTGATTGGTAAGTACGTACTGAGAGCACTTGATCTCCAGTATTGATTTTTTTAAAGATATTGTGCAACAAAAACCAATAATGTACCAATTTAATATTTAGATATTTTCACTTTTGTTTAGAGGTGGGCAAAAAAAGAGCGAGCCGCTCAAAGAGTCGGTTCACTAAAAAGAGCGAACGAACCGTGGCTCAGAAAAAAAGAACCGCGATTCTTTTTAAACTTCGGTCTTTTGAAAGAACCGTTTAACACTTAAACTACCATCCTCAATATTATCCCGCGAACTACCAAGCTAGCGAAAAAAGGCGAAGTCCAACTTCAAACAGCTGTATGGATTTTCAAAATTCAAGAAGCAAAATATGCGGACAGATCTCTAGATTATTTTGCTTTTTGAAAAGTCAAAAACAGAGGCACTAACCCTAAGTTATTCCTAAAACCAACCAGGTAACTTTTTTTCAGCCCTGTATTTTCTAGTTGTTTTGCATGTTGGATCGAATGTTGAATGACAATCTGTTTAAAATTTTATCATAATGCAAGTTACAGTACAATTATAATATCCAATACCATATTGGACCGATCTGGCCACATTGGGATCGGTTCCAGGTTCTCCGGTGGAACCCGGAATATCCCCAATTCCAGAGTATTTCCAAGAATTTTATTGGAGTGGCAATATGGGTATCAAAATTCAGCATTTTCAAAATCTGGGCTGAAAAAAAGTTACCTGGTTGGTTTTGGGAATAACTTAGGGTAAGTGCCTCTGTTTTTGACTTTTCAAGCAAAATAATATAGAGATCTGTCCGCATCTTTTGTTTCTTGAATTTTGAAAATCCGTCCACAGGGAGCCGAGATACAGCTGTTGGACTTCGCCTTTTTTCGCTTGCATGGTAGTTTAGGTGTTAAAGATGGCATGATTTATGTTATAATTATAATTTATTGAATTTCCAAAAAATAAAAAAATAAATGGTTTTAAATTTGTTTTTCAGAATTGGAAATGCAATTTCAAATATTTCAATGCAAATAAAAATTTATCTCAAAAGTAAATGATTGTCTAAACAAAATGAAAAAAAAAAAAAATCATTGTACAACTGATTGTACACTAAAGTATTCCCAGAATACGAATTTGAGCATTTCAAATTGCATAATTTGTAAAATATTACCAAAAATCTACTGAACAGTTTAGAGATTTTTGAAAAAAACCCCCTTTTGTCCGATTAAACTTAAGCGTTTATAGACTTTATAGATTAAATCAGAATGTAGAAAAGAGTTCACAGAATATTTTTTTCGAATAAAACATCAGCATTAGTTCAATTTTTGCAGAATTTTTCCAGCATCTTAGATTTAAGTTTGGATGCCATTCAATTACTCGAATGTGTAGGTTCGAGTAGAAATCTTGACAAAGAGACCACCAAAATTTATGATTTCCAAGGGCATCATCTCGTTTTCAGTTTTAATTTGGTTTATCAAATAATTTATAAAAGTCACACGATTCTTAAAAAAAAACCCTTTTTATTCAAACTTTGAAAAAGAGCGAAAGAGCCGGTTCTTTTTAATGAGCGAATGAAAATGAGCGGCTCCTAAAAAAGAGCGGTTTTGCCCACCTCTATTTTGTTAATAATTAAGTGAAAAAATTACAATTTTGTTAGATTTTATGTTTTATGTGATTTTTTAACTTATAGTATTGTTTTTATAAAAACCAATTGAAAATGTCAACCGAAAACGGTTTATGTACTATGCCACTGTCGATTGGTGGCTGATTGGAACCTGCTCCGGTGCCCCGTAGGATTTCCCAAGTAACCGCGGGACACTTAACAGTAACATTAAATCAACGCTATTGACCAAAAACCCACAAAGGACCACTTTGGTACCCCAACATAATCCAGAATATCTCCGTTAAAATTGGACCATATTTCCCCCGTTCTGACAGTTCAAAATATAGACAAATCTGAATCTTGTGCAACCGGAAGCATCCAATTTAGTCAATTATATCTAAAGTTATAAGATTTTTTCACAAAAAAAGGCTTGAAATGACAACCCGAGTGTTTTAGTGTTAATCCATCTATGTTGTTGTTGCCTTCCTCACTCCTTACCAAAAATGGTTCAGACAAAAGGTCAGAAAATAATTGACATATGCCATAAACAATAGGTTTTGTACGGAACCAACTAAAACCAAAAGATCCGACTTCAAAAAAATAATATGAATATCACTTAAGATGACGGCTTCTATCATTGCCATGATTTTTCGTTAGCCGATATAAATTAAGCTTCGTTTGCAATATTTTCACCAAATATCTTCTAAAAGATGTTTAAAATACAGTACTTGTTCGGTAACCAGGCTGAGATTGTATCCCAGTCAGGGCTTGCGAAATTTCGACTTTGTTTGTGATAGCTGACAAAGCACTCCAATCGTCTTCACCACGACAATCTGATTTTTACGTTCTGCTTTCGTTCGTTTCAAACACAAAGGAATGAGTGCTACGCAAAGTCACTCACACAATCATTGACTTCTCTCCAGGAGAAAAATCGCCTACACCCTAACCAAAATCATGACTTTTTGAGTTCCAAATCCCTTTTTTCATACGATTTTTTCAGTTCAACCCATATAACCATTTTTATGGTTGTAGTACCTGAACTCAAAAAATCGTATGAAAAGTGGGATTTGGAACTCAAAAAATCATGATTTTTGGTAAGGGTGTAGAGAGCGGTCGTTTGACATTCTACCGAGATTCCGATCATCCCTCCAATGATAGCAATCATATGATTTCTGTCACCACTCAGCATACACTAGGAAGAGAGAGACAAAAACGAGAGAAATAGAAAGAGCACGTTGTCTCGTTCGGGCGGCTGCTTGAGTGGTGCTCATTTTCCGTTGGTTTCGTCTTCGTGTTTACGATCAATCGACCGTCGCCAAGCAATGACGGTCATGATAGGCGTAGTGTGTCAGCGATCAAATATCGTTTTGGGAATTGACCGCTGACAGAAAGTTCAATCGAATAACGAGCAGTCCCGTTCAGTGATAGATCCCTTTTCAAGCATTGATCCCAGTCAATGCTGCTCGCTAACTGGGCCAGGCATGCCAGATATTGAAGATTTTCGGGCACATCACAAAAACGCAAATGAGTTTAACTTGATGGCAAAATAATATTTTACAAATCTGTTTTTGGCAAAAGAAGCAAAACATTGTTATCTTTTTCGTGAGCAATTCATTCAATTGAAAATCATCGAAAAACATGGCAAAACAATATGTGGCATCCCTGAAATGGGCTGAACGAAAAATTACGAGGGGATCACCGATGCATAATATTTTCCAGATAAATATAAAAATAAAAGTTACTCAATAATTTGTTTACAATGTTTACTTTTCATATTTCTTTAATTGTGATTTGAAATTAAATAAAAGATTGAAAAAAGATTGTTTCGTTTATTGAAGATGATTTTTGCATCCATGAACCCCTCGGTCATTTCAATTTGTTTTGGTTTTTTGACGTTTGTCTGTTTTTTAACTGGGCTACGGTCCCGTTATCGAACGCCCAGTTAAACAACGCCCAGTTACCGAACATCTACTGTAGTACACTACACGTATTGACAAGGTCGATTTCAAAGAAAATTGATCATCACTCTAAAATGCTCAGTATTTATTTCATTTTTACAGATTTTTGCATCGGTTGTACCCATTAATCAATTGAAGGCCCTGATGGAACTTTTGATCTAATTCAAATGTCTCTCAAAAGTTATATAATTTTGTGAAGCAATCATTGACCACCACAGGTTGAAAACACCGACCAACAAAATTATTGCGCAGGCTCAACTCGAGGGGAAGCATGAACTTTGGGGTTCCCAGAATTACGTGCACTTTGAATTTGAGTTAGTTCGGATCTCCTACACATCGCATGCAATTTTTGGGTTGTATGCAACAGCGACGAACCGCCCTTATTCTCCTTACAAACTTTGCAGAAGATCCATTCGGCCCAGACAACCTTTTTGTAAAAAAAATCATCACATTTGGTAGCACTAAACAGACCCCAAAAGAGCGCTGGAAGAAAAAAGCACTAAGCTGAAAATAGAAAAATGGGCGTGGCCCAATGCATTCTCGTATGATTAAAATACATTTGGGAAATATTTTTTTTAAATGCTTGTAAACGGAATAGAATAACTTTTAGTAAAAGTGAAAATAAACAGAAATGTTCACCAAAAGTTGCTCTACTTGTTGGTGTGCTTGGTTTTAGTAATTTTTAAGAAAAAAACTCCAGATTATCCAGCACCATTCAAACACGACCGCTTATAAGGCTTAAAATATGTATATTTCCCCTATGTTATCATTTATATTAATGAGCTGATTCAGCAATTCCAAGTTTGTTGACATCGCTAAGAAAAAAGTGCTGCGAATTAAAGCGGATTTCAGGGGCTGATGTTCTTTTTTTAAAAAAATTATATAGAACGTAAAAATTTGTAGCTGGTCGACAACCTAGTCAAAAGTCAAAAAATTATGGATTTTCTGTGATTTTTTAAAACTCGACCTTATTGGTTAAAAAAATCTTGCGACAAGTTCAGCGAGGTTATCGATTCAATATGATATAATGCTATTTACTAATTTGGTATTGAACATGAAATTCGACCCCTGTTCTCTCGTACTAATCCCTTTGTCACACCTAGCATACACAGAAAGAAATAATGTAAATTTGGAAGCTGTAATTTTGGAAGGTTGAATATTACCTCTTTTATGATGTCATTTTACCTCAATTTAGACTGAAAAAGTGAAATTACACCAGAAAAGTGGAAAAATTACACATTTCCAGAGGTAAAATTACACCTTTTTTCTGACATAAAAGATGTACCCCTTCCCAGATGTAATATTACCATGACTTTTTTTTTCTGTGTATACTATACACTTTGTAGAGCATGTGAAACTTCGGAATCTGTACACCTCTGTGAGTTTCGCACTTCCAATGAATGTCCAATGGTGCAAGTCCCATTGCCAGCGTAGAACGACTGTATTTTGAGACGATCACGGTTGAGTACCACCGAGACTGAGACTCGCCAACAACAACACCAACCGATATCAATTAGCATCAACGGAAGGCAAATCAACTTCTGAGTTACGTAAGCCTTGTTTGATTTGTCGCTTGCTTGTTGACCAGACCCAGGTTACAAATCGGTTCGGTTCTCGAGCTTGAGAAACATGTTGCTTACCGTTTTCGGTGGGGAAACGCGGGCCTGCGGGTGGTTCTGGGGCAGGCCAAAGTTCTTCGGCAGGTACGAGGCCAGCTCGGTTCCTTCGCGCCGCTGGCGGGACGAGTCGAACGGTTTGCGCTTCTTGGACTGCATCCGCTCACAGATGGCGATGTGTTTGACCAGTGAGGTTGGCACAAAGTTGCGCGCGCAAATTGGGCATGGCTGCAGCTCCAGGTGCTCCGGCGGGTCCGGAATCTCGAGGAACGGATCCGGCGGTCGGTACTGCTGCTGTTGCTGCTCGTAGACGGGGTCTTCCTTCTCCTGGTCGGCGTAGTTTTGCTTCTCGTTCAAGTTGTTATCTGCAAAGATGAGTGGGAAAAAATAGTTGCAGATAAGATGCCTTTACTAATGATCTGTTCGTATATTAATTTCAACGAGCAGAAAAAAAAAAACAACAATGGAATCAGAACAATTTTGCGCCACTTATCTTGGCAAAGCGCACAACTTTGCATAGTTGCATCTTAATTCTCACAGTCTATAAAAAAAACAAGAGATTTCCAAGTCAGAAGACACAAAAAAGAGCTCATCCAAGCATGCTTACACTTATAAATATCGATAAAAATGTTTCGTTTCGTGACTGCAAGCCTCAACAGGCCTCTTTGATGCTGGAATAATCTATTGCCTCTTTAGTGGTATTGTTTCGTTTTTAGTTAAATTGCCCAACACCTCATGCTCGAAGCCACGATTCCCAGCAGCACTTCGGACCGTTTATCTGCATGAGAAATAGCTGTCGTTGTGCGACGGGTGCATCATCTCCGCGGCGTCCGGCGATGCATTAAGTCATAAAGTCGTGCGAGAAAGTCATAAAGTTTATAAATAAATTTCTGTCCCCAGTAAAAGCCACAAAACGACACACCTCCTCTCCTCACTTCGACAGGTCATAAAAGAGACGACTTGGAATTATTTATCCGAGATAGATCCAGCGACAGTTTTCGGGGGAAATTTATGGTCGTTTGAGGTGTACCCCATGGTTGACCCCTGGAACCGATTTGCTTTCGAATTTCTCAAGGAAGAGATATCTTGTCTTAGAAGACGCAGTGACCCCAGCAGATATTGAGCTGAAAGGGTCACTTTCGGATTTGATTCCAGCAATGTTGCATGCCAACCGACTTTATGAATGAACTCAACCCCTGATGAAATAAATGGTGTGAAAGAAAATGGTGACACTAAATGCGGATGTTCATAAAAATCAACTTGACGCTCGCCCGGCTGGACGGTGGAACTAGAGCAGTTCTCTACGGAATCGGTCTATTTTCTTTAATTTTAATTTTTGTATTTTTTAATCCGGCTGAAACTTTTTTGGTGCCTTCGGTATGCCCAAAGAAGCCATTTTGCATCATTAGTTATATGAAGTTATATTGTCCATGCAAATTTGTGCGTAATATTGAATGTTTGGCCCTTTTGAAATGTTAGTCTTGATTTTACATTTTCGAAAATATTGTTTTCGAAAAGATCGGAAAATTTCACGAACCATTAGTTGCTAAGATATCGACATTAGAAAATTGTGGGTTGTATGGGTGATATGGGTGAGACTTAGAAAACATCAATTTTCCTGTTTTTAAACCTTTGCATCTAAGCCAGGGGTACCGTAAACCGGGGTGACATTGATAGGATTTCAATTTGTTTTTGGAATATTTTCCAACAGTTATGGTTTTTCTCAAGATTATTATTTTTAAAACATGTACTGGGGTAGGCCACACAAAGTCCATGCACTTTTTTGGAAAAAAAGTTTTTTTTCAATAGTGTTTGGAAAACTAGTTACGTTAAAAATTCTTAAATTAAATTCCGGGGTGACTTTGATAGTCATAGTGTTTCTTGTTAAAATCATATTTTAGATGTTCAAACTTTATTTTTTCGTTAAATGTACCATTACTTAAGTAACTGATAAAGTTTTTAAGAAAAAAAAATCAATGTTTGTATTTAGTTAACTAAGTTTATAAGCTTTTTAACAAAATACAAACAAATTTTAGGTAAAATTGTTAAAATGTTGGAATTTTGCCTGAAATTTGTTAAAAATAGTTTTGTTTATGAAATTATCGTTTTATATTGCATTTAAAACTGAATTCAAAGCACAACTCACAAATTTTCACATTTTACATGAAATTTGTTCAACTAAAATTGCCTATAAATTTGGAGATTTTTTTTAAATTGTGTTTCAAAAACACATATTATTTATTATTTACAAACTTATTTAACCTTCTCCTAGTAGAAAATTGTCCAAAGAATCCGAAAATGCATTCCGTTTTCCGATTCAAAATCGTGTTCATTGAAAAAATCATGACACTTTGAGAAGTTAAAAATAATGACATTCATCGACATTTTCTTAACTATAGTAAACTAACTTTTTAAACTTTTCAAAATTTTATGAAAATTTCTTTTTGAGGTACTTTGAACACTTTTCTACCACGGTCAGTATGATTCTAAACAATTCCGTACGTATTTTAATTGTACTCTTCATTTTGCGGAAAAATCTCAAACCTATCAAAGTCACCCCGGCTATCAAAGTCACCCCGTTTTACGATACTTAAAGTTTTTGAAGGCCGGGCCAAATTTGAAACTCAAATGAGCTTGCGAGCCAAATTTACAAAATAGGCCTTTAAAAAAAATACGTTGAAGTTTTCTGAAATTTCTGTTATTTTTAAAACACTTTCGTTAATAAAAAAATAATAATAGAAAAAAACAAAATGTCCCTTTTTTATCAGTAATGTTGATTTTATTGTAAACAAAATTAAGTTGTATGAATTTTCAATTTATATTTTCATTAAAATTTCATTTTTTTTTATTTCGATAATTGTGACATGTAATTTCAATGAAAAAATGTAACAAAATTTGTTAAGCTCCCGTAAAGTTAAATTTCAATGTTTATTTTCAAAAAATTGTATTCTCGACGAAAAAAAAAACATTTTGGGGAATAACACGTATTCATCGAAAACAAACTAAAATTCAAATTATTTTTGAATAAACCCGACCATGATCAAAATGATTCTGAACGCAAAGGAATGCATTTTTAATGGGTTTCAGCAGTAAGTTGCACGTAAATTTCCGTGATATTTTGAAGTTTTTGAAAAAAAAGTTTTGTTCCTACACAGAAAAAAAAGTTGAATTTTGGAATGTTGAAAATTTGGTAGGTTGAATATTACCTCTTTTTTTAGTAATATTACATAAAAAATGTGTAAAAATGTGAACTTGATGAATATTCATCAAAAACTGATAAAAAATCATCATTTTTTGGGGTAAAATTAATCACTTTTTTTGCCACAAAATCTGTCACCATTTCCTGATGAATATTACCATAATTTTTTTTTCTGTGTAGTTTTCGATTCAATTATTAAAAGCTTTGTAAAATATTTCCATCAGCCTTATTCGTCCAATTTCAACATTTTGTCTGCGTTGAATCCCGAGGGAAGGTTTCTAAGTTCAAAGTAAATTTGATCGTAATTTCATGAAAAGGGTCATTATGACTTCTCATTAATAATGAAATAAATACTTTTTGCAATTAGCACAGATTTCTACCAAAGTCAAATTCGAACGTGTTATAAATATTTCCAAAAATGTTTGATGAAAGTTTTGACGATATTAACTAGTTTACTCAAATTGAAACGTGTGAAATTGTTTGAATTATTATGATCATTGGACAAAATATTTGTGTCGTAAAATGGGGATCAAAATATTAATCTTATTTTTATAAACAAAAAAATATCAGCATAAAAATGTAATAATTTTAAGTTTGAAAAAGTATAAAATCGCTTTACAAGTTTCAAACGGGCCATTTTACATGATCATTCAAAATGGGTCTGCGGGCCGAAAAAAAAACATCTCGCGGGCC
This sequence comes from Culex quinquefasciatus, assembly GCF_015732765.1. NCBI lineage: Eukaryota > Metazoa > Arthropoda > Insecta > Diptera > Culicidae > Culex > Culex quinquefasciatus. Next base: position 86,096,428 of record NC_051862.1, read on the forward strand.
ACGTTTGGCCCGCGGGCCATACTTTGGTCACCCCTGATCTAAGCAACTAAGGGTCCTATCAACAAAGTTCAAAAAACAAAAAAAATAGAGAATTTTCTCAGCTCTTCAAAAAAAAAATTCAAAATTGGGCAAACATGATCACTAATTTAAAAAAAATATAACTGCGACTATTTTAAAAAAAGTTACCTAAAAATGGCTATAACTCGCAAAAGGTGCACTTTATCAAAATTTCACTAAAGTACTTTTTGATTGCAAATTTGATTTTACATCGAAAAATGAAGTTGAAAAATATTTCGATTCGAGACGAGCAGGGTAGAGTAGTCATCAATGAGACACGGGGAACAATGATAAAATGGCTCTCACAAGTCGTAGTTTCAACCAATCAGGCTCATATTTGGGGGAAAGGTGTGTCTACTGGATACACGTCTGCCATTATAGTGGTTTTGGTTATGGACGCTCCCTTGAAAAGTTATTCATTAATGTTTGATTCTGGGATTTAAAAGTAAATTATGGATAAAAATTACATTTTCGCTCGTAGGCTGCCATTAACACCAAAACTAATATTTCTTCAAATTTCTTTCGACGTTCCATAGGGATTGAGTTGGGCTACAATGTCCTTTCATTAGGTTTGGCCAAAATTTAAAATATACCCAGTATCCAGGACTGTCTCATTGTTCCCCACTCATTTCAGCTCATGGGTAACAATGAGACACTTTGATTTTTCTTCATTAAACTTTTCAATATCTATGGAAATCTTTCAAAACATGAATTAAAAGTGATTTTTGGCATATTTATAGAGTTTTAACTTCATTTAACCAAAAATACAAAGTTATGTGGTATAAATATACAAATTTTACAAAATTTTAATACTTTTTAGTATAACTTTTGTTAATTAAAGTTTCAAGTTAGCAAAATTGCTTTAAAATGTTCAAGGCAAGTCACCTGCAATGGAACAATACAAAAATATGATGTTTTACTAGAAAAGTATTGATTTTCGTAGAGTGTCTCATTGTTCCCCAGCTGTCTCATTGTTCCTGCCAAGTGCGTCTACAATGAGACAGTTGAATAACTCTGGCTGTAGACGTCAGATCGATCTCATATTTTGGTCAATGTTAGAGCACATTAAAAGAAAGAAAATGCAACAAAAAGCTCATTAAAAAATGATGATGAAAAAATGAGAAAAATCTTTGAAAGTTGAAAACCAAAAGTGTCTCATTGATGACTACCCTACCCTACAGAACATTTATTGCCAAATTTGAAAAATCCTGGAAACCGGAGCATTTTGTACGGTATGTCCACGCATCTGTTCTCCCCTGTAGATGCAGGATGCATTTTTCGGACTAGCTGAGCTTGTCTTAATTAAATTAGATTAGAAATGATTTGTAAAATCCCGGGAAATTATAAAAAAAACCTTGTAAAACAAACTCTTACCATGTTTTGTAATGTTAGAAATATTTGGTCATATTAAATTGCTTTTTTTTTAATTTAAATTATTATTGGAAGATTGTTTAAAAATAATTTTCCAGAGTTTTTTTTGCAAAGATTCTACAAGCAATTATTTTTTCTTTGTTTATAGGACATTTTCAAACAAAATTTCAGATTTCAATGATTGTTTGTGAGTTTTTTTTTAAATAAATGTTCACAAAACCCCAATGTGATTCGGTGTTTATCCCGTTTTTTGTTGCCATCCATTTTTGTTATTCCTTTTCTCAAATTACCCAGCGACAAACAACGACGACGACGACGACGACAAAACGTGGTCCCCAAATGGCATCATTCATAAGAATTGAAAATGGTATTTTTAGCGCATTTGAGGAGGACTGGTGACGAGATCCAGTTCTAACCACCAGCACTACCCATAATATGATACTCCACAAAAAAAAGTGACGAGATCACTGACTCGCATTTAGATTAACGCATTTGATCGGGGCTCATTTAGAAGCTGCAATAAGAAAGGATTTGGGTTTTGAAGTTTTCGCGCCGCTTGGTTTGGCTTGAAATCTGTGTTGGTTTTGAAATTCAACCAGTGACAGTAATCCGATTTGAGGTTTTAACAGGTTGTCATTCGGCCACACAAAATTAACTCGGTAAAATAGCTGGAAAACGGTTTTGGCAACCGATATAATAGTCGGGTGACAGTTTTATCTCAGCTTTTAAATCTAACAAGGTCATTTTAGCGCACTTTGACTTTGACTGTTGTTTATCATAAATTCACGTTTTATTAAATCTTTGTCAATGTGTCAAGGTTGTAAAGGAAAGAAGTCCTAAAAAATAACAAACAAACAAGAATGTCAATTAGTAAGCCAAAATCTTCGGAACTCGCTGAGTAACACAAAAAATTCTCAAAGTGCTAATTTCTTCAAAGTTGATTCCCTTCCTTAGCTCACCAGCAGGGAATTTGTGAAGTTCCCGCACCCCCAAAAGTATCATGTGTCATCATCAGCATGACAATAGAGACTGTGTGGAGCTTAACCCTCTACTATCTATTTTTAGCTCAATTTGTTGATGCTGTTAAGCAATACCGTCAACTGGGGCGAATCGGGACACATGGGGCGAATTGGGACAGCAGTTTTAACCAAGTCAGAGCACAAAAATTTAATTTTCTGGTTGGTTTCGGATAGAACAGACTCAGACCAACAAAATGTGTACACCCATTTCCAAATTTAAAACCTGTAAGTGCTCTAAACACTGCTGTCCCTATTCAGACTGTAGTCCCGATTCGCCCCAGATGACGGTACTCAAGAACTTCGGCTTACGAAACCGGAGATCCAATCTTCAAACTTTTCTTTAGATAACAAATTTATTTATTTTTTTTAAAATCATCTATACGTCAAATCGTTAGGTACTATTAAGCAAAACAATGTAAATGGACCACTGTCAATAGAAAACGTGTAACTTTTTGATAAAATAGTCTTATTAAGATGAAAAAGGTCTGGTAATTTAATACTTTTGAGGTAGGTCGTTGAGGGTTAATTCTGGGAGCGGAAGTCGGCAAGCTATGTGTGTGGTTAAGCTCCGAAGATTCAATATCGCATCTTGGGTCGTGATCTGAACATATTGAAGGCAAAAAGGGGGACCAGCAGCAGCTGATGCATGGTCAACACAACAACACAACGCAGCTGAAACTCAATGAAGCATCACAGAATAGCACTGAAATCTTGAAGGGAAGTTACCTAGCAGTGTTTGAAAACTTTCTTTATTTTACTTTTAGAATTTGTTTGAAAATTTGACTCTGAAATTTATTGACATAGGTGGATATGCTTATTTTGTTAACAATTGTTTTTGATTTTAATTTAAAAAAACAATCCCACTTTGAAGACACAAAGATTCTTTTGTTCTGCCAAACATAAAAGCTGTCTTCTGAAGTTCCAATGCAACATTTAAGAGCAGAGTCGTTTCGTTCATTTATTAATTCTATTCAATTTAAAGTACACTTTCTCTCGCACACACACAGTAGCATCAACTCTGTAAAGTGAGCCAGCCAATGCTATGCTGGTGGTGGAGGGGAACTTTGATTGAGATTAACTATTCTTCTATTAAACGAAGTTCGGGTGGTCGCGGCCATGAAAAGGCGCTTCGAAACGAATCATGAGATGCTCTCTTCTTGGATGTTGAACACGTTTTGCTTCATAGAGATAAGTAGCATTCACTTAATTGGACCCATTAAACAATACATCTTGAGCCGTTTAGCGCGCGGCTCCGACTGAAGATCTGCGCACCGATAGGTCTACAAGGCATAATTTTTAATTGCAATGTAAAAGGTACCCTCATTTCAATATCGCAGACGAGCCTAAAGGGCTACCGCTCGAGGAGAAAGAAGTTGGATCGAACTAGCTTGTCTCACTAAACTGTTATCTGTGGGTGCCCCTGAGCAGACAGACTTTCATCGGGCCCGCCTCTTTCTAGTGCTACAATTTTAATTCATTTTACTCTACAGCAGAAAACTGCAATTACCTTTGCATACAAGAACTCATGCCACTAATGGCTACCGATCACGTGAATTGGAACCGCACATGTAATGGTGTAGTGTTAGAGTAAAAAAATCATTCAGTTGCACACCCCACTTCTCCTTCTAGATATGTTGCTGATGTTGAAGAAAAGTATGTCAAACTAGATAAGCCTGTAGGCTTCGGTTGGAACAAACAGCTTACCGGGGAGATTACCGATGGGAAATCGATAGGAAAAAAATAGTGCCTTCCATTATCTGGTTGCTCGTTAACCTAATTTGGGGTTGGGTGAAAAGTAGGGCAAATTGGCTAAACTTAGTTTGACTTTTTTTGTTTAAATTATTGCTGCTTTGAAATTTTTAGTTTTTTTTCAGAGCAAACTGTATTACATAAACATTACTGAAAAAGGACATTGAATTCCCACACAAATCTTTCGGTTAGTTAACAAATTTGATTATCAACGGTTAAAAAATGTAGAATCAAACCAGCATAATTTTTTTTAGCTGTCAGGCACCGTTCATAAAGTCCTGTTAACCTCTCAAAATAAAAGACTACATGTTCAAATCTGACATAAAATAACATCCCCTCATTTTGCAATAAAGTGTCATGAACTTAATCCGACGAAAAGCGAATCAAACCAAAATTTCTCCTTTGATGATTACTGGGTGATATAAACGATTGTCAGCTTTGGCTGTGTTTCTTAATAACATTTCCCCTATATTGTGCGAAAATAAATCAGCAGTATTTTTTAGTGGACCAGTCTCTAAGCATTTTTTTACAATTATAATAATAATGGTATCGTTCCATGGTAGAAAAAGTGAAAAACACGCAAAAAATTTAAAAAATTGACTGTAAAAACATGAAAAAACAAGATAGGAAAAAGTTTAGGTAAAAAGGTAGGAGGTTGTAAAGTAAGCCAAATAGGGTATTTGTCCCTATTTTGGGCCTAGTACCTATTTTGGGTCTACCAAACATAATTCAACGAAATTGAGCATTTCACCAAATCTGGCAGGAATCTGCCACTTGATAATGATACGTGCAGTCATTATCTTTATTTTGGTGGGCAAGAATAATTTACTTTTTCCTTCTAAAATAGAAATAAAGCAATAAAAATAGCACTCTTCACTTTTTTCTTGGCAAATCGCTAATTGCCCATTAGGGCGAAAATTTTCACCACTTTTGCTTACCGCTTGTTGACACTCAGCGCCCGGCTTTCAGCACACGAATGAGAGCCTTCCCCCGAATCTCCAATCACCGGCAATATGTTTTTTTTTGTGGGTTGCACAATCCCGTTGCAAAAACAATCACTAAACTGTCACCAAATCAATAAAATAATTGATTAATAACTTCGTCCATTTCGGAGAGAATGGCTCTATATTCAGTCCATTTGACACTTCTACAAATTGTGACAGTGTGTTTGCGCTTTTCACAAGTTACAGTCTTTCTTGCATATTACGGGCTTGTTGTTTGGCTACACAACAAATGTTTAAAACTCGTAAAGAATGATATAAATCATGTACAAGCTGATTATGCACGTAATGCAAGTAAAATCAATCATACTAATGATGATTTGTGGCTTAAAACATCACAATGATTTAGCATGTTTGTCGACCGAATTTGTGCAGCTGTACTGCACGAGCGGGGGCTGAACCGTACGTCAAAAAAGTTCGCCATGTGCTTCGAGATTTCAACCAATCAGAAGGTAGGCGAAAATATGTACAAAGAAGGTCGTATGCTAGAAGCAATATCCTCAATAGAGGGACAAAAAATGTTTCAGTTTCTCGGGCTAATACAGAAATATAAAGTATTTTCATCAAAAATGTGATTAAGTAAGAGCATTAGCATTAAAAAAACAACTTATTCATGTAAAAAAAGCAAGGCTGCCAATAGCAGCCTTTGAGAATACATCAAATAAAAAGTGCGCTCGGCTTAGTAGGCCCAAAATAGGGACATATACCCTACTATCAGAAATAAACATAAACTAAACAAGATAAATGCAAATAAAAATATTAAAAAAGAAACAAGATAAATATAACACAAGAGAAGTAAAGTTTATCGTAGAACAAAAGTTTCTCAAAATTAGGAGGTCATTTCAACAAGGGAAAAATAAAAAAATCGAAAAAATTGGGCAGTAGAGGGTTAATAGGTATTTGAAGCAACTTTTGATGACTTGACAACACCGCCTAGACAAATTAAGGAATAACAAAAAAACACAGCAACATTTCTGAAAACTTTCGCCATGGATGTAAATGGTTACAAAATGGAAATTAAATCACTTCTGCGATACATTCATTGGGGGTGACATTGCACAGTGGTGCAGATCGCAAAATTAAGTGGAAAATGGATTTTCCGTAAAATGATGAAGTTTTGGTGTCTTGAGAAGAGTTGTTGCGTATGGAATGGGGAAACTTTTGGTTTGATTGGAAATTAGGGTGGTTCACTATTAGGGTGATTTTGAACATCTAACTTTTCAGGAATATTTTTGGGATTTTTTTGTCTTCTAAAAAATTGTTGAACTTGCCAATCCAAGCAACTTTGTCGCAGACACCAAAATTTTATCTCGTAATCTACGCCTTCTACGGCCAAATTTATAGAAAGCTTCTGAGCAAACCTTCAAAAATCAATTTTCTAACGTGGCAATTCAGGGTTAAGTTGTAGAGAAAAGTGGTATTCGAGGCACTTTTAGAGCTCTAAAAAACAAACATTTTTATTTTTTGACAAGTCAATTTGGACTTAAGGGTCAAAAGTTACAGCGATTTTAAGGTAAAAAAGATGCAAATTTAAAACTTAAATATCTCGAAAAGGCGTAAGCCAAATTTTAAGCGCGGGGTTGCATTTGAAAGAGGAGATCCAGCTTTATAAACGCTGCAAAAATCTCAGGAGTGTTTTTCTTTAAACACGAGATATCTTCATTTGAAAAAGTCTAATTTTCAAGGGAAAAACTTATGGGACCACCCTAAGGTAGATTTTCTGAAAAACCATAATCGTGAACAATCCACATTTTTAAAAAAGGCCAAAAGTTGCCACATTTCATTTGCAACAACTCTTCCAAAGACACCAAAGCTCCACTTTTTTTCGGAGAATCAAATTTCCACTTCATTTTGCGGTCTGGATTCAAACCATTTCTTATACCTATAACAACTTGCTTGCAACTCGGTCAGAGAGACCTTAAATCCATTTTTCACAGTAGGATATCTACCTCAATAAAACATGTTAGTCGTTCTAATTCCTGCGATCCTAAACAACAACAACAATGGAACTTACGGGCAGTAACCTATTCACTCGCCCGTTTGGTGGACCTACCTCTTCGATCATCAGAAAGGGAAGGGTGATGCTCCGGGGAGGGTCCACGTATTAAAACACCTTTTAAAGCTCGCGCAGACTCTGATATGAAATGTTGTCACGCGAGTTTTCGTTTTCTATACACGCCACCCGAGTCGTATTAACAATGCAATCAATGGGAGTAGTTACACTCCAAAAGGGTGGTATGGGGGAGACTGCAAAATCGTACACCAACCCTTTTTGTTCATAATTGCCACACATTCATGCGAATAAACAACACTCCCTCCTGTGCGCTCATTTGTTCAAGCACCACAGAGTTGGGTTACGCCGCCGCACAAAACTTCGCGTACGCGTCAAGATTCCGAAAACCGGAAAGAGATGTTCAACTCCAAACTGTACAGACAAAACAATGCCTCAGCTATCGCACACACCACATTTCGCACAGCATCTTCCGGGGTACGGCGTCGAGGGAGTGTTGTATTTCCCACCAGTCTCGGGGTCAGTTGACCCAACCCTCGCTTTTGGACGACTTGTGTGTCTCCCGAATTACGATTGTATCACTCCACCACAGCACCGCTGGCCAATTTCTTCTACTTTCCACACCGGTGAAATTCGCGAGACGAATCTTCGACCGGCTCAGTTCTCACCAAAGGTTCCGCCGGGCGCAACTCTTCAATTTCTCACGGCCGCGGCTTTAGGGGACGACGAAAATTACACCGTTTTATCCGCGCGCAACCACGAACTCCTCCAAATCGCGCGCTGCCGATCGTAACCTAGCGAAGGTCTACACGGCACTAACCGGCCCGAAATACCCCGAGAGTTGGGTCGGGTGTACGATTCTCGTGAAGAAGTCGAGCTGAGCGAATTCATCATGATGTCGCGCGCGCGTTAACCAAGTTGGGCTGAGTTGGGCGAGCTCAGTGCGGTGCGACCTGCTGCAGGGTGAGATCTCCGAGTTTGTTCCCTACCCGCAATTGGGGGATGCCGGTGTGGGGCTGCAGAGCACAGTGGAGACGAAACATAAATAATATGGGATACACACAGCTATCAAGTTTAAAGTTGCTCTTCAGATATGGAAGCGCGGTGAGCACGTTTTGCTGGTGATTTAGGGTAAGGTGGGGTTTGATAAGGCTCTATTTTCTATGTGCACAGTTGACTTCTCTAGATTTTCAGAAATTTCAATTTCAATAGCGTTATCTGGAGAGATTTTTGTTTAGTTTGCCAAATTAATCGTTCACCATATTTAGTTTCTTAAGGCGATCAATATTTGATTCTTTGGAATATTAAATTTTGTAGACATTCTGGATCTGTTCCGACCAATATTTATGGAATCTTCAGGCGGGTCCAAGATAGGATCTTGAATTTAGTGAATAATCACGGCGTTCTGGCAGAATTATAGCAGAGTTTAGAAAAAACATCCTTTATACCCTTTAGCGCACTTTTTGTCAACTAAAACATATATTTTTTTTGCAATTTTTCCAAATATTCCTAATCTTACCTACAAATATTCGGAAAAGAAACACCAAATCGATCAGAAAAATCCTTCTCAAGATCAGATTTTCGAATTTTTTGCGTAGCACTTTTCTATGGATAGCCCATAAATTTGTATGGGGGAACCGATGATGCAAAATTGCTTACACTCAAACCCCGATGGTTTGACACCAACTGTTGTCAAACGAACGGGGTCACTTTTTAGTTTGGCACCCCTTTTACACGGAGTTCACATACACTACCAAACGTTTGTTTTGATAGTGTGCGTGAGCGCCGTGTAAAAAGTGACAGTTCGTCACTTTTTAGTTTGACTTTGACCAACCAACGGGGTACAAACTAAAAAAGTGTCAAACGAAAAAGTGATCAATCACCGGGGGTTGAGTGTATTTGGACCTAAAGAATCGGTGGAAAAAGTTATTAATTTTTTACAACATTTTTATAAAACAATAAGGCCCTCCTTCCCCCCTTCAAAATTGGTCTGAAAAATCAGGGGGCAAAAAAATATTTTTCCAAAAAGCTTCAAAATTTCCATGAAAATAGAAGTCTAATCAACTGAAACCCATCTAAAATGCATTTTTCTGCATTGATAATCATGTTTAGCATGTTCGGGCTTGTTTAAAAATGTTTTGAATTTTTTTGAAATTCCAATGTACAACACCGCAACATTTTTATTTTTCGCAAAAAAAAATTGTCAATACTTAGATTTTTTGGAAACTAATAATGGCAAAATAACTGGACAGGTGTATAATGCATTTTAAAACAGTTTTTTTAAATTAAAATGTTGAAACCATGGCTCGTAATTTCATTTTTTTACTAGTAAAATAAAACTAAAATTCAAACTTCAAGCCTGATTTTCGAAATTTTAATGGCTACAAACATCGTTGCAATTATGCTAATATAAAAAAAATGCCAAAAATCAATAAATTCATGAAAATATTTGTTTTTCCAAACTTTTAGTGATGTGCGGTCACAAACAATCGAAATTTGTAAAAATATTAAAATGCCTTCATTTGATGTAAAATGCATAAATAACGTATTCTGAATTATTTCCAATCGATTTTACATTTTTTTTCCAATGAAAATACTTTTTTTTTTCTTTGCGCTGAAAATTAAAATTTTTGGTTATTGCGCATTTTGCACTTTACTAGAGTCTTGCGCAATTATTTTCATCACAGTATTTTTTCATCACAGTGATTTCTCTTCACAGTGATGACGATGATATCCGTTGCTATGGCAGGCTGTTTATTTATTTATTTCTGGAAGTTCAGAAAGCTCGTTCAGGCCAGAGAAAGTGTGTTCCGACTTGTTCCGACTGTGGAATCGCGGTCTTTGGTGCCGGGATGCAGTGGTGTTGCGCCGGCATCTTGGCTTACGAAGGATCTTTGGAGTCAAATAACGGCTGATGGCTGTTGTTGCTGCTTCGGGCAGGATTCCGCTGCCGGATGTCGAGCGGGTGTTGCTGGGCTTCCGCGCGGTTAGGCGTCTTCTCTCAGTGACGGTATCGGCCAACCCAGCACTTGGCTGATCCGGTCGAACCGAGAGGGGAACCTCCTTGACGATGATGGCGCGTTCCGCGCCAGGGTGAAGATGGTCCACGCCAGAGATGAAGATGGTCCGCCAGAGGTGGAGATGTATGGTGGACGTTTTGATGCAGGCAATGGCCCCTACGCACTCACAAGCCTAGACCGACCAAAAACCGTGGATTGCCGAGGTCCTGCGGATTATTGACTTCCGCCGGGGCACTTCCTTTTCCGGGATGCAGAGCGTGACCAGTACGAAAACGGGACTGACACTGGGACACTTGACTAACCACACAGACGCCTGAATGGCAAAAGATTCCGATCTTTGCAATCGGTGATTCCACTTCTCCCTTCTAATCTTTTCCGGAAGGAAACTTCACCATTTTCCAATCCAACCCATTTTTGATGCAGTTTCGACGCAGCGCTGTCGAGCCTGTCTTAATTGCAGTGGTACGCAAATCCCTTCGCTGCTAGTGTAGGGTGTAGTATTGTAGGTTGAGGAATTATGTTAAAAAGTAAAGGTTCGTTCAAGAACTGTGACCAACGGTTACAAGATGGCCGATATAGTTATGGCCTCGAGCTTATTAGAAAAAAATAACCCGTAAAAAACCCAAAAGTGTCAACTACAAGAATCGATCCAAGAACCTTTAACAGACCATCTCAAGACTTAACTGCCACGGCCACCACAGCTTGGTGACTAGAGTGGGGTCAGAAGTCGATGCATTGCACTTGTTTTGTTTGATGGTGTGATAGAAATTCAGTTTGCCAACTGTGATGAAAATAATCCCGCAACACTCTACTGAGGTGCAAAGTGCGCAAAGTTGACAGTTCTCAGTCCTGCAAAGCAGTGTGATGAAAAAATCTAGGCCTAGAACGATTGACACAAAACTCTAGAAATTGTTGCAAGGCGCAATAATACAGTCCAGACTCGATTATCCGAAGTTTCGATTATCCGAAGGTTTGTATGGGACTTCGGATAATCGAATCATTTTTTTCGTATTTTTTAATTTTCTTATTTTTAACAACAACTTCAAATAAACTTTGCAGCGTCTTTAGAGGACGTTGGTAAATCACTACAAGTTAATTAAAAATGATTTTAATTACACTTTTTTAACATTCACATATAAAATTGATAGACAAATTAAATATTAACGGCTCCGGCTTCGGCTGCCGATCCCTAAGTTGCTATGGGCGCGGGTTCGATTCCCGCCTTATCCGCCTGGCCTTCTATCGGATGGGGAAGTAAAACGTCGGTCCATTTTGCGTAAAAGAGGTTTTAGGTGACTCACCACACATAACCTTCGGACGTCTAGAAATGAGCAGAAACTTGCAACAGAGACCACAAAAGACCCGGGGGTCGTTAAAGTGGAATACTTTGCTTTGCTTTTGCTCCATAGGCCAATTTTTGTTTCGATAATTTCTATTTTTCCCGTGTTTAGAAGGTTATTGGAGCAGCTTTTGTTTTACGAAAAACTTTACTTTTCTTGTTTTATATTTTATGTTTTTTTTCATATCTTTTTTTTGTATTTTTATTTGCATTTAATTGTTAAGGTTTTGTTTGTTTTTTTTTTTAATATTTGGCTTATTTTACAACTTTTAATCATGATTTTTTGCTTATTTTCAGTTTTTTTTTTAAATATATTTTCAGCTTTTTTTCACATTCTTTTATTTAAAATTAAACCGTTAGCTTTTAAGTCACAGAAAAATGCGTTACAGCATAATCCGGAACAGATTACAAACTACTGCAAACGTATTATGATTTGAAACATTAAGAATGTTAGTCAGAAAGGCAACCAAATTTGCCCCATGAAAAAAAAAATCAAAGCATTAGCAAAGTAACATAAAACAAGTCATATTACCAATCTCGTAAATATCTGAAAAAAAAATAGGGTTCTTCTTTTGAATGCTTTTTCCAAATAAAATTTTATTGAAAAATGTAATATCTATATTCTTATATATATATAAAAAATTTCGACGGTTTTGTTCGAACGCGAATCAATTCAACACGGAACGTCGGATCGAGGTGCTCTTTGTTGCGTTGGGTTCGTATAAGTCCAAGGAAGGTTCATACGCCAAAAAGTTACAACTTTGGCCACTCTGGAACCGATTCCGAAAAATCTGCAGATTGTATGGGAAAAGTTACGTAAAATCAAATTTTGATCACAGGAGTCTAAATAAGCAAAACAGTTAAAAACGTCATCAAACGAATTAAAGGCAGAACGAAGTTTGTCGGGTAAGGCTTGTTTAATATAAATGATATTCCCGATGGAAATACAAGATAATAAGAATAAGTATTAAGTTTTTTTTTTTTAAATAATTTATATTGTAGCTCTAGATGTTTTTGGATCTTTTCAAGGAAGGTGATCAAAGCCATTATTCCATTAAAAGAAGCAAGACATTAAATCGAAGTTGACTTTATAGCTGTCGGCCACCATTGCTAGTACCAACCACTAGTGTCTTCCTTTTTATCTACAAGGACTTCGCCGCCCTGGGCTCCTAAGTGTATGAAAGTATGGCACGGAGCGACGGCGCCGAATATCCATATTTACACAAAGAATTTTAGAGCGCCCGCCGTGGGATTCGAACTGGCGACCTCTGGATTGTGAGTCCAGTGCGCGGTCCGATTGATCCACACGGGCGGGACGAAGCAAGACATAACCGTTTGTATATCTCTATCTAAATACACGCAATTTAATCAAAATCGAACTTAATTTAAACTTAATTTTGAGATATTTTTTAGCAAATTTCGAAATTTAACTTAAAATTCATCCAAATGTTGAGTAAAATTCTCCTTAAGTGGAGGGGACCGCACCCAACTCCAATATTCCCCAAGTCTCCCGTAAACATCTCAAGCAACATTAACTGCAGGGCCGGCGCACGAACGAAGCAAGAACTGAGCCGTCCAATCGACTGACTGATATGGTTCTTCGAACTGCATAAAGTCAGGACCAGCTCTCGAGAGGGGGGCTCCCGAACGGCTCAACATAATGTTGCTCTCGGCGTGATTCGATCCGCGCTTTAATACATGCGCGCTTCGGGTTGATTTATGGTACGGGCTTGTAACTCTGTTAAGGTGTAGATTTTCAATTTGTAGAAGTTTAGTCTTTATGTTGTAAGTTCATCTCATCTTTCCCAGATCTCTTGCAAAATTGCTTTGTGAAGTGTTGACCGGAAATAAGTCAATTACCTTAAGATCAGTTTATTTAAGGTTTATGTATACTATATGAAATGATTGCATACACCAGCAGATCTGCAAATCATAAACATAATGTGGCGGCTGAAAACGTATTCAACTTATTAATCCATGAATGAACCGTGGGATGCATGGCGAATGCGAGCAGACAGATTTGGTTGAAGATTTGCTTAATCAACAATCGGAGTCACGACATTCTGACTCATAATCGAATTAGCTCACGACCTTTCTTGGATTAAATTGTTTTGAAACACTTCCAGCAGTCACAATGGATTTAAATTGTTACCAATCAAGAATTTAAGCTAATTTCTACAGGTAACCAAATTAAAAGCCCATTCAATCAATACCCCGTTTGATTGAGTAAATTCATAGCATAAGGTGGCTTTATTTTGCAAATTCTCGCGGTGTAAGAATTCAACACCATGAGTGACATTAGCAGCGAATCACCCGTCGATCAACATGCTAATAAGCTTGCGATGTGGGTGAAAAAATACACCACACCGATGACATCAATTTTCCACCGATATGCTAATGAGCTCGAGCGATAATTTTGCACTCGAAGGCGGAAAATGGGTAGGATTTATTGGTGATTTTAGCTGGCTGCTTGAAGCTTCAAGTCGGTTATGAGCTTGTGCTTTTTGGAGTGGAACAATGTAAAATCTTTTTTGGTAATCTTCATGACTTTGATCATGAGATGATTAGATTTGAAAAATACAGTTACAGTCAAACAGACCGAGTCAAAATATTTTATATTTATAATATTTTATAATATTATTTAATTATTCAAGTTTTTTTTATTTCTTAATATTTTTGGTGGGAAAGAGTGTTTTTTCCAAAGCATATGTCGCCCACCCCCTCTACAAAAGTCCACCAAAAATCAAAACCTTTTTTTTAAGTTGGAGGTTTGGTGTTGCCATCTGAGATCAAATTCGAGACCAGAATGAGCTTATCCAAATTTAGATTAGCTCTGAATGAGCACAATATTGAGTTACGCCCTTTTGTATTGTTGGTATTTGGTTTATTGATTCATTTTTCAGGGCATTTTTATCAACAAACATGCTAGTTTGTCAGATTTGAAAATATATTATTCTTTTCAGCCTAACCTACCGGGAGAGACATCATTTGTAAAATTTATTAAGAAAATTCAGAGATACAGCAGATTTGCAAAAGTTCTATTTTTCAGAGCAAATTGCATACAGGCAAATTGTATGGGAAAATACTCATTTTGGACAAATCGTTGTCTTCTAAAATACTGGTATTTATGTTACTGATCCATGTTGAGACCCTTTTACATTAAATGCATTAAGATTATTAAAAAAATCTCTTTTAAAAATTGTTGTCTTTAAGAATTGATATTTGCAATAACTTTTGTAATCTGAGCGGAATTGGGTTTAGTCCAAACAATTTTCCTCGTAAGTCAATTCTGGTCCATCCTTAGAAAAGTTCTCAAAAAGTTTATGAATTCTCTACATTAGCTGATATGTCATTTTTTTGTCGAGACATTTCAAAGCAAGGGTCCAGATTTCCGGTTCAAAGATCAGAATTGACCGCGCATAACCAATCGTTTCGTTAGCTACCACGATTCGAAAGCAACCAGCGAGTAGGTCCATTGGAGCGATCCAAATCCTTCAAGATTACTGCGCTCTTCAGGGATTTGTTTGATCTGCAAATATGTCAAACTATTGAATGCAAATAGTCATTCTCATGTAAAATTTTCTTTCCGATAAAATATTCTCCAATTTTTAAAAACTTGCATAACACTTGAAAACGTCAAAAAAAGCTTAAGTGGGTCCTACATGACTTTTGCATTGCAAGTGGTTAGTTTAACTGAATTCTTTGGCATTTTCACATAAGTTTGGTACATTTTGGATGACCTTCTGAAGCCTCTTTTCTAAATATTGATGATTCGTCATGATTCGAAATCCGGACACTTAGGCGTCATCCATAAAATACGTACGCTTTTAGTGGTCAATTTTAAGAGAAATCATGCAAAATGTGTATTTTCTAACAATTTTTCATCAGAATTTTAAAATTAAAATGACTTGACGGATTCGTATCCCGTATACTGACAGAAGCTGATTCGAAATCCGGACACTTTTGCTTCGAATTCCGGACACACGTTTTTTCTTACGTATCGCACAAATTTGGATTGAAATTTTAATGAATGGCATTTTTTAGGTCTCAAATAAGCTGAAAACATCAAAACATTCGAAACTTTCTATAGAATTTTACTAGAATTTAACTAAATCAGAACCATAATTTTCTGCTTTGCCTTCCCGGTGCTTCGCACGCCTTTGAAATATTTCAGTGAAATGTATCACAATTTTGATAAACTCATATTTTTATTCTATTTTTTTTTGTATTGACTACAGTGTCTAAACCAGACGTGCATCGGCACTCAATAGCACTTGACAGTTTTTCTAAGCCCATGGCTTGGCAAAGGCACCAAATCGATTTGTTTTATACAATAAGTATGTTTTTTTCATTGCACTATAAGTTACTGAACGACCGAAACCTTTATCTTCACTTATTCGCCAGTTCTAGCGATGAAGTGCTATTTGAGTGCTAAATAGCACATTTAGCACTTGAAATATTTGTGTTATTCAAATCACTATTAATTTGTTAATAATGCACATTGTATAGTGAAAAACGATAATTATTGACATCGAACTAAAGTTTGATGTGTTGCACAGTGAGCAAAGATTCACTCTGCCGGTTTGCTTAGGCCATCATCTCAAAATGTGGTGAAGTGCTATTGAGTGCCGATGCACGTCTGGTCTAAACCAATTTGAAATGAAAGTTGATGTTAGAATTCATCAAATAACACAGTTTTGACAATTATTATGCAAACTTATATTCAAATAATTGATAAAACAAGATGAAGTGTCCGGGTTTCAAAGCGTCCGGGAATTCGAATCATGACGTTATCTCAGCAACAGGGTTGGAATTGTCGCATAAAAATCTGTCTTGTTGCGAAAGAGAGAGGAGGCGAAACACGCAAAATAAAATCGCTTCCAAACTTCTCGAAGAAAATCAATTAGTTTAAGATTTTTTGTGAATCTCCTTGTTAGCACCACTTAAATATTGAATATTGATCCGATTTGGATTCAATAAAATGACTCAAAAATCCACACAACTGAATTCAAAAATATGAGTTTCATCCAACTCTGGTGCACGAGTCCAGGATTAAGTCATTATCTCTCTCTCTCTGCGTTAACCACCGCGGTTACTCCCTCAGAGCGATCCCAATTACTGTTTCGTACATAAATTAAAAGGGGAGCGGGGCTAAACCATCGTTTACTGCCTGGCTGACCAAGGTGTACCGATTTTTTTAAAAGGTTGTACACGGAGCTTCTCGGCGGTGGTGCTTTATTGCCCCCCGTATAACTGTAGCTTACGCGCCGAACAAGACCATGCTGTGCTGTGTCCGTAGTAGCGGATCCACGCAGATTAATTAACGATAAGAGGTCGCACCGCGGCAAAAAATCGCGCGCGCACGGACAGTTATCACACTTGTTACGAAGTCGAGCTCCTCTGGAGGGAGAGCAGCTAAACCTACCTGATTTGGACGGTCTCAACGAGGCCCGCTTGGCGCTTATCTGGATGTCTTCGACAGAAGTTGGACTCTCGTCCACGGGCGTTGCCTCTCCCGGGTACAGTTTCAGCTGGTTCTTGGTGCTGCCCCGGCGCAAGCTCAGACTCTTGAACGCGCTGGAGAACTTGGACTTGCGCATCGGAATGCCGCACATTTGCGGCCCGATCGAGTCCCGATTGTGGTTCCGGCGAAGTTCGACATCGTCCGCGGCCGGTTCGAAGTCGTCGTCCCCGTAGCGGATCCGGTTGTCGATGTTGTAGATCGGAACCAGGTCCAGCGGCGGTGACGAACTCGGTCCGCCGCCATTACTGTGGCTGCTGCTTGTGGAGAGATTTTTCGATGATTTTGACTTGCTTTTGAACAATTTGTTCCACATTATTTGGCTGACTAAATTTTCTCGATTGCACACTTAATTTTCTTTAATTTTCGCGCTTCACTTGTTGCACTCTTCCCAAATCACGATCACAATTTCGATTCGATACTTTTCTTTGTTGCGTTGCTTAATTATAATTTGCTTAACATTCGATTTCGATCGATTTCATTTCACTTTCCTCGTTGATCCGGCGTCTCGGTCCCGCGGTCTCTCCGACCACCCCCCGGCTAAATTATAATCATCGCGATTGTTTCGAATTAATTGAGTCGAGGGGGCAAAAAAAAGCTGACCTAATTAAATTACAACGATTAATACACTGTGAATGGGCTGCTGCAGGGCGGTTCGCAGAAGGTTGGTTGGGATTACGAGCTTTCATCGCCGTGGCGTTTCATGGGCTGGAAGTGGCCTTGGATATTCCAGTTTGGTGGTCGTCGTCGTCGTGAGCATTTAACCAGAAACCGCGAGTGACAGCTTCACTCCGTTTGACTTTCATTCATTCATGCCTGCGTGTAGTCCGCCTCAATGGTCAGAACAAGCGCTGCTGGAGATATACCTAGGGGAAATATGCCCATTTTAAGCCCAATAAGCGGTCGTGTTCGAATGATGCTGTATAATCTGGATTGTTCCTTGAAATTCACTAAAACCAAGTACACCAACGAGTAGAGCAACTTTTTGTGAACATTTCTGTTTATTTTCACTTTTATTAAAAGTTATGCTATTCCTTTTACTAGCATTTAGAAAAAATATTTCAAAAATGCATTCTAATCAGTCGAGTGCATTGGGCCACGCCCATTTTTCTATTTTCAGCTTAGTTCTTTTTTTTTCTTCCAGCGCTCTTTTGGGTCTGCTTAGTGCTGCCAAAATTGATGAAATTTTAAGCGAACTCTCACGAAAAGTAGCATTTATAGCGAAAGTTTCCTGGCAGCACTTGCTGACTCTAACAGGCGCTGCACCAGCATGTTGGTGGTGTTGGTGGCCACCCTTTGTTTTTTATTTGCCTTCGCTCCTCGCTCGGTTTTCTTCAGCCTTCGATTGGAATGGGTATTCAAAATTCAAACGTCAGAAGACTTAGTGCGTTTGTTTTTTTTTATGGTGCTTGCTAATTATTTACATTTTTCGGGATTATTTTTCAAGTGAGTGACTAAGTAATGATCAAAAGAACATTTTGCCGGTAGTTGATAGCTATTTAATATCTTAAGCGCTTTGAAATCGTTAGCGCAAGTGAAAAGATATACACCCAGAACTGGACATCGGCATACGAGAGGATAAAGAGCACGATTCGGTAGTAAAATGATACTGTGTGCGGACTGAGAGGATAAATTCCGAAATTACCGAGAGTACTTTACTCATGGGTTCATCTTCAAAAAAAGTTCATCTATCAAAAAAAAGTACCGGTACCGAGACTCGAACCCAAGACCTTCGGCATATTGAACCGTGCCTTTGCCGTATGGGCCACCATGGTTCGGTGACTAAGTGGCGGTCATTTGTAATAAGCAACTCAATAGGATGAACTGTTCCAATGAACGAATGAACACGCGAGAGGACTTTACTCTCGCAAAATAGTACTTTCCTCACGTTGCTTTCCGTGAGAACTATACCCTCGTTCTTTAACTTTGGGTGTAGATGCCCAAGTAACCATCCAGCACTTAAAAAAAGTCACAAAATAGCAATAAATCGGCATTCTATTGCTGATTAGTCTTCCAACAGCATTCGTTAATGCAAATCAGCACTAAATGATAAGCACTGGCAAAAGCTAACATAATGCTGATTTAGTGCCACTACTAGTAACACTTTTAAAAATTTCCATCAGACTGGCAACACGGTTCTGACTTTGAGTGAAGTGTGAAAGAGAAAGAACCAAAGAAAACAAACTTCTCCCTCACTCCTTGCCCTGTCAGGCAGGATTTTTTTTCTTAAATTTGTATGTGATGACCCCGCTGGGGTGTTGCTTCAGCAGTTGAAGGCCCATAAAAAGTCCGGAATTTGCAAGGACGAAGTGGCACCGAGAACTTGGGACAGCTTCAGATGCACCGTTGAAGGATATGACCCGCATGACGAAGGGAGAGGTTGCTACCCAGAACCGGAAGGGACAGATTTTAGTTTTCTTGCAATTGTGCAATTATTTGTTTTCAAGAACTTTCACTTTAAGGTTTGACTTTAAGTACATCCATATCTGGAGTTTTTTTTGAAAAGGACCAATAAACCAAATTTTCAATTTTTGCTTTTTGGGTGTTTTTTAATACCCCTGACTCAAGGCGGTTTTAAAAACACCCAAAAAGCAAAAACTGAAAATTTGGTTTATTGGACCTTTCAAAAAAAAAAAACTCCAGATATGATGTATATAAATCCTTAAAATCACAGCTGAGCAGGGATGGGATAATCGCAAAAAAATCATTTTCGCTTGCGCACATTCTTCACCCGCGAAAGAGAGAGGAGGCAAATCACGCAAAAGAAAATCGCTCCCGAAGTTCTCCAAGAAAATCAATCTGCTGATGATTTTTTGTGAATTTCCTTTTCAGCACCACTTAATAATATTTATTTCACTTTGTTTACACACATTGTCCATCTACAAAATGTGACAGATAATATTTCGACGTGTGACGTTACACTTGCAAGTGTAGTGGTGAAAAAGATGTTCCGCCGAATAATCAAGATGATGTTTTTTTTTTAGATTCTTTTTACCGATCTTTCGTGCGTGAGAGAGGAGAGCTATGCTCCTTTCGGATTTTTTTTCTCTTGATGTACGTCCAGAGATTTTCTTTTGTTGATGATTATTCCATCGCTGCAGCTGAGAATTACTCCTCATATAGCCGTGAGGACACGGGCTCAGGAACAACCACATCGGCGACGTCAACTTCATCACTTCTGGAATAGGCAGCAAACCAACATTACAAAAATAGCTCAATCGGTAAAGCAGTTGTGTGGGCAAACTAAAAACAGAATCAAGAGCGTGTAGGGATAGAGAGGGGGAGGGAGATAGATACACTTTTGTCTCTCGCTACTTTTTTGACGTTTACCGCAGGGGTAGACAGAAACAGTCGAGGCCAGCACTAAACCGGCCGAGTAAAGTCCAAAAGCGGCCACTATTCAGCACTATAGTAGCTGTTAGTGCTGAAGTAAAAACTGTTTAGCTTTTACTCGTAGCTGTGAAAGCGCATTAAGGGCCGGACAGTGACCGGTTTAAAGTGCTGGATGGTTACTTGGGTGGCGACTTTCGTTAAGCAGTTAACCTCTGATCTTGCGTGTGGATGTGTGTGCCACCAAAATGTTGAAAAATGGTCTCGCAAAATAGAAATTATGATCTAAAGTGCATTAAATTTGATCTTTTTGGCCAGTAAATGGCATAAATTTGCGTGCTTACTCGAGGCGGTGCTGTTGCTGGTAAGTTTATAGCCTAAATAGTATTTTTGGAGCATTAATCGAGCATCAAACTCTCCATATGACGAAGATAGGTGTTTGATGAAAAAGGGAATATTTCCCCTATATGTCTGGGATGCTATCGGATTTCGCGCGACAACCCAAACTGTCTGTTCCGCTCTGCATATCGCGCGGTTGGAGAACACCAGCTTGGGTGTGAAACTCTGACAATTGTTCGGTGACGAGTGCAATCAACCGGAGTTGATCAATTGCGACGAGTTGGGTGGAATTGCACAGACAATATTAACACAGTCAGTTCATGTAAAATCGAAGGGGGAGGGGGGGGGGGGCGAACTTGAAGGTTAATTAAATACATTTCATAGGCACCATCCTTAAACTACGTGGACATTATTTTTTTTTTTGAAATTTCAGACCAGCATGTAAATTAGTACTTAAAATATTTGACAAGATATTCTAGAACATTTAAAAAATCAGTACAAGCTTGGGCACAAGCTTGGGCATTACTTGACAAAAGTTAAAAGATCTTCGTCAGTGGTTTCACCTTTCCAAAACCAACCAACAATCAAACACGGCCCAGCCCAGGTATTGATAACAGCCTCCAAAAATAGCTATCCCATCAAAGTTTTGGACAGCGCTTCCAGCGGAGCTCGTAACTGATGACCCGCTGCAAAGACTTTTTAAAAGAGCTAGAAGAAGCGATTTTGCCGCGAAAGGTTACGCGCCACGATCTCAGGCGTGCGCGTTTCTTAATA
The DNA here is from genome assembly GCF_015732765.1 of Culex quinquefasciatus. Lineage (NCBI taxonomy): Eukaryota > Metazoa > Arthropoda > Insecta > Diptera > Culicidae > Culex > Culex quinquefasciatus. Next base: position 86,117,959 of record NC_051862.1, read on the forward strand.
GAGAAAGTAAATAATCACTAGATGGAGCTGCACTTCTTCCTTGTGATTCCATTTTTTTTTTATTTCGGTGCTTTCTGTTCGCACAGCTCACCATTATTTTACTGGTTGGTGGTTTTATATTCGGCGCCAATTTCGACGCATGCATTAACCGCCGTGCTCATGGGACTGAGTTTGGTCAGAAAATCTGCATTCGAAACACGATTGCTGGCCGCGAGGCCGTAAGTCATGGGAAAACAGTAGAAGGATGATGATGTTTTTTGGATGTTTTTGGTTTTTTTTTTGCTTACGAAAGCGAAAGTGTTTGCGTATTTGAGGAAATGTTAAATAAGCACTTGTTTTGGATTACTGAAGTTCATGAGAATTTAATGTAGTGGCTTGAATTATCGAACAGCATCCAAACGAGAGGAAAGAGATCTTAAAATGGTACAGCGTTGGGAGCTTTTTACTCTCAAACACAATTTGTTGTAGATCGGTAATTCGAGACTCGTGGTTCGTTTGGACGACAGTCTATCTCTATACCACTGAGCTTCTGAGTTCTAGTTGAGAGATATAATAAAGGTGCAGTTTTGTTTGGGTGTACAAAATAATCTTACTAAATTTTCTACAATTACATTTGATTTTTATTTTATAAGATTGAGATCAACAATTGTTTTGTTTGTAGCATTATCAAGTCTGTTGCATTGCAAAATAATAATAGAAGTTTTCCACAAAAAAAATGTGTGAGAAACCATCGATCGGTTGCAAACAATTAGGTACGCTTCTCGCTAATGCCCATGGCCAATGTTGGACCAACTTCTGTCGCCCAATTCGGAACGTGAAAGTCAACCACTTGAGTTCCACGAAATGATGAAAAAAAAAACACCATGTCTAAACACAGCCCTATTAAAGGTACCTCCAAATTTAGCCCCGCGGGCTCTACACAAAAAAAAAGCAGAACAGAGTCCACATTAGTGATGGCTTGTTATGCGCTTGCTGCTTACAACACCTCTATTTACATGTTTAACAATCGATCGAGATGAACGGCACGCAACTTGCGGAGGTTAAGACAACGACGACAGCTCGTACGTATGACCTTTCATGAGGCCCCCCCCCCCTCACGACCTGTGGTACCTCAAGCTATCCTACCGCGACACACGGAAAAAAAGACAATTTCGTGTAACAAGTCGAAGCTTTTCCAAAAACCAATTTTCAACCGAACAGAAGTGAAAAGGGCGATTGGGTAACACTTCTTTTGCCAGGGGAAATGCCCTCACCGGTACATCCCATGACGTCGATGGTCATTACGGAGGGGGCCGTCCCGTTGTCTCTCAGTAATTTTCCGCTGGTCATCTGCATCTGTCAATAGCCGTTTGCGGCTTAGCGGCAAGGGTTAGTGCGTGTAATTAAATAGCGTAACCGCGAAGATCGTCAACACCTTTTGTTTGGTTGAAGAAGTCTGTATTGAAGTGATTTGGCGGGGTTCGTTGTTACGTGGTCCGATATCGAATGCTTCTTTTTTCCCCTTTTTTTTATCGGCGACGGTGACGTTCAATCAGCTAGTTTTCCGCCAATATCGGAACAACGTGATGGTGTAACAACGCCGCCGGACATTGTCGTATGAATCGGGTGGAAAGATTGATTTTGGACGGTGGCGGTGGGCCGAAGGAGTTCCCAGCTTATGCCAATAGATGCTTTTTCTCGCTCAGTTTTAATCAACACTGACCATGCAAAAGAGAGGTTTTATTTTACAAATTTTACCAAGTTACTGCTGTTGACAAGACAAATTGTAACGTCATGATTCGAAATCCGGAAACTTAGTACCATATTATTTTTGTTATAGCTGGCAAAAAATCATGTAATAAGCTTGAAATCTAGAATTATCATCAGGATTTAGTATAAACAGTCAGTTTTAAGAGAATGCATGCAAAATATGTCTTTTCTAACAATTTTTCATCAAAATTTGAAAATTAAAATGACTTGTTGTGCTTCAAATCCCGGACACTGTTAAAAGCTGATTCGAAATCCGGACACTTTTGCTTCGAATTCCGGACACTCGATTTTGCTTATGAATGCTGCATTCATTTTCAGTAATACGCAATAGTATTCATGAACCAAGCCGTACTCTTAGACATTCACAACTTTTTAGAATAACTGCATACACGACAAATTATTTAAAAAATTCGCCATTAAATCAAATGATGCGCTTTTATAATGAAAATTCACAGTACATACATTTCGACATGTCTAAACCGGAACTACGAAAAAATCTGTACAATAGAAATAATTTCTAGTATGTAAGAAAATTGTAAGTAGTCTACATAAGCTTGACGAATAAACAATAAACAAAAAAAAATCGTACAAATTTGGATTGAAATGCTAGTAAATAGCATTCTTTAGGTCTCAAATAAGCTGTTAACATCAAAACAATCGATAGTTTATATAAAAAATGGCTAGAATTAAAGAAAATCAAAAACATAAAATTCTACTTTGCCTCCCGGTGCTTCGGACGCCTATGAAATATTTCCGTTGAAATGTTTCGCATTTTTGGTAAACTAATAATTTTATTTTATTGTTTTGGCATTAACTACAGCGTTCAAACAAACTTTAAATGAAAGTTGATGTTAGAATTCATCAAATAACACAGTTTTGACATTCATAATGCGAACTTTTATCCAAATAATTGATAAAACAAGTTGAAGTGTCCGGGTTTCGAAGCGTCCGGGAATTCGAATCATGACGTTACACCGTTCTTCAAAATATTAAGTGCTAGACGTTTAGACTCCATAGTTTGACTCTTCTACATGACTTTATTTAACTCTTTCCAACCTAGAACCTGATTCGTTATCACCTTTCTTCAAGCTTTTGGAGTTGAATAAAAAAAAAACGATTTCTAATCAAATGAAAATTTGATTACATTAACCTTTTCAAAATCTGTTTCGGTATTTGTTAGACAGAGCCTTCATTCCAAACTGAATTTATCAACGCAGGTAGAATCACGAGAGACAGTTGTTAATTTTAAGCAAATGCCATCAAATTTTAAATATTCCAATAAGGCGCTCTGAAAACTGGTTTCAATGTAGCCTGAATAGAAGTGAGTTGCAAAATTCTTGAAATAATTTAAGGAGAAACAAAGCGATAGTTCTTACAGAATAAAATGGCTACTGAAAAACCACAACCTCACAATATTTCACTAAAATCATTGTTTATAAATTTTGAACACAGATAGAAGGTGTAGGTGCACAATAAGTTTTGAATACATTTTTATAACTCATGTCTACACGGAGAAAAAAGAGTTCCCAAAATCGTGAATAAGCGTTCATGAAATTGGAAACCACGAACAATGTGTTCAAATGCCATGGTACGTTTTTCGAAATCGTACCATGGGATTTGAACACGGTTTTGGGAACTCTTTTTTCTCCGTGTATGAACATTAGCCTGTCCCATTTTGAGGTCATGTCTTGGAATTTTGGGTGCTCACTTCTTAAATGATATGTTATGATGTTAGAATGTTTCCTTAGACAAGATAAAAATAATTAAATACTTTTTCGTTCCCCTCTTCGATTTAATGAAAAAAGTCTAAAATCGCTTGGAAAGAATACAACAACTGTTGGGACCATTCATAAACCACGTGGACACTTTAGGGGGAGGGGCGATTGTCCACGATCCATACAAAAAAGATTTTTGTGGGGCGGGTAGTAGATTCCCAAAAAAGTGTCCACGTGGTTTATGGATGGTCCCGTTTCAAATAGGTGTGTATTTTTTTTAACGATAGGTTTTTGTCCATAGATTAAGATGCACTATCAATATTGGACCAAAGTTGAAGATTTTGGACTCTCCCAGGCGGATTTATGTCAAAAAATGTCGCATTTTTTCGAAACTTTTTTCAGAAATGCTCGTTGAATTTAGGGTAGCCTATTTTTCCCTGTAAAACCAATACATGCAGGAATGTTATTTGCGTGTTCACATCGCTTGCAAGGTCGGTCATACTTTTCTCGGGTTTCGTTCCACATTGATTGATATTTTACTCACAGAACTCTTTGTGTTTCATGTTTTCTTCACGTTATTTATTATCTTAAGAACGACGTATAATTAAAGATAATAAGAACGTGAAAAAAACATCAAACATAAAGAGTTCTGTGAGTAAAAAATCAATCAATGTGGAACGAAATCCGAGAAAAGTATGACCGACCTTGCAAGCGATTAAAACACGCAAATAACATTCCAAAAGGGCGTAGCTCCAAAACATCACTGTTAACACAAAATTAGATTCCAGATTCGGGTTTAGCGGCCATCATTACTATATTACTACCACAGAGTAACCCAGAGTGCCCAGTCCAAAGAAATGTCATTGAATTGTTTGGCTCCATAAGGTTTGCTGGTAGCAGGCGTGCGATGTACCTGCGATGTACCACCAAGTTGAACCAAAAATCAAGAGGCAGTGCGAACTCTGTCTTACTCTGTGTTACTACTAACATAACATTACTAAAAAGCATACCCTGACCTTTGAGACATACGCTTGCAACGTCGTGTAATTAGTAGGCTTTACTTCGGAATTCTGAGAAATTTCGAAAATTGGCACTTTTTCTCTCACTAAAACTCAAATATCTCGGCAGTGCCGGGTCAAAATTGCATTTTCTCAAAAGGAAAAATGTTCGCCGTGAAATTTCCTACAAGATGCATGTGTTGGTTTTACAGAGAAAAATAGGCTACCCTAAATCCGCCTGGGAAAGAACTATATCAATACAAGAACAATATCGATCTTAATCTATGGACAAAAACCAATCGTTTGAAAAAAAAACACACACCTCTTTGAAACAGTTTTTGTATTCATTCCATGCGATTTTAGGAGATTTGTTCAAAAAAGTGACTTTTTTCAGTAAATCGAAGAGGGGGAACGAAAAAGTATTTTTTTTTCTTGTCTAAGAAAACATTGTTTCCAACATCATAACCTATCATTTTAAAAGTGAGCACCCAAAATTCCTCGACATGACCTCAAAATGGGACAGGCTAATGAACATTGCCCAGTGGTCCAGATCACAAAATTGAGTGGGAAATGGATTTTTTCGAAAAATTGTGACGTTTTGGAGCTTTGGTATCTTCAGAAGAGCTGTTGCAAATGAAAAGGGCAACTTTTGGTTTGGTTGAAAATTAGGGTGATTCACGATTAGGGTGATTTTGAAAAGCTAACTTTTCAGGAATATTTTTGGGTTTTTTTGTCTTCTAGAAAGTTGTTGGGCTTGCCAATCCAAGCAACTTTGTCGAAGTCAAAAAAAAATTATCTCGCAATCTACGCCTCCTACGACCAAATTTATAGAAAGCATCTGAGCAAACCTTCAAAAATCTGTTTTTTGAACGTGGCAATTCAGGGTTAAGTTTAAAGAAAAGTGATGTTCCAAATCCAACATTTTCTTCATTTTTTGACATTTTTTGGACTTGAGGGTCAAAAGTTACAGCCACTTTGAGGTAAAAAAGATGCAAATTTAAAACTCATACATCTTAAAAAGGCGCAGGCCAAATTTGAGGCGCCTGGTTGCATTTGAAAGAGGGAGTCAGCACTACAAACGCTGAAAAAATCTCAGGGGTGATTTTCTTCAAACTCGAGATATCTTCATTTGAAAAAGTCTAATTTTCAAGGAAAATACCATATGGGACCACCCTAACGAAATTCGAAAATTATCCAAATATATGTTTAATGCCCGCTAAATCTGAATCTGCCATCAGAATTGAGCCAAAGTGTCAACAATTCGATTTTTGATGTAAAATTAGTTATTTAAAAATGTTCACACACAAAAACACAAAAACAAAAACTCAAATAAATTGAATTTTCTCTGCCCATAATTGAAAATTCGGCTATTATGACAAATCAAGTATTCCGAGAAAAACGCGTTTTAGTGTTTGTCACAAAATCTCTGTCAAGGCAATTTCCCATAAGAGTGGCATATTAGCCGTATGGTTTTTCGCATCGGCAGCCAAGTCTAAACACTATTTCAGTGAAATTCAAGTTTCAGAAGATGCGTTGGAACATCCTCTACCAACTGATGCTAATATCTCGTTTTTGCCAAAAGTGGATATTAGTCGTTTTTTCAATGGTGGGCAGTTCAGTTTTATCCATTCGTTTTACTGACAAAATCGTTTACAAAAATTAAATTTTTATACTCATTTAATTTTTGTAAACTATTTTTGCCAGTAAAACGAATGGAGAAGTTAAAAAAAATGTATTCAACATAAAACGGTCTCGTACAACCCAAAATCTTAAATTATGGTCAAATATTGATGCCTCTTGATGCTTGGACAAAGAACCTACCATTCAAAGATAAAATCAAAACATTTTGTAAATTGATTTTATTTGGACTTCGAAAATTTGTTCATAAACACGACTTTTTCAGCAAATCGAAAAGGGGGCGCAATAATAGTAGTTTATGCAATAAGGTGCAAAAAGAGGATTTTTTCAGCACGAGTCTTATCTAATCTAATCTAATCAGACCAAAGAGGATTTTTTCAGCACGAGTCGTATATTTATCCAACGAGGCTCTGCCGAGTGTGTACTTAAGTGTTGAAGCTTCCTATTGAAAAGTTGCTCCAAATTTTGTACAAGGCTATCATTTTTCTCTGACTCAATGATATTATTTAATATTTTGTATTGTCATTGTATATCAAAAACAACATTTAATAGAAAAAAAAATTGATAAATTTGACGAAAAATAATAAAATTATTAAGTTTAATTGCAGTCCTTACACTTGGAAAAGATTAAAAATACATGGATAGTTCAATCTTAAAATTAAACCATTTGCATTTTCCTGCGATCATAATCATTTAGCATGTTTGGGCTAGTCTAAAAAAAATAAACAATTTTGGTAAAACTCCGATGTACAGTACCAAAAAAACAAATTCACTGATTTTTTCGCAAGTACATTGATGTTTTGAATACTATAGATTTCAAAACAACTAAACTGCCGTTCTACGCATAATTGTCCCATGTCAGTTTTGGACGATTTTGACTTTATGACATTTTTAAGTTTAGTCTGATGTATACTTAAAGAAAAACACATACAATCTGGTACTTTGTTCGGAAACTCATTAAAATAAGGGTAATAAACTGCTAACTGGGGCGATTGGGGACACATAGGGCGAATAAGAACCCACGGGACAATTATGCGTAGAAACACAGAAATCGGTCTTTTCTCAGTTGCACTTTTTTGAACATGGGACAATTATGCGTAGAACGGCAGTAAAATAGTGTAAAACGCAATTTAAAACACTTTTTTTTATTAATGAGATGAATCCATGTGACGTAATTATCTTTTTTAATCTTTTTAATGATTATGATAAATTTTTCTTCTTAAATTACGATTTTTGGGCTCTATATCCAGAACAAATCCCATTTTTGAATATTTGGTATTGTTTGGTGTCTCACAAACACGACACACTGCAATACGCTCACTTCTAGCAATAATTTGTAAATAGGTCACGTACTTATTAGCACTTTTTAGCACAAAAAAAAACTCTTTCAATACCTCCGTTATCGATTACCCGGTATCCAGTAGTGATCTTACGGCAACAGAATACCGCGTTTATTATTCTTTAACGCGCGCTAGCAATTTTTCACACCCCAGGCTATATGCTTTAAATCTTACTACCGCCACTGACTGCGATAATCTTCCCCTCATCCGATTGATACCCATGTGGCTTTATGACTTCCAGCAAACATCAACAGCAGCATTCAGTTCTACGCAGCATCGTCAGCAGTGTCACGCTCCGAGGCATCTTTTCTTAGCCAGACTACACACGACGACCGACCACGGAAAGCAAATTAGCACGAATCTTCTGAACCGCTTCTGCACGACCATGCCTACAGGCTTTGAACATCAACAGCATGTGTATGTGCGTTCCGCTACGATCGTAAATCATCCCCAGAGCGATCGCTAGCTCAGCACAGTAGGAGGACGTTCTAAGAATCGCTGGATTCTTCTAAAACGATGCACTACACACATCACATCATGGCAATTCTTCGATCATCGTTCGAAGTTTTCAGCACACACTAGTCGTCGTCGTCGTCGTCATTGATTACGACCCAGACGACATAATTGGGCCTCGCGATCACTGATCTTCTTCTTCTGTGGAGAATCACCCACTAACCAACCAGCGAACCACCTCCGCAACTCTTTCAGGCACACATGATCTGTTGATCCGGATTTTTCGGTTCAGCCAGGAATACCGCGCCGCGACAATCTGCTACCAAAACGGGAATTTGCAGCTCCGTCGAACCGTGCACTGCTGTAAAGTGGCACAGAGTTTAATTTTAGTCAGCGAGAATTCCTACTTAAGAATCGCAATAAAATTTCACGAAAGGCAAGTTCGGCGGAGTCATTTCTTCCCTCTCGGACGAGAAGGTCGTAGTTGCGTATGGACGAGCAGGCACGCGCGCGGGGTTTCGGATGATCTTGACAGTGTTGAAGTCGCGAGATTACTGACAGCAACTTCATCTGCTCTCCTGCGTCAGCCTCAACCAGCGCGCTGGTAGTTATCGTTGGGTGTTGCTGTTGTTGAGTGGCCGGGACTCGTGAGCATCAGCTATGCTTTCGAGCAGTTTCGTTGTTGTCTGGTTGTTTACGATCGGATATTTACTTCGTACGGAGTTGGCTCAAGTGAGGGGGGTCCGTCCGGTTGTGATGATCATGATGATGAGAGAAGGAAGTCTCCAAGTTGGAGAGTGCGGTTGTGCGTTTTGGGCTCGGTTCGAGTAGTTGTCGAGAGGCACGTTGTTGTTGGTTGGTTGGTTGGTTGGTTGATGATGATACTCTCGGCGGTGGGAGTTTTCCGTATCGCTCTCCGTATTAGACCGCATGATCGTATGCGTGTGCGGGGGAAGAGAATTGCTTCTTTACGAGATCACTCATCGTCTCCTCTACAAGGAGGATGCGGCGTGCTCGATGGCGGGAAATGGATATGTTTAGCAAATTTTAAAGTAATCCAATTCAGTTATTAGATAAACATGTTTAATTTAATCAAAAGTATATGTTTTAAGTGACCAATGGTTTCAAAGTGCCTGATACAGTTAGAAAATTGGAGTATTCAGCTTAAGGTTCAGCAGTTCCATGACAAAATACAAGTTTTCAAATCTTAATTCTAACCAAATTCGATTTAAAAAAATACTAAATCTGCTTTTAAAATGAAAAAAAAACTTAAGCAAACACATTTAGTCAAAATAGCATCATTCCCCTTTAACACGTTTATCAAATTGAGCTTCATCACACAATTCTTTGATAATTTGTTGTTTATTGGTCACGATAGCCTGTTAGTAGTGGTTATATAAACTATATATCGGAAAATAGGGTGTCCGAATTTGTTTTTTTGGGCTCGTTGCAAAGTTGAACCCATCCAACGATGGGTCACATGATACATTCAGATAACATTTTTATCAGAATATCTAAGATCCGGTCTCCAACAGATGTAATGGAACTACATTCGAATGAACGAATCCAAATTCGCTAATGGAGCACCCGCAGTTGAGCAGTTTTTGACAGTTCGCTCCATAAGAAATACATTGTAGAAAAAAGCAAAAACTGCTCGAATGGAAAAGCTCCATTGGAACGGCTGACAGCTTTCAAAAACATTAAACCACGTGTTCGGAAATTGTCGAACAATGGTGTTACAACGTCAACATCAGTCTGACAACTGGTTTTGACCCTTGAGTGCTTTTAAATTCGAATACGTACGAATTAGCGAGCATTCGAATTAGCCGACATTCGAAGTAGCGAATCCGCGTAAAAGAAACTGGCGCTTTGCATTTGAATTTTGGATGGAGTTTTACCCGTAAAAAGATTTTTTTCAAAAATGTAAATTTTGAAGACATTTTGTCCACTGCGTTTACTTTAAAGCAACAGCAGATCCTAGTGCAAGTTTAGATATAAATATCATTGAAGTTTTGAGCAACCTGAAGCTCGATACAGGTCTTCAAAGTCTGTCATTTTTTTTTCGAAAAATCGGCTCCATTTCTTGCTTTTTGGTGGAGAGCAAAAACCACCTTGAATCAGCACGAATATTTCACCGGTTGCCAAATAAATGCAGAATACGAAACCAAGGTGGACGGCAAATAATTGACGAGCCAGCTTTGCCGCGGATTTTATGATAATTACGCGATAATCCGATTCTAATCTCATTAGGAGCAAACATCAGCTCAAAAGTGTACCGAAAAATAATCCACGATTCTGACCACATCTTAAAAGTGGAGACCAAGTGTCGAAACCGAAGTTGGTTCGCATTAAACAAAAAGGCCTAGCCAAAACAAAACGTAAACAATACGCCAACGCGTTCCGCCAACGGTCGTCCCAACGCCAAAGCTCGAATGAAATATCTTTCTCGCATGAATGTTTTTTTTCTTCTTCTGAATTGTCAAGCCGATTTTCGGCTTTTCTACACGGCAAAGAACGTCGTGATGCAACCTCTGCACGCACGGTGACTTAGTTCTCGTTAGAAAAAAAATGTGTGTTTATTTTTCTCTCGCACTATAAGTGCTATTTTATAGTTTGAATCTATTTTCTACTTGGCGACGACGACGACGACGGCAGTTGCCTAAATCTTTCTTTCGGCCACTTGGCCGAATCTCTTGAGAAATGCGCTGAACGCAGTTGAAAGTGAATTTTGGTTCTCGCGCATCGTCAATCTAGAATAAATAGTGAAGGAAAGTGAACAAATGAAAACAATCGAAGTCATTTTGTCCAGTGCAATGTTATCAAGTGCAATGTTTCAAAAATAACTTAATTTACTTTGATGTGCTATCAATGGTACAAATTTAAAGTAAACAAAACTAATTCTCTTCAATTAGATTGATGAAAAACAAACTCTCACGATGCACCGAGCTCGCCTTTCTCTCAATGATGATTATGATCATTGTGAAGATCATAAATTTGTACTCTCACTCACTCACTCTCTTCCTTCGAAAGCAGAGAGTGCGCGAGAGCAACTGCATCCCGAACTTTTTCGGCTCGACCGGCATCCGACGGAGATGACTGTGACTATTTTGAGTGATGTAAATATAAACCATCATGCCTGCATGCATCTCAAACCGATGAAGGAAGCAACTCTGAGCAACTCTAAAAACAGCATCAACAGAGTGTGTAAAAGAAACTCAACTCTCGTCGTATGCAAAGTGCCTCGGAGAGATGGAGCAGGGATCCCGCAGTCTTGGACGCAGTGCGAGATGAAGGACGGGAAGAGACCTAGTTTGAATGGCAAAGTGCCCTCTACGTTGACCGATGGGAATCTGTTTGAAGAGTAGTAGTGTAGTGGCGAGGTAGTTTCACAGAGTAGTTTATTTTTTTAGATAAAAAGATCTATAAAAATAAGGTTGTTAGTTTAATCTCATCTAAACAACGCAATGAACTTAGTAATTAGCTTGACATAATTTTAAAACATATAGGGGAACAGCATGTTATTCCATTGAGCACTTTAAAGTTCAATTAAACAGCTACTAAAAAGCGTTTTTATCTGAAATCGAGCTTGATGAGGAGGAAAAAGCTGTTTTCTCTCAAAAAATTTGACAATCATGTTGTTTAAACAGTGGCCATATTTAAATTATTTTCATATTCTAAAGGCTTTATAAAACTCTGTACAGGCTTGTCAAGCATTTATATTTTTGGTTTAAAGAGAAATGAGTTAATCTAAACTTTTATTAAGTTGCAAAAGTTAAAAATAAAATCATAAACAAAACAATATTCCCAACATGCATAAATTATGGCAAAAAATTATCATCTGGTTCGCAAAAGTAAACTGTGAGAAAAAATGTTAGAAGAAATCGTAAAACTATGAGAAAAACTGCGATTGGCCAAAAAGTTAAATCCGTAGGCTTATAGTCCTTTGAATTCCTTAACTTTTCACCTATGAGCAATTGTCTACAAAATCGTCCGGTTTCAACCATTTTTATTTTTTTTATTTTTTGATTTGGCTCAAACTTTGTGGGGGCCTTCTCTATGACCAAAGAAGCTATTTTGTGTTATTGGTTCACTCTTACAATCTCCATACAATTTTGGCAGCTGTCCATACAAAAATGGTACGTAAATATTTAAACAGCTGTAACTTTTGAGTGAATTTTCTGCTCAATTTGGTGTCTTCGGCAAAGTTGTAGGTATTGTTTAGGACTATTGAGAAAAACCTTACTTAATCCACCCTTAGGTGGTTGGTGCCTTCCTCACATTTAAAAGGTAATGCTATCCAAAATAGATACAATAGGATGGACCCTTCAGTCTTCTATCAACTTGATTTATTATATAGTCAGATCTTCATAATTCAGGCCACTTATGTGCTTATAACTTTTGATAGGGTTATCAGCATGCGACAGGTCGCATGATAGATCTGGACAACGTTTTTGTCAAAGTATCTAAGATCCGGCCTCTAAAAAGTGTAAAAATAATACTTAAGTGCTTATAACATTTGATAGGGTCGTCAGATGTTCAATCTATTGAACTCATTGCAAAAGTCTTTTGATAACTTATCCAACAATAGGTCGCGTAATAGATCTGGACAACGTTTTTATCAAATTATCTGAGATCCGGTCTCTAAAAAGTTCATAAATAACACTTAAGTGCTTATAACTTTTGATAGGGTCGTCAGATCTTCAATCTTTAGAATTCGTTGAAAAGGTCTTTCAAATACCTTTCTAAAAATGTATAACATGACGAGGTTTCTTACAAAAACCATCCTTTTTATAATCTTCCGGACTTTTGTTAAAATCGTTTTTTAAGCATAACTTTTGAAGTACTTAACTAAACATTATAATTTTCAATAGCGACTTATGGGACCCCAAGACGGATCGAATGAGACCAAAACGGTCCAAATCGGTTCAGCTAGTGCCGAGATAATCCAGTTTCCAGAAAATCATAACTCGGTGGCAGGTTTTTCGACCATGTTACGCTAAGGCTCAAAAGTTGCGGGTTAGTCTCCTGAAACATATCAAAAAATCTCGAAAATCTAAAAATACGTATTTTGGGAAATTGAGTTTTTGTGAAAAAAAATTAATTAAAAATCGGCAATTGTGTATGGGTGAACCAATGACACAAAATAGCTTCCCCCACAAAGTTTGAGGCAAATCAAAAAATACAAATAAAATGAGGTTTAACAAATATTCATTTTTGACCTTCCATCAGTATTAAAAAAATCACTCATAAGGTACTGTTATCCTTTTCGACTTAAAAACCGATTATTGGCGGTTTTTGCCCAAATCTGGTTTTCATCGTCTCCCCTTTTTTAAAGTTTGGGGTCGAAAAGAATCTGTATTTATACTATGAAATGATGTCAGAAAATTTCAAGGCTCTAGCTTTCATATAGCAAAAGTTATGGAGAATTTTTGAACTTCAAATTTCAAAACCGACCAGAGTCTAAATAAAACTGCCTCTCAAGGATGGAATAATCGCAAAAAAAATCATTTTCGCTTGCGAACTTTATTCACCCGCGAAAAAGAGAGGAGGCAAATCACGCAAAAGATAATCGCTCCCGAACTTCTCCAAGAAAATCAATCTGCTGATGATTTTTTGTGAATTTCCTTGTCAGCACCACTTAAAAATATTGATTTCACTTTGTTTACACACATTGCCTATCTACAAAATGTGACAGGTCAAATTTCAACGTGTGAAGTAACACTTGCAAGTGTAGTAATGAAAAAGATTTTCCGCCGAATAATCAAGATGATTTTTTTAGATTCCTTTTTCCGATCTTTCGTGCGCGAGAGAGAAGAGCCAAGCTTCCTTCGGATTTTTTTCTCTTGATTAACGCACAGTGATTTTCTTTTGATGATGATTATTCCATCGCTGCTGCCTCTTAAATAAATTTTCAGTGTCTCGAACTTCATCAAAACTATATTTCTATTGAATTATGTTTTGTTTTTTATGCAGTGCAATTCCCACAGTAAATTTATCTCTAAAATTGATTCAAATATGTCAGCAAACATATGTTACAGCTGTTACAGCTAGCGACAATCTTCGCATGGGAAAAGTTTGGAATAAATTACACGCAAGTACTTTCTTGGCACATTGATGCTGCAATAGTCATGCAAATATTCTCACCATAAAGTTGTGTTTTCACATGTGTTAACAAATTTGAAATGATGTTTACAGCCGCGGGGAAGGGTACTTTATTTTGCACATCTGGGTAACAAAACTAGGCACAATAATTCTTTTTTTTTTTTCTACCGTAAAGTGGGGTAAAACGGGACAACAGTGTCGTTTGTCAACTTTTTTATACGATGCTCAAAATTTCCCCAAAATCCCATTGTCATCAAAATCTCGTTACATTCTAGTGAACTGACACAAACTCGTGCTGACACCTCGGGCCTGCTCACGTCCGCTGTCAGTTCGGCTTTATTAGGCCCTATTTCTTTGCGGTTTTTTATGACTGAATGGAAAAAACGGCGCGCACATATTTCCACGCCTAAACAAGCGCAACGGAATTGATTTATGTTTTGCGTATTGAGACGCTGAAATGCATTCATCTTTCGAGCGCGCGACCAAGAGAGTTGCATTCAGCCGTACAAAACACGCCGTAATTTGTGGGTTGTCATTCAGGTAGTGAAAAATCGCGCGCGCGAGCTAGCGCGGAAATAGAAACAATCCATTAAATAGTTGTAAAGCAACGGTGGTGTGTGGTTTATGTGGTTTTCAGCTTGAGTTGTTTCAAAACACGCGCCACACAAAAAGCTTAGTTTTGATTTATTTCTTTGAGGTATGTGTGAACTAGTAGTTTGTCAAAGCAAGTTTATTAATCTATGAGAAAAAATATGGTAAAATTGTAAAACCAAAATTTGTAATTTCTCACAATTTTAATATGTTGTGGAACATTTCTTATGCTCTGCGGATGATGAGATATTATTCTCAGTGAAAGAAGTAGTACACCCAAATGGCAAAACTCTGACAACCAAAGACTAGACATTGATCAACAACTGTTTTGTGAGAAAAAAAAAACGAAATAAAGGAGAATGGGCAAATTTGGTCCAAGGATGTACACGAACGGGACCAACTTTTTTCGAAAGATCTCGCCGAAACATGAAAAAAAGTCTTCTGGACCAACTCTCTAAACCCCGGGGATCAAAAGTTACATGCTGTTGAAGTTTGAGCATTTTGGGTTAAAATGAACAAAAAATCGTATTTTTGCTATTTCTAAAATCATTCATAAAATCTCTGTTTCATTATGGATTTCGATTTTCTTGACTTCATTCGACGCGTATCAGCAAAAACTATGAGTTCTGATATGTCTTAGCATGATTGAAACATGATTTCTCTTGTTTTTATCCGTTTGAACCGTTTGTGCAAGAGGCATCCCATAGAAACAAGTCGAAACTTCAAGGATTTGAAACCGGGTCCAACCCAGACTGCTTCAGTGAGTACGGAAGTCTTCAGTGCAATGTTGTAACAACTTATTGGGATGGTCTGAGTCATCCGAGAACTCCTTGGAGTTAAGACCGGTGAGTCTAACGCCGTAACAAGCAAGATGTCGGCGGTTTTTGACCACGGATCATACCCGCATGGCTTCAGTGAGTATGGTAGACTACTATGCGGATGTGTTGGAGTGTCCTGGGTTCTCCTAGGACTCCCTGGAGTTAAGATCTGTGGGTCTACTACCGTAACAAGCAAAATGTCGACCGGTTTTGACCCCGGAACATACACGCATAGCTTCAAACAGTATGGTAGACTGCTTTGTTAATGTGTTGGGATGTCTTTGGTCATCCTAGGACTCCCTGGAGTTTAGATATTTGGGTCACTGTAACAAGAAAAAGATCGATGATTTTTAACCACGCATCATAACCGCAAAGATTCAGTGATTATGGCAGACTGTATTGCTGTTATGTTGGGATGTTCTGGACCATTCCAGGGAGTCCTTGTAACAGCCATAGACCTACAGATCATAACTCCAGGAGTCTTTGGATGACCCAGGACATCCTAACACATTAGCAAAGCAGTCTACCATACTCACTGAAGCTATGCGGGTATGTTCCGGGGTCATAAACCGTCGACCACTGGCTTGTTACGGTAGTAGACCCTCAGATCTTAACTCCAGGGAGTCCTAGGAGAACCCAGGACACTCCAACACATCAGCATAGTAGTCTACCATACTCACTGAAGCCATGCGGGTATGGTCCGTGGTCAAAAACCGCCGACATCTTGCTTGTTACGGCGGTAGACTCACCGGTCTTAACTCCAAGGAGTTCTCGGATGACTCAGACCATCCCAATAAGTTGTTACAACATTACACTGAAGCCTTCCATACTCACTGAAGCAGTCTAGGTTGGACCCGGTTTCAAAATCTTCAAGTTTCGACTTGTTTCTATGGGATGCCTTTTGAACAAACGGTTCAAACGGATAAAAACAAGAGAAATCATGTTTCAATCATGCTAAGACATATCAGAACTCATAGTTTTGCTGATACGCGTCGAATGAAGTCAAGAAAATCGAAATCCATAATGAAACAGAGATTTTATGAATGATTTTAGAAATAGCAAAATACGATTTTGTACATTTTAACCCAAAATGCTCAAGCTTCAACTTGTAACTTTTGAACCCCGGGGTTTAGAGAGTTGGTCCAGAAGACTTTTTTCATGTCTCGGCGAGATCATTCGAAAAAAGTTGGTCCCGTTCGTGTACATCCTTGGACCAGCTCCCATACAAATTTGCCCATTCTCCTTTATTTAAGTGATGCTAAAAATTAAAATTACAAAACATCTTAAACTGATTGTTTTTCTTTCTTCGGAATGTTCAGGAGTGATTTTTTATAACGTGGTTCACCTCCTCTCTCTTCACAGCTCCCTAGTTTGTGTGTAATCCGCGGGATAATATCGAGCACTCCACGATTTCAAATCGTTATACTTTTGCCATGTTTAGTCGTTCGTACACTATTAGACCACGGCGCGTTATGAAGTGCCTTGCAAAGTTGACTTTATGATCATGATGTGCCGTCGAGGAAGCTGACGTTCCGCTCGATGTAGGCCACGCATCGCTGCATCGGACCATAATGAAGTTTGAGGCGGCGTCCGTATAGGTCGTCGTCGGATATTTTGCATCTCTGCGATCTGCGATGATGGCTCAGACGAAGTCTCCGGTGATCCCCCCGAGGATGGAACGACGAGTAATGCAATTGGGTGCATTTTGTACTACATACTGGGTCTTTCTAATAACTTCCAAAGAGGCAGCTGCATGTAGACTGCGGACTTGGATCATACCTTGGGCCACACTTCAGACAGCGCAACAAAAAAGAATAAGAAGTGCAATATCCGAAGGAAGCGATCTGCGCCGCTGAAATCGGAGAGCGTTTATGCATAATGTACTTTCCAGTTCGATAACTTTCTTCATTAGCTGCTGAAGCTCTTCACTCTTGCACAAGCCTCACATCTAAGATTGTTGATGAAGTCTAGGGGTTATTGTTTCCAACTAAATGGAGTTGCTCCAATAATCGACGAGGTGTACGATATACGATATGTACGAAACAACCCACGGCTTGCATGTTCGATTGTTTTACAGACTACAGTCTAGAGACCGGTTGATCGACGAGGAGATTGTGATCTTCTTGAGCTGGCTTGTTTTTTTTTTGCTGTTGCATGTTAACGTTTTGCAACAACATAGAAAATATTGAACTGATCCACTTAAAAGCTATTTTGAAGAAAAATCTTTCAAATCGTTTATTTAAAATGACAATCGCCATGATTTTGCAACATTTTAGCACGCGCTGGCAGCATCAATTAAACATCAGCGGCTTGAGATGATATAATTTGCCATTAGTCAAAAGACAAGCAGCACCATTTCCCTCCATCTATTAAACCATCATCAAACATTTTTCGCAGATGAGTTTCCATTTTCCTCCCAGTGGAAGCACAAAACTTAATCGGTCCGCGTAATGAACAGTACGCACAAAAAGAAGCAAAAAACACAGCTAAATAGCTACACTGTTGCACAATTTTAAACTCACCATTTACATAAGAATGGCATCGCGCTAATGGTTTGCAATTTGCTACCGATGTTTTTTTTTTTGCAAAGTTGACATGAAAAGAAAATTAATCATCTTCAGCTTGGATTTGCCTCGTGCACACAAAACAGCAAAAAATAAAAAAAACGATAGCAAAAGTACATGTGAAATCGCAACGTAAAAAAATACACCTTTTTAAGGGTCGCAATTAAATCTTACACCCCGGTTTTTGAAAATATTATACAGTTCTGGAGTTTTTTTGAAAAGGTCCAATAAACCAAATTTCCAGTTTTTGCTTTTTGGGTGTTTTTAAAACCGCCTTGAGTCAGGGATACAAAAAAAACACCCAAAAAGCAAAAACTGAAAATTTGGTTTATTGGACCTTTTCAAAAAAAAAAAAACTCCAGAGTTTAGAGCTTAAGAGCGAGTCCACGAGCAAAGCATACCCAAATCGCATCTACCTAACCAATCTGCCTGAAATTTTCAGGGTATATGTACAAACAACCCCTGAAAAAAAAACTAGCATCTTTCCAAAATATGAGCACTCGAGGTCAACGGGAAGTGGGGCAAATCGGGACACAAAGTTTGATCGTTCAAAAACGTCAAAAATCTTAAAAAGGCCGTAATTTCAAAATTCAAAATGCATCAAAAAGGCTTGAAAAAAACCAACAAAATGAAGGGAGAAGCATTCCCTAAAAAAAAAAAAAAAAAAAATGGTTGAATAAAACAAAATGGTTGAATCTAAAGCGAGTTATGGGCATTTTAGTAAAAAAAATTATAATTTTCAAACTCAAATAAAAAAGTGTTCCATCCAGATATCAACTCGGTTCGACCTGCAGCTTGTAGGGGACATCTGAGACTACCATCTAAGACTGAGAACGCTTTGAGTAAGGCAGTTTAACATATCAAATAGACACTTTTAGTGAATTTTGTGGTTGTAAATTTTTGCTCGGGGGACCCCTTAGATCCCATTTTCTGGTGATAATTTTATCATATTCGTGTTACTGAGACAATTTCACAATAGAAACATGCATAAAATTTTTATTTTCATCCATTTTAAACCTTTAAAAAATAAAAGTTAAAAAAATTCTTCGATTCACATTTATTAAAAATCAAGTTCGTTTCCAAGGATACTAGATGACACCAGAAAAAAAAGCAGCTTCTAATTTTTTTTATTTTTCATTTTTTAAAGAGTTAAAATTGATGAAAATAAACATTTTTATACATGTTTCTATTGTGAAATTGTCTCAGAAACACGAATATGATAAAATTTTCACCAGAAAATGGGATCTAAGGGGTCCCCGAGCAAAAATTTAAAACTAAAAAATTCACTAAAAGTAAAAGTACCCAAAGCGTTCTCAGTCTCAGATGGTAGTCCCAGATGTCCCCTACAAGCTGCAGGTCGAACCGAGTTGATATCTGGATTACACACTTTTTTATTTGAGTTTGAAAATTATGCTTTATTTTCACTAAAATGCCAATAACTCCCTTTAGATTTAACCAATTGCGATACTTCTCCCTGCATTTTGTTGCATTTTTTAAGCCCTTTCAGATGCATTTTGAATTTTGAAATTAAATTGAGTTTTACCAAAGTTACAGCCTTTTGAAGGTTTTTGACGTTTTTGAACCATCAAACTTTGTGTCCCGATTTGCCCCACTTCCCGTTGACCTAGAGTGCTCATATTTTGGAAAGATGCTAGTTTTATAAGTACAAACAACCCCTGAAAATTTCAGGCAGATTGGTGAGGTCCAAACGACGTCCCATACAAAGGGGTATGCCCTGTTCGTGGACTCGCTCTTAAGTGTTTTCAGAAAATTTGTTGGAATTGGGTGTTCCCCTCAGGAACTGGGAAAGATTTACATTACGAGCCACAAAAAAACACCCAAAAGCTCGTCAGTTTTCGCGTGAGTTGGCGGAGAATTACCCAAATCACATACTTTTCCTAAAAATTTTTATTGAAGAAATTGCCTACTTGTCATCAAAAACATAACAGTGCAGAAAACTCATAAGAGTGCTGAAAAGTTCTACTTTTTAGCACTTATAATCGACACTGTCTTAGTTTTAGAGTTGACCAAACTAAAGCCAATCAACGTTTCACTGAAAAATCTCTAGCCGAAAAAAAATAAAAAGTTGAATTCTGAAGGTTGTAAATTTAATTGATTGAATATTACGTCTTTTTTGAGTAATTAACACTTAAATAATTTGTAAAATGTAAAATTCAAAAGATATTGATGAAAATTTCATCAGAATTTAATGTAAAATTTCTAAAAAGACGTAATATCTGTCACCATTCTAAAGAAAATATGGCAGAGCCTTGCTTGATAAATGTACAAAAAACAAACATGTTTTTTAGAGTGTAACAAAAAGGGCTTTTTTGCAATTCCGTCGTGAAACTACTTACTTTTCCTGTCATTCTTGAACGACGAAATAGCCTACTTTTCTGAATCAAAAACAACAGAATCGAATAGCAACACTTTTCAAAATAAATGCTGAAAAGTAACACTTTTCAGCACTGAAATGTAACACTTTTCAACATTTTTTTGATTCAAACGATTTATTGACAAAATACATGAAAATTTGACATAAAATTTCACTCAATGTGTGTTTCTTGGAATTGCAAAAAATGTTGTATGGAACTCGTTGCAAAACTTGATTTTTTCAGCACTCTTCGTATTTATCCAACTCGGTGAACCTCGTTGGATAAATGTACGACTCGTGCTGAAAAAATCCTCTTTTTGCAACTTGTTGCATAAACTACTATTTTGGTTCAATTTTTCGAAAAAATGCCAAACTTTGAAGGTCTGTACCGAGCTCCAGGGTGCTCCAATAGGGTGGAATCGAAAATAGGTTTCTTCAGCAACACATTTTTTGGGTTCCTTTTAGGATCCCAAACAACCTCCCAAAATTTGAGAGCGATTGGTTATGCCCACGATTGGCGCAAAGCGAATAAAATTTATATGGAAATAACTATGGGAAAACTTGCATTTTCACATTTTTGAAATTACAAAACTCATGTTTTATTATTTTATGAAACTAACACCGTAAAAGTATAGCCCTTAATGTCCTTAACAACTCTCTCGAAGACAGTATGGTGCTAACTTGCTTCTAACAAAAGTTACAGAGCGTTCAAAAGAGTCATTTCGAAATATTTGGTAAAAATCATACTTTTTGCCAACACTGCCAAGTCAAGTGGAAACTTTCGTAAACTATAATATATTTGAGGAATTGGGGAGCAATTTAACTAAATAATGTCTTCTGAACATTCCTTCATTACGATTTTACGTAAGCCTCATCAAAATAGAAGAACAACCGTGTTTATTTTGTATTTCATGGTTCCTTCAGCAATGTTGGCAGAAAATGTGAGTTTTACTGATTATTTCAACACAAAAATCAAAATCAAACCATCCACATTAACGACCCCCGGATCTTTTGTGGTCTCTATTGCAAGTTTCTGCTCGAACCTTGGAGTCCGAAGGCTTGAATGGGGAGAGCACCCAAACCTCTTTCTACTCCAAGGAACCTTCCACCCCAGTGTTTGAACTGACGACCTTTGGATTGCGAGTCCAACCGCCGCTAGCGATTCCACCGTAGTAGGCTTGGTTTGGTGTGTTGTTTGTACTTATGGCATGAGACAACTCCTACACCTGGAATGACTTAACGGCCTAACAACCAAGGCCGGGACCGACATTTTACTTCCTCATCCGATGGAAGGTTGCAGCAGATGGGAATCGAACCCAGAATCATCCGCTTACAAAGCGGACAGCGTAACCATTCGGTCAACACACTACTTTTGAAAACTCTGTATCTTTTTTTGAGGCACTTTAGCACCATACTATCTTTGGGAGAGTTGTTCAGGACATTCAGGGCTATACTTCTATGGTGTTAGTTCCATAAAATAATAAAACATGAATTTTGTAAATCCAAAAATGTAAAAATTCAAGTTTCCCCATAGTAATTTCCATACAAATTTCATTCGCTTTGCGCCAAACGTGGGCTTAACCAATCGCTCCCAAATTTTGTGAGGTTGTTTGGGAGCCTAAAAGGAACCCACAGAATGTGTTGCTGATTGGATTTTTATCATTTTTAATTTTCCCATATAACTAGATGCCACCCTAAGTGCTCCAAATTTCAATGTTATATATACCAAAAGATTCGCAAGGATCTGGCCTACATGCCAATGATGTGGAACATAAATGCTTCAGTGGCCAAAATGCCTCAAAAAGTGTCACTTTTGAAAAAAATCTTTTTGCGGGTTAAATCTCATTTAAAATTCCAATGCAAAGCGCCAGCTCCTGTTACGTCCAATCAAGCTCATATTTTGGATTTGGGCTTAGTATGCCCACCGGAACAAACCCATGAATTCCCGCCAAAAATCATTTTTGTTACATCCTAATGTTTTTGCAACTTGTTCCATAAACCACGATTTAAAAAAAAGGAAATAGAAGTGAAAATAACTGAAACAATTTAAAATCAATTTTAATTATTTGAAAGTTTTGGACTAGTTTCTTGTGTAAATAAAATATTTTGGTTTAACCCTCTACTGCCCATTTTTTCGATTTTTCCCCGTGTTGAGCAACTTTTGTTTTACGAAAAACTTTATCTCTCTTGGTTTACATTTTTCTTGTATAATTTTTAGTATTTTAATTTGCATTTATCTTGTTTAGTTTATGTTTGTTTTTGAAGGCAATATCGATACATAACTTTATATAGAAGAAACAGTACATCAATGCAAACGTGCTCTTCAGTGAAAAAATAAGTCTATACAAAGTTTTATCCAAATTAAAAAAAAACAGTTGTTTTGGAATCATCACTACGAGTTGTGAAAAATTTCAACACTTACACTACGTCATGTTAAGTGCATTGCGCTTAGCATCACGCAAAAACGCATTTATCCAATTCTCACCTACGCCCCAAATACAAGCCAACTCCATTACCTACGCAAGACACAAGTGATCATGCCATATGGGCCCTGCCAGCTACACTTCCTCTCTCTCGATCTTGGCTAAATGATGTTGCAACACAACACTATCGACTTGGGAAGCAGCAGCAGCAGCGCCTTTTCCTTCCCAAAACAGCCCAACATCCAAACAATTACGCAACGAATTTTCCCACCCTTTTACAATTCTGCGCGCGATACCATCGACAAACTTAGCCACTTAACCGTATTGTTCTGGCGCGCTTTTTCAGGGGAGGAGATTCGCCATGGCAGATCCAAGAAGTGAAAGGAAGTCGTCGGGCTTTCCCGCCACGACAATTGTGACTACCAATGTCACCCCGCGTGAAAACTGCCCGCACGCAACACCGTTTAATCCGGCGTAGATGAGTTACGATCGAGAGCTCCATATTGGAACTGCTACTTACCGGACCAGCTGCCATCGAATCGACCTGCAAGCAGAGTAGAAGAGGAGAAAACTTAGATTAAATTTCGTAACACGCTTGTTTCATTGATACTTTTGCGGTGTGGGAAAATCGATTTGTGGAGTTTAGTTTCAACTTTTTTTAAGTGCAACTATGTTGTGCCGGCTAGAAATGATGCAACAATCACATAAACCTGACCGAATCGAATCCCACCTTCCTAGAGGTGACCTGCTTTTAATGCGGAAGTTGTTCTGTTCTTACGAAAATAAACCGTTCCCAACAAATGAGACCAATCGCGGCCCAGGATGCCACCACCAAAGTGGTACGCGCGCACTTAAGGGCATACGCCACGCCAGAGCAGGGCAATAACTGACATATCCAAATTGTCATTTGGTTAAGCTAACATTGCACCGCCGCCAGCCGCAAGTCGTGCGTTAATTTATATTTTCCTAATGAGACGGGCAATACAAACAACTCCTGCAGCAAGACCGCACAGCAACTTGGTAGGTAAGGGGTGACATACAGGAGACGGAGGCAGAGTTGCATTCATCTAGTATAGACAGACGAGAGGACCCTTATTGAGGTGTACTACATCGGCAGGGTGAGGACTCAATTTGAGAAATTTGTCACAGTTTCATTCATTGCTGAAACTGAACAGTTCTCCGTGCTGAAATAGTAGTTTGTACAGTACATTCATCCAACGTGGTTTACCGAGTTGGATAAATACGACGAGTGCTGAAAAAATCAAATTTTGTAACGAGTTCCATACATTGTTTTTTTGCAATTCCGAAAAACACCCTTTGAAAAGAATTTTAACCCTCTACTGCCCGTTTTTTCGATTTTTTATTTTTCCTGTGTTTAGGAGGTCATTTTGGGCTGCTTTTGTTCTACTAAGAACTTTACTTCTCTTTATGTTTTTCTTGTTTTATTTTTAGTATTTTTTTTTGCATTTATCTTGTTTAGCTTATCTTTGTTTTTGGCAGTATTTGGCCTATACTACCACCTCCTATCATTACATTTTGATTATCTATTTTAAAAGTCACTTTTTCAACAATGCGTTTATATTGAGCATGTTTGAACTCTTTTAAAAACATTTCAAATTTTCATGAAATATCAATGTACAGTCCCACAAAAAAAAAATTTTTGCGAAAAAAAAATTCCGTCAACACATTGATATTTTGAAAACTATTGTTTGGAAAGCAACTGGATGCGTGTAAAATGAATTTTAAAACACTTTTTTCATCCAGATGTTAAAACCTAGGCATTTAATATAATTTTTTTTTTTGCCTCTCCCACCCCACCTCGACTTTGGTCAAGGCCGAGGGACATAAACTTCAAAAAAAATTGTCCTATTAAAATTTAAAAAAAAATGATCGACATTCCGTGATTTCTCAGCCTGAAAGATGTTGAAACATTTGAAAGTTGTTTTTCCGTGCTCAACTGTTAATTAGAGCAGTAAAGGAATATTTACAGATACAAGGACAACTAAACTAATTATTCTTTGATTTTTAAGGTTATACAGAAAAAAATATGGTAATATTCATCAGGAAATGGTGACAGATTTTGTGTCAAAAAAAATGACGAATTTTACCTCAGAAAATGATGAATTTTCATTAGTTTTTGATGAATATTCATCAGGTTCACATTTTTACACATTTTTATGTACTATTAGGCCGTTGCAAATATTTTTCAATGTTTATGTCGCCCCCCCTTCAAAATTGGTCCGAAAAATCAGGCGGCAAAAAAAATTCAAAAAATATCAAAATTTCAATGGAAATAGAAGTCAAATCAACTGAAAACAATCTAAAATGCCTTTTTCTGCATTGATAATCATATTTCACATGTTTGGACTCGTTTAAAAATATTTTGAACTTTTATGAAATTTCAATATACAGCATCGCAAAAACTTTTTTTTTCTCGCAAAAATAAAATTTTCTTCAGCACACTTTGCTTATTCAAATGTAGGCACCGTGGCCTGTAATTTCAATTTTGGACTTTTTTTTTATTTATTTTTTGCCCCTCCTCGACTTTGATCAGAGTCGAGGGACATAAACTTCAAAAAATATTTGCAACGGCCTTACTGCCTTACTCAAACAAGAGGTAATATTCATCCTACCAATTTTCAACATTCAAAAATTCAACTTTTCTTTCTGTGTACCATAGCTAACAGCCATCATCTCAAATGGTCGAAATTTATGAAAAATTGTAATGTAGGGGCCATCCATAAACCACGTGGACACTTTTCTGTTGATCGATCTGTAAATCTCTTTTCTGTAATTTTTTGGAAACAAAATGGCCTTTTTATAATCAACAAAAATAAGAGTTTGACTTTTCAACAATTATATCAAAAAGTAATATTTAATTTTGGTTTTTGAGTTATTAATACACATTAGAACCAAACTAACTCTTTGTAAAACTTGGCCTGAAAATCACCAGTTTGCAACTTGTTGTATACACTACTATTTTGCACTTAAGTTCTGAAACTACTTACTTTTCCTGTCTTTCTGGATTGGTCTATTATAAATTACCCAAGATAACAAAAAGCTCAGCATTTCCATAATTGTGTCAAAAAGTTAATCATTTTCCCACTAAGCATTAAAAAATTGAGACAGGCAAACATCCCAGTCTGCTTGATTGAAAAATGTAAACCGAAAAATTCTGGAGCAATATTTGAAATGGGCGCATAAGCATTTTGACAGTTGGAACTATTCAGAGATTTAAAGTTATTTTTGAAGGTTTCATATTTTAATTAAAATTGCAAAATTTATGGATAATTTTAACGTTATCAAATATGTAATTTGAATTAAAATCAAGTTGCCACCCTGAAATGCACCTAGACCACAGGTTTCTATTTCTGTACCCCTGTCGTTGCAGTCGGTCGGTCGGCTCGTTCTGTCCGTCTGTAACGCAACTTCTGTGAAAGGGAAATTATCGAAAGTTGTCTATACCGCATATGAAACGTGAACGGTAGACCGTGTACTGATCTGGAGAGATCTCGCTCACGTAAGCATGGATGGAAATTGTCCCGCTTCTCGCGAGCATTACAAGACTTGGCTCACACGACAGATCCACAGAACGGGAAATCTCCTCGCCGGTGCGGTTGCAAACGAACAAAAACAAACGTAAACAAAACTTGACACTTTCCGGGCTGCACTCGAAATGAGAGCAAGCGCACACACACCCACCACAGCATCTAACCAGCTCTAAAATCTAACCGACTAAAGGAAAAGGTCCCAGCGTGAGTCGCGACGTATCCAATTAGACCACGTTCGAGAGCGCCCAGAAGTAACCCTCGAACGAAATCAGAGCTGAAGATGATGCATTCTGCTGCTCCTTTGAGTGATCTTTTATTTCCCGCATCAACCGAACGCGAAGTGTCTTCTAAAAATATACCGCTTTTGATGAAATTGAATGCTCCTTCCCGTATGTTGCCAGTTTGAAATGGGGATGTCATAAAAAATAAGAGTTAGCTAAAACAATCAGGCATAACACGTAAGAAATAATAATAGAAGAGAAATCCTATACTAAAGATGTGCAAAATTGAAGGACTGAAGTATTGGTATATTAAAGATAAGAAGAATAAAAGAATAGAAGAATAGAAGAATAGAAGAATAGAAGAATAGAAGAATAGAAGAATAGAAGAATAGAAGAATAGAAGAATAGAAGAATAGAAGAATAGAAGAATAGAAGAATAGAAGAATAGAAGAATAGAAGAATAGAAGAATAGAAGAATAGAAAAACAGAAGAATAGAAGAATAGAAGAATAGAAGAATAGAAGAATAGAAGAATAGTAGAATAGAAGAATAGTAGAATAGAAGAATAGAAGAATAGAAGAATAGAAGAATAGAAGAATAGAAGAATAGAAGAATAGAAGAATAGAAGAATAGAAGAATAGAAGAATAGAAGAATAGAAGAATAGAAGAATAGAAGAATAGAAGAATAGAAGAATAGAAGAATAGAAGAATAGAAGAATAGAAGAATAGAAGAATAGAAGAATAGAAGAATAGAAGAATAGAAGAATAGAAGAATAGAAGAATAGAAGAATAGAAGAATAGAAGAATAGAAGAATAGAAGAATAGAAGAATAGAAGAATAGAAGAATAGAAGAATAGAAGAATAGAAGAATAGAAGAATAGAAGAATAGAAAAACAGAAGAATAGAAGAATAGAAGAATAGAAGAATAGAAGAATAGAAGAATAGAAGAATAGAAGAAGAATAGAAGAATAGAAGAATAGAAGAATAGAAGAATAGAAGAATAGAAGAATAGAAGAATAGAAGAATAGAAGAATAGAAGAATAGAAGAATAGAAGAATAGAAGAATAGAAGAATAGAAGAATAGAAAAACAGAAGAATAGAAGAATAGAAGAATAGAAGAATAGAAGAATAGAAGAATAGAAGAATAGAAGAATAGTAGAATAGAAGAATAGTAGAATAGAAGAATAGAAGAATAGAAGAATAGAATAGAAGAATAGAAGAATAGAAGAATAGAAGAATAGAAGAATAGAAGAATAGAAGAATAGAAGAATAGAAGAATAGAAGAATAGAAGAATAGAAGAATAGAAGAATAGAAGAATAGAAGAATAGAAGAATAGAAGAATAGTAGAATAGAAGAATAGTAGAATAGAAGAATAGAAGAATAGAAGAATAGAAGAATAGAAGAATAGAAGAATAGAAGAATAGAAGAATAGAAGAATAGAAGAATAGAAGAATAGAAGAATAGAAAAACAGATGAATAGAAGAATAGAAGAATAGAAGAATAGAAGAATAGAAGAATAGAAGAATAGTAGAATAGAAGAATAGTAGAATAGAAGAATAGAAGAATAGAAGAATAGAAGAATAGAAGAATAGAAGAATAGAAGAATAGAAGAATAGAAGAATAGAAGAATAGAAGAATAGAAGAATAGAAGAATAGAAGAATAGAAGAATAGAAGAATAGAAGAATAGAAGAATAGAAAAACAGAAGAATAGAAGAATAGAAGAATAGAAGAATAGAAGAATAGAAGAATAGAAGAATAGAAGAATAGTAGAATAGAAGAATAGTAGAATAGAAGAATAGAAGAATAGAAGAATAGAAGAATAGAAGAATAGAAGAATAGAAGAATAGAAGAATAGAAGAATAGAAGAATAGAAGAATAGAAGAATAGAAGAATAGAAGAATAGAAGAATAGAAGAATAGAAGAATAGAAGAATAGAAGAATAGAAGAATAGAAGAATAGAAGAATAGAAGAATAGAAGAATAGAAGAATAGAAGAATAGAAGAATAGAAGAATAGAAGAATAGAAGAATAGAAGTAGAAGAATAGAAGAATAGAAGAATAGAAGAATAGAAGAATAGAATAATAGAAGAATAGAAGAATAGAAGAATAGAAGAATAGAAGAATAGAAGAATAGAAGAATAGAAGAATAGAAGAATAGAAGAATAGAAGAATAGAAGAATAGAAGAATAGAAGAATAGAAGAATAGAAGAATAGAAGAATAGAAGAATAGAAGAATAGAAGAATAGAAGAATAGAAGAATAGAAGAATAGAAGAATAGAAGAATAGAAGAATAGAAGAATAGAAGAATAGAAGAATAGAAGAATAGAAGAATAGAAGAATAGAAGAATAGAAGAATAGAAGAATAGAAGAATAGAAGAATAGAAGAATAGAAGAATAGAAGAATAGAAGAATAGAAGAATAGAAGAATAGAAGAATAGAAGAATAGAAGAATAGAAGAATAGAAGAATAGAAGAATAGAAGAATAGAAGAATAGAAGAATAGAAGAATAGAAGAATAGAAGAATAGAAGAATAGAAGAATAGAAGAATAGAAAAATAGAAGAATAGAAGAATAGAAGAATAGAAAAATAGAAGAATAGAAGAATAGAAGAATAGAAGAATAGAAGAATAGAAGAATAGAAGAATAGAAGAATAGAAGAATAGAAGAATAGAAGAATAGAAGAATAGAAGAATAGTAGAATAGAAGAATAGTAGAATAGAAGAATAGAAGAATAGAAGAATAGAAGAATAGAAGAATAGAAGAATAGAAGAATAGAAGAATAGAAGAATAGAAGAATAGAAGAATAGAAGAATAGAAGAATAGAAGAATAGAAGAATAGAAGAATAGAAGAATAGAAGAATAGAAGAATAGAAGAATAGAAGAATAGAAGAATAGAAGAATAGATGAATAGAAGAATAGATGAATAGAAGAATAGAAGAATAGAAGAATAGAAGAATAGAAGAATAGAAGAATAGAAGAATAGAAGAAAGAATAGAAGAATAGAAGAATAGAAGAATAGAAGAATAGAAGAATAGAAGAATAGAAGAATAGAAGAATAGAAGAATAGAAGAATAGAAGAATAGAAGAATAGAAGAATAGAAGAATAGAAGAATAGAAGAATAGAAGAATAGAAGAATAGAAGAATAGAAGAATAGAAGAATAGAAGAATAGAAGAATAGAAGAATAGAAGAATAGAAGAATAGAAGAATAGAAGAATAGAAGAATAGAAGAATAGAAGAATAGAAGAATAGAAGAATAGAAGAATAGAAGAATAGAAGAATAGAAGAATAGAAGAATAGAAGAATAGAAGAATAGAAGAATAGAAGAATAGAAGAATAGAAGAATAGAAGAATAGAAGAATAGAAGAATAGAAGAATAGAAGAATAGAAGAATAGAAGAATAGAAGAATAGAAGAATAGAAGAATAGAAGAATAGAAGAATAGAAGAGTAGAAGAATAGAAGAATAGAAGAATAGAAGAATAGAAGAATAGAAGAATAGAAGAATAGAAGAATAGAAGAATAGAAGAATAGAAGAATAGAAGAATAGAAGAATAGAAGAATAGAAGAATAGAAGAATAGAAGAATAGAAGAATAGAAGAATAGAAGAATAGAAGAATAGAAGAATAGAAGAATAGAAGAATAGAAGAATAGAAGAATAGAAGAATAGAAAAATAGAAGAATAGAAGAATAGAAGAATAGAAGAATAGAAGAATAGAAGAATAGAAGAATAGAAGAATAGAAGAATAGAAGAATAGAAGAATAGAAGAATAGAAGAATAAAAGAATAGAAGAATAGAAGAATAGAAGAATAGAAGAATAGACGAATAGAAGAATAAGGAGAATTAATGGACTCAAGAACTATAAATAATAGAATTGAAGAGTTCGAGAATTCTTTAAATCAATCGTGGTGGAAGATTTGAAGAATCGAAAAATTAAAGAATTAAACAATTAATCAATTACATTGTTGAAAGACTAAAAGACATTATTTAAAAAAAAATCAAATAAATGAAGATTAGAAGAACTAAAGAATGAAAAAACTGTGAAACTGAAGAATCTAAGAATTAGTCAATTGATCAACCCTACAGCACGTGAAAAGACCACACTTTGCCCCACTGTTTGTGAACGGAGTGTTTGTGTGCGACCCAAAACTCTCAAGCGAGTAATTAGCGACACCCTTCGCTCACTGTTCAAAATTGCTCAAAACGAATTTCGGTGAGTTGTTGTTCCCATTGATCGTGGTCGTGGAAAACACTTGGAAACACAAATCTCATTTTTCATGAAATGTACTTTGAGACTTTGGGAGCTCCCCTTGTAGAAGTGTTGTTAAGAGTAAAGTGTGATTTAGTATTTTTACTCTTTTCGGTTTCCGGTACTTCAAACAGGGCGTACTTCCCGTGTGACAAAATGATCTTATTGAGGAGTTTTAAATTAGGTTGAAGGAAAATTTGTTTTACACGACATTGTCGGGTTCTCTTTTTTCCATAAATCGTACACATACCTACTCACATTGGGTGAATTTCTTGCAAAATAAACTGAAAACGAGTGAACTTAAACAACCAGGCATCATCCACTAATGACGTGACGTTTTTTTTTTGTGGTGCGCGTTCTCTGTAATTTGAGAGCATTATGCTCTCGCAATAACCATTATCCTCTCAGTCAAATTTCAGACCGTTTTGTTCTCGGTTGCCGCTTTGTTTGGTAAAACTTGTCGGCTTCTCCTTCTGAATATACTCAAGTATCTTCAGTGATTGTAATTGCTTGCCCTAAGAAGAAATTAAAATGTAATGTTAATCTTTTAAATATTTTTTGCAAACTAACAAACTTTAATTGTACCACCGGCATTTCGCGAATAAAAATGTTTGAAATCATCTCATTAGATCTTAACTTGCTCGTTAAGATGCCATCGCGTTGAGATGACAATTTCGAGACCAGCACCAGCACTTGACGAACCGATTCGGCTGTCATTGAAATACCTTCGGGTGGCCCCAAATTTGGCGGTGGGTCCCCCATAAACGGTTCGCGCCAGCAGTAACAACCGCCAATTTGCATACCTAATAGATCCCAAGTTTGCAGTGTCATTCACACTGCGGAGGCTCAATTGAAATGGATCGGTTGATTAGTGATGTTTTTTTTTTTGTTAAAGAGATCATCGATGCTGATTGTTGTTTGTGCGGCCTAAACACAAATTACGAGAAATCATCGCTCGCAAAAAAAGAGCAAGTCTCGTTTGATCTGTATGAGATAATGTTTGCCTAGTTCACGGGTAGTTGTTACCTTCGAAAAAGGTTACCGCAAGGAGTTGCACTTGAAGCGATTAAACGCAATTATTTCCAGATTTGCAATTCAATTGGAAGTCATGAGCTTGGGTCTCGCATACATGATTAAGGTTTACCGCCAACGACGACGAACCCGGGGTTGACAGCGTTCTGTGGATCATCAACGCGGAGGCACGAGTTCAACTTGTGTGCGCTAATAGGCTTCAAGGTCCCGTAAGATCTGGTGGCTCGATATGCTTTGGCGTTTTATTGTGATCGGCGGCGGTAATTCCTCTCTATGCCACTGACAGCACAACTTCAAGGTCTTTCTCTTTTCCATTTCAGGATTTGTCCACTCGTGCCGTGCCGTGGAATCCGGTTGCTGAAGGCGCTGTTGTTGCCGGGGCTGGTGATCTGGTGCGAGGCTCGATGGACTCCGTCCCGCTGTGGTGAATGGTTTATTTATGTTTCTGCACCTGACCATTATCGTAAAATTGGTCGATATCTGTATCGAATTGATCGCACTGGGCGATCTGCTGGGAGATTATCGTACGGATGTGACGGCTTTATGGACTCCCATTAACCTTTCGCTGATCCCTACACCAATCTGGGCTAGCAGCGGGCGGTGGGTTACTTACGTTTATGACATTTTTAAGAAGATTTATTGAAAGACAATTTATGTAAACATGATATTGGAAGGCATTCCTTTGAAAATTATCAGAGTGTTTTTTTTTTTGCTAAACATTGTATCAACATTTCGCAAAGACATTTTTGTAACATTCCAATATTGAACTCTACATCCACTGTGAAGGGACGTGAGTAAAAAGATCACAGATACATAGCTGAAAGGATTCGATTTGTCAAAGGTTTTGGGATTGAATCTCGTCACCGACATCATTTGTTTACGGGTTTTTTACGGGTGATTTTTTTCAAAATGAAGCCGAAAAGGAAATATTAAGATAATCATTTTTTTACATTTTTGCAAATCATTTTACTCGCATTATTTGACATGTGGGTAATTCTCTACCAACTCACACGAAATCGGGAAAAGTTGCCCCGACCCCTCTTCGATTTGCGTGAAACTTTGTCCTAAGGGGTAACTTTTGTCCCTGATCACGAATCCGAGGTCCGTTTTTTGATATCTCGTGACGGAGGGGCGGTACGACCCCTTCCATTTTTGAACATGCGAAAAAAGAGGTGTTTTTCAATAATTTGCAGCCTGAAACGGTGATGAGATAGAAATTTGGCATCAAAGGGACTTTTATGTAAAATTAGACGCCCGATTTGATGACGTACTCAGAATTCCGAAAAAACGTGTTTTTCATCGAAAAAAACAATAAAAAAGTTTTAAAAATTCTCCCATTTTCCGTTACTCGACTGTAAAAATTTTTGGAACATGTCATTTTATGGGAAATTTAATGTACTTTTCGAATCTACATTGTCCCAGAAGGGTCATTTTTTCATTTAGAACAAAATTTTTCATTTAAAATTTCGTGTTTTTCTAACTTTGCAGGGTTATTTTTAGAGTGTAACAATGTTCTACAAAGTTGTAGAGCAGACAATTACAAAAATTTGATATATAGACATTAGGGGTTTGCTTATAAACATCACAAGTTATCGCGATTTTACGAAAAAAGTTTTGAAAAAGTTACTTTTGCGTTTCTCTTTGTTTCGTCGTCCGTGTCTGTCGCGGGTGACCATGAACGGCCATGATCGATGACGACCAACTTTTTAAAACTTTTTTCGTAAAATCGTGATAACTTGTGATGTTTATAAGCAAACCCCTTATGTATATATATCAAAATTTTTGTAATTGTCTGCTCTAACTTTGTAGAACATTGTTACACTCTAAAAATAACCCTGCAAAAAAACACGAAATTTTAAATGAAAAATTTTGTTCTAAATGAAAAATGACCCTTCTGGGACAATGTATTCGAAAAGTACATTAAATTTCCCATAAAATGACATGTTCCAAAATTTTACAGTCGAGTAACGAAAATGGAGAATTTAAAACTTTTTAGTGTTTTTCGATGAAAAATACGTTTTTCGGAATTCTGATTACGCCATCAAATCGGGCGTCTAATTTTACATAAAAGTCCCTTTGACCAAATTTCTATCTCATCACCGTTTCAGGCTGCAAATTATTGAAAAACACCTCTTTTTCGCATGTGCAAAAATGGAAGAGGTCGTACCGCCCCTCCGTCACGAGATATCAAAAAACGGACCTCGGATTCGTGATCAGGGACAAAAGTTACCCCTTAGGACAAAGTTTCACGCAAATCGAAGAGGGGTCGGGGCAACTGCTGTGTGAGTTGGCGGAGAATTTATACATATAAAACTTTGTTTTTAAACTCTTCAATATGACAAATTTGAGAGTTCTTGTAAAATCGAAATGTAAGCTTGTTTCACAAAAAATTTCTTTTTGACATTAAAAATATATCGTTTTTGGCTTAGAAAAACTCATTTTTCATAAACAAAACAATGCTTGTCCCTTTTTGAACATAAAGTTTGATTTTGAAACCGATAGTGCCGAACATCCTCAATTGGGTCCTAAAATGAAGCTTAGATTGCTGATATTATTGTTTACAGCGATGAAGCTTATTTTTCTGAGTACAATGACCCTTTGTACGACCACAAAGAGTTTAGAATGGATTTTTAAATCAATCTTGAAAAATTAACCTCGCGGTCCTTCTTGACAGAAAAGCTCCTACTTGACAGCTCGTTCCAAGGGGACCATAGTTGATCCATCGAAAAAATGTTGTCTTGTCAAAAAAAATGTTTGCATTAAAATGAAAAAAAGTGATCAGAAATGGTTTTTAATCGTGTTTTTTACCGTTGTACATAAAAATTGACATAGGGCTTTAGTACCCAATTTAAGCAAAACGCTTTGGCAAAAATAATTCGAACCGTATTTTTTCAGTTTGGCCATTAGGGCTAAGGGTGGTCAAAAAATGAGAATTTTCGTCGATTTTCGCAAAAAAAACACATTTATAACGATATTCGAAAAGGTTTTTTAGAGTGTAACAATGTTCTACAAAGTTGTAGAGCAGACAAAAACTAAAATTCTGATACATATACATGGTTTTTAATAAAATGTTGTTCTAAATAAACGATTTTTAACTATTTTATGAAAAAATACGTTTTTTCGGAATTTTGAGTACGCCTTTAAATCGGGCAACTGCTATGTGAGTTGGCGGAGAATAACCCTTATATAAATGTTCCATTGAAAACAAATGTTTGTTTAACTGAGTTTATTGCCATTTCGTAGAATACATACAAATTTGAATTTGCAATGTTGCTTAGAAGGATTTTAAAAAACTTTAAAATCAATTTTAATTGCCGCACCAACCGCACCAATAAATAGAACTACCAACTAGTGGTTAACTTTCCTTCAATCTTACGTTTAAAAGCAGCAAATCTCACTTTTTATTCGCGTGGGCTGATGATGTATCATTTCCGTTCGGGTATTACCGGTTTTGTAAAACAAACGTACTTTGCCATACAATCTGCCGCTCGTATGTGCTGTATTTGCTGAGAATCACTCTTCCTTTTAGCTATAGTTCACCCCTATTGGTGTCTTATAGTTAAGCCCCGTCGATGTCAGAGCCAGTTCAGTTCAGTTCCGAAGCGCCTGGTGAGCAGAAATAATAATAATTGATCCTACGCCCCGATGCGACCCAATAAGGTAAAGCCCGGTTTCAGCTTTCCGTTAATTGTCTCCGAAGAAACAAACACACAAGCCCCTTTCGCCGCATTCACACTGAACAAACACACAAACTCACGCACAACTACATAAACGATTGCCTGTTGTTGTTGTTTGTCCAACTCAGCGCTGATCACCCACACTAGTCAAAAGCACTAATTCGCAGCATTTAGCCTACATTCGGCAAGTTTCGCCTCATTTTTTTGCGTGCTGCGAATTTTCGCACTTCTCCGCTAGGTGGCACTGTTTTAATGGTATGACGTGTGTCACTTGGTGCTCGAGCTTCTTGTCTTTTTGGTTCGACGAATTGTTTGATAATTTAATTATAAGATTAGCCACCGGCTTAGTTTTGCCGTGACAGCATTTCCGCCTCAGCCGAACGCGACGAGCTGTTCAAACTCATTAGACTCAGGAGACATTTATCCGCTGCTGCTGCCCACCTTTGCGATACACGCCTCTTGGCGTATCTTGGCGGCGATAAAAGGTGGAGACAAAGTTGTTTCCCGGCATTTTAGTTGACTATTTTGTTGCGCGCCGCCATAATTTATCTTCGTTAAAACGCACCCCCTTGTTTGAAGCCTCCCGAAAGGTTAAGGTTAGGGTTACAAAACAAATGGCCATTTGGCGTTAGACACCCCGCACTAACCGCCCGGAAGCTTCCCATTGTACGGCAAATTAACGACTATAACTACCAAATTATGGCCATTTCGGAGGCGAATTGGCCAAAGTTGGCACCTCCGAGCTTTCTTGCGGGTCGACTTCCGGTACGCGTTGGTATTGACACATCGCAGTTCTCACGACCTAGTCCGTTACACTCTTGGAGTATTCCAAGTGAGGAAGTGGAGAGTGAAAAGAAGTGAAAAAGGTTTTGGCTCCCAACACGTTGCCCATCTATCACGCGGCTTCCGGTTGTGATGAGAAATGCATGATGATTGACGACTCCGCCTTTTTTGCTGGCTCATCTCACGTGTAAACATAAACTTATGATGATGGCACTTTTTTCGCGTAACTAGCACGTGTGAAACACGCCAAAGTTCGGAAACTTCCTCCGGATCATCGGTTCTACTGTGGGTCGAGTTTTGCATCGAGCGATTGTTAGCAAAACACTGATTTAGAATTCCTAGAGCTGGAAATCTTATTCTCTAGATAACCGATATATCCCCCGAATTATCCAAAAATTCGTTGAATATGTAAGTCATCATCAAAATAGTAAAACATTATTCGTATAATTGCTCTAGGTGAGTTTTGCAACAATTCATAAAAACTTGATTGATGTTTTACGACAATCGAAACATGCACCGGATAATTAGACCGTTTCCGGATAATTCCTGGATAATTAAGAAATCTATCGAATAACAAAAATATAATCCAAACTTTCTTCGGATATTCGAAACAATTTCCGGATAACCAAAACAAATTTCAGATAGTTTGAATTACTTATAGCTTACTTTGTTCAGATAATTGGTACAGTCATCCCACACATTCGGAACACCCACAAATTCGGAACACTTTTGTGGTAATTTGTCAATAGAATGCAAAATGCAACTTTTCTGCCGACTCTGCTATTTTTAGGGTCTTTATTTGGACATTCTCTTGCTATTTCACTAGTAAAAGTAATACTTTTTAAACAAAAACTGCATTTCAAGACTATTTTATCCAGAGCAGCAAAACACTGCCTCCAAATTGTCTGTTCCATGACTGTGGGATGTTATTGTGTCTCCCACAATTGTGGAACACCTGAATTTAACTGATATTTTCACAAAAAAAGTTATCAGACCATTTATAAAACATTACTAAGCATGAGTTTTAATGGTTTCAGAGTGCAAAGTCGTTATTTTGTAAAAAATATGTACTCCTGGAGAAAAAAAAAGTTTGTTTACTTCATAAGAAAAAAGTGTTCCGAGTTTGTGGATTTCAAAGGTCAATGTTTTTCTTTAAAAACTTGATATAAAACGTAAAAATGTACAGTCGGTCTATACATCAATCGAAAGATCGCAAGAAAAGCTTACACATCAAGGTAAAAGCAAAACATTATGTTCAATTATCGATTTTATATGATTTGTTGAACATTGGCCGATCTGTAAAGTGTTCCGAATATGAGGGATGACTGTACTCAAACATACTTCCAATATGGTCTCTTAGATTATTTAATCATTCTAAAGATAGTTGAGTTATTATCCGGAAAATCTGTATGAGTTTTTTTTACAAATTTTGAAAAAAATAATGCAAGCCTCAATTATCCGAAGAATCAATTATCCAAAACTCGATTCTCGAATAATAAAATAACCGAACAAAGCGGCACCTAATTTATAAAATTTGAGGGGCTCTTTACCATTTAAATTACCAAAATATTACAGCCCAGACTCGACTATGCAAAGTTTCGATTATCCAAAGTTCGATTAAGGTTTCAGAGAAAGCCATATTACCCGCCATCTTGGATATTTGAACTCAACGATTAACATTCCAACTCCCAAGGCTCAAAAAAGTTGGAACGGTAACTTCAACTCGCTGGTGTTCGGGTATAACTTAACCAATCGGGACGATTCTTTTTTCCAGTGATTTGTAATGATCCTAGAACTCTGCAGAACTCAATTTGATCAAATCTGTAATTTTTGCAATCACAAATAAATATCGTTCAATTTTTTTCCGTGGAGGCAGTATTTTAAAAAAAAGTTGGAAAGATATTTTTGATCGCAAAAATTACAGATTTGATCAAATCGAGTTCTGCAAAGTTCTAGGCTAGACATTCTTACAAATCACTAGAAAAAAAACAATCGTCCCGATTGGTTAAGTTATGTCCGAGAACCAGCGAGTTGAAGTTACCATTTCAACTTTTTAGGGAGGCTTGGGCGTCCATGTAAGTTTGACGTGCATGGGGCGTTCCAGTATTAAGAATAAGGATAATCAAATTTTGGATAATAGAAACATTGGATAATTAAGCCTTGAGCGGATAATTGAGTCTGGACTTTTTTCTTTTGGAAATTTAAGAGGCATTCAACTCCTCGAATTCAACCTAATTGGGGTCATTTTATTCGATTATTTGTTATTTTAATTATCATGTTTTGGAGGACTTTGGATAATCGATGCTTCGAAATATGTGTGATGACTGTATTTTTTTCGAATCGCTTATCCTATGCGAATTTTTTTCGAGGATTTCGGAAAGTCGAGTCTCACAATACGCGCCTCGCGACGCCCTAGACGCCATTTGATTTTTCTAGAGTCAATTTTTAGAAAAAAAAATGCCAAACTTTGAAGATCTGTACCGAGCTCCAGTGTGCTCCAAATTCCAATGTTATATATACCAAAAGATGCGCTTCAATGACCAAAATACCTCAAAAAGTGACAATTTTGAAAAAATCAAATGCAAAGCGCCAGCTCCTGTTACGTCCAATCAAGCTCATATTTTGGATTTGGGCTTAGTATGCCCACCTGAACAAATCCTTGAATGCCCGCCAAAAAGTCATTTATGTTACACTCTAAAGGTGTATTCACATCATACCGCATCCGCAGCCGCAGCCGCACCCGCACAAAATTTGACAGTACGGACGCACAGTGCGGACGCGATTTCTCCAATGCATTTCATATGCAACCATTCACACTGTTCCGCATCCGTATCCGCAGTACGGATCCGTACTGCGGATACGGATGCGGAACAGTGTGAATGGTTGCATATGAAATGCATTGGAGAAATCGCGTCCGCACTGTGCGTCCGTACTGTCAAATTTTGTGCGGATGCGGCTGCGGCTGCGGATGCGGTATAATGTGAATACACCTTAATAGGTATACATGAAGGTGGGTCAAGGAGGTCTAATAGAGTTATCTAAGCCCGATCTCACGCACACTAGCTCACCATCTGTTTTTGCTGGCGGGTACAAATTTTAACCTAAAAATCCTTCGTGTACGTACACGCAATACATGCGCACGTAGATAACTCTATTGAGAAGTTCATTTTTCGAGTGATTTTATAGCCTTTCCTCAGTAAGGTGAGGAAGGCAAGAATTGATTGGTTTTTAATCAATTTAGGAATAATACATTTCAATAATGTTTCAACTAAGTTAAAACTAAGGAAATATAGATCTAAGGCCAGTTTGTCGCTATTGTGACGTCTTGTTTACAGTCCAACATATTCTTCAAGACTGCAGAGGTTTCGAGCCGAAAAAACAACAGCATCAGTGGAACACTTCCAAACATTCTTGCAAATGAGAAAAGAAAGGAGATCTCGATGATAAACTTCCTGAAAGAAACCAGTTTATACAACAAAATTTAAACCATTTTTTCCAAGACATGAATGCCACAAAGGTGGTCAAATGTCTATAATTTAAAAAAATAGATCTAAGTTTGAATAAATTCTATTTGCTTCTGAAAAAATAATCACTCGTTATCATGTCTCCTCGTAATTTATTGAACTCTACATTAATTAAACCTCCCGTTCAGTCAACCCTAAGCGGCTCCCTTTCCAGCAACGATATTCAATTCGTCAGCAATAAATCAAGAATTGGTTAATCCCGACAGGCGCCCTCTTTCGGAATCAATTCGAATTCCATAATAGGTCGTCCACAAGGCACACGTTTAAATTCAAATTAATCGGTTCATCAAACGGCTCAATCATTCGCGGTTGGCCGCGGCGTGACCAGTGGTAATTAAAAAATGTGTTTTCTGAAACGGCACCGACCCCCGACTGATCTGGACCGGATTTGGATGTCCCTTCTCAGTCAATCGCTTAACCTGGGACATAACCTAAAGTTTGATTGATATGCATCTAGTATTGATTAGATGGGGTATTTTGACAGCTGTTGGATCATCGTTGATGCCATCGATGTATTTGAACGTTTGATAATTAAACTATACGAACATTAGCGTAGCATTTTTTTAAGATTCCTTTGAAATTTTGTTGATAAAAAAATATTTGGATAAACAGCAACCCATGCGAATGAAGGTTATGTTTGTTTACATTTTCACTTTTCTTTGACGGCCCCAACGGGAGACCTCCAAATAGCGCCTAGCCCAAACTAGATTTCTCCTAATTCATCATACCACGCGGCCCGCGAAGTCGCCGACCTTTTTCTGTGAATGGGTGAATTATCTGTGGTAATATTTAAACGGTGCGAGGCTGCTGCCACATAAACTATAAACACTCAACTATCTACGGGCATCAGGTCAGCTAATGCTCGCCGTTTGGTCATGGAGGACAGTCCAAAAAAGGATGTTAATTAAAAGTGCTTTTAACGAAATTGGACCAGCTGTGCGAATGCGACAACTCATTCGATTCAAAGAATGTTGCTGAGCAAACTAGCGGTCAGCTGATTTATTCGGTTATTTTAGTATTAATAAAAATACAAAGTTTAAAATTCCTCATACATCTCATTCGACTCTACACAGTAAAAAATAGTGTAAAATTGGAAGGTGTAATTTTGGAAGGTTGAATATTACTTCTTTTATGATGTAATTTTACTTCAATTTAGACTGAAAAAGAGACGTTACACCAGAAAAGTGGTAAAATTACACATTTTTTTCTGACATTAAAGATGTACCCTTTCCCAGATGCAATATTACCATGATTATTTTTACTGTATAATTTATCATAACATTGATTGAGAGTTATTTAGGATTAAGGAGTCTTCAGTAAGTGGATTAAAAGAGAAAAGATAGAGACAAAGAATATGTCAAGCAGAACATTGTAAATGGGCCAAAGCCGAAGTGTAAACAAAGAGTTTGTCCTGCTCGTTTCTAAGGTAAACATACACTGCACAGTACACATGCACATCTGGGAAGGGGTACATCTTTTATGTCAGAAGACATGTGTAATTTTACCTCTGAAAATATGTAATTTTACCACTTTATTGTGTAATAACACTTTTTCAGTCTAAATTGAGGTAAAATTACAAAATTAAAGAGGTAATATTCAACCTTCAAATATTACACCTTCCAAATTTACTTTATTTTTTACTGTGTGACGTAAGCAGGACAGACTGTTTGTTTGCACTTCGACTTTACATTGTTTACATTGTTTTGCTTAATGTTTGCGTTCTGCAAAAAACACTGTTTAAATCACGAAAAATGCTAAATTTGTAAAACAGGTCGATTCTCTTGATTGTGAGTCAAATAAATTTGGAAAAAATTAACTCTATAGCTAAAGAAAATATCTGTCCAGACTCTATGACTCCACTAAATCCCTCAGAAAACCCAACTCTAAACAACTTCAATTAACACCTTCGCAAAATGTATTGTGCAACGCAAAGCGTATGTATGTGGTGCCTGTTCTGTACAGTTGCAGCTGCCTTGGCCAGGTAACCAATTGCCATTTGCCATTTTCTAGCTTATTTTCGCCCTCCCTGGAGGTTTTACCCAACTTGAAGTTGATTGTAGGGCGCAGAATAAGTGACACCCACTATCTTTACGAGCCGTACGAAACCGCGTGTGTGTGGCGGCTTAATAGCTCGAGATGTTTGTGCGCCTACGGAATTTCGCGGGTAAATTCCGCATCGGAATTTGATTTGTACTGCGAAACTTCGATGGTTTGTCAGTTTTTAATTCGACATTTAACTAGTGACCTGAGAGACTGAAATCCAAGATGGTGTCCGATATGGCAAAATATTATTTCGATTTCAAGCAACATGGCTTGACTAAGCTGGCTGCGAAGTTATAAAAAAGTATATTCTGTTTCAGACTTATGTTACTCAATGTAACTTATCTTAGTCCCAGATGTTAGGTGGTGTTTCAGACAGTATCAGTTTTTTGTATGAACTGGAAATCCTCATTCACGTCTCGTCAATTGCAACGGGAATCAATGCAATCGTCTGTATCACCCTTCTAACACTAATTGGAAAACTAGAAACGAATTTATTCAGTACTTTGCCGTCAACGTTTGACAAGTGATTCCATCTTTCCGCAGCCGCCTTGTCGGTGCGATATACGACACTCCTATACGTTCTACCTACAACAAACGTGATTCCAAACGGTTGATAGCAAACATGTGGCGCTAATTAGAATTAGCAATTACATCTCCCCCAGCAGAGGGCACTCCCTTCATCGAACCTACACGAGGCAGTGCGGCTTTGCACGATGACCTGAAGGTCGAACATCTGAGGTGCGAAGCCGTGCGAAGCCCCTCATCAATGAGGTGTTATGTACTATTTGAGGAAACTTTTCGACTTCAATGATTGAAACTTTACTGTGGACAGCTAAGTAGACTCCGAATTACTGATAATGACGAAGTATTGACCATTTCCGTCGCCTGTGGATTAGGTCTTTAGCATACAAAACGCGTCATCCGACACAACTTAGAAATTCATGGCATTGATTCAAGCGAGTTTATCACCTCACATGATCGAATCGGAATTTGATTATAGACTCAACCTCAGGCCCGTCGTGGTGGGATCTCGCGTCATTCATCTACAAAAGGTAAAAGCTTGCGTGGGTCGTCCCGTCGACCGTATAGTACCTACTTCCATGTGTTCATATGGCACAACGACTCGGCAAACACGACCAGATGTGGGCTACTCACAAGCTCACATTAGTGTGGTAGGTACGTGGGTGCCTTTGGAGCGTCGGTGAAGGCGGTTCACTTTGAGAAATTGGAAGAAAATAAAAGTGATGTTCCGAATGGTTCAGTTGGATACGGAAAAAATCGAGTGAGAGACCTTAGACAAACAGAAGAACATCTCTGTTGAAATCCATCAATCGAAATTTTAACGGTCAATTTGAATGGTTGGCAATTTTAAATTCACCACGTTTCGTTTACATCCCTCATCAATAACATCCCTCAAAACATCATACAAAACGATAGTGTCGGCTTGTAGTTTTCAGTTGTAACAATTTGATTGACCTATACAGAGCAGATTCGTTAATTCGAATGTCCGCTAATTCGAATGCTCGCTAATTCGAACGTATTCGTATTAAAAAGAACTCAAGCGTCAAAACCAGTTGTCAAACTAATGTTGACGTTTCAACACCATTGTTTGATAATTTCCGAACACGTGGTTTCAAGCTTTTGATAGCCGTCAGTCGTTCCAATTAGCGAATTTGGATTCGCTCATTCGAATGCAGCTCCATTCAAATTAGCGAATCCACTCTGTATTTGTAAAATTAAAGAAAAGCTTGTAATTTCTTTTCCGAAACTCAGTATTGTCTGCATGTCATGTACACAACTTGCTTTTCGTTTATTCTAAAAAAACACCATTCGACAAAGGCACTCCACGTAATAAGTAGGTAGCTTTCTAAGGGCCCCCAAATGACGCTATTTGTATTCCGGAAGGTTGCTAACCTTGTCACCTCGGACAAGTCTACAGATCGATGATCAAATCGACGCTCAGCGCATTAAGTACTCATTTACTTTCTGGTGACGATGGAGTCAGAGGCAGAGAGGTCTGATGCAACAAATTACACTCAATTCTCGATCGCGACTTTGTCTCTCCAAACGGGAACATGACTTGCCTTTAAAAGGGAGGAGTGATTATTGCTTCGAAGTGGGGTATAAAATAAATTAATTGTCTGTGGTTAATGGTTGGTTACTCTTTTTTTGAACTACTAAGTAACTATTGAAATATAGGTATTTGTTCTTGAATATAAAACATTTCTACCGATAGTAGTTTAAGTCACTGCTTAAAGTTTAAGGATATATTTTCGCTCCAATGGATGCAATTTTGACCTACTGCGATGCATTGACGTGCCTATTTTCGAACGATCTTTTGATTCGATTAAATTTTAAAGTGTACACTAGTTCCAAAATAGGGACGCCTACCCTAGTGCGAACGAACAAGAATGGGCGACTTGTTCTAACTGCCATCTCGGAAATTTACAGTGAACACAAACTGCACGCAAACTTACAGTGCAAATACCTTCCGAAGGCTACATGCAAATGAACTCCGTTTGTTTTTGATACAGCTCAAAGTCTTCGTGTCAATAAACAACCCAATATTGTTGCAAACCGCGTTGTTTTTATTTGTCAATTTAAGACACGACACCATACGGTCATCATCATCTGCAACTAT
The DNA here is from genome assembly GCF_015732765.1 of Culex quinquefasciatus. Lineage (NCBI taxonomy): Eukaryota > Metazoa > Arthropoda > Insecta > Diptera > Culicidae > Culex > Culex quinquefasciatus. The sequence continues at coordinate 86,162,442 of NC_051862.1, forward strand.
CAATTGGGTAGCTAGCTGGTTATGACATCATCCCACGCCAAGTGTCGTTAAAGATTCCAAGAACTCTTCATGAATAAAGTCAATTCAGCTGTCCATTACGCCGTGGACCGGGAAGAATACGCCAAACATGCTAAAGTAAATCAGTGTTGACCAGCGGTTTTTTCGCGAAGAAATTTGAATGGCACTAAACATACCGCGGCAAGAAGCGGTCGATGCCTTCCCAAGTGGAACACTTCAATATTATTTTATGTTTGCAAAAAGGTGCGGCGACCCATTAATGAAATCTTTGAGTTTTGAAAAGAACACACAGCGAAAACAAATCCTGTCACACCAGTTTGGTGGTTCCTCGCTGGACAAGATTTCTTCTCCACTCGAATGGACTTGTTTGTTGGGAGGAGGACGTTCTGGAGAACTTGATCTTTTCATATTTATTTCACATTTATGCGAGAATGTCCAGCGATGGGCGTTTTGGAGTTGGCAAATATTTTGTTTGGCAGATAGTCAAAACAGCTCAGGTCAGTTTGAATACTCTCCCGCTTAATTATATTGACAGGAAAATAAACTATGAATATTATTTACCGAATAACATTCGCTTTTGGGTTTCAAATCCATGACAGGCACTGTATTAGATATTTTAATGTGAAATGCGTTTTTACAAAATACTTTATTATTGAAAATTTCAAATTGAAAAAAACTCATATGTTGTGAAAATTCATATAAATTTCGGATCGTTTGCTACCCGCATCTTTATTTGAGCAGCGATGGATGAATCTTCATCAAAAGAAAATCATTTGACGCTCATCAAGAGAAAAAAATAACTCCCCTCACGCGCACGAAAGATAGGTAAAAAGAAACTCAAAAAATCATCATCTGAAGTATTCCACTACTACACTTGCAGGTGTAACGCCACACGTCAAAAATGACCTGTAATTTGTCGGAGATGGACAATATTTCTAAACAAAACTAAATAAAGGAATTTAAGTGATGCTAACAATGAGATTCACAAAAAATCTTCGACTGATTGATTTTCTTCGAAAAATTTGGGAGCGATTTTCTTTTACGTGTTTCACCTTCTCTCTCTTTCGCGGGTAAAAAAAGTGCGCAATCGAAAAAATGCAATTATTCCATCCTTGCTTTGAGTATTTATTGTGGAATTTTATGTTAAACATATAATATAGATTTGATTTGATGTTTATCGATGATAGTAAAACTTGTATAGGATTTGCTTGCATTTCGGCCATAGTATTTTCCGAAAATACAATATTTTGATTCATTAAAACTTATTGTTTCATCTTTTTATTTTGATCTTTTTATATTGACTAAGTCATTAATTTTGAAACCCCAAAAAAAGTCTTAGGGTTTAGGTTTTATTTTATGACATTGAAAATTAGAACAATAGTTCCCAAGAATAGTCGATTTAAAATTAGGCAGATATGGACTGGAATAGACACAAGTTTTAAAATGAGAAAAAGATTTTTTGAGAGGTTAAAATTTGAAAACAGTAGTATAAATAAAACTATCAGATCAGTCCGAAGTCAGTTCCAACAGTTTTAACATTGTTTAGATACTTGAATGTGCTAAATAAGTTTGTACGACATCTCAAAGAGATGTCTTTTTCCATAAGGCTTCGTAAGGACTTCACTTTATCACATCACAATCGTCACTCCGTCAACCTGTTTCCGTACTCCGTTTATGGTATCTGCACGAGAAACGATAGCAGCTAGAGGTATTTGCTTTGTACTGAAAGTGTACAAACAAGCAGTTCTCACCACGACATGGTGACATGTGGCACCGACCAAGCGCCGCCACACAAAGTTTATTGTATTTACGCTTGTTGCTCGACTTGAACCCGGCTAGTTACGGATCTCCAGCACGATTTAAGCTAGTTCTATGTCAACCTTGACATACCTGCCTGAATGCAACCTCCGGGCCAGGTCAATTTCTGTTGAGTTGAGCATTTTTTCACTCCAAAGACAGATATGGGATGACAACGATCCGTAAGATAATAATGTGTACTGTTGCAGAGCGTCAGAGATTGGCATTATATGGAGCGCCCATAATTCATAAAAGGTCATGAAACCGCGTCGTCTAGAACAACTGCGAGTTAAACGTGTAGGACAGAATTTACAAACAATGGCCATAAAGTCGCTGTCGAACGAGGCTGACAGCCAGGCCAGGTCTACAAAGTGGATCATCTATAAGTTCAAGGCGTGACGAGTTTCGCGGGGTATAATTCTGGCCGCCACACGGATCTGGATTATTCGCGCAAGTCATCGACTCCCGGCGGCAACCGGTGTCCTATAGTGATCCATAAATTTAAATTACTCCTGGGTGCAATTCATGGCAGATTTGAGACACACCATGGCACACGATAGATATCAAATATGTGCCATATTAGGAGGGATCATATAGTTTGAAGGCGAAAAATTCGGATTTCGAAGAAGGTCAAGCTAACAAAAAATGTAGAGCAGATTTGGAATAATTGTTAGGTATTTTACTTGGTTTGCTGTTAGAAGCTAGCTTTTTTCATTTTTTTAAAGAACCTCCCTAGCAGTGAACTATGTATCAACGAACCTAATAATGCATATTGTGTTCTTTCTTCCGAGGGAAAACATATAATAAATAATAAACTTGAACAGCAAATTCATTGGGCGTTGGGTTGGGTGTTTTTCATCTAGAACAAAACAATTATCTTGAAAAAAAATATGCTCTATAAACCTTCAAGTCGTGGTACTGAAACCAACTTGTTTTTTTTACTCTATAAGTCTAAAATAAAATATAAATATTCGATTTGTTTTCGTTCTTCCCAAGTTTAGCAGAACCCTTTGTTCTTTGTTCTTTGATCGGATTTTAATTTATTTTTGGAATATTTTACAACTGGTAAGGCTTGTCTTGAGATTATTATTTTTAAAACATGTACTGAGGTAGCCCAGACGTGGTCCATATACCGTTTTTGAAAAAAAGTTTTTTTCAATAGTGTTTTAAAAAATAGTTACGTTGAAAATTCTTATTTTGAATTCCGGGATGACCGGGGTTTTTCCTGTTAAAATCAGATTTAAGGTGTTCAAACTTTATTTTTACGTCAAATGTAACATTGCTAAGGTTGCTAATTTAGTTTTCTAGGAAAAAATCAATGTTTATATTTAGTGAACTTAGTTTATAAGCTTTTTAACAAAATACATATTAATTTTAGGTAAAATTGTTTAAAAGTCTGAATTTTGCCTGAAATTCGTTAAAACTTGTTTTGTTATAAAATTATCGATTAATATTGCATTTAAAACTGAGTTAGAAGCAAAAATCAAAGGTTTTCACATTTTATATGAAATTTCTTCAACTGAAAATGACTATGAAACAAGAGATTTTTATTTATGTATGTTTCAAAAACACATAATATTTATTATTTACAAACTTATTCAACCTTCTCTTAGTGGAAAATTGTCCAAAGAATCCGAAAATGCATTCCGTTTTCCGATTCAAAATTATGTTCGTTGAGAAAAACCTGACACTTTGAGAAGATTTAAATGATGTTTTTCATCAACATTTTCTTAATTATAGTTAACTAACTTTTTAAACTTTTCAAAATTTTATGAATTTTTTTTCTTGAGGTACTTTTAACACTTCTCTTCCACGGTCAGTATGATTCAATACCATTCCGAACGTATTTAAGTTGTACTCTTCATTTTTCGCAAAAATCTCAAACCTATCAAAGTCACCCGGCTATCAAAATCACCCCGTTTTACGGCACTTCTTTTTAACGTTTTCTTTATATTTTTTTGTTGCATTTAGTTCTTTTCTGATAGTGAAGGAGGTTCTTTTCTGATAGCGAAGGACTTCTACAATTATCTTTTTATTTTTTCTTTAAAAAATAAATACTGGGAAACCAAAAGTTTTTAACCAACAAGGTTTTGTTTGTTCCACCAAACGGCAAAATCGTCTTCGATTTTTTTAAATCTTCTTCATTTCGGTGGAAAAAATCAATCTAAAAAATAAAACTTTTTCACCAGTATTAAAAATAATTAATTCATGTTACAGAGAAACCTAATTTTACGCAATGCGTTACGTTTTACTAATTTGTCGATTTCTCTGATGAGACGCAACATTTTTGCAATCTTTTAAAAGCATTTTGTAGGTTTTTTTCAGATCTACAAAACGCTTTTTGAAGCTTGCAAAAATATTCTACGGTTTAAGGGAAATCAACGAAATAAAAAGCGTAACGCCTCCGTGTAAACATAGGTTTCATTGTACAGAGAAACCACTTTTTACGCGGTGGCGTTACGCTTTTTATTTCAACGATTTCTCTGGAACGAAAAAACGTTTTTGCAATCTTTTCAAAGCAGTTTGTAGGTTTTGTTCAGATCTACAAAATATTTTTGAAGCATGCAAAAATAGTGTATGGTTTAAGAACAATCTACAAAACCAAAAGCGTAACGCCACCGCGTAAAAAGAGGTTTCACTGTAATTAAAAAACCTTTCCTTGAAGTTAAACCAACATGAAACTACAGCATTATTTATGCAGATTAAGCAAACATAGCTTAAAAAATCATAACTTTTATTTTCAAAATTGCGTTCAAATTGATTGAGAACTCGTTTTTCTTAATTTAGATCACATTACTTTTATTTTAAATCAGGGGTAATTTTTAAAATTTTCAATCGAAATCTCACAACATGGATTGAAACAGATAGTCTATTTACAGCTCCTAAACATGTGTGCATTTCATGCACACAACAACAAACAATAAACAATTAACTTAGTTCGTACTTCAAGTTCCACGAAGCTATTTTTTTTTTTAAATTGAGTTAAAAATCCATTTCAAGCTTTTTTGTGGTCGTTCCAAGTAGGGGAACAGCATCTGATCTTAGCATGCCTCTAATTTTGCCATATCAGCTTTGAAATTCAATTACAGCTTTCAAATGAAATCGAGTGATAAATAGCTCAATAAGAAGTGAGTAAGCAAGTTTCTATCAAAAGTTCTGCAAAATAAATTGTTTCAATAGTGAAAATCAGCAAATTGGATGGAGTTAGGAGCGAGTTCTAAACCTGCCAAACAAACGAGATTTTCCCCTATCGTTTTGCCTAAAAAAAAACTTTATCTTAGAAAATAATTAAATAAGCAATTTAAGCGTAATTTTGGGACCCAATTGATTTAAAATTGGAATGGCACTATTTGCAGTACACATGAGTTCTCCAATAAGTTGTGACAACTTGCATGACAAGTTTCACAACCACTTCAGAATAATCTAAAAAAGAATTATTGAAGAAGAAATCATAGTAATAATTAGTTACACATTTATGTTTATACTTGAAATCCCGCATTTTCAGCCGTTACAGTGCTCCCCCAGTTATTCAACGCAACGTTCCAAGCGTTTCAAACCGTACTCCCTTAGAACCAGTGTTGCCTCTTATCGCTCGCTTGTCCAGGTTTATTTTCATTTCGTTATATCGCTCGCACACAAAACTGTCCAAAAATTGTCCAAGATTGTCGGGCACCGATAAGGTAGCTATAGCTAGCCGCCGTCAACACGAACAACTTTATTCATCTCGGTTGATGTGAGTTTGTATGCGTGCGCTTTCGCGGGTTTATCAAAGGGGTAGCTAGCCAACCCAGATAAGAAACGTGCACAACCCGCGGCGAATATACGTTCGTATACGTTCTGAAACCTCCCAGCTGAGCTGAGTTGAGCTGAGCAGGGCTTGCCTGTTGATAGTTTTCATCAACATCTCATTACAGACTTCTCCATATCGGTAGACGGGCCGGCGGTGAACCAATTAAAAACGAATTAGCCATTATTATTACTTACATTCATAGCGCTCTTTGAAGTCTCCGACGTCTTCGTCGTCGTCCAGGTCTCCGACGACTTCCTCGGCAGGGCACCTCGCCGGCGATCGCTGCTTCGGCATCAATGCTTCGTACTCTTCGTCGTCGTGGACGACGACGTTCCTGGCCATATCGGCTCCGTCGTTATCCATTGTCATCGTCTGGTATTCCATTATTTAGTAGCCACCGTTTTAAAGCACCACCGATTAGCAATTGATCATTAATTCTTCACGTCACTCGTCGATTCGCTTTACATGCAGATTGAGTCGATTCTCGTTAAACTTCACAGACTGCTCTTTTATCACTGAATTTGGTTCTGTCGACCAATTTCCCCCGATATGGCACCTTCACTGAAACACTTCTTGGACTACTTTCTTCTGTATAACTGGCACAAAAATGGCACAAGGCTCTTTTGGATGTAATTTTTATCACTCAAAATCGATCACGCTTCTCTTCAGCAGGTCGCCGTCAACATCACAATCACACTAGAAACTAGTTGCGTGGTTGTTTCTACCCCGGGACAAGGAACACTTCTTCGTCATCTCCTAGAACCCGCGGCACTCTATAAGGTGTAATTCACTGTAACGAATGGGTAAACGCGCACGGATGACCTCGCACCTTAATCAAAAGCTCCTCTCCGCTGTAGTTCAGCGAGGAGCAAAGCCGGTCGATGACGAACGCGCGACGGCGGCAACTTCAGAACTCACGGGCCAGGCTCAAGCTCGCGCGGGCTACAGGTCCTCAACATCATCATCAACGTCGAAGCATTCCATAGCGCGTTGCACCGCGCGGTAGAGAGGAGGCTCGGAGGAGTACCAAACAGGTAGGCGCGCAAATCGATCGAAAAACCACCGCTGCGGTCTCACTCACTCACGATTGGTGATTCACTGAAAACCAGAAAGGGAGAAAGAGAGTGAGAGTAAGAGACACACCAAAGTTCCCGGCCGCGCGATGAGAATGATATCATCACGTATCAACTTCGTATATAAACACATATAAGCCACACGGCCCAGAGCTTGTCGTCGTCGGATGTTGCGGGGCGCGACGTGTCGTCGGCGTCAGTCATGTCAGTGCTAGGCGCGTCCAACAGTTCACCCAACAGGTTGTGTGGTTCCGAGTTGTGGGCCAGCTTCGAAGAGGACGACCGACACTGCACGGATCAGAACTTGCGGGCGTCATCAACCACGGTGTGTTTACACGTGTCCCGAGTGGGAGGATGTTTCAGCAAAGATTTTTTCGGGTTTTCAATTTCAATCAAAGTAAGCAATACATGGCCCTTTTGCGATTTCAGCAAATGCGGGGTAGATTTGGCGTAGGGAAATCTCAACATTTCTTGATAAAATTTGTATTCTTTTTAATTTTTAAATATTTTTTTTGTTTGTTTATCATGTATGATTTTTATTTTAATGATTTTTAGTACAGTCATCCCACATATTCGGAACACCCACAAATTCGGAACACTTTTATGATAATTTGTCAATAGCATGCCAAAAGTAGCTTTTCTGTCGACCTTACTGTTTTTAGAACCTTCATTTGGACATTATCTTGCTATTTCACTAGTAAAAGTAGGACTTTTTGAACAAAAACTTCATTCCAAGACTATTTTGTCCAGAGCAGCAAAACACTGCCTCCAAATGGCCTGTTTCATAATTGTTGGATGTTATTGTGCCTCCCACAATTGTGGAACACCTGAATTTAACTGATATTTTCTCAAAAAAAGTTATCAAACCATGTATAAAACATAACTAACCTTGAGTTTGATTGGTTTCAGTATGTGAAGTGATTATTTGGTAATAAATATGTACTATAAATATGTAGATCCAAAGTTTGTTTACATTCGTAAGAAAAAAGTGTTCCGAATTTGTGGATTTAAGGGTCAAAGTAATTCTTCAAAAACTTCATATAAAAGTTAAAATCTGCAGATGTTCCATACAGCATTCGAAAGATCGCAAGAAAAGCTTTCAAATGAAGGTAAAAGCAAATCATTAAGTTCAATAATCGATTTGCTATGATTTTTTGAACATTGGGCGATCTGGAAACCGTTCCGAATATGTGGGATGACTGTAATATTTGACCTATTGTAAAACCTCCAATCATAATTATTATCATATTTTGTGCACTTTTGTGTGTTTTTTTCGAATTAAAAAAAATAAAAAAGGTCTGAATCAAATGTGTGTAAGATGAAAATGAACATTTTTGTTCCAAAAAATTACCTCTTTGGATTATAATTGCAGATTCTTATCAAAATCAAACCATCCACATTAACGACCCCCGGGTCTTTTGTGGTCTCTATTGCAAGTTTCTGCTCGAACCTAGGAGTCCGAAGGCTTGAATGGGGAGAACACCCAAACCTCTTTTTACTCCAAGGAACCTTCCACCCCAGTGTTTGAACTGACGACCTTTGGATTGTGAATCCAACAGCCGCCAGCGATTCCACCGGAGTAGGCTTGGTTTGGTGTGTTGTTTGTACTTATGGCATGGAGACAACTCCTACACCTGGAATGACTTTACGGCCTAACAACCAAGGCCGGGACCGACATTTTACTTCCTCATCCGATGGAAGGTTGCAGCAGATGGGAATCGAACCTTAAAGAACATTAAATTGTACATAATATGGCATGTCTCTCTATTTTTTAAAGTTTAGTAATGAAAAGCACTGATATCAACACTATTTTGAAAATTATTTATTTAATTTTAAATTAAGTCGGGCGTCCAAATCAACATACAAGTCCCTTGTATACCAAATCTCTTCGTGGTTTAGAGCTAGCAATCATTGAAAAACTTGTCTTGGTGAAAATCCAGAAAAAGGAAGAGAAGTCCGTCTGTTGTGTGGCGGAGAACTACCCATTTTGGAGCAGTAAATTGACATAAAATTTGGGAGATGTTAATAAAAAAGCACGGCTTAAGGTGATCCCCAAACGTATTTTAGAATATTGGCAAGTAAACCACCAAACTCTTAAAAACTTAACGTTAAAAAGTACTTTCTTGCATACTTTTTGTATGTTTTTTTTTTCTTTTCTAAAGGTCTACTATAAAAAATTGACAAAAAAAAAGATTTTATTAAACGTATTCCTATATTTTTGCGGTTTGTATTGATCTGTGGTCCCATTGTTAAACATTTTAAAAATTATTGAAAATTGTCTTTATTTGATTTAAAATGCATAAACTAGCTTTACACAATGTATTCTGAATTTCAACATTCGTTTTTTTTTATTTTTCCAAAGAAAATTGTTATTTGAAAAAAACTTGAAATACAATTTTCAATGGCCTTATTGTTTTGTTGAGCTGTCTCGAATAAAGCTAAATCAACAAAACAAGACTCTAATGCTGTTCCTAGATTGGGAAAACGTTTTTATTTTATGTTGATAGAAAACTGTTCAGAACAAGGTTCAGAATATATTTTATAATGCTTATTTATGCATTTTGCCTTTCTCGCTGAAGAAAGGCTTAAAATCACTAGAAAATAATTTTTTTAGTTACACAGACTTTTTTTTTAATAATATTACCTAAAAAATGTGTAAAAGTGTGAACTTCATGAAAACTGATGAAAATTCACCAGTTTCGTATGTAATATTACACATTTTTATGACTCAAAATCTGTCACTATTCCCTGATTTATATTACCCTCATTTATTTCTATGTAGACCTCCTAGACATATCGCCTTAGAATTAAACTCTGAGCAAACGTATGTGCGTGTGTGGGACTGTTTTGATTTTATTTGATTTGAAGGCTTTTCAATTATTTTACAAAAGACATAAAAGCTGAGAACAAAACTTTTCTGATAAAAAACACGTCCGTAGACCCAGTCACGGCGTTCTAGCAGAGCTGAATATTCTGACAGCAGTCCAGCAGGATTCTGGCAGAACCAACTCTGCTAGAATATTTCATGAATTTATGAAGATATAGCTGTGGGTCTCGTGGCGCAGGGGTAGCGGCATCGGCTGCCGATCCCGATGATGCTATGAGACGCGGGTTCGATTCCCGCCTTATCCACTGAGCTTCTATCGGATGGTGAAGTAAAACGTCGGTCCCGGTTTCTCCTGTCTCGTCAGAGGCGCTGGAGCAGAAATCCCACGTTAGAGGAAGGCCATGCCCCGGGGGGCGTAGTGCCAATAGTTTGGTTTTTTTTTTAGCTGTTTTAAAAATAAAAAAATATTGTAAAAAGGTTTTGGACATTTCTAGAGTTTTGTTTTTTTTTTTCTTTTTTTTTTGAACGGCAGTATACCATGTTCGCATAAATGTCCCATATGCAAAAACAGCAAACTGAGAACAACGCAAGACAAGTTTGTCCCACACATAAAGCTACGTCTTTAGTTTCCACGAAAGAACTGGATGTCCCCAAGATTGCTAGAACAAAGTACTGGACGTTGTAGGCTCTTTTGAATGAGCACACGTTTTAAACCAAACTGCATCAATAACTCAAAAGTGATGAAAATGCATTTGGGACATTTATGCGATCAGGGGTAGTACAATCATATGAAAAACAATACCTTTAAAAAAATTTTTTGTTTGTAGTTTTTTTTTTCAGTCACATTTTTTTACAGTAGCCTAATTGCCCATAATTTTGCCTTTGACAGCATTTAAATTTAACACCTGTTTATTCAACATTTATTTTTTAAGGCAGTTCTGGAGTTTTTCTTCTATTTTTTTTTTTTTTTTGAGATGGTCAAACCCCCGAAAAAGCTAAAATTTTAAGTTTTCCCAAGTAACATTTTAGGCTTTATCAAAGCTGTCACAACCGCTATAAAACCTATCAGCCAAAACCAACATTAAAACCCCTTAGTCGTAACAAACTCCCCAGAACCTTGATAAACCCCACTTAAAACCCAAAAAGACCTCCGCAAAAGGTTGTTACGGCCTATTTATAAAACCTACATAGGAGCTCAAGGCTTTACAACTGAATCCTAACAACATCCTCAAAGCCTTGATAAAACCTTTGTTAAAACCTAGTCAGGAGTTATGGAAAAATGACATTTCATACGTCTTCAAACGTCTTATGGGTCATTCCATCTCAACTGTGCACGAAAAAGTGCGAATTTGAAAATTACCCTCTCCGATCCTGCTCAAATTTGGCAGGGCTGTTGATACTATCAAAACATGCAAGAATCCGGAATTTCATCCAAATCGGACCACCCCCTCCATTTTTGTACCTCCCCAAAAAATCGACTTTTTGGCGATTTTTGACCAAACCTCCTAGTTTCAAACGACAATAACTCAGGAACCACAAATCTTAGAGGGTCAGTCTTAGACTCAATTTTGAAGGAAATTGGACGTAGAATCCATTTCCGTGATCAAAATTTTGATTAATTTATTTTTTCTACCTGTATTGCGCAATTGAAAACTTTAAACGGTCGTATCTCAAAACACCCCAACTTATTTTTTTTTATTTGACCTCACCATCGTGTTCCCCCGGCCAATTTTACATAAGAATCACTTATCGGCAAAAATGAATATGTTTCGTTCCAGAGATATCGAATTTTAAAGTTTTGTGTTTTCGAGATTACCTACATCAGCTTCATTCGCCGCATCTGCTAGAAGCACACAGGCGGGCTGATCAATAACTGCTACCTGGTGTTCTGGGAGATGATTAATTTAATTTATATTTTTATAATTTTACGCAAATAGTTATTCATATAGCTAATACCTAGAAATTCTATTATGTTTGGCAGGTTAAGTCCTCGCTCCTAGTTTCGTCCAATTTACTCATTTGCACTATTTAAACAACAAATTTTGCAAAACTTTTGATAGAAACTTGCTTGTTCACTTATTATTGAGCTATTTATCACTCGATTGAATGCCAAAGCGCTGATATGGCAACAGTAGAGGTACGCTGGAATTAGATGCTGTTCCCCTCTCTTGATCAATCTATTTTTGTGAAAGGAATATTTATTGGGTAATTTTATGTGTTGTTTTTGTTTTAGAGTACCTCCAAGGCCATGACTAGGGCCTTTATCATCATGGGCGGTAGCAAAATAGGGCCATTCAGCAAAAACCCCAAAACCTGCTTTATTATTATTATTATTATTATTATAGTTTATTAGTGACACTTTACCATAATTTGGCAAATCCGATTTATGATTTAAAAGATTGATCATATTAAATCAATTTTTATATTGTGAGCCAGCTCCATTTAATTAAAAGAATTCAAGATTGATATAAGAAAAAATACTGTTGTTCGGACGGTGTCGAAATCATCGCAACTAAATTAGGGGAATTAGCCGCTTTGCAGCAGATCAAACTTAGTGATTTTCTTACATTTTTCAGTTTTATACTTTCCATAAATCCTTTTCCTGCTCCTTGTGATCGTCCTTCACTAGAGTACAACGTATCAACAAATTTTATTAATTTTAGTTCATATTTTTTACTCAGTAATGTATCGTGCATTTATTGTTCAGTGTTACTAAAAAAAGTAAATCTTTCCCAGTTCCTGAGGGGAACACCCTTGAAGAGTATCGGGGCCGGCATTTACAAAGCGGATTCAGTGGCAGTTTCATTCTCAACTTAATGTTAACATGTTAAGGTTAATGTTAACATTCCATAGGTCGCCTCCCTAAGGTGTCGTGATAAGGTCCAGTTTGTGACGATACACTACCTTCCCTTTACTAAGCAATCAATTCCAGAAGGGAAAAGATCACCAGTTGTGTTGGTCCGAGCCGGGATATGAACCCCGATCTACCGCTTACGAGGCGGAAGCGTTACCACTGGGCTACGTGGCTCGGTCAAGTTCAGTGTTACTAACAAGATTAATTGCATTTTCCTGCTCGCTCCGTCGGAATCCAATTCTGCCATTTACTGTGCGCGTTATTGCTCTGTCCTATGGGTTAGCACAGAAATTCACTTCATTCATTGTTTTTGAGCACATTCGTGATTCAACTCCAGTTTCCTACAGTGTTATACAGTAAATTTTTGTCCAATTTGATAAAGATTATTTATGATGAAATATTATTTCAATAAATGGCCAGGTAGCAGTTATTGATCAGCCCGCCTGTGTGCTTCTAGCAGATGCGGCGAATGAAGCTGATGTAGGTAATCTCGAAAACACAAAACTTTAAAATTCGATATCTCTGGAACGAAACATATTCATTTTTGCCGATAAGTGATTCTTATGTAAAATTGGCCGGGGAACACGATGGTGAGGTCAAATAAAAAAAATAAGTTGGGGTGTTTTGAGATACGACCGTTTAAAGTTTTCAATTGCGCAATACAGGTAGAAAAAATAAATTAATCAAAATTTTGATCACGGAAATGGATTCTACGTCCAATTTCCTTCAAAATTGAGTCTAAGACTGACCCTCTAAGATTTGTGGTTCCTGAGTTATTGTCGTTTGAAACTAGGAGGTTTGGTCAAAAATCGCCAAAAAGTCGATTTTTTGGGGAGGTACAAAAATGGAGGGGGTGGTCCGATTTGGATGAAATTCCGGATTCTTGCATGTTTTGATAGTATCAACAGCCCTGCCAAATTTGAGCAGGATCGGAGAGGGTAATTTTCAAATGCTGTTCCGCTTCAGATGGAATGACCCTTATGCCAAATAGGTTTTATTTTGGCAAAAATAAGTCTTCGTCTTGCCAAATGAAATTATGGAGATGGTTGTCAAAAATGGCGATGATAAATAATAGATATTAGAGGTAATCCAAATAATTTGAAAGCTTTATCTCTCGCAGTTGATGGCTCAAATTCAGCTGCGGTTGAAATTTTATTGATAAATGTAGGGGAGATAGAGCCAAAAATTCAACTCGCTTCATCAAAAATCAATATTTTGTAATCATAGTGTTTAATGTTAAAAAAAAATTCTCTGAATTTCTTTGCAATTCTTTGAAAAAAATGTACAAAATATTTTTAAACATCTATCGCTATATTAATCATACCAGAAATTCAGCATAAATGTATGTTTTCATCAAATGGCGGTCAATCATATTCAATCAGAGCACGCGTTTAGCGCCATATTTATGCACTGCTATTTGTCCGCGATAAATGCTCTTTTAGGAGCTTATGGTTTTAAGTGAGCTTTTTACATGCCTAATGGCACTTGACAGCTACAACACCCTAAGTTTTAACAAAGCATGCGATAAAACCGTTTGGAATGGCATTGCCATCTGGTTTTCAAGCCTCTATTAAAACTTTCATAAAACCTTATTGAAAGCCAGTCGGCTTTTATTTCCACCCGGTTTTATGTCCGTGACATAAAACCCTGTTGGTTTAAAAATGTTACTTGGGTTGTTTATACCCAAGTAACATTTTAAGCTTTATCAAAGCTGTCACAACCGCTATAAAACCTATCAGCCAAAACCAACATTAAAACCACCAAGTCGTAACAGCCTCCCCAGAACCCCGATAAACCTCACTTAAAACCCAAAAGGACCTCCGCAAAAGGTTGTTACGGCCTATTTATAAAACCCACATAGGAGTTCAAGGCTTTACAACGAAATCCTAACAACCTCCTTAAAGCCTTGATAAAGCCTTTGTTAAAACCTTGTTAGGAGTTAGGGAAAATGACATTTCATACGTCTTCATGCGTCTTATGACAAACAGATTTTATTCTGGCAAAAAAAATGAGTCTTCGTCTTGCCAAATGAAATTATGGAGATGGTTGTCAAAAATGGTGATGATGATATGATGGATATTTGAGGTAATTGAAATAATTTTAAACCTTATTTCTCGAAATTGATGGCTCAAATTCAGCTGCGGTTAAAATTTTATTGATGATTGTAGGGGAGATAGAGCCAAAAAAATCAACTCGCTTCATCAAAAATCATTATTTTGTAGTCATAGTTTTTAATGTTAAAAAATATTGTGTTGCAAATCTTTGCAAAAAATGTTCAAATTATGTTTGAACTTCTGTGGCTATGCTAACGATGTCACAAATTCATCATAATTGTGTGTTTTCATCAAATTTATGATTTTTAAATTTTTTTTTTTTGCCAAGATGGCGGTCGATCATATTCAATCAGAGCACGCGTTTAGCGCCATATTTATGCACTGCTTTTTGGCCGCGATAAATTCTCTATTAGGAGCTTATGGTTTTAAGTGAGCTTTTTGCATGCCTAATGGCACTTGACAGCTACAACACCCTTGGTTTTAACAAAGCATGCGATAAAACCGTTAAGCATGGCATTGCCATCTGGTTTTCAAGCCTCTATTAAAACTTTCATAAAACCTTATTGAAAGCCAGTCGGCTTTTATTTTCTCCCGGTTTTATGTCCGAGGCATAAAACCTTGTTAGAACCTATTAATTAGCTCTTGCTTGTTGGTTGCGGTGAATGCCCAAATAAAACTATTAAGCAATCAAGATGCTACAATAAAACCTTAATAAAACTTGGTGGTGGCTAGTTGGTTTAAAAATGTTACTTGGGTACTGCCGCTCGAAGCAAGTCCGTCCCATATGTATATTTGTCGATTTTGAGATAAACCCGGCAAAAGTCTTGTTTTAACATCTACTTCAAGCCTATTTAATAAAAAAGTCATGTTTGTTCAAGAAATTCCAAAATAAAAATGTCTTGTGTGCTGTCACATATGCAAAATAAAGGCAACTCAGTTCTTGGTTAGAAAAGGCTCACAAATCGATCAAATAAATGTGTATTTTTTTTTAAATAACCCACAGACTATGTCTCATAGAGCCTGTTGAACTTAAAAAAATACTTAAGTTGTTGATTTTTAATTAATTTTTATATATTTGGAAGCGTTAAACTTGATACGTATTCTGCCTTTTTTCCTCATGCAAAGGACAACCACGGTCAAAAAAGAAACTACATACCATTGTAACTATTATTTTTAAAAAGACAGTTCTGTTCCTTATTGAATGAAAACCCATGGTCCTGGGTCTGTATGAGGTTCCATTTCAAATGCAGATTGCGGTCAATTCAAGGGTCCATATGCTGAGACGTGTATTCAAATATCTCCTCTCTCTGCAGCAAAAGAAATGGACTGTCTCGTCGTCGGTTAAAGTTTCATACTCAGGAATTATACTAAAACTTAGATTAGCCTGAAACAAACATACTTTTATAAATTTAATTAAAAATGCTTCAAAAACTACCAAAAAAACAAACATTTGACAGGTAAATTTCTGTTGTAAATGTTTAAGCCTACCTTGATAACCTGACAGACTTGCCTTTATTGATGGACAAATAAAGTCAGGTCAGTCCCAGCACGAAAATTTACCAAATTAACCTATAAATTTTAACTTTTTCAAGTCAAAACTGGAGTAGGGGTATTATTTAAACCAATATTGAAATAATTGTTGAAAAAAATATTTAAAAATTGTTGATTAAAAATGTAAAAAAGGTGAAACATTTTTCGAGCTTCTCATGGCGTTATCGCAGCACTCACTTTTTACATATGGGACGGACTAGATTCGAGCGGCAGTATAGGACATTTTCAAAAACTCCAAAATTGTATCTTCACAAGGATTGGGCATAATAGGACAATAGACTATAATATAGTTCATATTATGAAGACTTTTATTGTCTGGAGAATCGATTTCCACCATTGGGTTTTGAAAATTTGGACTTGTAGGGATAACTTATTGCATGGATTTATGAGTTATTTACAAAAAATCTATTTTTTAAATAAAAGCTATTCCCATAAAACACAACTTTGTTACCCATCTGAACTCGGGTTACCAGAATGCTGATGCAAACCGGCTACCACAGCGGTATCAAAACATAGCTCACTAATAGGTCGTTAAAAAGCAAACACAAGCACTAATGCATCCTTGTGATAAGGAAAATGGTCCCCGAAAGCCCGATAGTTTACATTCTAGCTAGACTTTATTCAAATATTTCAGTCTGGACGATTTATGGGGTGCTATCAATTTCCGTTGCATTCCAGACAAAATGTTCATGTTTATAAAGTCTCCAACGTGGAGACAGTTCTGGAAACGGAAATCGATCAAACTTTTTCCTGTACAGGACTTTGATTGGCCAAACTCTATCTAGTTAATTTTCCCCGTTCATGGCGGAGTTTTTATCGTTTCCCATTTGTCATGCTTTTCGAACTCGCATGTTGCCGATCGGGTGAAACTGAATGATTTTGTTTATGCTTTTCAGTTACCGGTTCACTCGAAATAATGTTTGGTCGATAGGTTGTTATGCTTGAAAGTCATTCGTCTATTTGGACAGAAGTAGAACGTTTGTTCAGGGGCCTATCTCAACAGCAGCCAGGGTTGGGTGGAGTTTTGCAAATGGCATTGCAATGGTTTTCTGTATTTTAAGGGGATTTAGGGATGTTAAAAAATGTTACATTTCACATAATTTTGAAGACTTTTTTTGCATGTTTGTACAAAGCCTTTTAATGCATAAAAATTTTCAATCTAGTTAAGGGAAAAAACTAAACTGGTTTTAAAAATACTAAAACCGTCAAAACGTATGACCCAGATCTATGATAAAATACAAAACTCAACCAAACATAAGTCACACACGAAAATTCCAAACATGGAGAGAGAGGTACAGATGAAAGTTTGATTTGCTAGCTTTATGTGACATTTCGTATGACAAGGCAGAAATGAATTGCTAATTTGCAAGTCGGGCTTTTTTTATCTCGGAAACCCCATCGCCATGACAAGTGATTTGCTAAGACGAATTTAATGCCCATTAGTCTGACGTCTGCGATGGCAGCTCCTCCGAGACAAGTTTAGCTAAGCTTTTTTGTTGTTTCGTTTAGCTATCACCGTTGGCAGTATTTTAATCAACATGAATGGCCACGGCGATGAGCCAAACACCACAAATAACGCGAAACGTGACTTCACTATTGATTATTTTTTTCTCACTACCAACTTTTTTTGCTGCTGCTCTACTGGCGCGGCCCACATCGTCGTGCCGTGCCGTTGCCACAAGGCCTCAAAGGACATTAGCTCATCGTCATCCCCCTGTGGCCAGAGAGCCGGCGCGGTGGTCGGTCGGTCAACTGTAAGGCACCGCCAATGACCACGAGATTAGCATACTGAACCCGAAGGGTAGTAGGGATGTCGAAGAATTAAACAATAAACTTGATGTTTATTTTTAATCCCAAAATAAACACTTTTTGTGGGTTTTAAATTTGTCAGTAATTTTTGGATTTTTAATGAAAATTAACGATTTCTTATATCTTTTCTAACATAAATTCTTTCCATTTTCTTTTGACTAACATTTATTTATATTATGTGAAATCCAAGATGGCGGCAACTATTAGCTTAAAAGTTGGGTGTACCAAAACAAAATTCTGTTTTGTGATTTGTTTTTTAAACCCTCGCTGGTCTGAGTTTTTGAAAATAAAAATTAAATTGTTTTATAAGGCTTTGTCAATGTTTTAATACATGTTTTTAGTCAACTGTGGCTTTAAAACGCATCTGATATCTAATATCCCAGATTTTTTATGTCCCAGATCATGTTTTGGCACACAAAAGTGATCAGGAATTTATGAAAAACAGCAGATAGACAAAAGATAATGCTTGAAATATGTAGAATTGGCCTGAAACTGGCAATAAAATACAAAAACTAAACAAGATAAATACATATAAAAAATATCAGAAAAGAATAAAGAAAAACATAATACCCAAAATGGAGAGCCTCTAAAACAAAACCCAAATATATTTTACGCATCCACCTGAGCATCCCTACACCCCATGGGGCACCAATATCCTTGGCAACACGTTCCAAACAGGTTCTCCCCGTGCTTTACACGGCATCGAAGGAGTGTTTCCCCTAAATCACGTTAAAACGGTTATTTTTACCCTGCCACCACCTTGAACCCCTTTTCACCGTCAAAATAATGATCGATTAAAAAAATGTGCCCAATCACGTCACTTATGAACAACCCCATCTTCTATTTGATTGAAAATTACCGCACCTTTTGGAGCGGTTATTTTTTTGTCTTACGCGACCACAAACTTTTAATTTAATTAACCTCCTCATTTGCAACTATTTCCGGCTTCTCTTGTTTGTAGTGCTGTGTGTTTGTGGTTTTATGAGTTTTTTTTCGCTGCGGTTATTGCACTAATTTCGCTTTTTTTTGCTTCTGTCGCTATTTTGTTCGCGTTGTGACTTATTATGGGATTAATTAAGTTGATGTTTTTTTGCTGTTTTAGTTTTTTTCTCTTTCACGTGCAACTCCGTCGCCACCCACCTGTCAAATGGCTCATTTTTCTCTTACTTTTTTCTTTTCTTTCACTCCTCATTTTTTCCTCTGTTTCAATCTCCGATCTGATTTATTCCGTTCACTGCACTTACTTTACGCAAAATGCATCTCGTTTGGCAAACAAAGCACTTTTCTTGTGTTTTTTTCCCTTTTTTATCTCTTTGCTTTTTGGCGTCTGTCGTAAATTGTTATCTTGTTCGTCGTAATTATTCGTTTTACGTTGTTTTTCACTGTTTCGTTTGTTTTCTTTTGCGTTTTTCGTTTTTTCTCCTTTCGCGCGATTGTCGTTTGTTTTGCGTGCTTTTTAGCGCAACAGATTCCAAATTATCGGCCGCACCTGGTGGCAATAAGATAACTAACTTTAGCAATCTTTCTAATTGAACAAATTAGCACCGAAAAAATCGCGACCATAGTTCCAAGGCTTCGACACTTTGGCAACAAGGACTTGTTTACGGGACGTTACCTACGCAACGTGAACCGCGCGACTGAAAGCGCGACCCAAGAGAAGGCTCTCTCTCACCTGCCTGCCTGGTCAACAAACCAACCTGGCACACGAGAACGCGCGCAAACTTCTCCCCAGTGCCTTTCATTCATCCCTCGACGACCGCCGTTTGTAAATATCTACTCGGAACCAAGCAACCTGTGCTGAGGTGTACAGTGGGTGCACTTCTTATTAATTTTTTTATGTGTTTCTCTATCCATTTATCTTGTTTAGTTTATGTTTTATATTTTGGTAGATTTAAGCTTTTTGTCTATCTGATATTTTTTATAATTTTCCAATCACTTTTTTTCGATTATTTGATTGAATTAATTTTTTTTCAAAACTTAACCACGGTTAACCATAATGTGTTTTAACCAGGGTTGCGAAAGTAGCTCGTGCTCGCTCACGCTCACCGGAGCGTTTTGCGCTCACGTGAGCTGGTGAGCCAAAGTAGGTAGTTGTTTTTCCCTGTTGAAGCATCTGCCTGTTTGAAAAGAAGTTTCTAGAACTATCTCAGCTCAGGCAGCAAATATAAACAAGAAAGTGGTCGAACAAACAAAAGTAGGCACTGAAATGGATTTGATCAGGAACCGGAAATTTACGTTCTATTTAAAATCTACACATTTTTCGAACAAGGAACAAAAACCTAAATTCATAATGTAAACATTCATTGACGTGAAGAGATGCACTGTTTGTTCACATATCAAATCCATATTGGACCATATTGTATTGTTGTTATGTACAAAAAAAAATTGACAATTTATGTATATTTTATTTATTTTAAAAAAATCCTTTAAACAGTTACAATCATCCATGTGCTCAAAATCATATAATGAAAAATATTGACAATTTATTTGATTTGATTCAAAAGGGTTATTTCAACCCTTAGGAATTGTGAGGCTTATATTTAAAAATAGAACTGTTTCAAAAATGTTACCCTATTTTTTTAATGTTTGCCAAATAAAGACTAACCTTATAGAAATGATTAGCCTTTTCTTATCACTGAATCACTGAAAGATTTAATAAACGGAATTACTTTTTTTTTAATGATAGCTCATTCTGACCCGCAATCTGGAAATGTAGTCAAAACACTGATTAAGTACATAAAACAGTTTAATGTTATATTTTAATCAACCAAGCATTTAACATTGAATCGAACTTCCCAAAGCATAAATCCTCTTGAATCAATTCTTTGTTTTGTAAGTTTTTCAAGGGTTTACAGGCCCTTTTATTTAGGCGTCTATACCCCTCCGCCCACACCTCGCTGCTACAATAAGGCCTTTAAATTCTAAAATATTTATACATTCAACTGTATGTCTAAAAAATTATTTGACCCTTGCGAATCCAACCTTTTATTTAAAAACATGGTTGAGAAGAAAATAAGCTATTTCAATTCATATATCATAATATTTGTTCACAAAGTCATATTTCCACAGCCCTACTGTGCCTTAAAATCCATCTAGAATTAAAAAAACCTTTCTCAAAAGCGACACTCCAAAATGAGCGCTCCGTGTGCGAAATATGAGCGCGAGTGCGAGCGTGGAGCAAACGCGAGCTGAAAAAATCGGAGCAAACGTGGGCGGGCAAACGTGAGCTAGCTCGCGCAGCGCTCCTCCTCAGGAATTACACTTACAAACACTTTTACCTCAAAAGTTTTGAGGTAATTTGTCAATAGAAAGAATCAGGATTGGATTAGGACAAGGATTGGGATTAGGACAAAAAGATACAAAAAAAACTTAAATTTCTAATTTGAAGCCAAACTTTCAAAATTTGGAAGCAAAAAGTTTCAAAAAGTGCTTTATACATTATTACAGTTATACAGTCATCCCACATATTCGGAACACCCACAAATTCGGAACACTTTTGTGGTAATTTGTAAATAAAATGCAAAATGCAACTTTTCTGCCGACCCTGCTATTTTTAGGGCCTTTATTTGGACATTTTTTTGCTATTTCACTAGTAAAAGTAATACTTTTTAAACAAAAACTGTATTTCACGACTATTTTATCCAGAGCACCAAAACAATGCCTCCGAATTGCCTGTTCCATGATTGTGGGATGTTTTTGTGTCTCCCAAAATCGTGGAACACCTGAATTTAACTGATATTTTCACATACAAAGTTATCAGACCATGTATAAAACATTACAAAGCTTGAGTTTCATTGGTTTCAGTGTGTGAAGTCATTATTTTGTAAAAAAATATGTACTCCTGGAGAAAAAAAACGTTTGTTTACATCATAAGAAAAAAGTGTTCCGAATTTGTGGATTTCAAGGGTCAATGTTTTTCTTTGAAAACTTGATATAAAACATAAAAATGTACAACCGCTCTATACATCAATCGAAAGATCGCAAGAAAAGCTTTCACATGAAGGTAAAAGCAAATCATTATGTTGAATTATCGATTTTATATTATTTGTTGAGCATTGGCCGATCTGTAAAGTGTTCCGAATATCAGGGATGACTGTACTACCACACAAAAATTTGCAAAATATAAACGAATTTTTGATTTTTTTTTCCTAATGTCTTTTTCCGATCTGTGGTCCCAAAATTCAAAATTTGCTTAAATTCTAAAAGTGTCCTTTTTGATTTAAAATACAAAAACAAACGTTAAACAATTTATAACGAAATAATTACGAATCAATTGTACAGGTGTTTCAATGAAAATTTTAATGTTCAGCGAAAAATTATTTTTTCTCCCCTGATTTTTTTTTTGTGAATTTTAGAAGTGGGGAGGAACAAAAAACAAAAAAAAAAATCAATGACCTTATTTAGTAAAAAAATAATTCGCTGCTTGAGAGAACCAAAGTTTGTTTTTATATCTGTAGGAAAAAGGGTTCCGAGTTTTCAGTCAATCAGATGTATCTTTCGAAAGATCGCAAGAAAAGCTTTCAAATGATTGGAAAGACGAATCAATATGCTCAATTATCGTTTTCTATGATTTTTTAACATTGGCCGATCTGTTAACTGTTCCGAATATGAGAGATTACTCAGATTATTTTTCTCATAGCTTTTGCAAATTACTGTTAATAATGGATTTTTTTTAAACCTTCATATCTTTTAGCAACAGCCTCCAACACCCATAACGTATAACAAATATAATAATATAATCGATTTCACAATGACAAAATCCACCATGAAAAAACAGTTCTACAATCAAAGATAGATATTCCCCCTTTTAACACTGGAACGCCCAACGCATGGCCAACTTACACGGACGCCCAAGCCTCCCAAAAAAGTTGGAACGGTAACTTCAACACGCCCGTTCTCGGGCATAACTAAACCAATCGGGACGATTCTTGTTCCCAGTGATTTGTAAGAATGTGTAGATGATCCTAAAATTTTGCAGAACTTGATTTGAACAAATCTGTAATTTTTTAAACGACTGCCTCCGCGGAATTTTCAGCGATTTTTTTTTACACGCGAAAAAAAAAGTTGGAACGATGTTTTTGATCGCAAAAATTACAGATTTGAGCATGAGCATGAGCATGAGCATGAGCATGGTTGACTGCCAATGAGCTGCTACTCCGTTATTGACAGATCAGCTGAAGTTAAACAATGAATCAAAAATGATCAGTGGGAGCCAACCATCCGTTCACTGTTTAACCCCTGAAGACCCAGACTTTATTAGTCAATACCGGCGCCCTCCCAAGAAGCCTGCAGTTCAACAAAAGGGAGGAATGTTAGTCCGATAGTTGAAGTTGCAGACTCATCAAGCACACAGTTTTTCGCTATATACTTGTTGATACCGCTTGAGACCGTTGAATCCACAGCATCTCCTTCAAGCATCACGTGATTAATATTTTTTGGGTTAGTAGGATAAGGTATTGGCTTTTCGATGCCTCCCGAGCTACGATGCTATGGGGAGGACTTTCATAACAAACCCGTCGGCGAGCCTTCCGAGCAACGATGCTATGGGAAGGTCTTTCTAATTAGCACACCAAAACACTCGCGCACAGGTATTTAAATACTGAATAAATCTAATTTTTCATCACGATTACCCAGACGACATTGATGATATAGGAAGGACTTTTTTACAGTCATTTACAGTAATACTTAAACTTATTTTAATGCAACAATTCACACGACGTCGTGCCTCCCGATCAACGATGATGTAGGAAGGACTTGAGCAAGCCAACCAGAATGAAACACGAAATAAAATTCTCTTCTTTTCACACACAATGCCACATAATTGACCGCGCGTCACCACCCAACAAATTGAACTGATTTTCTTCTGCTTGTGGGCAAGCTAACCAGGATGAAACACGAAATAAAATTCTTTTCTTTTCACACACAATGCCACATAATTGACCGCGCGTCACCACCCAACAAATTGAACTCGCAAAAATTACAGATTTGATCAAATTAAGTTCTGCAAAGGTCTAGAATCATCTAGACATCCTAACGAATCACTGGAAAGAAGAATCATCTTGATTGGTTGAGTTATGCCCGAGAACCATTGGCGTTGGAATGTTAATTAGAAACTAAGCAACGATCATGTAGTCTAAGTATGTTTGACGAAATAAATAAATAAATAAAAAAAAAATACTCATATGGACTTTAAGTCTACGGTATTAACTTTTCGGCCAATCGCAGTTTTTTCTCATAGATTTACGCTTTTTATATAAGAAACTTTTTACAACGTTAACTTTTGCCCTGTAGCCCAAGTAGACGGCACTTTTAGGGCTCAATTTTTAAAATATTTAGATTCCTCGGGAAATTCCATGTAAGTTTGAAGTATTCAAGTCGAAAATTTGATTTTAAGAAAATAATTAAATAAAAAAAATTAAAAAAAGTGCATAAAATTACCAATCTTCTGACCCATAGGAGTATGAGTGTTGGAGACTGTTGAAAAAAGATATGCAGGTTTAAAAAAAATCATTTTTAACAGTAATTTGCAAAAGCTATGAGAAAAAGTCAAACCAATCTTACATCTAATAGCACATTTTAAAGTGCTTCAAAAGACCTTTCGAATGCAGCTAAGAGAGTTGGAATTGATCAAGTTTGGCGCAAATGGGAGCAATTTTATGATTTTTGGACCTCAAACTTCAATGCCCGTTTTACCCCACTTCCCTTTGTCGTAGAGGGTTCATCCAAATCGGAGCACCTCGATACGACCTGTTACACACTAGTGAAAAACTCGCTCTTAACGTGACTTTTTTTATATGTACTATTTTGTAAATTATATCTTGTGATGCTTACGAATGCAGGCCAAGGGTGCATGATACTGATGATATTCGTCGGTTGACACACCTAGGCGAGGAACATCCCGGAAGAGCCCAACTACATCCGTAGTGCTGTTTGGACAAAACAGCATGGCTCTGGTTCCTTGCAAGTGTCCTATTTTCTTACCTCCACGTTGGCTTGGTTTAGTCATCATGATGACAAGGTGTAACCTAGCTGGTGGCCTGTGGAAACGACTCGTAAACCTTTGACCAGCGAGGGTCAGAGTAGAGACGGCTAGAAGAAAGGGGCGCGACAATGTGGGAAAGGAAAGTAATTTGTGATTGTAGACGGTATTGTTTTGATTCGCAGTATGTTGAATCAACTGCTGTGGATGTACCTGAAACATCGCACAACGGGCCTGCCCTCAATACAATCTAAGCTTGTTAGTTACCTCTTTTTATGAACTATTGTTAATTTATATATCTACTTCAATAAAGACATGAATGCCACAAAAGTGGTAAAATGTCTATAATAAAAAAAAAAAAAAAAAAATATCTACTTCATAAATTACTATCTTCCTTTTACTATTGATTCTTTACATAGTATATTTCCTTCACTGTTCATTGTTTTGAAACTTCACCTTTTTCTTAAGCAAGTGAGGTTCGAGCCTTTACTCAATTTATGGAATGATTAAAGGATTAACACAAATATTACTATTGTACTTTTGAAAAACTTTCCTAAAATGCTTAGGACCAAAATATTGTGACACAGCACCGCGACAAAAGAAATAGCAACAGATAAACACGACTCAACAATAGGGGAGATTTCAGGAGAAAACAATACACAGTAAATAACAATTAGTTTTTGAATTCAAACTAAAAATAAAACAGTTTTTGCTTTAATGAAAGTTGATAGGCACACTATAAATGGTTAGGCGCTTATACACTTACATCAAACCCTACGTAATGTACCACGGGAGCGTTCTTTTATTACGTAACGCAAAATTTGGGATTTTTGACCCCCCTCCCCCCCCTTTGTAACAAATCGTAACAGATGAGCCATCCCCCCTACCCCCCCTGTAACGCGTAACGCAAGGTCTTTTTGCAAATTTTTATGAGTGCTTATATGAAAATTTTGCGTTACGTAACAGAATTTTTCAGCACACCCCCCCTCCCCCAATTTTCGTAACATTTCGTAACAGACACCGACACCCCCTCCCCCCCTAACTGCGTTACGTAATAAAAGAACGCTCCCCACCCCCGGTTAAAAGTTAAAATGCGTAACCGGAAAAGAAGGTGTGCATGCCTGGCACGAACACTCAAAGCGTGTTCTAGCGTGCTGCTCATACTGACTCAGAGCAAGGGTGAGATGTAGGTGTAGGGGCAGTGCGTGTTCGTCGGGAACCTAGTGCATAAGATCGGTCAAGGCCCGTTCTTACACTGAAAATTGCGAATTGCGAATTGCGAATATATCTTGTGATGCTTACGAATATTTACAAATTGAAAAAAGATGTTCACTTCTTCATAAGTTTTGACCACTGTGCAATGTGCGCAGCAGCCGCCTCCGCGTCTTTTTCTCAATAAGGCTCGGACCATAAACTGTGCAATAGAGAGTGAGCTTTTTCATATTAAGTCAGTTCTTTCCACAAACACACTCACTCAACTCACTGAGTCAACTTTTTTTATACTCAACTTACTCATTAATTACGTGACAGAGAGCTTAAGATGGAGGCATTGTGATGAGTCCTTTTTTATATATTTGATCATTTGAAACTTTTTTTTATATGTTCCATTTTTATCGCCTTTATAGACAAAGGGAAGTCAAGAGATTTGGAAAATTCAATCACAAATCACAGCAGTTCATAAACTTGCGATGCCACTTTTACACAGACCATTGACCACAACTCAACTCAACAAAACATCAATCCACCAACTGGTTCCGTTCTACACCGATTGCAAAGCGAATTGGAAATATTTATTTAGATATGCATGTGTATACAATATATCTTATCCCCTGGCTCAGCAGATTCCGCACAAGTGTCACGCTTAGTGGCTTGTTAAATCAGTGGTGAGTTTTTCGTGCTTGAAGTCAAAAAATATCCGCTAAGATTCACGAGTAAAATATATTTAGAAAAAATAATAGGTACTAGCCAGAACAAACTTGAAGAAAAATTTCTAATTTTGAAGAACGATGATACAAATCTATTACATCCTTAAAAGTGGGCGAATATCTCCACACTCTTCGGCAAAGAAGTAAGTTATACAATATTTAAAAAAAAATGGTTGGGATTCCAGCTAAGTACACCCTGTAATGCCCCCAAAAAAGACTTATCTTGTTGAATTATTAAGGTTTTTCTCAAAAATCATTACTAGTTCATTACTGTAGGGATTATGGGTTGCAGGATTGAATATGTATTAAATTATGATATGAGTATTTCCATAGACTAAATATATATAGATACGCCACTCCGCTGTTGGGGTTGGCGACGCTACCGCCACGCCAAAATTACACCTGGTGGCAATTCACAGGTACTAAGCTACCCTTTGGAAATGTTTGAAAAAAAAAATCCTCCCCAGTTTCAGTTCAATGCTCAGTGGGTATATCCAAGCAACTTTCGACTAGCAACTGCTGTTTCCAAGAAATGTCAAAACTCTCGTGACTTTGCAAATGTTTGATCATGTTAGAAAAAATCTAGTCCGTGAATTGATTAGGCAACGTCGAAACAGGTTGGCTCTTGTTAAATATATTTATAAGGCAGGTAAATGTAACAAAGGTAAATATAAAAATCCTTCATTAAAAAGCTACTTTTGTTTTTCACAGCCTCGTGATTTCCCGGAAAGATGACAATGGTGACGGTGAAAACAGAACTTCGATGGATTCGGAAGCAGTAAACCGGATGCTTCCACCTATGCCTGAACGGACATAAACCAGTACAGCGTTCTCGACAAGAGAAAATGCAAATCTCCATCATGGAAGCTTCTACTACGGTTCTCCTCAGGCCCGTTTTGAAACAGTGTATGAAGTCATACGTGTTATGTTCCAGCATTACAGCACAATGAAGATTAATGTATAATTAAAATTTGAAAAAATAAAAAAAACACGCTTTATTATTATTATTGATGTACACATTTGTTTACGATTTCAGAACAACTTGGTGGAGAACTGGGGTAGGATCGAGGGTAAATAGTTCTATACATGACAGAGGAGGTGAGAACCGCGGATAGAAGCCTTATCGTCCAGAGAATCGGTGGTTTCACTTTATCGTTATTTTCGCCTTCAGCTTCCGGTCCTTCATTAAGCGTATCAACCCTTCAACGCTTTGAATCCCTGTGATCGGCGACACGTTGGACGTCGGTTACTTCTTGTCCAATTTATCATCCGACAAATGGTCGTTAAATCAAGTTGCTTGACCGTGTTAGTTCGGGTAGTTGGCTTGCTGAACAACTCTGGTTTCTTTTCCGGTGGTCACACCGGCCATTGGCACCATGGTGTTGATTTCTGGACCATATTTACGCCTCTCGAGGACATTTTGAGTCCGGTGAAATTCTCTCGCAGCTACCATCACGATTTTTTTTCACAAATATAGTGACAGTTGTCAACAATCTTTTGGAGAGCCATAGAGTACTATGATTTTGTTTAGCAATTTAGTACCTGTAACTTGACTGTGATGGCGCGCAGAGCGCTGAAGAGGTGTCGCCAACTGAGTGTATGGAGCAACTTCCAAGTGGGACATCTACTTGATTAATAATCTATGGTATTTCTTATAAGATTGATATAATTAAATAAGAGTTTGGAGCGCAACAAAAAGTGCGCACCTTCATGAACATTGCCTTGTTAGCTGACAGATTAAACAGCGAGGCCGGCGAGAGAGAGAATGAAGATTGTCAAATCAATTTTGTGGTTTATTTGTGTAGAATAAGACGTGTTGTTTGTTAATTGCAAAATATCTGTGTTTTTATTCTAAAAGAAAGTCCCCGATCACGACAACTACCTTTTTTCACGATAACTTTTCATTACGTTTGAGTGAATCGAAAAGTCGAAAAAGTTTATGTAAACATATATAAATATCAACAAAAACAAAAAATATATTTTTAAATTATTTTAATCCATCCGCTGCCTATAGTTAAGGGATTGATTAAAACGCTGCAACTCTGTACTCTGCCTCTAAACGAGCACGCGCAACGTTCTTACCGGTAATTGCTCGTTCGAAACAGTTATTAAAATGTTTCCAAGCTAGGGGGTATTTCCATTTCAAGTGACATTTTTTGTGACGCATTTAAATTTTGAATAATCAAATTAATTTAAAAAAAAATTTAATCAGTGCGTGAAAAAAACTAAAATGATGAAAAAAGAATATAAAAGTAGTTTGGTTGAAGTTTGCTTTTGAAAAAAAAAAAATAGTAAGGCAAGATTAAAAGGTAATATAAGATTAAAATGACCAAGCCACGTAGCCCAGTGGTAACGCTTCCGCTTCGTAAGCGGTAGATCGGGGTTCAAATCCCGGCTCGGACCAACACAACTGGTGATCTTTTCCCTTCTGAAATCGATGGCTTAGTAAAGGGAAGGTGGTAGTGTATCGTCACAAACTGAACTGTAAATACCGGCCCGATACTCTTCAAGGGTGTTCCCCTCAGGAACTGGGAAAGATTTACTTTACTTTACTAAGATTAAAATGAACAAACATTTTGTGAATCATTTTATAATAATAGGTCAAGAAAAAACCGTTTGAACTAAATCACATGACCAATTTAGAACCGATTACCTCTATTTACCTGAAACTCGGTCAGCTGTTAAGCTTCTAGGACAGTGTACTTGTGTCAGCTCTTTCTGTTTAAATCTTGCCCTGAGATATATGCACAAGATCCAATGAGATATGGAATGCAATTTAAAAGTTTCTAACCCTGCGGGATCGATCAATGGCGGTGCTCACACAGCAGAAGCAGGTCGTTCGCTCAAAGTCGTCTTAAAATCAAATGCAAAAATTTGCCCAACCAAGCGAATACGGCACACAAAACCGCTTGTGACTCGTCGTGGTTTTCCAAAGAGATTCTTCAACTTTTTAATAATGTTTAATTTTTCCCGCCCGCAAAACACACAATAAATGCGCGCGCGAAACCGGTCCTCGGAATGATGCAATCCGGCGTGTATTTGAGCAGACTAAAGAGGTTGACGAATCGGCGCGCAAAGGTTGCAGCGGGTGCGGGATTTTTTCTTCTCAGATTAATTCAATCATCGTTAGGGGGAGATTTCCAGCTAAATGACGTCCTTAGCGGTAGATTTGGTATGTTGATAACAACATTTGAAAAATTATAAATGTCGATGATCTAGAAACAGTTTAAAATAAATCCAAGTGCTTTATTGCTTAATTTATTTGATTTTTTATAGCTCAAATTACCTTTTTAACTTTGTTGTTTCAATTTCAACAATTAACTTTTAATGTTATTTGGGACAATTTGGGTCCCAAATTGAACTTTCAGAATTCACATTTTAAACTACTTACTTTCGACTGATTCGAAATCCGGACACTTAGTAGCATATCGTCAGTGGGGGTGAATAGGGGTCAAAAAACGATACACCTCTCGAAATTTCTTAATAACAAAAACAATTTAAATAACATCGAACATCTTTCTACGTAGATTTGTTCTTAGATAGTTTACTAACATTTTCCCAAAATATGGTGGATTTTGTTGAACACTATCTTAAATGCCAATAGTTTGAAAATTGACCCAATCATTGACATTGACATTGGGTCAAATGAATCTAAAATGATGCTCAAATACAACGATATGGTAAAAACAAGTCATCCAACAGCGTTTCTTTTTCGAGGAAATCCTATTGACAAGCTACAATGTTTGAAGTGGAGATTTTCAAACACTTGGATAGTTTTCGAGCATAGTTTCGAGGTCATTTTTGGCCAAAAACGTACCCCAACTTTAGACATCTGCCAAAATAACAGGATTTGTTCTAAGAACGAGATTTTTTCAGCGAAGTCATCTTAAGATGTCCCCTATACAACACCTTTAACATAATTCAGTTTCATTGAGAATAACCTGAGAAATGGTAAAATCCGTAAGAAACCACTTTGACCCAATCTCACCCCCACTGACGGTATCATTTTTGTTATATACGCAAAGTCACTCACACAATCATTGACTTCTCTCCAGGAGAAAAATCGCCTAGAGAGCGGTCTTTTGACATTCTACCGAGATTCCGATCATCTCTCCGATCTCTCCAATGATAGCAATCATATGACTCCTGTCACCAAGCAGCATACACTAGGAAGAGGGAGACAAAAACGATAGAAAGAGAAAGAGCACGTTGTGTTTAGAGAAGTCTTAAAGAGAAGTGCCGTAGCTCGCTGAGAGGCTTCCATTACTTGTCAAATTTTGAGTTCCCGAGCAATCCGCTCACACAGGCTCAGGCAAGTGCATGACTTTGTTAAACATAATCGTATAATGTCAATTGCACGGCAAAATGTCACCAACTGTTTTTCACCATATGAGACGATTTACGATTGAAACCAAATAAACATAACAAATTCAATAAATTTGGCTAGGGTTTTACATTTTTTGCGAAAATTTGGGATGTTTTCTTGTACAAAACTAGTAACGGAATCGACGTCAAAACCTTCTAATGATACCCTATTAAACCTTGATGTTCCGTCAACGGTTCCACAATCTTGTATCTTTCATTTTGCGACAAGACTCCGCCTCACGAGTCTGCTAAGTATGAAGGTTTTGCACGGGCTGCTTGTAAAACTAGTGGCCACAAGAGAAGCAAGATAACAACCGGTACGATTGTCGTCCTTTCGTTCCCATCAGCCAGGGAAAACTTCCAAATTATGGCATCGTGTAAGGCCCAAGATCGCTGCTGTTTGAAACAAATCTCGAATTAGTTAAAAAAAGGTCTTAACAGCCTCCTTCACCACTTGATAGCAAATCTAATTTTCACTGTTTTTCAGTTGAGGGCACTTAGTGAACACTTAATGAACAATCCAAAGAATTTGTGATAATGTTTTTTTTTTTCTAATATTGATTAAATCCCGATTGAAAATAGCTTTGATTAAAAAAACCGCTTAGTATCAATTGCAATCTTACTCGAGAAATGCTACGTAGGCCAAGTAACATCCGATTAATGTGCTTTCCTTTTACGCCGAACACACCACTATGACCTAAAATGCTTCTCGATCCATGCAGATGCCTAAATTGCTGAATAACTGAAAATTAATTGTTCAAATGTGTGCTTATTTTAATCCTACGATTTCAATACTTCCCACATTGACTGGGCAGCCCGCCGGTGGTTCGCTGGCGGACCGCCAAACCGCTCTGGCGATCCACCAGCGTTTGATTTGGCGGACCACGGGCGACCCGCTGGCGGATAAAATTTGCAACAATTTGGCGCACGATCAGTTTTTTTTATCGTGACGTTGGTCCGCCAGCGACTCGCCCCGGGGTCGCCCAGGTTTGCCTTGAAATGTTTCACCCGCCGTTCATCCGCCCCACATACGCCGTTTTGTATGGTTCAACCGCCCCTATAGGATGGTCCGCCAGCGGGTCGCCCTCGATACACCTCCCATAGAAAGTTCAACCGCCTAAAAAGCCCCAACCGCCTTGGCTCGCCCTTGATGCGCCTCTCATATACGGTTCCGCCGCCCCTGTAGGTTAGTTCGCCAGCGGGTCGCCCTTGATACGCCCCCATATAAAGTTCATCCGCCCAAAAGCCCCAACCGCCTTGGCTCGCCCTTGATGCGCCTTTCATATACGGTTCAGCCGCCCCTGTAGGTTGGTTCGCCAGCGGATCGCCCCCGATCCGCCCCCTATATAAAGTTCATCCGCCCAAAACGCCCCAACCGCCTTGGCTCGCCCTTGATGCGCCTTTCATATACGGTTCAGCCGCCCCTGTAGGTTGGTTCGCCAGCGGATCACCCCGATCCGCCCCTATAAAGTTCACCCGCCCAAAACGCCCCAACCGCCTTGGCTCGCCCTTGATGCGCCTTTCATATACGGTTCAGCCGCCCCTGTAGGTTGGTTCGCCAGCGGGTCGCCCTTGATACGCCCCCCATATAAAGTTCATCCGCCCAAAAAGCCCCAACCGCTTTGGCCCGCCCTCGATTCGCCTTTCATACATATTTCATCCGCCCAAGCAGAATACCCGTTCAGGTTCCTTCAGGATTCTGATAGTGTTTTTTCAAGTTCGTCTGAATCTGAAAAAAAAACACAAAGTGCCTTATATAGAAATGCAGATCTTTGTAGATTCATGTGTGCTGAAATTTAGAAATAAAACAAAAATATGAAAAAAAAAAACATAATTTTCAACATAATTTTGTTCTCAATAAATCTTACGTGCGTTGTTAGTTCACTGAGGTGAAATGATGAAAAAAATAAAGAAACAAAATAATATATTGATAAGCAAACTTGTTGCGAAGATTTTCCATTTCCTGCAAATAAAAACAATTCTTTAACTAATTCTTAAAAACTAAATTATTTAAAATGTTCATGTATTATTGGTAATTACATATAAACAGGCAACGCATTGAATGTTAACAATTCATACTGTAAAAACGTGTGGGTACGTTTTTAATTTGCGGAACTTACGCTCTGGCTGCCGACGACTCCAAGTAGAACTGCTGGTGCTGATCCCGGGTGACTGCTGGAGACTGCTGGCTGCTGGAGACTGCTCGTTCCAATACGAGGATGAGGAGTTCTCAAATGACTGAAGTAAAACAGTTGTTTTTGGGAGTGATCTCCGAACTTAACTTTTATTTGGAAAATTTTACAATATAACATTAAGCCTACGTGTTACACTACTGAAGTATATAGTTTAAATTATTGATCAGCATAAGAGTAAGCGGGACGGATTAATCAGATTTACACACTTCCTTCCTTGTCACGTAATCCTTTTAACTACCTCGCCACATGGTGTCTACCTTCTCACTAATCTCATTAACCCTTTGATATTTCCTTTGTTCTTGGTAGCCCCCCTGTGGTCAGGTGAATCTACCTGGTATTTCCTATGAGAATAAATCTTATTGAAATGTCCGGTTTGAAGATATTTCCGGATCTTTATAAATGTTCACTACGCGTCTACATTCCGGGACCCGTAAATCATCCTATGGTTTACAAAATAAAATATTACAGATGCGTCTCTAAATTTATGTTGATCCGTGCTTGTTCTCTTGTTTTGTTACATTTAATCTTCCTGTATATCATTATCCATGTCATGGGATTAAATATTAGTATACATACATAACTCATCATGATTATTCCAGAAAAGAATGATGAAATGCGACAAAACCTATAATATATGATGATTCAAAAATCGAGTATATAATGTTCTGGGCCTTTTCAACTACATTTAATGCTTCTAATCGATATCCTTGTTGGTCTGTTTGATGGCCGTCTAATAGTCTATGAAGCACATTTGAGGCAACGCGTTTGTCTACCTGATTATAAATCATGTTTTTCATTTTCTCTACACTGTCATAGTCATAAACACCGCTTTCCATTAAGTTTGGTAAAGGAGTGTATTTCCAAGCTGTGACTATTTCTGTTGAAATTTTAGACGGTGCTACCGTTTCTCTAAATTTGTTATCTACTGTGTACCATTTCCTCCAATGCGAAATTTTGCAGGCAGTATTGGTGTACAATCAATTTGATTTCCACGATTTTGTAAAATTCTTGTTACTGGTGCAATGAACATGGATTTATTATTATAAAATACTGGAATCTCTTGGTAACAGTTATCCTCAAACCGGGGTGTTACGTATACAGGTTTGCATTCGAGTACATGTAATACTTCCCCTGCTGCTACTGCTGTATATCCTGATCGTCTTATAATGCTTGAGACGAATTCAGCTGGATTAATTCTTGCTAATGTTAGTTTTGTTTCTAGTAAAGATTTGTCGACTTTACACATCTCTGTCATTACAGTATTGTACAACTCCGTCATACTTTGTCCGAAGTAGTTTTCTACGAACGTAATTTTTGAGTTGAAATATGTAAAGAGATCAAAATTTCTTCCCACCACGTTTGATTTCGTGAATGGGGAATCTCCAACAGATGTTTCTAAAAGAATAATGCGGGGGTGATCAGTGGTATACCCTATTCTTCCACAGATTCTCGTTACATCTTTGGTGCGTATCGAGAACAAATGAGTGGACGTAATAGTACTATACATTGGGTTTGATTTTCGTTATTCACGGTTTTGTTAACTACCCCTTCAAACAAAACTTCAAATTCAGTTTCTTCGCATTTTTATTGAATTCTATGTCCCATGTTAAGTACCCATCTTCTGCATCCAGACATTTTCCTTGGCTGTACGTGCAGGTTAAGCCATTTTTCAAATGAATAATATCATTTTCTGAATCTACTACTGCTGTATAATCGCGTAGCGTAATTTCATATTGGTAGTAAACCAGAGCGTCTTCCCAGGTGTAAAGATGAGTTTTATAAGTCCCACCTCTGCAACTGCTACCGGAAAGTGTTCCAACGATCAACTCTTCCCCTCTAGTGGTAGCATTGCGTTTTAATTCGTGAAGGTGGAAGTCATACGCTAATTTGATTGTTCCCAGTTGTTGTGAATATCTACATTCCTCTGAAGTAAAATCTTTAACTATGTATTCATACCCTTTGTAATAATCCGA
The DNA here is from genome assembly GCF_015732765.1 of Culex quinquefasciatus. Taxonomy (NCBI): domain Eukaryota; kingdom Metazoa; phylum Arthropoda; class Insecta; order Diptera; family Culicidae; genus Culex; species Culex quinquefasciatus. The sequence continues at coordinate 86,197,652 of NC_051862.1, forward strand.
TGTGTGCGAATGCATCCCACAATGCCTAATTTTTCTTTGTATTATAACTTTACATTGAAAAACTTTTGTCTCCTTGTTCACCTTTTTTTGTAACACCTGAATATATATTTCCTGTGTTGACAGATTAGTTGTCGGTGGTAAACATGAAGCCACGTCCAAGAGAGAGTAGCTAGTTAAATTTACCTCAGGATTGCTGCAATCATATGCAATTAATCCAGATCCTTGAAATCCAAGGGATTTTCCAAGGAATAAACATATAAAATACAACGTTGTTAAAATGTTCATCCAGGTGCAGGGTCTAATAATTTTCCTCCTCTTTGGTTTAGGGTCGGATGCAGATAACCTTGAAGCTAATTTTTTAACTTCATCTATGTCTACTTGTTTTCTTATACCCCAGTTGGCTTTTGGTTTTTCAATAACCTTTATATAGCCTACAAAATGTACTGGGTTTTGTTCTTGTATATTTTTAGTTTGTTTTTCAGTTTCCTTAGGTTTAGATGGTTCCAAAACATCTAAAACTGCTAATTTCACGACTGGTCTAGTATATTCACCATTAGCGGTTTTTACCACTGCTGATCTTACATTACCGTCTTTGCCAGTATGAATTTTTATTATCATTCCCTTTTTCCATTTGGCTTTCTGATTGTCGTCTGCTATAAGTGCTATATCGCCAACTTTCACATTTTTTACAACCTTTGACCATTTTGATCGTTTTGCCTGAGTGGGCAGGTACTCGTGTAACCACCTGTCCCAATAATTCTTTGCTAAGAGTTGTACTCTTTTCCATTGTTGCCTTGAGGCTTCGGCTTTAGAAACATCGTTTAGTGACGTCTCAGTACTTCCTGCACATCCCATTAAGAAATGATGCGGGGTAATAGGTTCGTCATCCGTTGCATCTAACGATATAGATGTAAGTGGTCTGCAGTTTATAATAAATTCAATTTCAGTGAGGAGTGCTCTAAGCGTATGTTCAGGCATAGTATCGCTAGGAAGCAAGGACTTAATTTCTCTTACCATTCGTTCCCATGCTCCTCCAAAATGAGGGGATAATGGAGGATTGAAGGTCCAAACGATCCCGTCAGACGCAAGCCTATAGCGAATTTTCTTTAACTCATTATCTGCACCTACAAAGTTGGTGCCATTGTCGCTATACAAGAACTTTATCTTCCCCCGTCTGCTTTGAACGGAGTTTAAACAGACCAAAAAGGCGTCTGCACTTAGATCGTGAGCAACTTCCAAATAAACTGCTCTTGTCGTCATACATGTAAAAACGACTCCCCATCTTTTTTCGGTCCTTCTACCTATTGAGACATTGTAAGGACCAAAATAATCTACTCCTGTATGCGTAAATGGTTTTACGTACGGTTGAGTTCGGCATTCAGGTAAAGGCGCCATTTGTGGAACGTAAGCCTTCGCCTTATTGTTTTTGCAATATTGGCATCTATTGACAACTTTATTCATAGCTGCTTTTATCTGAATTATATGGTATTTCAATCTCACTGCAGCGATTGCAACATCTCTCTTTTTATGGTAAAAGATTTCGTGATGTTTTTTCAAAATGAGTTGTGAAACATAATGAGCTTTAGGCAAAATATATGGTTGCCTAGCTCCATATGGTAAGCATTTAACATTGACATACCGAGTGTTTGAAACCAGTGCGCCATTTTTATCTAAGATTGGTGTTAGTGGTTTAATATTACTCTCTTCTTCGATTCTATTTTTAGTTGTCAAGTCCAACACTTCATCGCTAAACGATTCCCATTGTGCCTTCTTGATAAGGATTATTTCTGCCTTTTCCATATCAAAAGCTGTAATATTTTTATCAAATGTTGTCTGTTTTGATTTATGTTTTAACCACTCTATGTATTTCATTACTATACATACCGACCTTTTTAAACGGGTCCAATCAGAGCACCATTCAATGTTCAACCAATCAAAATTTGGTTTATCTATAGCTGCTATGGTAAAAATAGGTCGCAATTCCTCATGGCTTAGATCTGGGAACCTTTATCTCCAATTTTCCAAAGGTTATCGTAAGTTTTCAAGAAATCTGGACCGGAAACCCATTTTGATTGTGTTGTTATCATTTTAGTTCCTTCGTCTGCGGGATTGTTGGCTGTATCAATGTATTGCCATTGAGACTCTACTGTGGTGTCTAAGATTTCACTTATTCTGTATTGCACAAATTGCTTATATTTCCTGACTTCAGATTTTATCCAGCTTAGAACTGTTTTTGAGTCGGACCAATGAGTTATTGTATTAATTTCCAACCGTATTTCCTTTTGCACAGTATTTGTTAGTCTTGTTCCTAATACGGCAGCTTGTAGTTCCAAACGAGGTATTGACATAATTTTTGTAGGGGCAACCTTTGATTTACCTGCTACTATTGTCAAATCAATTCCCTTATCATGTATAGTTCTGATATAGATGACGGTAGCGTACGCTCTTGCTGACGCATCACAAAATACATGTAGTTCTCTTTTGATAATATTCTTTGCATATGAATAACATCTAGGAATTCTAAGGTTGTTTAGTGTAGATAATAGTTTTATCCACGTAGACCAATCTTCTTTTACTGAATCTGGAATTTTATCATCCCACTCTATTCCAACACGCCAAAGGTCTTGCATAATGATCTTTGAGTGTATCGTTATGTGTGCAATCAAACCTAGGGGATCGTAAATGCTCATAACAAACGACAATAACTGTCTTTTTGTAGGATCTTGTATCTCATCAAATTTGGCGGTTATTTTAAATTTATAATTGTCTTTATCCGTATTCCAGTACATGCCGAGTACTTTTTCAAAACGTTCTCGTCCATGTCTAATTTGATTTCGTTCAATGCAGTTATTCTATCGCTGGGTAAATTTGCCAACAATGATTTTGAGTTTGAGATAAAATTTCTCATCTTAAAGTGTGCTTTGTCGTGGATTTTTATCACATCTAACACAATCTTTGTTGCCTTGTTTAAATCGTTGAAACTGTCTAGATAATCATCCACGTAATGATTTTTAAAATAGCTTCAACTGCCTCTGGACAAGTGTTCAAAAATTGTTTTGCGTTAGTGTTTTTACGTATTGTGCACAGGCTGGAGAACAAGTGGCACCAAAGGTCATTACTTGCATTTCATAGATGTCTAAACGTTCATTAGGATTTTTTCGAGAAACAATTCTTTGAGAGTTTCTATCCTCCTTACGAATTCCCACCTGATGAAACATCTCCTGTATATCACCGGATACAGCTATTGGTTCCTCCCTAAAGCGCATTTTAATTCCTAGAGATGATTCGGTCATATCGGGCCCAGATAACAACTGAGAATTTAATGAAATACCGTTAATTTTAGCCGCCGCATCGAAGACCAATCTTCGTTTTGGGGGTTCTTTATTTTTATTTTCAATTATGAAGTGGGGCAGGTAAAAGGTTCTCGGAAGTTCCGCTACTGATTCTTGTGGGCTTAACTTTCTCAGGTAACCTTTACCCAAATATTCATCTATTTTATTGTTATACCATTCCTTCAATGAAGGATCCTTAGCGCTCTTCTTTTCTAAAAGGAGGAATCTATTCAGAGCTGTTTTGAAGCTATTAGGAAGATTAACATTGTCATCCTTCCATAATAGACCAATTTCATATCCCTTTTCTGTTGGTACTAATGTTTTGCCCATTATTTGTAAGGCACGTTCATCTGATTTAGAAATAAGAACGTTTTCGGGAACTTTTACTCCCAAAGATTCAACCGAAAAGAATTTGGACATCATTTCTTTAATTGATTGCTCATCATCTATGTCTTCTGAAATTACAAATAAATGTTCGTTGTTGTTATGGGCGTCATGTTTACTATTGCCATATAATACCCACCCTAACTTAGTCAATTTTGCTACAGGTTCAGAAAATTGTCCTGATATTTCTTTTCCCCTTTGAACAAGTAAGCGTGAGGCAAACCCAATAGTATTGTAGGTGTTGCATTTTCATATGATTCTAATTGAACATCTTTTAAATACGAGAACTGCTTTCTAAGACAGTTAATGTCTAGAGATTGTGTTGGAAGTTTTAAATTCTCGATAGTGCGTAGATCTTTAATGTTAAATCTATTATTGTTGGAAGATTTGATGCTTATTTGCACTGACATGCTTTTGGAGTCCTCTTGGGTATCTCCATTTGTCCATGCTTATGTCATTGGTTTAAATACTCCCTTAACCTGGAGTTGCTCTGCAGTATCAGCATTTATGAGACTTACTGATGAGCCGGAATCAAGAAAAGCAAAGGTTTCAACTTTATTGTTACCATTTATCAACGTTATTGGAACAATTTGATAAAAGACCTTGTTGTACCTTTTAACATGACAGTTTACTGTATGTTCTGTTGATACCCTTCCTGATCCAGAATCTGGTTTGTTTCCATGAAGCATCCTATTATGCTTACTTTTGCAATTATTTATATTACAAATTCGAGCAGATCGACATTGTTTTGTTACGTGATTTGCTCCTAAACAAGAGAAGCATAACCTCTTTTCCGTCACAAATTTTTGCTTTTCTTCTGGTGTCATTTTTTTGAATTTAAAGCATTGTATTAGTTTGTGATTATTTAAATTACACTTGATACAGCTAATTTGGCTTGTATCCTGTGTGTAAAGAATTCGTTCTGATTTAGTTCTTGAATTTGAACTATCAGAATCGACTAATTTTGCAATGGCTACCTTTTCTTTTGGTTTTAGAAAAGTGTAAAAATCTTTTATCGTTGGAGCTTTATAAGGATTGGTAGGTGATGATAGCGTTTTTTCTTCGTTTATATTATCTAACCATTGGTTCTGAAGACCAGATGGAAGTTTTTTCATTAGATCCCGAACTAGTCGAGGATCGTTTAAATATTCTTCATGATGAAGACTCTCCATATTAATAACCAAATCTCCGATGGCTGATATAAAATCAACCATGGATTTTGGGTTATCATAACTCGGATTACGAACTTTTATAATATCGTTCATTAATCCGTTGTAAATTTGTTCAATACTCCCAAATCGCTCTTCTAGAACGTTCATAATTTTGCTGACGTTACTAGAATCCGATAAAAGGGAGTTGACTCTAAGTAGAGCTTCTCCTTTTAAACATTTTTCAAGCCGGTTTAAGTTCTCTATGTCAGAGAAATTACCAAGCTTGGTGGTTTCAAAGAAAGTTTGTTTAAATTTTGGCCAATCTTTAAAAGAGCCGTTGAATTTTGGCAAGTCTATTAAAGTTTGCCTAAATAAAAATGAATCTGCAGTTCTTGGTTGAACTGACAGTCCTTCTAATTTATTGACTATGCCTTGTAAAAACTGGCAAGTCAATATATCTTTGTTTTCTGTTGAGGGTTTAGTTGAAACATCCTCAATACTTTTTTTCTAATTGTTTGACCTTTTGGTCAAAACTTTGTAAAGTCTTGGCAACTGCATCACACTTGATGCAGTGCCAGTTTTCATTCTTATTTGGCATACGGCCAAGTCCTACACATTGCAGGTGGAAGAACCGATCACAATGACTGCACATTAGCATGTGCTGATCATCAAGATTGGTGCAACTCCTGCACCTACCATTTGGATTCACTATGAATTTGTGATCCATATTTCTAAATACCTTATGTTCGATGATGCTTCGTCGATCCTTGATGCTTGATGTTGCTTCGTCGATTCTTGATGCTCGATGTTGCTTCTTGATGTTCGACCTCGCTGTGTTACTTCTTATATTTTTTTTTTTATCACTCGCTTTGCACTAAATCTGCTTTGCAATCTTACAGTTTTTATTCCTTTATTATATATATTTTTTTATTTATATATGTGTTTCTAGTCTTCCTTTAACCACTCACTTCACTTCTTGAAATCACCTATCTATTAAAAGGTTTTTTTTTACTATTTTTGGTGATTTTCTGCAACCAAGCGGATCTCTGAATTTTCATCCAGTCTTCCCTTTACTTGAAGTAAAGTTTTAATGTTGAATCACCTATTAAAAGGTTCTTCTTACTTTCTTCTTCTTCTGGGTTCTTTCCCAGGATTTCACGGTGTTCTTCTGGACTATTGTCCAGGATTATTCACTATTGACGATAACTCGTCTACACTATCTGAGCCTGACACTGCTCACACTTGGTCACTTGACCGCTCTAGAGCGTCGGAGACGCTTTTACACTCTTGACGATAATTCGTCTGCACTAACTGAGCCTGACACTGCTCACACTTGATCACTTGTCCGCTCTATAGCGTCGGACACGCTTTTACTTACGATTACGATCAGATTTCGACTGACCGGAAGCTCGGAGTCCTCAGTGCTTGATTCCGACAAGCACTTCTCCTAATCCTCTCTGCAGAGCCACCATGTAAAAACGTGTGGGTACGTTTTAATTTGCGGAACTTACGCTCTGGCTGCCGACGACTCCAAGTAGAACTGCTGGTGCTGATCCCGGGTGACTGCTGGAGACTGCTGGCTGCTGGAGACTGCTCGTTCCAATACGAGGATGAGGAGTTCTCAAATGACTGAAGTAAAACAGTTGTTTTTGGGAGTGATCTCCGAACTTAACTTTTATTTGGAAAATTTTACAATATAACATTAAGCCTACGTGTTACACTACTGAAGTATATAGTTTAAATTATTGATCAGCATAAGAGTAAGCGGGACGGATTAATCAGATTTACACACTTCCTTCCTTGTCACGTAATCCTTTTAACTACCTCGCCACATGGTGTCTACCTTCTCACTAATCTCATTAACCCTTTGATATTTCCTTTGTTCTTGGTAGCCCCCCTGTGGTCAGGTGAATCTACCTGGTATTTCCTATGAGAATAAATCTTATTGAAATGTCCGGTTTGAAGATATTTCCGGATCTTTATAAATGTTCACTACGCGTCTACACATACTCTAATCTAATCAAACACAAGCGCAGCTAATCCGAAGAAAGTATCCTAGTAGATTACACCCCATGTTCTTACTTTGTTGACAGGTAGAGCAGTGGGCAAGAGTAAGGCATTTTCTGTGACGGGTACTTTTTTTTCTGGCAGTTGATTGGGTTTGACGCAAGCAGATGAACTGAGCTCACTGTGTGTTTACTCTCGCTAAAGAACAGTCGAAATAAAACTTATTTTCCGTCCTATCTACAACAATCCTGGTTTTTCACTGTTCTGGCTGTGGTGGCCAAGAGGTTATGGGCCCAGGCGACAGGAAGTTGTAGAAGAAGGAGGATTTAGTGTGGAGCTTGGTGACGAAGGAAATTGCTGGAAGTTTACGAAGGAAGTTGCCGGAAGGATGGAAGGTGCGAAATTCGGGTTCACGAGGTTGAGTTACGACAATTATGAAACCTGGAAGCGGCGCGCGAGACAGTTTTGACGCGGGAGGGACTCTGGAGCTATGTTGTCGGCGATGCGAAGGCAGAGGTGAAGAAATCTCCCGAGTGGGCGGCCAAAGACGATCTGGCACTGCAAACCATCGGCTACCTGGTGGATGATGCGCTGCAGAGGAGATTGAGGAAGCTGCTACGGCGAAGGAAGCTTGGGAAATGCTGCGGAAATACTTTGTGAAGGATTCTTCGGTCGGGAAGGTGGCGCTGATCAAACGGCTTTCGAAGATGGAGCTAGCTGAAGGAGGTGACGTTCGGGAGTTTTTGCTGAACATGGAGGAGCTTTTCGAGAAAATGGGTAACGTTGGCATTCGAATGGACGAGGATCTCAAGGCTTGTTTTGTCTTGGCAAATTTGCCCGATTCGTTCGACAGCACCGTGTCGTCGATTCATGGTCGGATGGAAGTTCTTTCGATGATGTTTGTAAAGACGAAGCTTATGGAGGAGTACGACCGCCGGAAGAACAAAATCGGAGACGGAGTCGGAGAAGGCCATGGTAGTTCGAAGTGCTGCGAAGGACAAGCGGTACACTGGACCGAGCCGGCTGTGTTACGCGTGTAGCAGTCCCGACCACCTGATGCGAGATTGTGACTTGCTGAAGAAAGTACGAGCTGAAGACGAACGATCGAAGTCTGGCGGGAAGCAGAACAGAGCATTGTCTGCTACTGTGGAGGAGGAGAGTGGATCTTTTCAGGAGAGATATGCTTGGCGGCGATACAGGAGGAGACAACGGAGGATTGGTATCTGGATTCAGGAGCTTCTGTGCATATGACTGGTCGTGGAGATCTTTTGGATCAAGCTAAACTAACACCGATTACATGCGTAAAGTTTGCGGACGGCCAAGTGTTGCAGTCAGCTGGCAAAGGAGAGGTCAATCTACGCACACGGAATGGCAATGGCTACGCAAGAGGAGTTAAGCTGGTGGATGTGAAGTATGTTCCCGGACTTACGGTGAATCTAGTGTCAGTGTCCGCGATTGTAGCTAAAGGATTTGAAGTTGTTTTCCGAAAGAACGATTGTTGCGTAGTGAAAGATGGTAAAGTGATGTTAGTAGCAGAGAAGGTGGGAAATTGTACAAGCTCAATTGAGTAAAGCCTTAGAGGTTAGGTTGCTGTACTCTTGTGGAGGAGTGTTGACAGGTAGAGCAGTGGGCAAGAGTAAGGCATTTTCTGTGACGGGTACTTTTTTCTGGCAGTTGATTGGGTTTGACGCAAGCAGATGAACTGAGCTCACTGTGTGTTTACTCTCGCTAAAGAACAGTCGAAATAAAACTTATTTTCCGTCCTATCTACAACAATCCTGGTTTTTCACTGTTCCGGCTGTGGTGGCCAAGATACTTGTCATTCAATTTGATCATATATTGTATGGAGAAATGGTAGATATGAATATTAAAAATAAATCTTACAGTGGAAAGATAAATACAAAAAGCAGTAATTTTAAAGATGATTCCGGGAAGCTGCAAAACAAACAACTATAATTAAAAAGACAAATGCTCCAGATGGTCCCATTGCTGAAAGAAAAGGAATAGGATAAGGAAAGATATAAACATTTAAATAAATCATCTAGTGAATAGATAAATGTAGGCATTAAAATTGAAGAAGATTTCCGGAAGCTGGAAGAAAGATAATTATATTTTAAAGTAAAATTCTTCAGATGGTTCCATTGCTATTTCAGTAACTGTCGTTAGTTCATGAAATTTGATAATATATGGTATGGAGGAATGGTAGAAAAAAGGACAAGGAATAGGAATGATATAAACATTCAAATAAATCAAATGAAGAATAGATAAATACATATAAGCAGTTCATTTATAAATGATCCAGGAAGCTGTAAAAAAAATTAAACACAATTTTAAATGATATTGTTGCCGCTGAACTGATAATTGAAAATAATTGAAATTACTTCTTACCCACGTCCTGCATCATGCACACCTAAAAAACGTCAAGCAAAAGAAAGACAAAAATCGCTGCTGCACCACTAATTGCCTCCACTGCTGGCACTGAACCCGCAACTTTTGGAGTGTTAACATTCACACAAAAAAACACATTAACATTAATTGAGTAAACATTGGCACAAAATCCGCTTTGTAAATGCCACCTCGATACCCTTCAAGAGGTTTCCCTGGGAAAGATATACTTTTTACCAAAATGTACACCAAATTTCCATACAAACATACAAAAAGAACAAATCAAATCATAACAACAATGAAACATATCAAATTCTAAGTATTCCAAATGATTGCACATCTGCCAACAATATTTATAAGGGTGTCACATAAATTACACCAACAATAACGATTCTTGCAAAACAACCTTCAATCACTATTTCAAACGCACTTTCAACTGTTTGTTTACATAAGTAAACAATCTAAACAACACAACACTTCTCCCAACACAAACTTAACCACGAAAATCAGCAGCCGCCGATTAAATAACAACACCCACCGAAGCTCGTTGAAAACTGACTGAAATGTCAAATTCGAGATAAATTCCTTCAGATGCAAACCGCCACGGCAATCAGCCTTTGGCTCGCCGCGGAGATTGAGGGGCGAACGATATTGAAACATTTCAGCGATCAGTTTGAACCGCCCAGGCGATGCGCCCATGGCACGCCAAGGCGGATGGAGGGCGGACGAAATTGAAAAATTTCAAATGTCAAATTTCAACCGCCCAGGCGGCTCGCCCTCGGCCCGCCAGGGCGGTTCTAGGGCGGACCACACGATCAGTAACGGCCGCCGATGCGTAACGTCCGCACTGAGTAAATGTGGGTTCTTGCTTTTTAAGAAGAGAAAATATGCGATGCTCCCGAGTCCTTGCGTTCCTTTGAGTGATTTGAGTGCCTTGACGCTTCTCTTTAAGACTTCTCTAGTTGTGTTGTTCGGGCGGCTGCTTGAGTGGTGCTCATTTTTCGTTCGTTTCGTCTTCGTGTTTACGATCAATCGACCGGCGCCAAGCAATGACGGTCATGGTAGGCGTTGTGTGTCAGCGATCAAATATCGTTTTGGGAAATGATCGCTGACAGAAAGTTCTATCGAATATCGAACAGTCACTTCAGTGATAGATCCCTTTTCAAGCATTGGCCACATTACACCATAACATTTTAAATCATTTTAGAATCAATCACATTGAAGAAAACAGTTTTCTGAACAAGTTCAAAAAAAAAGTATCAGTTTTTGGTTTAATATAAGCAGAGATTTGCCAATTTCCTGAAATAAATAGTGCCTTTATCCAAAATTTCTTTATTTTATTACCTTTCACATAATGGGCACTGTCTACTGAGTTTTGTAATGAATGCTATAGAATTGTTTTCCTGAATTTCGTCAAAACTTGTTATAATTTTTAAATTAATTAAATTAAGAAATTTTAGAGAAAGGCACTATTTATTTCAGAAAATTGGGCATATCTCTGCTTATATTAAACCAAAACTGATACTTTTTTATGGAACTTGTTCAGAAAACTGGAACTTGTTGAGCTTAACCATTCGGCCAAGCTTTAAGCACTGTAATAGGTTCTAAAAAGTTGAACTTTTCAACAGTAGTATCGAAAAGTAACATTTTTCAATATTTTTTTGTTTTTAACGGTGAATTTACTAAACACATGAATGTTTTACATAAAATTCCAGCCACGAAGCGTTTTTCGAAATTGCAAAAAATGTTGTAAGCAACGCGTTGCAAAACTTGATTTTTTCAGCAGTCTTAGTATTTATCCAACTCGGTAAAACTCGTGCTTAAAAAATCTTCTTTTTCACCTTGTTGTATAAACTACTATCACAGACTGTGGCTATAGTGTAATGTTTTTATTTTTAGTTTTTCTTTTTTGAAATGCAATAGAACAGATCTCGGATTAGTTTTCAAAAAGACGCAAGAGTCATTGGTAAACAAAGCCCTTTTTGCATCGTTATTCGACCTACTTATGAAAAACCAATTTCAAAAATGCTTGAGATTGTTTATCTATACGTCCTTCAATCGCCCTAAACTTAACACAAATGAAATGTTGTTTCAGTTTGATGAAAAAGGAAAATTAGTGCTAGAGGTCACGGTGGCTCTTACGACTTTTTGAAAACTCTCCCAAGACCCCAGACTTTTTGAATTTTGCCGGAGCTGATTTTCGGGCTAAGAAAAACAATAAACAATTTCGAATTGTCATGATTTGCGACTCCTTTATTTATCATGCTTTTTTTTTCTTAATTCCGACGACACTCCTTTACACGCATTGTTTTCTTCTGTATAGGATTAGTTTTTTTTTTGTTATCATTTAGGGATTCATAATTGCTCAAAGATAAAAGAAATATGTTTACGTTTTTTGAACTGACAAATTAATTAACTGCTTCTGCTTACATTACGTTTTTATTTGACAATTTCCAAAATTCCTAACTTAAGATTGTTGCAAAAAGAAGTAAAACTAAAGGTGCGTACGATTTTTTCTGCTTAAATGCAAAATTGAAACTAATCGATTGACTAATTAGTTATTAAGTAACCTATTCCGACATGTGGCGCGTTTCACAAATATATTTGCTATATTATGTTTAAAAAAAATGTTAAACTGAACTTTGTTATTGCTACATTGAGCTGATATTTTTGAGGAAGCAAAAAATCCGGTTCCTCTGCACGATTTGCGGTACTGTAAAAGCTTCAACTGTGTGTGTGTTTGTATAAAAATTATAAGCGCAAAAATTCAGTTTTTTTTTTTTTCTAAAAAGCGTCTCACTCATTGATGAGCTCTCCGTAATAGGCTGTCAGTGCGATCAGCTTGCGATCCAGGAAGTTCTGCTCGATCTCGACGGCGTTGTTCGGTCCGGCCAGCATCGTTAGCTGCTGGGTGTTGGAATTGCGCGGCAAGTACAGCGCCACGTTCGGGCTAATTTGGCGCGCCTTCCGCATCAGTTCGGTCGCCGGCACCGGGATGAGGGACGCCTCCAGGTCGTACACTTCGTCCTTAAGGTAGCTGGGGCCGCCCCACGGTGGCGATAGGAACACGGCGTCCGCTTGGAGTCGGTCCGCCAGCGCGAGGAAATCTCCCACGATGAACTCGATGCGGTCGGCGACGCCGTACACGGCCGCGTTGTGTTTGGCCATTTCGATCTTCTTCGGGTCGATGTCGATGGCGATCACTTGGTTGCAGGTGAAGGCGAGCTGGATCGAGTTGCCGCCGCAGCCGCAGAATCCGTCAACGACCAGGTCGGACCGGCAGCGTTCGGCGGTGTGGGCGGCGACTTTTTCCGGGGTGACGGAGAACCAACTCTCGCGATCCAGCTTGATGCCGGTGTCAAACAGGGAAAACAGAGAGAACCGTTTGTACCAGTACTTGAGGAGCGATTTGTCGTTGGCGATCTCCGGCGGCAGGCTGGCCACGAACTTTGGCTTGCGTTTCTTCTTTTTCTCCTTTTTGACGGGAGCCTGCACGTCGCACGCCTCGTCAACCGGTTCTTCCGCGGGCATATGCTCACTCTCCTGCTGCTGCTCCTTGACCTCTTCGTCTTGGTTCTCATCCTGCGGCTGATTGTACTCAATAACCGCGCTCGATCGCACACTGGAAGAAACGCTCCGTGGCAGTCCGGCTACTCCACCGGCCGGATCGTCCTCATCCGACGAGGTGTGCATCAGCGCTTCCGGCGCCTCGCCCTCCCGGTCCTTCTCACCACCTCCCGCCCCCGTCTGAACCTCGTTCCCGTCCTCGTCAAAGTACGTATGCCGCGGCGGCTTGTGGTGCTTCATCTTGAGTACGCGATTGTGCAGTCTTATGTGCTTCTTGCGGTACACGACCTCGCCGGTGATGTTGATGATCGAGTCGGCCGATTCGTTCCGGTTGGCCGGGTCGGAGAACGCGTAGCCCATCAGCTCGAAGGCCGCCTTCAGGCGATCGTTTGGTGTTTCCTCGTTGTCACTTTCGTGGCTTCGTTTCAGGTTGACGGACCGGTCCGCCGGTGGATCTTCGTCGTCGTCGTCGTCGTCGTCGCCGTTGCGACCAGTCTTGCGAGCTGCGGGGGATTTGCCAAAGGACGTTGGAAGGCCGTACGCTTCCAGCGCGCTGGACATGTCCTCGGCGCAGTGATCGCTTCCGGATTGTTGCTGGTGTTGTTGATTGGTGTTTGAGTTTGTGGAACTTTGCTGGTTGTCGGGCTCACCGCCGTCCTGCGGGACGTCGTCTGTGTCCTTTTTCATTGGGGAGGACAGTTCTAGCTTCAGCTGGGCTACCATCTCGGGGAGTTGCTCGACAGCGGAAGATCTGGAAGAAATAAAAAATGTTAATGTAGTGTCCATGGTAGACCGCCTCCGAAATTTTCTGCTGTAGTTATAGACAACGTTACCAACAATCCGAGGTATACAAACTCCTCCACGTTCGTTCGTCCTCCTGCCACATTTCCAGGTCTCGTAGCCATAGAAAATTACCGGTCTAATCAGTGTTTTGTACATCGTTAGCCTCCTGCGGCAATCCACGAATTCCTCTGAGACACGCCCTTGACACATCACATCATCCAAAGTAATCTACCATAGCTGCTTGCGGTCGACTGTATCGTAAGCTGCCTTGAAATCGATAAAGATGTGATGTGTGGGCTGGAGTCTAACTTTTTGCTCTTTTTGTAAATTGGACATAACCGATCCTTTCCGAAAACTCTGCTTCCTGATCTCCCTCTTCACCGTCTCAAGATTATACAGTTGTCTCCACGATTTCGACTTGGTGCGTGATGAATACTTCACTTGGCGCAAACAGTACTGATTTCTTGGTGGAGGCTTCTCCGATAAGTTATACACAATAATACTTACTTATTGTACAGGACCCCCGATCCGCTGCTACTGTTTCGCTTCCGCTTGTGCAGCTTCGTCCGCAGATCCGTGTGCTGCTCCTCGCTCCGCTCCGTCATAAACAGATTGTAGTGCGTGGCGTACAGCTCCTGAAAGTGTTTCTGCCACAGAATCTGCCAGTACTGCTCCCCGTCCATGGCGGCTTCCTCGTCGTCGGCGCTTGTCCCACCGTTGACAGAGGCAGCAGCACCAGCACCCACCAGACACTCCGTGGCCAGCATGTCCGAGCTGTTGGAGCTTTCGCTTTCCGAGCTGACTTGCTCGCTCAGGCTGGACGCGCTCAGATTGGACGACTCCGAGCTGATCTTGGAGCTGCTGCCGCCAAAGTCGTAACTGGAGATTGTCATGCGCGTTACGTTCGTCATCGAGTCCGTCGTGCCGATCGTCAGTGGAATGCTCGAGGTGACCGAGTCGCAGCGGGGACTCAGCAGGGCGTCGTTGTCCGCCGAACGGTGCGAAGTCCAGATGTCGTCAGCGGTGCCGTTGGCTGGGTTCAGCGGGTTCCAGCCATCGTTGCAGGAAGAAGGGTGCGGCGAGCAGGTCGAGACGATGATTTCCGTGGTCGCTTTGGGGTCCATTTCCGCCTCCATGGCGTCGAACGAGAAATGCTTGGACGCGTCGTACGTGGTGTCCGGCGTGGCCTCACTCTTGGAATGTGGCGAATTACAGTTGGTGTCCTGCTGCGGAACATGGTCCAGGTACTCCGGGTTGATGTAATCGCTGTACTTTTCGATCCACGACGCCCAGATGATCGACTCGCCGTGCTTGTTCCAGTGCGATTCCCATGCATCCTGCAGATCCTCCCGACCAAAAACCTCCGGCAGGCTATTGTTCCGCTCAACGTGCACCAGCGACCCAATTTTGGCGCCCTCGTCCGACATCAGCGCGTCTCGCATCCCCACAAACAGGTCCTCCTTCTCTCCTCCCTCCACCTTAGGCTCAAAGTTCTTCTCGGAAATGTCCGCCCCGCTATCGCTGGAGTGCAACCCGTGCTGGGCCATCAGAGCACCGTGCAGAATGTGACCTTCCTGCTGGTCGTCGGTGCTACAGTAGTTCGTGTCCGAATGCGACGCGCTCGCGCTAAAGTAACAGCTCGCATCGCTGGCCGTTCCGTCGCAGCGGTCCCACTTGACCACGCTCCGTCCAAAGCTAAGCTGCTTCCTCAGCGGCTCCTCGCTAAACACATCGTCCTCGATCTCGTCAACAACCTCCGCCACCTCCTCCTCCTTCTCACCCTGCAGCGGTGCCTCTTCAACCTGAGTCACTCCGGAAGAACCTTGCAAAAAGAAAGAAAACCCCACATCAATCTCGCAGAGTTACGCAAAAACCGGAAGTCACTCACTGTTGAGCGGGTCGCCACGTTCCAGCGTGGACACGTAAACATCGTAATAGTTGCGGATGAAAACGCGGCTGCACAAACAGTACGTGCACTCCTTCTGCTCCTTGGCGCTGCTTCCGGAAACAGTCGGAGTAGAATCAGTCGTCGTTGTCGCCGCTGCCGGATAGGATAGGTAAATCTCCGCCAGTGGTTCCCAGTGGGCTTCCGTCGAGCTCATTCTAGAGCATCGCTTCGTGCAGCACGCTCACAACAGGGACAAGAGAGTGTGAAATCAAAACGGGGGAGGAGGAATAAAAAATCACTTCCTCGAAAATTCCACTTTTTCTCCGCGGAGACGTATCAGGCGCACCGTTCGCTGGCTGCAAGGTAAAACACACAGTTAGAACAAACTTTAACTTACTCTGCATTGAATGAAAATGATTTGATTGCGAAATCTCCAATCTCAAATCGATTTTAAGGGAAATTTACCAAACATGGGAGGAGAAAACATTTTCCACTGCAGAAAATCAACGATGGCTGTCGTTGCTGTCTGGTGACAGCTGAGCAAAAGTTGACAGAAAAAAAAGAAAACCAAAAATGGGCATTGGATCATTACAGCGATTACACCAGATTACACCGAAAGCGCGGTGTCCCAGGGGGGTAAATCAATCGGGAAAAAATAAAAAGTGAGATGTGAGCCGGCAACTTGGAGTCAAACTTGCCCGGTTGGAAATGGCAGCGAAGTTCGGGCTTGTGTCTGATGGGGACCTGTGCCCCACATGGGCAGATTTTTCTAAAAAAATCCCCACATTCGTACCAGATTTCATCCCTAATTTCGGGCGAGATTCTATGATAAATTCCGGAATCGATCGAATGGTTATAATCAAGAAATTAAAAGTGCAACAAGGAGTTAATTTTTTTTGTCAAGCTGCTGTGGAGTTTTCCATGACAGCTGCGAAAGTTTCACTCCATGTTACCGGCTCACCGGCTCTTTTTGATTTCTCGATGAGATATAAATGTTAATCAACTAGTTGTTTCAATAAAATGTTTCAAGGGGATTCGCGGGAAGTTCTGCCATATTCATTTCGCAACTCGAGTTTTCAAAAGCAGTGAAAAAAATTCCATAACGTAATATTGTTATGTTCGTTACAGGCGACAAAATGGACGATAGCAAGCAAACTGTCGGGTTCACAAATCTAATTAAGTTGATCAAGAGTTTGTAATCGCGAATTCCCCGACTCGCATTTGTGATAGCAGTTTTAATAAAAAACATCATAGGATGTTTTCTATTTGAATGTTAGAATTTTTAGGATTTCAGGATTTTACCTCCAGCGCCACTAGGTTAATCCTTCGTAGAGGTAGCCGTAGCGGTAGCCGTAGCGGGCTATCGAGAAATTAAAAGTGCAACATGGAGTTAAAGTTTCTGTCTAGCTTCTGTGAAGTTTTCCATGACAGCTGGGGAAGTTTCACTCCATGTTACCGGCTTGCATCTCTCTTTTTAATTTATCGATAGAACTGTGGCTCAGATTAAAAGGAGTTAATTTTCCTGTAGAACTAGCTCAGATTAAAAGGCGTTAATTTCCACATTACCGCCGTATGAAGGGCCAAAAGGGATTGGTTCGAAGCGTACAAGCAAGTCGCTTACGGTTTCCATCAGGGACGAGAATCTCCCTCCGACAACTAAAATCCAAAAAACGACAAATCTGACAAAGCCTTGTAAACAGAACTCGCACGCTGGATGAGACTTAAGAGGGCGCGGCTGACAGTTGGAAACCGACAGAAGTAAACAAAATAAAGCAATGAAACATTTCCTAAGAATTGTATACTGCCGTTCTACGCATAATTGTTCAAAAAAGTGCAACTGAGAAAAACGCGATTGAAATTTTTCGACCGATTTCTGTGTTTCTATACATAATTGTCCCGTGGGTTAATATTCGCCCTATGTTTCCATAATCACCTCAGTTAACAGTTTATCACCCTTATTTGTGATTCTCTTGCTATACAACAGGTAAACAAGACAAAATGCTTAGTAAAACTAATGATGCCGTGTAAGAAAATACTTGGGACAATTATGCGTAGAAGTTTAACGAATTTGGACAAACCGACTTGGTGTTTTTTTCAACGAGTTTCAGATATACTATATTTTATGTGTTTTTCTTAAAGTACACATCAGACTAAACTTAAAAATGTCATAAAGTAAAAATTGTCCAAAACTGACATGCGACAATTATGCGTAGAACGGCAGTATAAATCTAGTTTTTTTAATAGGTCTTCTAAGCACATGAAAAACAATAGTTTATAGGACCTAGCATTAGCATAGCATAGCATTACGGGTCTACACTAGAGACCCTAAAAAGGGAGGCTGGTCTAAGTTTGCTAAATCGATCTGGCAACGTATGTTTTGAGCTTGGCAACACTGATAAGTTTTGCTGGGCGTAAAGGCAAATGCTCGTTTGGATACGTCAAACTCGTACGTCAAATTCACTTCAACCAGTCTCCCTATTTAGGATCTCTGGTCTGCACCACGCTGTAGGAGGTGTCACAATGGTCAATTCAATAAGCATATGAAAGACAATAGTTTATAGGACCTTTTAAAAAACAAGATATTATTATCTATTTTCAATATAAAAAGATTTAGAAAACACGAGCAACTCAAAAGGCAAATGCATACAAGACGGAATCAAGATCAAAACGAACAAAACAGGCACTGTACTGATGATGATTTTTTTTTCGATTATCATCCCGAGGGCTGAGCTGTAGGCAAGGCAGTAGGTTAATCGTCGACAAACAAGTTCTTTGGCAAAAATAAAAGTATTTAAGTCGCACTCCTTATGAGCGCCTCAGCAGGGCCCAAGAGAAACTTTGCATTTTGCAAATTTGCCAAGTTGCCGATTTATGCTGCGCCTTCATGAAATGAAAAAGATAAAGCGCCCTCAGGAGGCCCAAAACGCCATTTTTTTTTTGAAAATTAAAAAAAAATATAAGGGTGTTGATCTCGTTTAACTCATATGACACCAAATCACTAAAAAAAATAATTTCTCGAAAGATTTTGATCAATTTTGTTGCATTTTTGAACACACCGTGCTCAAACCACAACGCAAAGCAGAAAAGGAGATGTGAGAAGTTTCAAAAACAGCTGACAGTGACGGCCTCGAAGCTCGGGTCACCACTTTGACATTTCGTCAGTCAACATAATCATCGTCATCATAGATCATCATCAACAAATCGAAAAACACGCAGTTGGGTGGATTTTGGGAGGAATTGGTGATTCAAAGCGTACGGAAACAATAACAAACTAGAAGTTTTACCTCTTTTAGTGGAATTAAGTTATTTATGTGTTGTTTAGTTGATATTAAAAGAATAAAATATTTAGCTCGTTTGTCCTCGACCTCTCGAACATTCCCCACAGTTGCTGAACCTAGAGAGGGGAAGCCCAGCAGAGCAGGTAATTATCTGAAAATGACTTGCATAAAATTCTTTTCTTTGTATTTCTGTGCATTCTACATTCATTCCCTTCGTTCGCAGCATAAAATCGATAGGGCAAACCAAATCCGCCATTACGATGCCCCAGGAGATCAAACGGGAACGTAAAAGTAATCAGGTAAATCGCAACACCTTTGAGAACATCACTCTTCAACACCAGAAGTGTTTAGTTGTCTTTGTGCTGTGTGCCGTGTCCTTGACTGACTTCATTTGAATCGCTTGAGCTCGGCTCAGGGCCACGACGCACGCATAGTTGCTGAACCACAGCAAAAATCGAGTAGATTTTAAGTGTTTCCCCCCTTCTCTGTATTCTTGTAGTCGATGATGCATCCGAAAAGAAGTCACTGGAATGAAGTAATTATCCTCCTGCACCAATCAACGCGCCCGAATCAACCACACGGTGGTAACTTTTATTCGTTCCGTTCCGTTGCAGGCTCCCCTTTCGCCCTGCCCCATTCCGGACATCTCCGACGATGAGCTGGTGTCGATTTCGGTGCGGGACCTCAACCGCACGCTCAAACTGCGTGGCCTCACCCGGGACGAGATCGTGCGGATGAAGCAGCGCCGCCGGACGCTCAAGAACCGTGGCTACGCGGCGAGCTGTCGGATCAAGCGCATCGAGCAGAAGGACGAACTCGAGACGGAAAAGTCCCAGGAGTGGCGCGACATGGAGGCGATGCACGACGAAACGGTGCGCCTGCAGGACGAGGTGGAAAAGCTACGACGGAACTACGAGGCGCTGCGCAAGTTTGCCGTCAGTAAAAAGATTCCGCTGCCCCAGGAGATGGACATGATGTGAGGAGCGCGGAGAATTGTTCCAAGAAAGCAGTACATTCTGGATAGCTCTTAATTTGCAATGCAGATTACAATTGGTCCAAAGGAAACGAATTTGTTTCCGTCCTCATTCACAGTGTGTAAACGTTGTCGACTTCATCGTCGCAGGAGCATTTTGCAATACACTTCTTTTGGTGCGTGTAGTTTTAGTTTTGTACATAAGTTTATCACAATATTCTTCATTAATAAACACAATTATTAAACATAGAAACACGTCGTTGTTTAAATAAACATTCTTTAAATAAATAAAATATTTCGAATAAAACTTTTTCTTTTTTTAACAATCTCAAATTTGATGGAGCTTTTAATATTTACTATCAAAACAACCTTAAATTCTTAATTTTTGCCTTTTTACCGAAAAATATGATAAAACTCAATTTTGAAACTAGGATATCTCTTTAACCAAAACAATGTAAAAAGTTGTTTCAGTACACTGCCCATGTTCGCATAAATGTCCCATATGCAAAACAACAAGCTGATAAAAACGCATTTGAAGTTTGTCCCACGTATGAAGCTACGTGTGAAGTTTTCGCGAAAACACTGGATTTCCTCCTGATTTCTAGAACAAAGTCATCCAGGCTTTTCTGAAAGATCACACGATTTTTTCAAACTGCATCAATAACTCAAAAGAGAAGAAAATACAGTACAGGTCTTTTTTGAAGCAAATTAGAAATACACTCAACCCCCGGTGGTTGGTAACTTTTTCGTTTGACACTTTTTTAGTTTGTTGGTCAAACTAAAAAGTGACGAACTGTCACTTTTTACACGGCGCTCACGAACACTATCAAAACAAGCATTTGGTAGTGTTTGTGAACTCCGTGTAAAAGGGGTGTCAAACTAAAAAGTGACCCCGTTTGTTTGACAACAGTTGGTGTCAAACCATCGGGGTTTGAGTGTAGAAACAAGTGTCGCAGTCCATTTTTCAAATAAGCTATGCTGTTTTCGGTAGAATTTTGCCGAACTCGATAGTCACAAAGAGTGTGCAACAATGAAAAAAAAATTATTTAATTTGATAATTCATCCGGTTACTTAAAAAATGTTGCCCCTTCTTCAACTTATCATTTAAAAAAAAACTTAAAATTTTCATGAAATTTACTTTATTTCACATTGAAATGTAACATACTATTGGGTACTTATTATTAATTAACCCGAGGATTTCCGTGAATGCGCTCGGGCTGGAAGATGTTAACCTCCATTGTTGATGTCTTTGCTGGGTCGGCTCAGTGGATCGATAGCCGAATTATAGCTCTAAAATAAATTAAATGTTATTAGAAATTTTTATCACTGTAATGTTTGTGAATTATTTTACCTTAAATGCACTTCTCCACTAAATAACGATTTCAGATCCATGTTGATTCACAGTGGGATTGTTACTGAATTCTTTTGCAATAGTGAACATATTTATATGTCTAACCGCGTTTTCTACCTACAACTGTCGGTAGGCTTGTAAACAAAAAGTATTGACGTTGTGTTTACCTCGCTTTTGACATCACCACACATCCTTGACATACGATAAGCTTTTGGCATTAGCCGCAAATATTGTAGTAGCGCTAGGGTGCAAAAGTTTTAGCCACGGTTTGAATATTTAAGTTGTTGGTTTCAAAATGTACATGTCCAGTACCTACCGTCATCTGGGGCGAATCCGGACTACAGTCTGAATAGGGACAGCAGGTTTTAGAGCACTCATAAAAGCTTGAATCAATCAAAACTATCAAAACTAGATTGGACACAAATTTCATCTAGATTTAATTAAGATCCAATAGTAATAAAAAAGTACACAAATATCACTTAAGAGCAATTCCAGCTCAAATCAGGAATTTTCTGGTACTTTTGTACCCGACCCTCTCCGATTTCAATGAAACTTTTTAAACATGTTATCCTAGGCGTATATAAGCCATTTTTGTGTATATGGAGCCAATTGTACTTGAAAATGACATTTGAGAAGGGCGTAAGTAATTTAAATATTTTTGAATTTTGTAATTAACAAATTATAGTAACTCAAAGCCGTTGCATCGTATCAAAAAGTGGTCAAAGACAAACTTGTAGGAAATTGGACGGGCTTTCTGAAAAAAAACACTGAAAGAAAAATACACGCCACTTCGATGAGATTTTTCAATTTTTAAGTTTAAAAGCTAAATGTGAAGGTGATTTCACGATTTTTTTTCGTTCAAAATTTTTGAGGAAATAGCCTAAAATGTTACAAAAAGACTCACGAAAAATGCAGGATGGTATGTCTCTCCTAAAAAAATACAAAAATCATTTACTAAAACTGTTTTTTGAAAAGTGGTCTAAACGTCAAAATTTTCAAAAACCCATATTAAGAATCGATTCCTCAGAAAATTTTACATAAAAGTCTCTATATTGACCATTGTCCTATGTCCAATCCTTGTGAAGATACATCGGTTTTAAAAATAAAAATGTTGAAAAAAATGTTTTTTAACGGTTTTTTGCAACTTCTAAATGACAGACTTGATTTTTCAGTTTCGTAAATTTCCCATAAGTTTGCCTTTGAGAGCTTTTTTATTGAACTCGTTTTAATATTCACGTAAGCTTTTTAAAAATCCATGTTTCTACCACGATGAAAAAAATAAACTATTCTCAGTTATGAGCAATGTAATTAAGGTCATATCTGTAAGCCCATATCCAATTGAAATACTGCCAAAGACAAACTTATGGGAAATTGGACGAGCTTTCCGGTAAAAATATTTACGAGACTGAAAAATCAAGTCTGTCATTTAGAAATTGCAAAAAACCATAAAAAAACTTTTTTTCAACATTTTTATTTTTAAAACCGCTGTATCTTCACAAGGATTGGACATAGGACAATGGTCAATACAGAGCATGAGCATGAGCATGAGCATGAGCATGAGAGACCACCCATGGTTGTCCTTCTCCTTTGCTGAACAGGACCGTAATATCCTTTCAGCTCTACTGATCATAGGCTTCGACAATCAAGTGGCGTTTCCCTTATCAACAGCATGTATGAATGCGCCGAAAAGATAAAACACCATGATTGCTAAAACTATAGATCAGTTGCGAATAGGTAACAGTCATTGGCCACCAACGGCGCCCGCCATGTCAGTTTGTAGATCTCGATTTTAAAGGACGGGAATGTTAGCGCAGGTTGCTACTAGGGCAGCTGATTTACTCTGTGCTTACACCCCACAAGCGCCAGGAACCTGAAAATTTGTTAGTAGGATAGGGTGTTTGGTCAGGATTCATCATAGAAGATGATGATGCGACCTAAAATCATAGTGTTTGTTGAAAGGTATTATGTTTTATTCTCAAGGCAAGCAATCGGATGCTGCGGATGAGACATTTCCCGTTTATCGGGTGTTAACTTTTAATTGAAATGGTTTAATCTTAGACAGCCGGCTGTGGAAAGATAGAACCAAAATTATTTGTAATTAAATGATGAAGGATTTAACAGTCTGACTTTTTAATTGAGATGTTTTTACGAGTTTTACATGGTTGATGTTTAGTGGGGTGCTGATTAACGAAGCGAACGACGAGTTAAGATGTTTATCGAGCTGAAATGGTATGATAAGATTTTGTTGTTATTGCACACCGACGACGAACGCGAAAAAACCCTGCGACCCGACGGAAAGGCATCGCAAATCAGACTGGCTCAATTGTCATCGATGACAACCAGAGCCAGCCGCACCTTTACACACATAAACGCACGTGAAAAAAAAACGAAAAACACACCGACGACGAACGCGAAAAAAACACGACCCGACGGAAAGGCATTGCAAATCAAACTGCGGAAATGAAGAGAAAGAAAATAACATAAAAAAATAAAACCTAGTCACATAAAACCAATCACCCCATGCACACAAACAGCGACACAAAAGAGACGAAAACGATCACGAAAAAACAGGACTGCGCGTCCCCAGAAGCACTGCACTTTTTCATAAAATACTAAAATACTAAAATACTAAAATACTAAAATACTAAAATACTAAAATACTAAAATACTAAAATACTAAAATACTAAAATACTAAAATACTAAAATACTAAAATACTAAAATACTAAAATACTAAAATACTAAAATACTAAAATACTAAAATACTAAAATACTAAAATACTAAAATACTAAAATACTAAAATACTAAAATACTAAAATACTAAAATACTAAAATACAAAAATACAAAAATACTAAAATACTAAAATACTAAAATACTAAAATACTAAAATACTACAATACTACAATACTAAAATACTAAAATACTAAAATACAAAAAAGCATAGCATAGCATTGGTGTCTACCCGTAGCTGCTACTTCGTTATTGACCAGGACCCCCAAACATTGCTCCGTGGACCACAGATGAAAAGTAGGAACCAATCATCACCCCTTCGCAATTTTCAAAGGTCCCTATCGTGCTGATCAATACCGACGCCGGCCACGACCAGTGGTAAGACACGGGGAAGTGGATGGGAAAGTTAGCCGATACTTGAGTGATGGGACCGCCAAATCGACTGCGTCTCCGACAAAGTATCACATGAGTTTTGAGGGGTTAGTAAGATGGGTATGAGGTCAGGATTCACTGTGGTAGGTGATGCGACCATGAGCAATTTGTTTATCGGTTGAAATTTTAAAAATCTTAGGCAGCCGGCTGCGGAAAGATACCTATCTAGGGATTTCAATATAGTATTAATTCGACCGCGGTTCTCCAGAAATTCTCCGTCGGCGTGCCTTCCGATCAACGGTGATGTAGGATGGGCTTCATTTATTGAAATGATTTTATATCATAAGCCTTAAAAAAATATTCGACGGCGTGCCTTCCAATCATCGATGATATAGAAAGGACTTAATCCAGCAATACGACTTGCTAGTCAAAAAAAAATAGGTACGTTTTTATAGAAAACTATAAGAAGAGAACAACACAAAAAAACTCATCGGCCAACGAACGCGAGTGAAAAAAAATAATGAAAAAAAGAAGAAGGTAAAAAAACAGAACTGCGCGTCCCGAAAAGCACCACACCAATGATGCTATTATTGAATTATAATGACGAATCACCCCATGCACTCGAACAGCGACACAAAAGAGACGGAAAATAACACAAAAAACAGGACTGCGCGTCCACACAGGCACCGCACTACTCCATAGGACAATGGTCAATACAGAGACTTTTATGTAAAATTGTCTGAGGAATCGATTCTTACTATCTGTTTTTGAAAATTTTGACGTTTAGAAAACTTTTCAAAAAAACAGTTTTAGTAAATGATTTTGTGTATTTGCCTTCCTCACTTTACTGAGGAAAGGCTATAAAATCACTCGGAAAATGAACTGTTTAATTAGACCTCCTAGACCAACCTTCATTTGTACATATCGACTCAAAATCACCAGCTGAGCAAATGTCTGTGTGTTTGGCTGTATGTAGACATGTGTACAAAATCAATGTCACTGGAATATCTTGTCACAGGCTCAACCGATTTTGGCCGGAATGGTTTTAATCGATCCGTCTTAACATCTCCTAAGTTGCTATTTAAATTCATGCAGTTTGCTCGTGTATTTAAAAACTTTTGTGAAAATAAAAAAAAAACTGTTTCATATTAATTTAAAATTAAGGTAAAAAAGTTGGTTTTTTCATGAAACCCTCCCATGTTATATATTTTTAGAAAGCATATGAGAAGACCTTTCTTGTGGATTAAGAATTTTCAAGATCTGACTTACCTATCTAAAATTACAAGCAGTTTAAAAAATTTACATAACCTCAAATGGTCCCGTCTGGTCGCCACTAAAAAAGCTTTGTAGAGGGATGCCATTTTCCTGAAAGGCGGTGTCTGTATAATCATGACAAAAAGTCTGTAGGAAGTCTGTTTTTTTTACACGTCACTTATTTTTATTAGGACCTCTTAGGAGCTGCGATCACGTTAGGGGAGATCCATAAACCATTGTAATCACTCTATAAATGAGAGGAAGGCACCAACCACCTAAAGGTGGATTAAGTTACGTTTTTTTTAGGAGAGACATACCGTCCTGCATTTTTCGTGAGTCTTTTTGTAACATTTTAGGCTATTTCCTAAAAAAAATTTTAACGAAAAAAAATCGTGACATCACCTTCACATTTAGCTTTTAAACTTAAAAATTGAAAAATCTCATCGAAATGGCGTGTATTTTTCTTTAAGTGTTTTTTTTCAGAAAGCCCGTCCAATTTCCTACAAGTTTGTCTTTGACCATTTTTTTGATACGATGCAACGGCTTTGAATTACAGTAATTTGTTAATTACAAAATACAAAAATATTTAAATTACTTACGCCCTTCTCAAATATCATTATCGAGAACAATTGGCTCCATATACACAAAAATGGCTTATACACGCCTAGGATAACATGTTTAAAAAGTTTCATTGAAATCGGAGAGGGTCGGGTACAAAATTACCAGAAAAATTCCAGATTTGAGCTTGAATTGCTCGTAAGAGGTTAAAACTCGAGACAGGGTTGCCAGATCTTCAATGTTTTGGACTCTTTGGAAAGGTTTTTTTTGCAAACGATGTATAACATGATGGTATTTGAGTCGATTTCCGGTCTAACATCCGGATAAATACAAAAACACCTTTTTATACATAACTTTTGAACTACTTATCGAAACTTTATAAAAATCAAAAGGTGCGTATGGGACCTCAAAACAGATCGAGTGCAACTGGTATGGCCAAAATCGGTTCAGCCAGCGCTGAGAAAAGTTAGAGATAATTTTCGGCTCATAAAAATTAAAAATAAACATTTTAAAGAAAAGTTGTTATAAAAATCATTCTACACTAGGGGTTGTTAAAATATTACGTCCAGAGATTTACAGGATTTCAGAAAGACCCCCTCTTCCCTGTCACGCACTTTTCCTTTTCTATACCTTGAATATGGGTTGTCACAAACTTCAGACATGAAAACAATTTTTTGCAATTCCGTCGTGAAACTACTTACTTTTCCTGTCATTCTTGAACTACGGAAGAGCCTACTTTTCTGTACCAAAAATAAAATGCTGAAAAGTTCTACTTTTCAGCACTCAAATGGGTGCTGAAAAGTTGAACTTTTTAGCACTTGTTTCGAAAAGTAACACATTTCAACATTTTTTTTGATTTAAACGATTTATTGACAAAATACATGAAAATTTGACTTAAAATTTCACTCAATGTGTGTTTTTTGGATTTGCAAAAAAATGTTGTATGGAACTCGTTGCAAAACTTGATTTTTTCAGCACTCTTCGTATTTATCCAACTCGGTGAACCTCGTTGGATAAATGTACGACTCGTGCTGAAAAAATCCTCTTTTTGCAACTTGTTGCATAAACTACTATTAAAATTTAACCGAAGCCTAGTAAGTACTACGTTTTGTTCAGAAACTCATGCCGAACATGTTGCTCATGAAAATATGATGACTATAAAAAGTCAGTTTTGATGCGATTCAATCATTCGAACGTTTGGGTTCAAGTAGAAGTGTTGACATACATCTTCTCGTTTTTAGTATATTTTTTCAAATAATTTATATAATTCCAATGTGAATTAGCTTTAAAAATCATACCATTCTTAAAAAAAAATCCTTTTCATCCATATTAAAAAAAAAAGAGCGAAAGAACCGTTCAAAAGAGCGGCGCTTTTTAATGAGCGAACGAAAATGAGCGGCTCCTATAAAAGAGCGGTTTTGCCCACCTCTAATTGCATCCAAATGAGCTGATATTTGTCGTGAGAGTCCTTATGGGTATGCTTAAAGCTACCAACTGTTCGGATTTTTCCGTACCGTACGGATTTTGGGTCCTCATTTTAACAGGTCGGATTGTAATACAGATTTTTTCGGCAAAGTAAAATTTGTAAACATTAAAATACGACACGCTTTGATATTTTCAAATCCCAAATTTAAAATTTCTTTAAACAATTCCTTAACAGTTATTGCTCAGTCAGCAAGATTTGGTAGCCTTACAAAATCTGTACCCACCCTTACAACCATATTAACAAAGTTGAACGCTAGAAAATATTGAGTGCGTTGTTCCGAGCCTTATTTAGTGATTTACAGTACCCACATTAACATACAATTCACACTAGTCATGAACTAGATCCTTACGCTACACCTCCCCCTCAAAAAATGCGGTCAAAGCGAACGAAGACTCGATCAATTGATCAATCTAATGGACTCAAAAACAAATTGGTATTTTTAGTTATCGAATCATGCTTGCACTACTTTAATGCCTCGTGTCTGAAAAAACTGTATCACCAGATGTGCTCACACTTTCACGATCACGATGCACGACGCGACCGATCGCATCGAGAGCGGGCGGCACGAGAAAGGATCGCTCTTGTACCTCTTGACCTCGAAACGTGAGAAAGTACTGGCCATCACGAGCGACATTTGCTAAATCTAGGCAACTAGGATGAATCAGAACCTTGCGGTTAAGCTCAGCTGACTTGAGTTTCGAGTGCTCACTAACCTTCAACGAGAAAAAAGTAAAACCTTGGAGATTTTTAAATGTCCTACCCATGAATGAATGAATGCACCAAAGGAAGAAAATGCAATCATCCCAAACTGAGCGATTTGTCTCGAGGTTATCTTGAGTGAAACGAGGACGAAGACTTCGTCGCTTTCGTCGAGCCGAGAATCGAACGGAAAATCCCGATCGAAATCCGAGAGCGGTTAAGGATTTTGACGAGTGTAATTTAATTGATTTGTATTCGCTAATTTGTTATGTTTAATTTGATATCTTCATTTTTACATTAAAAATGCTTTGCACAAATATTTTTGTAGAGTTGCCTTTAAGAAAAAGTAATAAATAAAGGGTTGAATTAATTGCAACATGATGATTTTCACAGCACGAATTGGATAAATACGATGACTGAAAAATAAAATTCGGGTAGACTTTTGTTAAAAACTCCCCTTTTTTTAGAGGATTCGGCAAATTATATGTCACCCCCACCCAAACCCTACTCCCAAGCAGAAAATAAGCACAGTCCAGACTCGATTATTCGCTGGTTTGTATTGGACTTTTTTTGTATTCATTTAATTTTCTTACTTTTTACATCAAATTCGAGTTCTGCGACCCCATTTATGTCATATTTGATTTTTTTTTAAATGAAAAAAATGCATTTTTTCAATATGTCATCACCGCCATTTTGGCCGCCATCTTGGATTTAAAAATTCTAAATCATTTTAGAGTAGTTTATGGGTCATACTCGACAATCAAAAATAAGACAACGCAAAAAAAATGTGATTCGATTATCCGAAGTGAATTTTGAGACCTTCGGGTAATCGAGTCTGGACTGTATAACTAAAACAAATTTATATCATTGAAAAAGATGTACAATCTAATTATATTGACTTTTTTTTAGAGTGATCTAGCCGCACATCGTTGATGTTGAACCTCTGAACTGGGCCCTCGTTCCTGTCCCGTCCGTCAGTAGTCTTGTCGTACATTACAACTACAATCAGATCTGCCAATGAATTAGTACACTTCGACCAAATAAACACTGACGCTGTATGGATCTGACTCTAAAATAAATGCACAGTTGTGTGTTATTCATAATTCCAACTTATTCAATTATTCATTTAAGTCCAAATATTCATTTGCTAACTACTTTGGATTGAAAATCTAAACTTTAATCTAAAAGCCTCTAAACTTCAAACTAAACATTCCTTTAACTGTTGTAGTACTATTTCTATCAAAAACAATAAAAAATTATGAACTGATATACAAATAGGATAGAAATCGCGATATGAAAAAGAAATGACCATTTACGTCAAAAGATCCGTAGTTCCTCGATTCGCAACAATGGTCAATACAACCATAATCCGAAAACCGTTAGTCCAATCTATCTATATGGACTATTCAGAATTTATTCTACAGCGTTAATTTTTGTATTTTCGATAAAATAGATTTTTTTTAGCTATTTATAAATTTTAAATTTTGAGACTAAAGATTTTAAAAAGATTAAATATCATTTATAAATTTAGCATTACTTAGAATTTTTATTTACTGACGATTCGTTTCCCCAATTCAAGAGATTTATTATGATTATTAAATTTAAATATTATTAATATTATATTATTTGTCAAAAATAATCCCTTTTTATGATAATATTTCAAAAACATTTGAAAAATTCTAGCCAATTCAAACAATAAATCGATCAATTTATGCCTAATCAATAGCTCCGAAAAGCCGAAACGTTATCACCTTCGGTTCTCCCTCGGAGAGCACGGCCTATCACTCTCCCGATTCATCGTCGTCGTTGCAGTCCGATGATAAGCGATTCTGACCGGCACGACGCCCCGCGATAGGCCGGCCTCTCTCTCACACACCATATATAAATAAAGCCAAGTTAGCAGCGGTGTTTTAGTCTGACCAAATCCCTAGCACCAGTTGGAAGATATCAACAGGTAGGTGGTGCAGCAGTTTCAGCAGTGCATCGTGAAATTGAATCAATTTGTGATTGTGATTGTGGTGAAACCCACACAAAAGCGAGGACTTTTTAGTGATTGTAGTGGAAGAACTCAAATGGATTACATAATGAATGAAGGGGACTTCTAAGTAATTGAGTTCAAGTGAATAATTGATAAATATAATCATACCTACATGGAGAACGCTTGCAATTCGCCTGAAGTGTCCAACAAACATATGCGAGTTTATCGGAAAAATATGGATTATCATCATGAACAGTTACAGTTACACTTAGCAAATAAGTGCAAATGTAGTGAAAATTCAAATGGAATGGATTATAGTGACATAAGAATCATGTTTTTTAAAATAGGTGTGTCACTGTTTTGAATTGTAGTGAAAATTTAATGAAATTCTATTGAATTCATGCAAATACGTGATCTGCTGTTATCAATTCAATCAATCAATCATCACTTCTGACTTGCTAATTTTTATCAACAGCTGCGTATTTATAAGAAGTGGTACACCTAAATACAGTTTTTTGAGTCTTCTTTAATGTTAATTGGTTGCAAATCATGAAGAATAATTGTAAAACTGTGAATAGCATTGAAGCAAGCACTTTAGTAACATTGCAAACATTGGTGAAACAAGTTTACAATACAGATTTTTAGTTCAGAAATATTTTTTTTTTATTTTTCACACATTGAAACATATTGTCAAGTTTCTAAAATAGTTAATTTATCACAAAATAATATTTTTAAAATGTCTTTGAAAAGATGCTGTTAGAAGCTGACATAATTCGAAATTCGGACACTTAGTAGCATATCATTTTTTAATGGATGACAAAAAATCATGTAAAAAGTTGGAAATGTATAAATATCATCAGGATGTAGTAAAAGCAATAATTTTTACGAGAATGCATGTCATAAGAATTTTGAAATTAAATTGATTTGTGCTTCGAATCCCTGAAACTGATAAAAGCTGATTCGGATTCCGGACACAAGTTTTTGCTTATGAATCAAATTTGGACCAAAATTTTAGTGAATGGCATTCAAATCAAATAATTGATAAAACAAGATGAGGTGTCCGGACTTTGAACAGAGCTGGGACTCTGGATATCAGGAGAATTTAAATGTTTTTCTATAAAAAATCGGATATCATCTTTTAAATCAAACCAAATTGAAAAAGATGTACGAAAATCATATCTAATCTAATCTAATCTAATCGAACACAAGCGCGATGTACGAAAATCATATCAGAACTGAAATTTATTTGGATAAAAATATTTGAGGAACCGGGATGTTTTCGGTCGCAGAAATTACAAATTTCGACGGTAACATTTCAAAAGGCATCATGTACATTTTGACACTTTCTGGGTTATTGCATATTCTGAAAGTACTCCTAATAAGCTACCTCTCCACCAAAAATGAGCAAAAGTTACTTCAGTAAAGTCTGTTAAATCATGATTTTAAATAAAGTAACATAAACAAAATCTCTGCCATCAGCAGTCCCTGTATATATAGCCCTGTCAATCTGTCGAACAAAAGACTACATGAACCTCGTGACGAAAAAAAAGCAACATGAACAAAGCGCCATGTACATTCGGCGAAGAAAAACGAATCATAACAAACCGCTCCCCTCAATGACAGCAGGGTGATATAGACGTTGGTGATTTCAAAAGAAGTTATGTTTGTTTTTCTCAAATAAAATTACGGAACTAATGTTTTATTGAATTTGGATAATCAAGTATCAATAAAAGCAACGTTTTCCATCGTTTGTTATCATTAGAACATCTTATTTTGCTTCTATATTAAAATGGGAATTGAAAATGGATGCTCAACATTCTAATGCGTTTTTCTCAAAACGCATGGTTTGTACATGATGCTTTTTGAAATGTTGGCGTCGATTTGTTCAAATCAAGTTCGGCAAAATTTTAGGATCATCTAGACATTCTTACTAATCACTGGAAACAATAATTTTTCCGAATGGTTGAGTAATGCCCGAGAACCAGCGAGTTGAAGTTACCGTTCCACTTTTTTTATGAGGCTTGGGCGTCCGTGTAAGTTGGACATGCGTTGGGCGTTCCAGTGTTAATGTCGCCCCACAGTCGTGAGACAAAGCTGGCATGTATGAGTTAGTTTATTTTCTGATAGAAGTATCAATGATGCAAGTTATCCGGATATCCGAAGTCTCAGCTCTAGTTTCGAAGCGTCCGGGAGTTCGATGCATGACGTTATTAAGCGCCCGAGGGAAAAACAAGCCGTTTTCCTACTTAAAAAAAACAAGCTCAAAGATAAAAATTATTCTCACAAAATCAAGTTATTAAAACATTTTCAAAATGTATCCAAGTTACCCCACAATAATAACACCAAAAGGGTAGTCAATTTAGTAACGAGGTATGCCCGTACAAGCCGGGACCGTGGTGTAGGGGTAAGCGTGGTTGCCTCTCACCCAGTCGGCCTGGGTTCGATCCCAGAAGGTCCCGGTGGCAAATTTTGAGACGAGATTTGTCTGATCACGCCTTCCGTCGGACAGGGAAGTAAATGTTGGCCCCGGTCTAACCTAGAGGTGTTAGGTCGTTAGCTCAGTCCAGGTGTAGGAGTCGTCTCCCTGGGTCCTGCCTCGGTGGATTCGCTGGTAGGCAGTTGGACTCACAATCCAAAGGTCGTCAGTTCGAAACCCGGGGTGGATGGAAGCTAAGGTGTAAAAAGAGGTTTGCAATTGCCTCAACAATCAAGCCTTCGGACACTTAGTTTCGAGTAGGAATCTCGCAATCGAGAACGCCAAGGCAAAGCTGTAGAGCGAATAATTTGATTTGATTTTTTGTATGCCCATACAAATTTGTGAGTGTAATTGGATCCTAAAATTAAACTTAATTTACTGAAATTGTTGTTCATCACGATACAAGCTTATTTTTATTAGCACAATTGAAGGCTAACATTTCAAAAGGGCACATAACTTTTGTAAACAATGGTGTATCTAGAGGGTGACGAGCGATAATTCCCGGGAAAAAAAATCTAATGTCTAATGTTCGATGTTCAAGTTCGAATAAACCAATGTTTCTCTAATCTTCTTATTCAGAAAGTGTAAATTTTAACTTGTCAAAAATTCCAATAACTATAATTTAGAGAAGCCAAAAAAAAGGTGGACCCCAGAATTTACCTTAAAAATTATTTAGCAGTCACACTCCAGATATGAAATCAAGTGTTTTATTTCCAAATATTATTTTTTCTAATTATTTGTAAATGGGAAAAGCTTTTTCAAGTTAAGTTCAATTTCCATATCTTCTTTTGAGTAGAGCAATCAAATCTAGTTTTTTGTGAACATTTGGGTTTTCCTGATAACTGTAAATATTTCTTCAATGAATATTTAATGTTGAACTTAAAATGTATGTATGTATGTATGTATGATCCCCATACCCGCAGGCAACTTGGTCCTGGAACACATGTGAGCGCTAGGTGAACAATTCGATCATCTTTTACTCCGTAATCTGTACACCCACGTGCATAAGTTTTTTTGCACGAATTTTAGTGCTACAAATACCGGCGCATATAACAAAATGGCTTCCCTTTTCCCTCCCCAAGCGCCGGAAATTTGTAGCGGGTGTAGGGACACTTCGCATAGACGCCCTTGTTCCCATCACGTCACTGAGGGTATGGAGCGACGAGAAATTAATAAGCATGCCCCCCCAGTCGAACCTTCATTAGAGAAGCAGGCAATCCACAACTCACAGCGAACGACCAAGGGAACACCCTACCGCGTATTTAGTAAAATTGGCGTGGTTGGTCTTAAATGGATTGTATGAATGTTAGAGTGAATGAAAGTATATTTTGCTATTTATATAGGAAAGATCTCACCAAATCGGTAAGCTTCAACTCCGGCATCATCGGTCTTGAATCTGACTTGAATCATCAGGGACTTCTGGCCTTGATTTGCTGGACTATCGGAACCGGAACTGGTACATCAAAACAGCAAACAACCTCCTGGTTGCCGGTTAAATCTTGAGGGGCCTCGAGATGAATGCTACCGATCCTGGCTGATAATCTGGGACATCGGGACTGGAACCACAGGATGTTTGAACCGATGGCAATGTAGAGGTGCTGTTTATCCGCCGTTATTTTCCGCAATGGCCACTTCCTGTTCGTCACGAAGATGCTTCACCGTTATGGTTATCACTGGTCAACTACAGATTTACCGGCGAAATATCCGTATTTCTACTAACTTTTTGTTTTTTTTCATATTTAATGTTGAACTTAAAAATTACAAAAAAAATCATTTAATTTGTTGTTTTGAGTCGTTGTTTATCATATTGCAAAATTCTCTATAATGGGAAATTATATATAAGCTACATTAGTTATTTTTTTACAAAAAAATCTAATAACAAGTTTGTGAAACTTTTGATAAATCACTCAGTGCGAATTAAGATTCGTACCGTAAACTGGGTTGACTTTGAAAGCCCGGGGTGACTTTGATAGATTTTTCAAATGCCCTTCAAATTAATATTTAAACATTTTTGAGAATTTTGAGTATGTAAGCATCAAGGGAAAGCTTATTATCGAACATATATGCATAAATGTGACTGTTACATTGGATGTATGAAAAATAGTGGCCAAATCAAATTTCTATCAATGTCACCCCGGGCTATCAAAGTCACCCCAGTTTACGGTAAATATTTTAAACTACAATGTTGAGTCTTAAAAACTCAAGAAACGATTTTGTTTTTGCAGATTCAGACAAAAAACAAAAGTTTTATATAGTTCCTCAAAACAATGAGGCTGCTTAAATTAACTGTTGTTTGTTTGTTGATTTATTTTTCGGCAGCTTTAACCTGCGCGGTCATTCGCTGCCCTGCTTAAATTAACGTTTCATAGAATTAGTATGAATTAACAGTAACTGAATTCATTTAAAAGAAACAAATTTACTACTTTTCATTTTAAATATTTAACACTGTTGGCGTAGTAAAAAAGAACTCCCGGGTCCCGGGAATTCCCGGGAAATTGCCAAGTTCAACTCTCGATTCCCGGGAAATTGAAAATCTCGAGAATTGTCACCCTCTAAGTGTATCCCTTTCACTCAAATGAAGTTTACATAAGGTGTGAAAGGGACACACTCTTGGTTAAAAAAGTGATGTGCCCTAATGAAATGGCAAGCACGAATTATACTTTGTACGACCAAAAAGTTAACTTTGCCAAGAAAGGCCTTGACAAAAAGTATCTATAGAGGACAAGCGCAATGTCGTACCGCCCCTTTCAAATGTTGCTCCAGAAAATTTAACTGTGAATGGCTATATTTTGAAAACTGTGCATTTAATTAAAAAATGTAGAGTACTTTTCAATTGCAAATTCGATTTTACATTAAAAAATGATGTCAAAAAATTTTAAGTACACGCAGAAAAATAAGGCATACTTGAATCAACAAAACGTTTTGTTGATTTGAAAATCATAATTTTTGTTGAATCAACGCTAAACGTCAAAGCAGCTTTTTCAAAACAACAAAAGACTTTTGTGGAATCGAGAAAATCAAGGTTTGTTTCAACGCAAAATCAGCGTTGATTATATTCAACAAAAATTTTGTTGATCCAAACCTCGTACAGGCTGATTCTACAAAACTTTTTTCTGCATGTAGTTTTATTTTTACAAAAAATCACATTTAAAAAAAATAAAGCTCGGCAAAATTCTGGTCAATACTTCTGAATGGCTTAAAAGATGCGGAACTTTGTCTTCTGAAACATATTAAAAAAAAAAAATAAAAATACGGATTTTGGAAAATTTATTTTTGCGAAAAAAAAGTTATTTAAAAAATCATTATTTTTTTCGTGTACCTATTATTTATGAATAGTCCTCATCAATACCTACAACTTTGCCGAAGACACCAAATCAATCAAAAAATTTCTTGAAAAGTTACAGATTTTCGAATGTTTACGTACCATTTTTGTATGAACATTTATTTATTTATTTTATTTTTGTATGAACCGCTGCCAAAATTGTATGGAGATTTGTATGGGTGAACCAATGAAACAATATTGCTTCTTTGGTGATAGGAAAGGCCCCTACAAAGATTGAGCCAAATAAAAAAAACAAAAATAAAAATGGTCGAAATCGGCCGATTTCGTAGAGAATTGCTAACATTCCCAGTCAAATCAATCCGAATTCTGAAACGGAATCTAATTAGAATCGTATACAAATTCCGTTTCAAACGCAACAACCGGTTCCGTGTTCGAACCGGTTGTTGCGTTTGAAACGGAATTTGTATACGATTCTAATTAGATTCCGTTTCGGAATTCGGATTGATTTGACTGGGTTGACACTTGCCTTGACATTTGAAAAAAAAGAAAAGAAAATTGCAATCCTATTGATGCCAGCCCGGTTTACGGTTGGACTTGCTGAAATGCCCTGAACTAATTTTCAAGCGAGAAATTAAAAGCTCAAGAAAGCGACTAGGAAAATAGGTGATAACAGTCAATTTTAGGTATATTTGCATGAAACGATACTAAAAATGAAAGAAGATAAACATAAACAAGAATAGTTTTACGCAAATAAAAAAAATGCAAATATTTAGCAGTGGAGGGGAAATCTTTTGAAACATGAAGGAAATCTTTGAAAAACTCAAATTTATGAATAAACAATAAGGCTGGTACAAATATTTTTTAAAGTTTTTGTCACCCCCTTCAAAATTGGCCCGAAAAATCAGGGGCAAAAAAATATTTTAACAATAAACTTCAAAATTTCAATGAAAATTCAAGTGCAACCAACTGAAATCAAATTAAAATACATTCTTCTGCGTTTAAAACCATTTTTAACATGTTTGGGTTTATTAAAAAATCTTAAGATTTTTTGAAAATTTTCGATGCAAAATCTTTTTTTTTCGATACAATTTTTGTTTTTGTCAGATCTTAGATTTTTTGAAAACTAATGATTGCAAAACAACTGAACTAGTGTAAAATGCATTTTAAAACACTTTTTTCATTTAAATGTGAAGACTATGGCTTGTTATTTAAATTTTAATATTTTTTTATTTTTTTGCCCCCCCTTGACCTCGGCCAGGGCCGAGGGACAAAAACTTTTTTAAATATTTGCATCGGCCTAAGGGAATTTCAGCGATTAAAAAATAGAAAATTCAAGTCTTTTCGAACGCTGTTATCCAAAATTGTTAAAAAAAAAGGTGCAGGTGGTTATGTTCTACATGACCAATAAGACAAAGAACTTTGTACAAAACTCTAAAAAATCATTCTATTGTTATTTATATTTTTTTAATTCTTTGCCAATTTATTTAATCCTTAATAATTAATACTAATTTAATGTCTTCAATCATTGACATTTCTGTGAAAATAAATTGCCAGAAAACGAAACTATTGCCAAAACAAGTATGGTTCAGAAAATGTCTATCCCCCAGAAAAACGGCATCCGGAAACCATGGACCTTACAACCACTATCGAAATGGCAAATTTCATGTCCAGTCTCAAAAACGATATTGCCCCAAGTCGCATGGTTTGATGAATGTCCCCGGTAGAACCTTCCCTCAGGGCAATGGCCACTCCAGTTTGTGGCCAATCCTGTCAAAATGGCCATTTTCATTACCAGTATCAAAAACCATGAATTTTGATACCCATATTGCCCCAAGTCGAATGGTTCGATAAATGTCCTCCCGGGAGAACCTCCCTGAGGGCACCGGCCACTCCAGGTTGTGGCCAATCCTGTCAAAATGGCCATTTTCATTACCAGTATCAAAAACCATGTATTTTGATACCCATATTGCCCCAAGCCGCATGGTTCGATGAAAGTCCCCGGTAGAACCTTCCCTCAGGGCATTGGCCACTCCGGGTGTGGCCAATCCTGCCAAAATGACCATTTTCATTACTAGTATCAAAAACCATGAATTTTGATACCCATATTGCCCCAAGTCGCATGGTTCGATAAATGTCCTCCCGGGAGAACCTCCCTGAGGGCACCGGCCACTCCAGGTTGTGGCCAATCCTGTCAAAATGGCCATTTTCATTACCAGTATCAAAAACCATGAATTTTGATACCCATATTGCCCCAAGCCGCATGGTTCGATAAAAGTCCCCGGTAGAACCTTCCCTCAGGGCATTGGCCACTCCGGGTGTGGCCAATCCTGCCAAAATGGCCATTTTCATTACCAGTATCAAAACCATGAATTTTGATACCCATATTGCCCCAAGTCGCATGGTTCGATAAAAGTCCCCGGTAGAACCTTCCCCAGAGCACTGGCCACTCCGGGTGTGGCCAATATCCTACCAGATTGGTCCCAACCCCATTGCCCTAAATCATTCTGGTTTTCGGGTGACCGTCCAACAATCTTTATAAGAACAGAATTCCTCCCAAGTTGGTGCACAACCTGTGTCTATCAATGTGTGGATGTGTGTGTCTGAGCAATAAAATTACCACCGTGGATCCGTCTCTGACGAAACCTCGTAAGGTACTGAAATTTTCTGAGGCTATCTGTTAGCTTAAATAGTTCGCATGAAATGTGGCAACCATGGTGCAACATTCTCGCGTGAAAGTTCCACGACAGCAAGAGAAAAAGAAAAATTTGCACCATGTTGCCACATTTCATGCAAACTATTTAAGCTAGCACTTAGCCTCAGAAAATTTCAGTACCTTACGAGGTTTCGTCAAAGACGGATCCACGGTGGTAATTTTATTGCTCATACACACACATCCACACATTGATAGACACAGGTTGTGCACCAACTTGGGAGGAATTCTGTTCTTATAAAGATTGTTGACGGTCACCCGAAACCAGAATGATTTAGGCAATGGGGTTGGGACCAATCTGGTAGGATATTGGCCACACCCGGAGGAAGTTCTACTGGGTTTTACCATGATTTGGTATCAAAATTCATGGTTTTTGAAACTGGAAATGAAAATGGCAATTTAGACCGGATTTTTCACACCCGGAGTGGCCAGTGCCCTGCGTAAGGTTCTACCGGGGGGGCATTAATCGAACCATGCGACTAGATGCAATATGGGTATCAATCAGCACACCCATATTACCCCTAGTCGTATAGTTCGGTAAATGTCCCCCCGGTAGGACCTTCCTCCAAGGCAATGGCCACTCCGGTTGTGGCCAATCCGGTCAAAATGGTCATTTTAATTACAAGTTTCAAAAACCATGAATTTTGATACCCATATTGCCCCAAGTCGTATGGTTCGATTGATGTCCCCCCGGTAGAACTTTCCCGAGGGCATTGGCCACTCCGGGTGTGGCCAATCCGGTCCGGTAGAACCTTCCCGAGGGCACTGGCCGCTCCGGGTGTGGTAAATCCGGTTAAAATGGCCATTTTCAATAACAGTTTCAAAAACCATGAATTTTGATACCAATATTGCCCCAAGTCGTATGGTTCGATTAACGTCCCCCCCGTAGAACCTTACCGAGGGCACTGGCCACTCCGGGTGTGGTCAATCCGGTTAAAATGGCCATTTGCATTACCAGTTTCAAAAACCATGAATTTTGATACCCATATTGCCCCAAGTCGTATGGTTCGATTAATGTCCCCCGGTAGAACCTTCCCCAGGGCACTGGCCACTCCGGGTGTGGCCAATATCCTACCAGATTGGTCCCATCCCCATTACTCCAAATCATTCTGGTTGTCCGTTGACCGTCCTAACAATCTTCATTACACGCAGAAAAATCTGATTGTGAACGTGGCAAAATGTTGGGCACAGCTACTAAACACGATTGTCATCTCGAGGCCAGTAAACATGTTTGCCAAATTCAAACTAACATGTTTGTGGTTTCAACAAACATGTTTGTCATTGCCACGGCCCAGCATGTTTGTAAATATAATAATCATTTGGGATGATTTAACAAACATGATTGTTGATTCAAAGATCATTTTTATTAGAATAAAAAAAATCTGGGGAGGCTTTTCTTCTTCTTCTTTGTCTTCCTAATATAGGTAAACAAAAGCTAGGTTTTTCGATGAGGTTTATTTAACTTTTTTCACTCAAAATTACAACACATTATGGAGAGTTCCGGCCACGCTTATTTGATAGTCATTTTCGCGGGACGCTGAATAGGAAAATCAGCTGCTGGAGTTGCACCATGTTTTCTGAAAAAGGAACTTCTGAAAATATCAAATTCCTCGTAATAATTAAATTACATACCTTTTACCTAGTTTCCACAGGATTCCACCAGCCTAGTTGTATATCACTGGAACAACAATTTGTTTATAAATTAAATATCAAATAAAATACATACTTTGCTATTTCGCAAACATCCCCAGAATTCGACATTTTTCACTTCGGCCATCTTGTTGTTGAAGTTGAAGTGAAAACATACACTGTTTATTTTTCTTACACGTTAAAAGGGGTTTATGTTCAGACAACAAACATGTTTGTCCAGACAGCAAAATGTTGGTCAAACCGAAAAACGTTGATTATTGAAATTATAAAATGTGTTTGTGGTGTCTACAAACCGTGATAGTTGTTTTTAATAAACTGTTTTGTTCATTCAAACTTACACAATTTTTGTGCGTGTAGAACAGAATTCCTCCCAATGTAGTGCACAAACTGTGTCTTTCAATGTGTGCGTGTGTGTGTGTGAGCAATAAAATTACCACCGTGGATCCGTCTTTGATGAAACCACGGAAGGCACTGAAATTTTCTGAGGCTAAGTGCTAGCTTAAATAGTTTGCATGAAATGTGGCAACAGTGGTGCAACATTCTCGCGTGACAGTTCCACGAAAGCAGAAGGCAAGGCAAAATTTGTGAAGTGCTCTCAGCCAATCAGCAGCCGGGATTTTTCCTGCATTCATTTTTTATTTTCATCTTAACTTTTGAATACTTTAACAAAGTTTTATCAACTTTGTGAGGTAGTCAACTTGTACTTTAAGACTTCCCCTTTCGTTTGGTGGGTAAAACATAAAGATTGTTTGAATGGGGGGGAAGATATGAGCATTTGAAAAACGACAGAAAATCGTTACACTTTCGCTTCGCGAAATTTTGGATTGACACCCGTAGACAGTGCCCTTAGGACAAAGTTCTTTGTCAAAATATTTTGACGATATTTCATGCATAAAAAAATGCATTTTTAATTGATCCTACATGGAGGATGTTTAGTAAACATTTCGAATAATTGGAACATAGTTTTTTAAAACCCTTCCCACTCTTCTGTACATTTCCAGGGATTAAATTAAATTAATGCAATGCCAATGTAAACAATCATAAAATAAGCATCTTAATTTTCAACCGTAAAATTCCTAAACATTCCAGCGCATCCAGCCCTCTCGAACCATGCCGGACTACAAGGTGTACTACTTCAACGTGAAGGCCCTCGGCGAGCCGCTGCGTTTCCTGCTGTCCTACGGCAACCTGCCCTTCGATGACATCAGAATCACCCGCGAGGAATGGCCAGCGCTGAAGCCGAGTGAGTACCGCTTGGCAGAACAGGGTTTCACGAAAGTTTGCTTGTTCGTGGCTTTTTCGTTTGCAGTTTTGTTTGTTTGCTCATAATTTTACTTAACTTTTTTTTGCATTTTATTATTTTAATATCATTGTCATTTTATCTGTGTGTGTCTTTTGTTCTCAGTTTTGCTGTTTCATTCTCTTGACTCAAACTGAGATAACAATGTTCTTCAAATCGATTACTTCACTGTTGCTTGCATAACTGTGTTTGAGGGATGATTAAATAGCCTATTCAATTGTTTGTCTTCAAATCACCTGATGCAATAGATCGTTGACTGGCTCAGTTTGTCAGAGCCAAGTCAATCTCGCGCGCTATCTAATTTTGTCACATTGCATTTGCATGATCGTTTGTAGTTACCGGATATAATACAACCCTTCTAATGAAGCTTATCGTCATTCAAGTAGTTCTAATTTAGTTCATGTTGTTTGCAGTGAAAATTTTGTTTGCCTTACAAATAAAATAGTTTATTGAATCTTATCACAATATGCAGCAAGGAAAACTGTTAAAAAGAAATGTATATATTATGTAAAAAATCGTCAATTTTAATATATGCTGGATTTAATCAAATCTAAATTATATCCATCACTTCATCAACGCACCTAAACACACACACACATATCTAATCACTGAGAGCAAAGCAAAGCTTCATCATCGCTTCCTTCCTTCCTTTCCTTCTTCGGTTGGGCACAGCTTCCGGTGGCCACCGGGGTCCCACGAAAACGGTCCCCGGCGGCCCAGACATTCCAAACCATAATCCAAACAAACAATTTGCTTTTCTCTTTTCTTCTCTTTTCGCCCTCCCCTCCTCTCGCAGCGATGCCGATGGGACAGATGCCGATACTGTCGGTGGACGGCAAA
Source organism: Culex quinquefasciatus (assembly GCF_015732765.1). Classification (NCBI taxonomy): domain Eukaryota; kingdom Metazoa; phylum Arthropoda; class Insecta; order Diptera; family Culicidae; genus Culex; species Culex quinquefasciatus. The sequence goes on from NC_051862.1 coordinate 86,240,088, forward strand.
AAGGTGCACCAGTCGGTGGCCATGTCGCGCTACCTGGCCAAACAGGTCGGCCTGGCCGGGGCCGACGATTGGGAAAATCTCATGATCGACACCGTCGTCGACACCGTCAACGACTTCCGCCTGAGTAAGCGAGAGAGAGACACACAAGAAAAAGAGAGGGCGCGTCGGTGGATCGTCGACTTCTAATTTAGTTAAAATGTTTAACTCAATTCTGAACTATGAACAGTTTAAAAACTTCCAATATACTGCAATTAGTACGTTTGAAATATGCCTAATGAACAACAGAAAAAATACATTAAGATCTATGAAAAAGCTCGACGTTCCCCGCCCGCCCAATCTTCTCTCCCCGTCCAAACCTTGTAAAAACCAATCCTTCCCCCCTCGCCTACCATTGTAGAGATCGCGGTCGTCTCGTACGAACCCGACGATGACGTCAAGGAGAAGAAGCTGGTCACCCTCAACAACGAGGTCATTCCGTTCTATCTGGAAAAGCTGGACGATATCGCCCGTGACAACAACGGCCACCTGGCCAACGGCAAAGTACTTCTTCCCACCGGAACCCTGGGCGAACTTCCCTGTACAAACTAACCGTCTTCGTTTTGCAGCTAACCTGGGCCGATCTGTACTTTGTGGGCATCCTGGACTACCTCAACTACATGACCAAGTCCGACCTGGTCGCGAACCACCCGAACCTGCAGCGTCTGGTCGACAACGTGACCAGCATCGACTCGATCGCGGCCTGGATCGCCAAGCGACCGCAAACCGATATCTAAAGCAACGACAACCGACGACAACGACAAACAGAACAACATTCTACAAGAACAATACCTACGCCAGAAGAAAGGAGAGCACATTGCTCACGCAGTTCAGTTCAAAGCATTACACAACGCGTTGAACTCTTTTTTTTTTTACTAACTCACATAAAACACATTAACTGCTTTTAGTTGTTTGAATGAAGAAGCATTACACAACTTTTTTTTGTTATAAGATACGACAGTAATAAATAACCAACAAATATGGTTCAATAAACTGTAACATCACATTTTATCTGGCAAACATCAGCAAAAAAAAAGACAATGTTTTCCTTGCTGCAGAGTCGCCAAGATAATGTATCTGGTTGGTTTTTGTGTGTTGTTTTGCGTGTAAATCTTGCTGATAACGGCAAACCCAGAAACCTGTAGCTCTCCCAATCGAAGAAGAAGAGTGAAAGTAAGTCAAAACCCAAACCATCTAAGCAAATGATGAAGCTGCTTATCACCTCTGAATACACACGTACAAAATCACCCAACCGTCATATTTTTCTGAACCTCGCTGATTTTTTGCGCGCAAATCCAGCTCGTATTAAAATTTAACAACCATTTCCTCTTTTTTTTCTGCCTTCCCTTTCCGTTTCCGTGTCATGTGACAATTTCAGCGATGCCGATGGGCCAAATGCCGGTGCTGGAGGTCGACGGCAAGCGCGTGCACCAGTCGCTGGCCATGTGCCGCTACGTCGCCAAGCAGGTCGGCCTGGCCGGCGCCAATCCGCTGGAAGAGCTGCAGATCGATGCGATTGTTGATACCATCAACGACTTCCGTCTGAGTAAGTGCACTCTCCTTCTTTGCAAAAATCAGATAAAACAAACCGTCTAACATCCAAACACATCCAGAGATTGCCATCGTTGCCTACGAGCCGGACGACAGCGTCAAGGAGAAGAAGATGATCACCCTGAACAACGAGGTGATCCCGTTCTACCTGACGAAGCTGAACGTGATCGCGAAGGAGAACAGTGGCCACCTGGTGCTGGGCAAGACGACCTGGGCCGACGTGTACTTTGCCGGTATTGTCGACTACCTCAACTACCTGACCAAGATCAATCTGCTCGAGAACTTCCCGAACCTGCAGGAGTGCGTCAACAAGGTGCTCGAGAACGACAACATCAAGGCGTACATCGCCAAGAGACCCATCACCGAGGTCTAAGCACAGTCTCTCGCCCTATCACTGCAAACTATAAACTCTCTGTCCACATCTCTGAAACAATACTTTCACAAAACTAGGGTAAGTTGCGCGTAGGATCGTAACCGGAACCAACCAACCAAATTGGTGGCATCTTTTAAAAATTGTATTTCTCATAATTGACAATGTGTACATCTCCACGTGTAAAGAAAATAACAAATGGTCAACAATCTAGCATGTAATTCAAACAAACAAACTGTAGCGTAGCGTTTAAAATGTGTATAGAAAATATTTTAAGTTGAGGTCGAGCGTGTGATCGTCGGAAGATCAATGGTTCGAGCGAATAATAAACAAGTACAACAAGTCCAGCTCTCTTGTGTTATGTTTTGCCTATTGAGAAATTTCTGTATTATTATGAAACTAAAGTCCAACCCATAAGGATTCTGGTAGTTCATCACTTGGTTCAACCACCTTGCACGTTGCGCCCCCTTCGCCGCGTTCCAACCGGCTCCGAATTAAACACCAACCTCACCGGGCTAATTGTCTGGTTCGGTTGACGCGCATCCAGCGCGTCTGACATTCTTTCTTTTTCGGCCGCCAAAGATCGTCCTAAGCACTCGTCGTTCGAAAACTTCAAGCGCTTGCAGGTCTTCCTCGAGCATCGTCCAAGTCTCGTGCCCGTAGCGAACGACCGGTCTTATTAGCGTTTCGTACATGGTACACTTTGCACGCCGGGAAAGGTGACGAGACCTTGGGGTCTTGTGGAGTCCATATTAGGCACGACTACCGCTGATGATGCGCCTCCGATTTTTTCCGCTGCAGTTGTTGTCCGAAGTAACCAACGATCCGAGGTACACAAACTGCTCCACGACCTCGAACTCGTCCCCGTCAATCGTTACTATGCGAGCCCTAAGGGACTCAGTGCCTCCTGGCAGCAGATACTTCGTCTTCGCAACTTTCACCTTCAATCCAACCTTATACGCTTCCCGCTCCTCGAACGTTCTGCCGACAATGCCCATGTCGTCGGCACAGCCGTTGAACTGGCTGGATCGGTTGATAGTCGCGGTCCGCATGTTGAAGCCCGCCCGCTTCATAACACCTTTAAGACCAATGTTTACCAAGAAGATCCACCACCACAACAAGTCCCCTTCCGTGCCGGCTATGTCAAGTCTGGATTAAGCTCAAGTCATCCAACACGTCATGTTCGGCAACCGGGAGGTCCTCCGTTTTTCGTACTACAAGACTGATTTATTTCTCTCTCACACACGTTTGACAACTCTTTCACTGCTTACTACACGTTACCCATTTCCCACAGATTGCTTTGATACTTTCTTTTGATCTTACCAGGTACCACTCAAGGAGGTTCGGAAAATCGATAAGTCTTCAGTTTAAAATCGAATAAAAATGTTTTCCAAAATCAACAATAATAAATGCAAAAATTTCAACTTTGACTCACCCCGTTCAATCCGTTACTGGTGCTTCCACGTTGGCTTCCGTTTTTCCACAAAGCTCCGAATGCCCTCTTGCCCGTCGGCAGTCGCCAAATTGCTAGCCATCACCTGCTCTCCCTCGCGATACGCCCTTCCGATGTCCATCGAGAGTTGCTCGTAGAAGAATCGCTTCCCCAGGGCAATCACCGATCGACTCTTGGACTTGATGGCCCCACAAATGCGTTCAATCTCCGCATCCAACTCCTCCCGAGGAACAACCCGGCTCACCAAACCGGCCTGCAGTGCTTCCTGGGCGTTGATTGGCAGTCCGGTAAACAACATGTAGGATGCCTTCAAGCGAGGAACCGCACGTGCCACCGCAATTCCCGGCGTCGAGCAGAAAATCCCGAAACTCGCTCCCGGAGTCGAAAAGGAACTCTCTTCGCTGCAAACGACCATGTCGCAGGACGCCACCAGCTGACATCCTGCGGCAGCTGCCAAACCGTCAACCCTGGCAATCACCGGCACCGGAGCCTTTAGAATGACACCGATAAGTTCGGAACACTTGGCGAAAACCTGCCGGTGAAATTCCGAACCCTTCTCGGGGGTGAGCTCTTTCAGATTGTGACCAGCGGAGAAGACGTGTCCCTTCGCGGACAGGACAAAGCATCGAACCGCGGAATTGTCCTGGTGGGCGAGGATGTTCTGCTGGATGCTGTCCATCATCTCCAACGAGAGGGAGTTGCGAGTTTTTTCGTTGTCCAGCAAGATGTGGCCCACGCCATCTCGCTCTTGAAAGTTGCTCAAATTGCGAGTAATAACGGGTGATAACGAAGGAATGACCTGGAAGCAAGTCGATAATAAGATTTCGATTCTGGTGATGTAATCATAAGCAGTTGCCTTCCTTCTGGAGCTCAAAAGGTTGCGGTATAACATCATAACTAGTTAATTAACAGTTAAAATCTTTTTAATTTTAGTCTTAAACCTAAACGAACCGATTTGAAACAAACTGAACACGTAACGGAAATAAACGAAGATGTTTATCAAAACAAAACTCATTCAAAAAGAGTTGTGAGTCGATATTCTTGTTCAAAATAATTGCACGCTTATTTTGTAATAAACGCCTAGCCAGTGTTACTCTAAAAAAAGTTTTAGTCAGATATGGGTTTTGGAGTAAATGAGTTACGGGGGAAGAGGTTGTAAATTGGTACCTCAATGGTTGGCACGTGTCTCATAAGCTTGCTGGGATTCCTATCTAGATAGTACAAGAGAGCACACGGGCATCGATAGATTGTTATGAAATCTAGATTAAATTTTGAAAACAACCTATCCGTCATGGGTTTCATATGCAGATAGGACCATTTGAAAATTTAATCTAGAAATCTGGAGTTTTTTTTAAAAGGTCCAATAAACCAAATTTTAAGTTTTTGCCTCCCAAAAAGCAAAAAACTGGAAATGTGGTTTATTGGACCTTTTTTTAAAAAAAAAACTCCAGCAATTAACAGATTTGAATATATGGCATTTCCCCAAAATCCACATTCCCGAAAAGACATATCCTTGAATGCCACATCTCCGAAAAGACACTTTCCCGAAATGTCATTTACCTGAAAATCATTTCCCCGAACAATCCATTTCCCCAAATGGCCACATCCCCGAAAGGCGACTTCCCCTAAAAACCATTTTCCCAAATGGCCACTTCCCCTAATTGGGTCCTAAAATGAAGCTTAGATTGCTGATATTATTGTTTACAGCGATAAAACTTATTTTTCTGAGTACAATGACCCATTGCACGACCACAAAGAGTTAAAAATGGATTTTTGAATCAATGTTGAAAAATTAACCCCGCGGTCCTTCTTGACAGAAAAGCTCCTACTTGACAGCTCTTTCCAAGGGGACCATAGTTGATCCATCGAAAAAATGTTGTCTTGACAAAAAAAAAATTTGCGTTAAAATGAAAAAAAAGTGATCAGAAATGGTTTTTAATCGTGTTTTTTACCGTTGTACATAAAAAATTACATAGGGCTTTAGTACCCAATTTTCCACATCCCTGAAAATCATTTTTCCGAATGTCCATATCCCCGAACGGCCATTTCCCCGAACGCCACTTCCCCGAACCCGGTCAGGCGGGTATGCCCGTTGCCCAGAAACGCGCGCGCCGGGTTCGAGCATTTTATTCCAGCTTCACTTAAATTTTGAATATTTTCCAAGTTTGCGAAGTTAAAGAATTCGAACTCCGGATTTTGAGATTTAGTTACTCCAACTGCCTTTCAAAAAGAACTGACTCCAGCGATGAAGAACTGATGTAGGGAATTAGTACATCTTGAGCAGAGTACATATTTATAATGAAAAAATCTATTGAAAAATTGAGTTAAGAACGCCATTTTTTACAGCTCACAATGCCTCACCTGTTGACCTTTACAGAACCCCACATTCGAAATGTTGTTTCGTGCTAACTTGACAAACCCGAAAAATTGATGTAAGGGCGACAATTGGCCAATGGGATTCCAGATCAGAATACGTTTGACACAAGTAAGATCTTGACTACCGTAAACATTTGTAAGGGACTATGCAAAAACCACGTGGACACTATTTTGGAAATCCCCCCCCCCCCCCCCTCTTGGACAATTGTCCTTAAAAAAACTTTTGTAACGGACAATCGCCATAACCCCCTCCCTCCCCAAGTTTCCACATAGTTTATGGATGGTCCCTAATTATAACTCGGGACCTCGGCAACCAAATTCAACCAAAGTTGAGGACAATGCACAGAATGGTCAACCAAACAAACCAAACAGTCCAGAATCCTTACCACGTGGATACCGTTTTGGAAAATTTTCCTTTGCTGATAATTGCCCATATAAAAAAAATCTCTTTAATGGATCGGGGATGATCGGGATGATCTCAATACCCGCTCTCTGCAAGAGTCCGCGTGGTTTATGAATGGCCTTGTACGGTTATTTTATAAACACACGTAGGAGAATTTAATATTAAGGTCATACTTTTGTAAAAATATACATAAAAAACAATTTAGTATATATCTAGCTTGATGTATTCGGGAAAATTGAAGTTGCGGGTAACCATTCAGGTATATGTAAATTCAGGAAAACGACAGTTCAATAAAATGGCCGTTCAGGTCGAGGTTCAGGTAAATGACATTTGGGGATATGGAATTTTCGGGAAAATTATTCTGCTGTTCGTAAAGCTGTTTCTTGACCCCTTTCCTTCCGATCTGCATACCAGCCTTAAAGGAGAAAACCATATATTTAACCCTCTAACGCCCATGGTTACTCCAGAGCACCACTAATTTTTGTCTTCAAAATTGAATTTCTCGGCAACCATGCAATTTTTCAACCTGGTTCAAGCTGCATTAGTTTATATAGAATGTTAGCTTACATCCGTTAAAATTTCATCCAATTTGGTCGATCCGGTTATGAGCAATGGTGAAAAACGTAAAAATCTCGATTTTGCTCTGGGCGAGAAGGGGTTAAAAATACAAAGTTTAAAAATTTAAATTTGAAATTAATTAAATTAAGTTAAATTTAAAAAAATACCCAAAAATTGTCAACACATATTAACCGTGTACGTAGCGTAATTTCCAACCTACCCCCGCCACCTGCACCCGAAATGACATTTGCGCAAAACGTCAACGGTCGATTCGCTTTTGCTTCTCTCGTTCGTTGGCGAATCTTGTGTGTGGTTGCATCCGCTCATCCAAATTCTTCGAAAAGTAAAATCAGTCATTCAAGAGAATCTCTAACTAGTGCTTGTGGTAAAGGTGGAACGGTCAGTCTCTGTTCAGTGGTTTCAGTGTGCGGCTAGAGCAAATCAGTGAGCAGCAGCAAAATGGCGTCAATACTGCGAAAATCCAGCCTGGTTCTGGCGGAACTCGCTGCCAAATCATCACCTCGGGTAGGTTTTCCACCGTCAAGATCGGCTGGCTCGTGGTGCGCACGTGATCGCTGCAACGTCCCCAGCAAGGTCACTGCTGCACGGCTGGTGAAAGGCGTTGGTTTCTTCCATCGGATTCCGTCCAGAAATGGGGGGTCTTTATGTAACATACCGTGTCGTCGTCGTCGTCGTCATCGACTCTCTCGGTAGCAGCTGAGGACACAAAAAGCTCTCTGGGAGGAAGAGAACTGTCTCCGACTGTGGCGGTCTCTAAAATTAAATTGTAGACCGATTCTCTGCGCGGCTCCTGCTTCTCTCGGCGAGCCTCCACCCCCTGCGGATCTGTAAACAAAACAAATCAGCTGTTTCTCCAACCAGTTTGGCTGGCTGGTTGTAACAGGTCTTCGTAACTATTCAAGGCATCTACTCCCGCTGAACTAATGCGTCCAGAGATAAGCAAACGGCGTCGACCTGCCTGCCCTCGGCAAACAAGTTGAAACTCTTCAAACTAGTTCATCGATCCATGCCAAGAATCGGAACGCAACGAAAACTGACCCAGCCTCAGCAGTCAGGTGTGAACCGATTAGCACCGGAGCGGGAGAGTTTGCACGCAACTGGCGCGTGACGTTGGCGCAGACAACAACGACGACGACGTCACCTTCGTGTCATGTGGCAGAAAAACTTGAATTTTAAGCTTGTACGCGCGGGGGTTACCGATGGAAGAGATAACGCGTTTGCGTGCGCGCGACCACTGACGAAACCCGTTTTATTGAGCAGCGATGATTCATGCTTGCCGAAGTGATTAACATGTCGGGTTTTTTTTGCCGGATTTGTTCCAGGTTTTGGCGACCGCCGGACAGCGGCGAAATCTGAACGTGCAGGAGCACGTCTCGTACAGCTTCCTCAATGAGGCCGGCATTCCGACGCCAAAGTGAGTATTGTTTTGTAGACGAATGAGCGATTGAATTTGGGCCAGACAAGGTTGACTAGTTCGGCGGAAAGAAACGTGATTCGATGTTGTTTATTCGCTGGTGTGAGAAACGTGACTACGAAAAGATATCTTCCATTGTGACTAGAATAGACTGACGCTATGATCCTGTGTGTTGACTTTTGGCTTGATATTCTACCGGGCGCTAGAATTATTCATTTAGTACTTTGTAGCACAAGTTGAAACATATCTCAATGATCGGTACGGTTTGTGCAATTTGGTATCATTCTGTATGCGAAAGCGCGGACAGATGCCCATTGGCGACAGATGCTGCATGTAATGATTTGATTCTGAGGAAAAAACTGAAATATTTCTTTTTGCTATTCCGTCGTGAAACTACTTACTTTTCCTGTCATTCCTGAACGACGAAAAAGCCTACTTTTCTGCACCAAAAATACCAGAATCGAATAGCAACACTTTTCAAAATAAATGCTGAAAAGTTCTACTTTTCAGCACTGAAATGGGTGCTGAAAAGTTGAACTTTTCAGCACTTGTTTCGAAAAGTAACACTTTTCAACATTTTTTTGATTTAAACGATTCATTTACAAAATACATGAAAATTTGACTTAAAATTTCACTCAATGGGTGTTTTTCGGAATTGCAAAAACTGTTGTATGGAACTCGTTGCAAAACTTGATTTTTTCAGCACTCTCCGTATTTATCCAACGAGGTTTACGACTCGTGCTGAAAAAATCCTCTTTTTGCAACTTGTTGCATAAACTACTATTTTCAAATTTATTCTTTAAATTACAAATACTCCGTATATACTAGCTCACTGATAATGAAAAAGATGATATCGTTAGTACTATAAAAGAGAACCACTAAAGCAAAGAAAGATCCAAAGGTCCTTGAAACACCATGGACCTTACTTTGGAAGACTTTTCTACTTAAAATTTACTGGCGAAATGAGAATTGAAGCATCATTTTTTGAATATGAATGTACTATCTTGTTACACGTCCTGTATTTTAACAACAGACTTGTCACAAAATCGCACCCTAGTGATAGCATTTAGCCAAAACAGCATCATTCACCCTTAAAAATATTTAATAATTTGAACTTCATTACTCAATTTTTTATAAGATTGTCTTTTAGGATCATCGAAACAATCTTTCAAACCCCTTTCTTAAAATATTGAAAATGACGGATTTTCTTGGATTCGATAATTCGATTCGAACTGCATTAGAACTATCGAATTCAAATACAGTAATTGGAACAACTGGGCAAATGGATCGCTACATTAACATACCTGTCAAAACTGGTTTATATTTTGAGTCAAGTCGAATTGTGTCTCAAAATTAAGACTTAAGTGCTTTTGACTCTAAAAGGGTTATCAGATCTTCGATGTTTTACGCTCATTTGAAAGGTCTTTCAATTATCTAACTGATGACGAGTCGCATGATGGACCCGGACATCATTTTCACCAAAATATCTGAGATCTGGCATCTAAAAAGTGGCTATATCTTGAAAACCCCTTTTTCAAAAAATCTGTAAAGAACTTTTCGATTTCAAATTAAATTCTACATAAAAAATTAGATCAAATTTTGTTTTGTAATCAATTTCGTTTTTTTTTTCAAAAATCACTAGTTTTTTGAAAAAATCATAACTCGGCGGCGGATTTTTTGACCATACTTCTCTATGACTCAAAAGTTCCGGATTTTTGTCTCCTAAAACATATAAAAAAACTACGTATTTTGGGAAATTGACTTTTTGTGAAAAAAGTACCTATTTTTTCTCAATAGTCCTCAACAATACCTACAACTTTGCCGAAGACACCAAATTGATCAGAAAATTCACTCAAAAGTCATGGATACTTGTATGGGTAAACCAATGACACAAAATAGTTTCTTTGGTCATAGGGAAGGCCCCCACAAAGTTTAAGAAAAATCAAAAAATACAAGTAAAATTAATTTCCAAACCATTAACGGCTCATAACTTTTGATAGGTTTGTCAGATCTTCCAGTAGCCCAGAGTCGTTGTAGGCTCATTGGAAAAGTCTTTTAAATACCTTTCTAAAAATGTATAACATGACGGGTTTTCTTTCAAAAACCACCCTTTTTACAATCTTTCGGACTTCTGCTAAAAACGTTTTTTTAGCATAACTTTTGAAGTACTTTTCTGAACTTCATAATATTAACTAGGGTCTTATGGGACCCCAAGACGGATCGAATGAGGCCAAAACGGTCCAAATCGATTCAGCCAGCCCAGAGAAAATCGAGTGCATATTTTTCGGTGCACGGACGCACCGACACACGCACAGACATTTCGAGCCAAACATTTTATTAGGGCACAAAACCAAAACGTAAACATTTGGGAATATTCCACTATTTCATTCATTTGTACACTCCCTACAATTTCCTATTGAAAAAATCAAAAACACAAAAGGGCACATAACAATTTTCACTCCAAACCCGAAAAAAAGTTCAATTGTGCCCTTTTCTGTTTCGTTAGTTTTTCGTGGTTAAGGATCTTTCTGTTAGAGAGCGAAAGAATCAGGCGACTGGTTTCTAAGAAGTTCAAGTACAGAATGGTTTATTCAACAAGGTTTACAAATAAGGTTAACTACGATCGGTCCAACTCCACAGCTTGCTAGATCCCAACACTCCTCCTCAAGCTGCGTAGGTTGGGGAACTCATCAACTTCTTCCTCAGCATCTCAGTTTGATCTTCGACAGCAGCGACCATCAGCTCCGGCTTTGGTCGTCTCCCACGTTCGGCATTAGCTTCATCCGCTACAGCAACTTCTGGCCGTCTTCCGACTGCGCCACGTATTCGACTTCGTCCTGATGATCGTCGTCCTGGTCCTCCGAGCTTCAATTCTTCCGTTGCGTTCGGATCCCGCAGCGTCCGCTCAGCTTCGGTCTTGCCCGTCTCAATCGGGTTGCTTAACTTGCGTTCCAGAGTGGACACACTGATCGCGATCTCAGTCCGTGTGTTAACCGCAACGTACAGCAAAGCACTAACGAGACTCTGGTAGTCGTCCTTCCGGGGCAGCGATTCCTCCTCCTTTTGCTGGCGTTTCGGGTAACCTGGAACAATCGGAATACGCGAGAGCTTGGCATCTTCTTGACCAATGCTCACAGTAATCGTACGGATGTACGCGTTTTGGTCCAGCCAGAACCGTCCGTTCTGCGAACCATCGAACGATCTATTGTCGGCCTTCTTCCTCACGAACAAACAGGGGTCCGCTTCTGACAGCTGGTACTCCAAGTTTCGCAGCACGTCAGAAATCTGCTGGTTCCAGACGCGTCCCGCCTGCTCCAACCCGTAACAGCATTTCTCAAGAAAGTAGACATCGTCCGGTAGCATCGTGCCGGACTCAAATCTGGCCGAGTTCTCGTGCAGGAACTGGATCTCCTCCTTCAAAGCACGTATCCACTTCTCGCCGTTCGAGCACTCCATCACATCAGCAAACGTACGGGATTCCCAGCACACCTGGAAAGGCTCGACCACGTCCCGAAATCGGAGGACTCCTTGGATCGCCCAAGTCGAACGATGAACACTTCGCCCATCTTGCAACTCCTCCTGTCTATCTGCAGCCCCGATCTCGTCGTTTTCGGACGACAACGTATCATCAACGTCATCCGTGTCATTCCGTCCGTTGCCGGAAACCTCAGCCTCGAAATCGCTGGAGTCTGCCTCGATCGGGTCATCAGCGTTCTCCTCGCCATCGTAGACCGCTCCGGCAGAATCCTCACCGCCGTCGTGTTCACAATCGGGCACTAGAACAACGGACACGTCATCAGCCACACATTCTTTCGGGAAGACTTTAGAAAACGGATAAAGAACGATACTTCCCTGCGAAGGTTCGGTTTCCCGAACCTCCTGATGTGTCATAAAATGACAATATCGGCTGATGATCCACTCGTGCGTCTCCGGATCGATGGAACGAGCCGAGCGACTCTTGCGCTCCGAGACTCCATTCCGCCACAGCGCTCCACAAATCGGCCGCATCTTGTAGAGTCCGCCGGCCATCGCCACGGATCCAATCACCTTGTTGTTCTTGAGAATCTGGCATCCGTTCGCATCGAAGTCGACCTTGGCCCCGCAGGCAGTCAGCTTCTTCACAGAGATGATGTTGGTCTCGAACTTGGGCACGTACATCACATCGGACAGGACAACGTCGTTTCGTTTGCCCTCCGGAGACTCCCAGATCAACTTACATGAGCCAACACCCTCCGAGATCGTCTTCTTGCCGTCCGCAAGGCAAACGTCCTGCTTAACGCTCCGATCCATCGACACGAAATAATCAGGATTGGCGCACATGTGGGACGTAGCCCCAGAGTCGATGATCCACACGTCACGGCCGCTCTTCTGGTCCAGCGTCAAGAACGAAAAATTCTCCTTGACGTCCTCGTAAGCCGTCTTCGCTTGGGGCAGGTCCTGCTCTGCCTCCCACTGACTCGACTCACCGTTCTTCACTCGACAAAACTTTTCCTTGTGGCCCGGCTTCTTGCAGAAGTAGCAGATTAACACCTTATTGCGCTTCTGGTGGTCAACCTTGAGAACAGATTCGCCGGCTCCGCGAGTTCCACGTTTGGACACCTCGTCCACCAGTTTCATCTTGACCAGCTCCAGAGTCAATTCATCGTCGGACCTCGCCTCCAAAGCCGTCGTAAGCGTGTTGAACGAGCTTGGCAGACTCCGCAGGATCATGGCCACACACAGGTCCTCGTCTAGCTCTTGACCGGCCATCGCCAGCCTCTCGAAAATTTCTTCCATCTGCTGGACATGCTGCTGGATGTCCTCTCCTTCCGAGTATTGCATCCCACACAATCGCTTCAGCAGAGCCACCTTAGACGTCAGGGTGACCGTCTCAAAGTGGTCCTTCAAGGCGTTCCAGCAGAGCTTGGCCGTCGTCGCATTCTTGATGAGCGGCAACTGGGTGTCCTCCATCAGCAGTCCGATTGTGGCCCGCGCCCTCTGGTCGCCGTTGTCCCAAGCTTCAATCTCCGCCGCGTTGAGCACGGCTTGGTCCGCGCCAGCAGCACCATCCGATCCGGAACCGACAGCCGCTCGCCGTGGAACCGGCTTCGTTCCGACTACGTACCGCCACAGGTCGTCCCGGATGAGCAGGAACTCCACCTTGCGCTTCCAGCTGCAGTAGTTCGAACCGTTCAACTTCACGACTCCAATCCGGTCCATCTTTGTGGGGGACTTCAAAATTTTCTTCGTGAAAAAAAACTTCTTGATGTTTGTTTCGTCGCCTGGTTACAGGTGCAGGCCCATAACCTGTTAGAGAGCGAAAGAATCAGGCGACTGGTTTCTAAGAAGTTCAAGTACAGAATGGTTTATTCAACTAGGTTTACAAATAAGGTTAACTACGATCGGTCCAACTCCACAGCTTGCTAGATCCCAACACTTTCTGTGTTATAAAGTGAACTTTTCATACTTTGTTAACAATAATTCACTTAAAAACAAAGTTTGGTTTACGTTTCACCAAGGATTTCTGCAGAAAAAAAAAACTTCGTCGAACTACAATATTTAATACGGCCCGCGGCTGCTGAATTATCAAAATTTCCGCTGAATTCCTCATTATTTCGAACTGAGCATGATCATGAGCATGGTTGACTGCCAATGAGATGCTACTCCGTTATTGACAGATCAGCTGAAGTTAAACAATGAATCAAAAATGATCAGTGGGAGCCAACCATTCGTTCTAAAGATCCCTACTTTATTAGTCAATACCGGCGCCCTCCCAAGAAGCCTGCAGTTCAACGAAAGGGAGGAATGTTAGGCCGATTGTTGAAGTTGCAGTTGATGAGTCACATAGTTCGACGCCAACATTTCAAAAAGCATCATGTACGAACCGTGCGTTTTGAGAAAAACGTATTTGAATGTTGAGCATCTATTTTCAATTCCCATTTTAATATAAAAGCAAAATAAGATGTTCTAATGATAACAAACGATGAAAAACGTTGCTTTTATTGATACTTGATCATCCAAATTCAATTAAACATTATTTCCGTAATTTTATTTGAGAAAAACAAACATAACTTCTTTTGAAATCACCATCGTCTATATCACGATGCTGTCATTTAGGGGGACGCTTTGTTATGATTCGGTTTTCTTCGCCGAATGTACATGGCGCTTTGTTCATGTTGCTTTTTTTCCGTCACGAGGTTCATGTAGTCTTTTGTTTGACAGGTTGACAGGGCTATATAAACAGAGACTGCTGATGGCAGGGATTTTGTTTATGTTACTTTATTTAAAATCATGATTAAACAGACTTTACTGAAGTAACTTTTGCTCATTTTTGGTGAAGAGGTAGCTTATTAGGAGTACTTTCAGAATATGCAATAACCCAGAAAGTGTCAAAATGTACATGATGTCTTTTGAAATGTTACCGTCGAGTTTTTCGCTATATACTTGTTGATACCGCTTGAGACCGTTGATTCCACAGCATTTCCTTCAAGCATCACGTGATTAATATTTTTTTGGGTTAGCAGTATAAAGTATTGGCTTTTCGATGCCTCCCGAGCTACTACGCTATGGGGCGGACTTTCATAACAGACCCGTCGGCGAGCCTTCCGAGCAACGATGCTATGGGAAGGTCTTTCTGGTTTCTCCACTATTTACTCGACGATCCAAATTGTCAGTGCGTCTTTCGATCATTATATAGAAATGGCTTTTTCACCGCAAAAAAATAAAACCTTATTCAAAAAATTTGAACACAATCCACCCAACGCCGTGCCTTCCGATCAACGATGATATAGGAAGGGCTTTGAAAATCATAAAAAATCACTTTTCACTCTGAATATTTTTTTACGACCACGCGCTCGCTTTGCCAATTATGGACTCTGAATTCCTCATTATTTCGAACTAAACAAAAAGGCCCATAAACATCATTAAAAACAACAATCAGGTGACAGCGCTTTAGTGCCCTTTCAGTTCTCTTCGAAATTGCATTTAGAAAGGGCCCATTATGAACAACCGTTCTGGGTTTTTTTTTTTTTTTTTTTTGAAAAGGTCCAATGAACCAAAATTTCAGTTTTTGCATTTTGAGTGTTTTCAAAACCGCCTTGAGTCAGGGGTATTAAAAAACACACAACAAGCAAAAACTGAAAATTTGGTTCATTGGACCTTTTCAAAAAAAAAAAACTCCAGAGTTGGAAAGTAAAAATACCATCAGTCAAGCTTTCTTTTTAAATAGGAATTGAAACAAGTTGTCCACCTTTTGCCAGCGATTTTCTCGAATCGCGGTTTATGGTTTTGTGTCCTAATGAAATGTTTGGCTCGATTTGTTCAGAATTTGATTCTGAGTCGATAAGTATACGTGAAGGTGGGTCTACGAGGTTGAATTAAGAAGTTCATTTTTTGAGTGATTTTATAGCCTTTCCTGAAGGATGAAGGTATTTGGTTTTCAATGATTTTTCGTTCGGTCTAGTCACTGCGCGCATGTTTAGCTACTTTTCTCTATTCCGCGTCTTCTCCCTGTCAACTTCGAGACGATTACCATCTTTGCGTAGGTATTTTTAAACCTGTCAAGCCCCCTTGCAATTTGGAATTGCCAGAGAGACCGAGATGACCTTTTCGAGACATTTTTTGATCTTAAAAAAAAAAATGCGTAAATTTGAACAATTCCAGCAATTTGCAACTTTACGGTCCAGTTTTCAATCACGACCCTCTCCAACCTGTTAGCATCTTTTGAGATGCTAACCAGCTCAATAAAAAAACAACAACCCAGGCGCGTTCATCCCGGTACTAATTGTACAAAGTGGTGAGCCAAACAAACAAGCGTCGCGTGATCAAAGTCCACGCGCCACTCTGAACTGATAGCAGGTTGCGCCGTTGCGGATGGGTGATGGTTTCCTTCTTGTTCGCCGTGACTGTCGCTTTGTACTGATAAAAGGATGATGAAAAAATCGTTGTTGTTTACGTACCCTTTTGGACTGACCGGTGGCGCGCCAGATTATTCCGGGAATTATCGACCACCTTTGGTCTACGGGGTTAATTGAATGCACTAAGACAGCTGCCATAACTAGTGGATGTTTGGTTAGACGGTAAAAAGTAAATAGTTTAATCAGCAGCGACCTCAATTGCACAATCTCCTGATGGGGATTGAATCTTGAGTTATTAATAACTAGAAGCGAACGTTCACCTGGAGGAACTAACTTCAACGTTTCCCGTTACAGGTTCGGTGTGGCTACTTCCGCCCAGGAAGCGGAAAAGATCGCCAAGGATCTGAACACGAAGAACCTGGTGCTGAAGGCGCAGGTTCTGGCCGGTGGACGCGGCAAGGGAACCTTCAAGAATGGCCTCAAGGGTGGCGTGCGGGTGGTGTTCTCGTAAGTTTTGATCTTGTTTTTGTAGCAACAATGTTGAGTTTAAAGCTTCAATTTCTCTGTAGACCCAAGGAGGCCCAAGCTATTGGTGGCAAAATGATCAACCAGCTGCTGGTTACCAAGCAGACCGGTGCCGCTGGACGGATTTGCAACTCGGTGATGGTGGCCGAGCGCAAGTTCCCCCGTCGTGAGTTCTACTTTGCCGTGATGATGGAGCGTGCGTTCAACGTGAGTGATTTCCGGGTCTAGAATTGAAGTTCATGATCATTAATCGATTCCCCGATTTCTGCAGGGTCCCGTCCTGATCGCGTCTTCGCAGGGTGGTGTCAACATCGAGGAAGTGGCCGCCGAAAACCCGGACGCCATCGTCTACGAACCCATCGACATCAAAGCCGGTCTGCAGAAGAATCAGGCCCTGGCCGTAAGTTGAACTTTCTCAATTCAACAGTTTACCGATTTGACCAATCCTCATTTTAGATCGCCAAGAAGGTCGGTCTGGAAGACCACGCCGAAGAGACGGCCAAGATGCTGCTCAACATGTACGACCTGTTCGTCAAGAAGGATGCCCTGCTGATCGAGATTAACCCGTACGCCGAGGACGCCGGAGAAACTTGTAAGTGCAACTACCATTTTGTCCAAGTTGTTTCAGATCATAAACCAAGTAGAGAGAGATCATTTTAGAATCAAACATTACCCAATTGGAACTCTACGATTGGTGACAACTGACTACAAAATTAATTCTTTTCTTCTCTTCTTCATGCACCATGTAAAATCATACCAAAAACAAAAAATCTACATCTACACAAAAAAAACACACGTAACTATACTCATTTGTGGGTTGTTTGACCAATCACCAAATCACAAACAACACCAACCATCGCAACACCACCCCCTCAACACTTGTGTGATGTGGCACGTTGATGAATTTTGCACCCGCCCCCTCCTCACAAATCACATTAAAAAACATGCACGAATTGGTTTAAAATCGAAAAATCAAATCGAGCAGCGTCAGAGTGTAAGTATCTTTTGGCATTTTCAAAAAAAAAAAAAAAAAAAAAAAACACAACTTGTGGTGTTTGGAACGAGCTGCTTCAAATTCTGCGTTGCTTAAAACTGCTTCTTTTCTCGGCATGTCACTTACATTACACTTTTGCACACATTGGCTTTTGTTGAGTTGATCGTTTCATCGGTGGAGGAAGAATGATTTAGATTTTAAGTGCATGCTACAAACCACATTTGGACTAAATTTGTAAGATAAATAGAGGAGGAGAAACTACCAGAAGAATGGATGGATGGTGTCGTGTGTCCCATCTACAAGAAGAGCGATAAGCTGGACTCATGCACGAGAACGGTTTCCCGGACAAACTGACTCGGCTGATCACGGCTGCCTTGGCTGGTGTGATATGTAACGTGCGAGTGGCAGGGAAGCTAGCGGACCTCTTCCAATCGCACCAAGGGTTACGACAAGGTGACGGCTTATCCAACGCGCTGTTTAACATCGGACTTAAGGAAGTTGTGCGAAGAGCGGGTATAGACACGAGAGGCACGATATGCAACAGGACATTCCAACTTCTTGCTTATGCGGATGACATTGATATTATAGCGAGAGACCTAGAGACGGTGAAAGGGTTTACATCGCCTTAAGGACGCAAGTAAGACGAATTGGATTGGCCATGAATACGACGAAAACAAAGTACATAAAAGGGAGGGCCTCAAAGGGCGTTGGCCCCCAAGACTCACCCCTTTAGCTGTGGATGGCGATGTGCTGGAGGAGGTGAGCAAGTTCGTGTACATGGGATCGCTGCTAACGGCCGGCAACGGTACCAGCTTAGAGATCCGGACTCGTATCCACTATGCCTACTTCGAATTACTGAAGGCCTTGAAATTTGATCAAGTGCAACGTGCCCCGAAACTGACCCTGTACAAGACACTGATAATATCGGTTGCCCTCTTTGGCCTTGAGAACTGGACGCTGCGGCAAAAGGACGAACAAAAGGCGCATGAATCATTATTACACGCGCTGCTGGGAGAATCGACCATCGTCACCCTGCAGCCCAGCACCGAGCAAAATGAAACAACCTTCTTGATACAGCACGGACATCGCGTATGGTGTTCCGAGCTGAATGGTATGGTAGGGGAACTATACCCTTTCTCAGCCTATTTCTATTATCGGCCTATCAGCACTTTGATCATGAATTACAGCTTTCATAAAGTGTTTTTTGATAGAAAGTCAGAGGGGTCTAGAAAACAGGTCTTTATTTGACAGAGGTAGTACTTGGAATGGTGATCGCAGTGTGTTAACCAGCGTGGCACTCTGCGATCTAGTTCTTCGGTTGCCAAGGGCAGTTGCCCTTTAACATTTTTGACGGTTCCAAAGCAATAAATAGCTCAAACAAAAGTGAGCAAGCAACTCTCCATTGTTGATATATCTGAAAATGTTGATTTTATAGCGGAAAACGGCAAAAGTGATGAGAATTGGTCGAACGGCTTAGAGTGATTAAAATGGGCATATTTCCCCTAGTAAGATAAAAAAAATCGAGTTACAAAGTTCCGCGTTACTAAGTGCTAAGTATGCCATGATTCTGTTCTGTTACGTGCCTGTCCCAAAGACATTCGTACGAAAGAGAGGAGCTTAACCAGCAAGCTTAGGACGTGGACGATCCGGCAAGAAACGACACCTTCCACCACATTTCCAGCAATACGATCTTTATTAGTGGAGAGATGCTGGATATACCATGATCACTCAGGATTAGGGTGTAAAATGTGGCTGTCTGAGAGATATAAATCATTCCATTTAGATCACTATCCTGAAAGAGCTGGGACCTCGGATATCCGGATAGTTTACATTTGTTTCTATATTCAATCAGATATCATCTTTTTAATCAAACCAAATCAAAAGAGATTTACAAAAATCGTATCAGAAAATTATTTGGATAGAAAGATTTGATGAACCCAACATAGATTTAAAAATAAAAATGTAACGAATCGGATAGTTTTTCGGATAATAGTATTCGGTCATAAATCATGTGATACAAAATTAGAGGTCTTTTGAAACTGTAAAATTATTTTATTTCATGATTATGTCACCCCACAGTCGTGAGACAAAGCTGGCTTGTATAAGTTAGTTCATTTTCTAATAGATTTATTAATTCTCCAAATTATCCGGATATCCGAAGTCCCAGCTCTACATCCTGAACAGTGACAGGGTTGATATATTCATACGTGACTTCTTCAAGTTAAAGTAGCGCCAGGAAGACCGCGATTGCGCCAAATAGAGCAGGTGTTCCGTCAGAACTAGCATAATTCTACGAAAAGGTTAATTGGTTTCGCAAAGGTCACGTGACAAGCTCGACGGAATCGACGTTAACACCTGAGCAATTCTCTACGAAATCGGTCTCTTTTCTTAAATTTTAATTTTTGTATTTTTTAATCCGACTGAAACTTTTTTGGTGCCTTCGGTATGCCCAAAGAAGCCATTTTGCATTATTAGTTTGTCCATATAATTTTCCATTCAAAATACAAAATATTTTTAAAATTTTTAAACCAAGACTAACATTTTAAAAGGGCGTAATATTGAATGTTTGGCCCTTTTGAAATTTTAGTCTTGGTTTAATTTTTTTCGGAAAGATCGGAAAATTTCACGAATGTTTCATATTTTAACATTGAAAATCGGACCATTAGTTGCTGAGATATCGAAATAAGAAAATGGTGTGTTGTTTCATCAATTGGGTCCTAAAATAATGCTTAGATTGCTGATAGTATTGTTTACGCTTATTAAAGCTTATTTTTCTGAGTACAATGACCCTTTGTACGACCACAATGAATTTAAAATGGATTTTTAAATCAATTTTGAAAAATTAACCTCGCGATCCTTCTTGACAGAAAAGCTCCTACTTGACAGCTCGTTCCAAGGAGACCATAGTTGATCCATCGAAAAAATGTTGTCTTGTCAAATTTTTTTTTTTGCCTCAAAATGAAAAAAAGTGATCAGAAAAGGTTTTTAATCGTGTTTTTTTTTCCGTTGTACATAAAAATTGACACATGGCCGAGGGGCGTGACAAAGGCCTTAGTATATTAATTTTTGGTATTTAATACATTAAGGAATTGAATTCCTCATGTCATTTGAGATTTGACAGCGCCTCACCTGCTTTGAAAACATTGGTTGGCTTCGTGTCTCTTTCGCGCTCGGCTGTCAAGTTTGTTTTGGTTTCGCGCTTGTAAAAAAATGAACTTGTTAATTATTGTAAGATCGAATATTTCGATAAACCGCTAAGTTCTAGAAATTCTTGGTCGCGTTGGATAAAAAAAGAAAGATGCGGAGAAGATTCTGGAGCAGGACGGTGTAAACGTGCCATAGGCGGAAAAGAGTTGAAGCCGGCAGAATTCGATTACAACGGCCAGTAGCAAATCAAAAAGCGGCAAAAGTGCGGTTTCATCGATTACGAAGATCCTGCGATGCGCCTTGCAGGATGCAGTTCAAGTCTAAAAACAACAATCAGACGCAAGATCAGACGTCGGACACTACCAATATTTCGTTGCAGCTGGTGGTGGCTTGTGACAGCGATGCCTTCAACAAGCCGGCACCGGAGGAAATGAAATCCTGTGCATTTACGCTCGGTCCGCCAAATGATTCATGTAGCTGGCCGCTTTAACGCTCGCAGGTTTAGGACCGGGGTCCAATGAAGAGCAAACATTACCAGGGTTAGTTTCTTGGAGTGGCATTTAGTTAGGTGATGACTTTTTGGTAGATTTGATTGAAAATATACAAATAAAATAACTCAACTCTGTTGTTTCATTTATTTCAACAAAAATCGTATCAATTCTGGAACCGTGTTGAGTTGGTCATTTCTTGAAGTGTCTGGAACAGCAGCGCCGAGTTCCGACTGAGTATGGGGGCAAATTGGAGGGCAGCCTACTCGCCAAGGAAAGGGTCAAAATGGGGGGGAGGGGGCTCGGGACCTTTGCCCTCCTCCTAGGTCGGCCCCTTGGTCTGGAACAAAAATGCCACATTGCCGATCGCTAAGGACTTTGGTGCATAAGCTGGATGTGAACAAATATACAACATTCTGTTCCCGGAAAGAGTCCTCATTACGTTCAACCGGCGATTGCTTTTCCGCCGGGTGATGGAGGTCGTCACGGGTCTAATGGAGGTCGAAGACTCGGCAGTGATGAGGGTGGCAACGGTAGCGCAACATCAGGGGAAACCACTTCTGGTGGGCCGCGTAGGACCATTTTTGCCGAAATATGTGGCCCATGAGAAGAATTGAGTCGAGGAGCAAACGCAGCATCCAGGTGTGTCTCAATGTGCCACATGATGGCCTTCTCCAATAAATCTTCCGCCTGGGCCAGCTTCGATATCGTCCAGCACGTCCTGTTTACCACCCTGGATGGCGCTGCGTACTTTTCCGGTTCGCCTGTGCTGCGCTTGCACTTTGTTGCTCGACCTGCTCTTCGAGGACGCAAATTTTGCACTAAAAACAACAACAAACACGCGCGGTGTCAATCTGTCAAATCAATGTAGTGTAAGGAGAGGTGGCGATGTTTTGATCGTAAACAATCGTTAATGTATTTAATTTCTGCCGTTAATTAAATAATTTAATTTCTTACTATTGTCGCGCCCCTCGCACATGGCTTTAGTACCCAATTTTCCTGTTTTTAAACCTTTGCATGGCAATATCTCAGCAACTAAGGGTCGTATCAACAAAGTTCAAAAATGCAAAATATAGAGAATTTTCTCAGCTTTTCAAAAATATTTTTTCAAGAGTGGGCAAACATGTGCACTAATTTAAAAAAAATAAAAACTTCGACTATTTTCAAAAAAGTCACCTAAAACTTTGGATTTAACTTGAAAACGGTGCACTTTATCAAAATTTCACTACAGTACTTTTTGATTTCAAATTTGATTTTACATCAAAAAATTAAGTTGGAAAATTTTTGCGACCAATTTTTCGATTTTTTGAAAAATTCAGTATTGATTCAAAAATTCATAACTCGCTCAAAGATTTTTTGCACAACCTGGGAATTTCTGAAAAGTTGCCATTTGATGTCCTCTAAAACATATCAAAAAATAAAAAAAATTAAAATTGTGTTTTTTTGCAAATCAAGTTTTAGTGACAAAAAGTTAAATAAAAAATAACCATAATTTGTTTTACCGTGTGTCATTTTTTGCCAGTGTAGTTCATATCCATACCTACAACTTTGCCGAAGACACCAAATCGATCAAAAAATCTTTCAAAAGATACAGATTTTGAATTTTCATACATCATTTTTGTATGGCCAGCTGCCAAATTTGTATGAAAAATTATATGGACAAACTAATGATGCAAAATGGCTTCTTTGGGCATACCGAAGGCACCAAAAAAGTTTCAGTCGGATTAAAAAATACAAAAAAAAAAATCGAATGACCGAAATCTGAGAGAATTGCTCACCTTATAATGTGACTTATTATAATGACACGAGTGGCACGATCCTCAACAAGTCAGTTCAGGTACTTGCTTACGCCGATCGTGTTATGAATACAACGAAATCATAGTGCGGGAGAGGTAGACCAGCAAAAAGATCTGGACTCGTAGGCGTGACTTTGATCGAGTGCAAGAGTGTTGGAAACGATCAACGGTAGAGTACAAACAACTTATGAAAAGTTGCGAAGCAGCATTGACCATGAAATGCATGCCAGCCTTTGCCATTCAGGCTAATTCCAGATTTATTCTGGAAAATGTAGTTTGAGACGAATTAATTGTAGTTATTTTAGTTTAAGTTCAAATCCTAACACTTTCACCACATTTCCCTCACACATTCCTTAGCATTTCGTAGCACATTGTGTTTGTCCTTCGCAAAAAAAGTGTTTGTTCCGTTTTGGTGTTGGAATTCTGCCGAATGTTGCGCGCTTCGCTTGCAGTCTCCCTAGTTGTCCCAAAAGAACCAAGACTAATCAATACCCTTAAACTCGTTAAAGACTTCGCCCTGGACGCCAAGATGCGCTTCGATGACAACGCCGAGTTCCGGCAGAAGGAGCTGTTCGCCAAGCGCGATCTCAGCCAGGAGGACAAGAAGGAGGTGGAGGCGTCCAAGTTCGACCTGAACTACATCGCGCTGGACGGGTCGATCGGGTGCATGGTGAACGGCGCCGGTCTGGCGATGGCCACCATGGACATCATCAAGCTGCACGGCGGCGATCCGGCCAACTTCCTGGACGTGGGTGGCGGCGCGACGGTCAACGCGGTCCGCGAGGCGTTCAAAATCATCACCTCCGACCCGAAAGTGCACGCCATTCTAGTCAACATTTTCGGCGGTATCATGCGGTGCGACGTGATCGCCGAGGGTATTATCCAGGCGACGCGCGAACTCAACATCAAGATGCCGATCATCGTGCGTCTGCAGGTAAGACTCCTCTAGGAGACCGTAGATAAGTAAGAGATCTTGAACTCAACCTCTGTTCGATCCTCGCAGGGAACCAACGTGAACGAAGCCAAGGAGCTGATCAAAAAGTCGAAGCTGCGCATCCTGCCCAAGGACGATCTGGACGAGGCCGCCATGCTGTCGGTTCATCTGGCACAGATTGTGCACCTGGCCCGCGAGGCCCATCTGGACGTGAGCTTCGAGCTGCCCGAGAGCTACATTCACTAAATTTGTTCATTTCTGGACACCGCAAACAAATAACAAATGTTCGGGTCGCTTCCGAAATTCATCATCCTTATTTCATTATTACGCTCCCCTTTCGAATTAGTAGCGCTTTGGTTCAAAAGTAGTAAGCGAAAAGAAATTTTTGTCAAAAACGCGCTTAAAAAATAGCAAAACAAACTTTGAAAACAGTTCAATTCTATCTCAAATTTAGTTACGCGTACATCCTAATTTATTTAAGACAGGCAAAGTGACGTTGATTTGTTGAGTTCTTTATAGCTATTCGAGATTACCCTTTTTAGTACGGACGCGTGGACATTAAACAAACTAGCAAACTTAAACAAGCCTCACAAGCCCGAAATCAAATATAAACGAAACTAACTAAACAAAATACACCACAACAATCTTACAGAACTTGGACATGAATGTTTAATCTATTGCACCCTGCACAGACAAGCTTAAGCAACTGCACCGTATAAAGAAGAAGCACAACATCAAAAATTGATAAAGACAACAAGAGCACCGTATCTTATCCGTTTTAGCTAATAACCCTTTCGCGAAACCAGTCACCGCCTATTGGTCGACAGCATACTCTGTAAGTCAAAACTCTATTAGCCAATGCACTACCCTGCGCTAGGTAAATTTTGTTTTTTCTACTACAATTGTGAGTGTGAGTGCAATGATTTAGTTTTTCGGTTTCCAAATTAAACTGCTGTTTCTTCGAGTGAAAAAATACGAAAAGAATGGCTAGCCTTAAAATGCCCCGCTGTTGGAGGAAGGAAAAAATAAAGAACGAAAGAACAGGTTTACCCAAGGAACACAATGGTGCGATGAATTGGACTTGCTAATACTACACACAAACACACTATCGTAACGAGCGCGCGTATGTTTACACGCGTTTTTAGAATATTTGTATATTTATTTAAAACTGAGCCAATGTCATGTTGTTATGGTAAGACGAATAAAGTAAACCAAACATTACACGGAAAAGAATTCTTTTTTGCATTCGAAATCCTCCAAAAGTTAGTTGGTTTTCTTTGCGGGAAAAAGCCTTCCTCTATTGCGGACGTCAGAATCGAGTACCTACTTTAATGTCTTCATAGTGGCCTTTGTATTTGATGAGTACGAAGTTGTTTCTACTTACCTTGCGTCTGCATATCATTCAGCTTTTCATCTTCTCCAGGAAAATTTAGTTAACACAATTAGACTTGGATATAACGTTCTTTTTGAAGACATTCGTTATCGTTAAGCATTTTTTCAAAACTGCTTACTACTGTTTTAGTTTTATTTTTATTTGAAGTCTCCATCAGTTATGTTTTTGGTTCTAGCGTCAATACGTGGTCATTCAGCTTTCATCATCTCCAGGAATAATTGGGTAACGCCATTAGAGCTTAATATAACATAAAGTTCTCTTTGAGGACGTTCGTTTTCGTTAAGCATTATTTCAAAACTGCTTAATACTGTTCAAGTTTTTTTAAAGCGAAGTCTCCACCAGCAAAATTCCTGGTCATGTTTTTGGTTCTATCGCTGATACGTGATGACGGTATGCAAAATCAGGAGTTTTCCCATGGATACGGGAGCTGAATTCATGTTCATGAACTCACATGTTTCACTTCTCCATTGCCTTCTTTAACTGCCGCAGAATTGATACTGTTGGTTTAGCAGCACCTTTCCACCTCAATGAACGGTCAGTGGAACTTCAGGTTCCTTCTAGCGGTTAATAATCAATTTAGATCGGATTTTTTTTTTTTCAATTCTTAAACCATTTTCGAGTGCAATTCTAATCCGGTCATGCCTTGTTCTTCGTATTGCTGATTCATTGTGCATACCAACCAATTGGAATCATTCCTTTCTCGTGCGTTCTTATCGTTCCATGCTTCGCTAATTAATGTTTTATCCAACGGTTATTGTAGTCAATAGTACGACGGCTCTTTTCCATTGCCAGCCGACTTTTCTACCGCTTCTGTTGTTGCACTGTTAGCCGCTGTACGTAGAACAGGTACTTCCGCATCAGCTCACCAAGGGCAAACAATTGTCGCTAGCCGGAAGTCTTAGTCCTGAAACCAAATTTATCAAAAAAGGCCGTCATCTAAACCAAATGAAGAAGTAAGCTTCACCACTTTGTTCACACAGTTTAAACCATTGACTGGTGCGCCTCTATTCAATATCTCGCTACACAATACACATTTTCGCCTGTGGTGTCCGGATCAAGAGCTTAACGCTATACCGACGTAATATTTAGATTAATGCTTAAGACGAGAGAAAGAAAAACGTGTGAGTTATACTATCGATTACGTGCCAACTACCTGCGCGCTGAGTCAACGCCGTGTTACTATATAGGTCAAAGAATGAAGGTATATCGGGCAATTGGAACAACTTACGCTCACTTCCGCCGGGACGACTCGCTGGCCGTCGGCGGCGGCGGCGGCCCGCGCTTGTGCAGATCCTCCAGGTAGCCCAGGATCATCTGCGAGCGCTCGGCATGCATGTGGCTCAGCACCAGGTAGCGCTTGTCGTTGCGCAGGATGTCCTCGATCTCGCGCAGGTGGTTCAGGTTCTCCCGGTACGTGTCCCAGCTCTTGTGGGTGATGAACTTGCACTCGTGCAGCAGCTCGCGGAACGACAGCTTCGCGTTCATCGCCTTGTCCTTGAGGTACTCGCGGAACTCGCGCTCGCACTGTGGAGTTGAACAAAGCAGGTTAGGTTGAAGGTTTGAACGGAACTCGCGTGACTTCTCTTACCCGTTCGCTGCTGTTGTACTTCAGGTAACGGGGATCCTCCCGAATGACCTTTTTGATGTCCTTCCATTGGGTTGTCAACTCGAGTGAAGAGATTTCGTCCAGCATTTCGCGGAACTTGTCACGCTTTTTCTTCACCAGGTTGCTGATGTGGTCGTTGAACAGTCTGAAATAAGGCAGATATTGATCACTTCTGCAAGAACCCAACCCTTGAACCGAACTTACCCCTCACGATCCTCGCGATCAAGCAGCTCGACCAGCTCCCAGCGGTGATCCTTCTTCAGCTGCTTCTTGACCTCCTTCCAGGTGAGCTCGGCGTTCCGTACCAGATCCGCTAGCAGTGCGTTGAAGTGACGAATCGCCTCGTCCCGCTGGTGGTGCTGCCGCTCCTTGTCCCGATCCCTAAGGTGGGTCGCCAGCGTACGCTGGACTTCTTTCTCACGCTCTTTAATACTTGCCTCGGCGCGGAGTCTTCTCTCGCGCTCCTTCTGCTGCCGCTCGGCTTCGTCGTCCGACGTCGGCGCTCGCTCGCCGTCCTCCTGTGTATCGAAAACCCCCTTTGTTAGATCCCACTACCTCGTCAAACCAACTGAACCTACCTCATCGAGACCCGCGTACTCGATCCGATCCGTGGACGATCCGCGCCGATCGCTCGATCGCTTGTCCCGCTTCTTGCGATCCTTGTCCTTGGCGCGCTTCTTCTCGTCCTTGAGGATCTTGATGTGTTCCTCGAAGAGGTCTTCACGTACGGCAGGGTCCGAAATGGCCCGGTATCGGCTGTCCGACTCCAGCCGCTTGCGCACATCGTGGAAGCGGCTGTGACGCGTAATTTCGCTTCGCTCGCGCAGCATCCCCAGGAAGTCTTTGCGAATCTATACAAGCATGCATGTTCAGAGGTTGTTGGAATTTGATGAAAAGAAGCAGAAAGAGGAAGGCTAGAATTAGTAACTAGGAACGTACAAGTGACCCTTATAGCTAACCTTATCAGACAACAGTGAGATCAAAATGTTTGAACTTTTAGCAAACTTCAAACATTTCACCTGAAACTTACGGAAGACACCAAGATTAGGCTGCAACAAAGAGTGATTATTCGCCGAAACAGAACAATAGCAGATGAACAGCTGTACCAACAAAACCACACAAGCTTCCCAGCTTTGGAGCAGGTTCGTGGTACAGCTGTTCGCAGTTGACCACAAGAGTCTCCACACGCCAAAAAGAAGGGGTCCATGATCTCGCTTTCAAAAAAGGGGGATTTTTTGTTGGTTGATTGTTACAATGTGACAATGTGTGTTCGAATAGTACCATTGCTTTCTCTCATCATCCAGAGGCCAGCCGGCTTTGCTTTTGGTAGGTAGGGTAGCGGAGAGTCGTGCCCAACACTAGACAACCACCACGACACACGACACAGAAGAGGACGCACAGCCAACGCCCAGAAGTGGTGCTGCTCCGACAGGATCGGCGTCGACGACGCAGGACAAGATTCTGCAGCTGCTGAAGGTGGTGGTGGTGGTGGTGGTGGT
Organism: Culex quinquefasciatus; assembly: GCF_015732765.1. Lineage (NCBI taxonomy): Eukaryota > Metazoa > Arthropoda > Insecta > Diptera > Culicidae > Culex > Culex quinquefasciatus. The sequence goes on from NC_051862.1 coordinate 86,268,487, forward strand.
GGGAGACTGCAGCTGTGCGAACACCTGCTGGAGTTATATAACGTTGGATAACAAAGGTTGGCATACAGTATGATTTGATCAGCGAATGAAAAAGGGGAGAGATACTACAGTGGATATTCGGCTTAACGCTAAGAATGCATGCTAGATTCATACGGTGGCAGGCGGGAAAGATTTATAGTTTTCAACTGTGTATTTTTAGCAAACAATAATGCGCAGCACAATTCGAGCGTAAAGTGCGCTCATTGTCAAAGGAATCGTACCGCTAACTTTCGCAGATGCGCTACTTGTTTTATTTCTTCACACACGATAAGAATATTGTAGATTATCCCGACCAAGATGATGCTCTTTCATACACATGCAGCAAACATTCCAGATCGTGAAGAGAAGTTCATAACCAAATTGGCGACTGATTATTGTAGTATCCTTCAGACCGAACCTGAGACCGATAAGGGCATCAAACCATGTGAGGTAAAGTAATTCCGCCTAATCTAAGTTTTCAGACTTTTCCCCGACTTTTCCAGAAAACTCAATTAGGCATTTTTTTTTCTCTAAAGCAGCGATTCTCAACCTTTTTCTAGGCTGGTACCCCCTCCCATGTAAATCAAGTAGGCCCGGTACCCCCGTTGAGAATCGCTGCTCTAAAGAATGATTTCAAACAAAAAACTCTCTATAAGAAAAGTCAATATCAACGACCAAAAAAAATCTAAATTGATTTTAAAAAATCCAACAATTGGCAATTTTCGTAAACACAGGAACTGAACAACAAATAAAAAAAAATACTTCAAAAATGGAAATTCAGTATTATGATTCAGAGTAGAAACACAAACAATTAATCCTTGAAAAAAAAAATCGAAAGTTCAACAATACTTATAACTTTCATGTTATTTTATAAATTGGCAAACGTATAGCACAGACAAACAGACGGGACACTCGAGTTCGGAACCATCGTCCTTCAATAACCGAGCCATAACGGTTATTTCAAATGCAATTTAGCTTCGGCATCTACTCACCCGGCGCTGATGGCGCTGCTGTCGTGACAGCTCGCCCGTCTTTCCTCAGTGTGTGTAATGCGAGGTGTAATGTGTTTTTGTTGTTGTAAAGTTGAGCGTGAGCACGTGGCAGCAAATGAAAACAAAAATATGACAGAATTCAGGAATTCTAACGGTGATCCACAATCCAGGCTTTGCGAGACAAGATTGAGGCAGTTTCGACCAGAGTCAGATGAGCGGCTGACTAGCGAAGACATACCCTTTGCCCCACTATTAACCCGATAGGCCTGCCGCTGCCGAGGCTGCTGATGAGGCGTCCGCTACTACGGAGGAAGCCAGATTGTGTGGTGAAGTCATCTCTTTCGAAGCAACCTTGGAGCAATTGCTGCTTAGATTGCTGCTGCTGGTCGTCATTTTGGCGATGTTGCGTCGATCGTGAGCGCCACTCAATCTTCATCCACAGTTGTTCTGTTTCAACTTAACTACTCCGTGGACACGTTTCCCGCGGATGTTTCGAAACGCCCATCGTTGGGATAAATTCCGGTAGATTTGAATTGATTTTTTTTCTATTTCGGCGGCCACTACTGGTGTTTTCGTGACTTATATCTTGTTGATCAGGTGTAATCTTGTTGATCAGGTGTAATGTGTAATCAGAAGTAATGTTGGACAGTTTTTGGGAGCAACGGGGAGGACCAGTGGTTTGGTCTCTGTCGTTGCGGTTGTAATGCGTCGTTGCTGATGCTGCCGCATGGTTTGGCCGTCATCTTCGGCCGTCGGTGTTAATGTTTATTTTTATTTCATCGAGTACTGAAGATAAGCAACAACAACATTATTTAAATCAGCTGTTGATGTTTACAATCGTTAAGGCTTGATTGTCTCACGCATACACTGACATGACACATGACATTAATGGGTTTGTATAGGTATGTTTGGGCTGCGCTTCGGCATAAGCTCACCAGGCAGCGCTGGCGTCGCCGTGATTTGGTGGTTTGATGAAGGACGATGATTTTCAAAAATTATTTGTATAGAGAGTCACGTCTGTTTGTCTGTGCGTATAGTTTTGAATACATCGTTTCAAACGGAAATGGCAAAAGGTTAAAGATAACTGAATCTAAAATTTCATTCCTATTTTTCCCACTTATTTTAAGATTTTTTTTGAAGAGACAAATTTAAAAAAAAAATTAGCAATAACTCAAAATTTCTTGGATTATTTTTTTTTCCAGGTTAACATTTTCTTTATGTTTTCAAAATGAGTTTTTCAATTTTGGATTTTATTCGATATTTAAGTTTTCCGAAAGCTGAAAGTAATGCTTTATCTCTAGAAAGTAATTTACCCATACTCACAAAAAAAGTTCAAGGGCAACATTTGATAAAAAATATATTTGGAATTACTGAATAAATTTATTTAAACAATTAAAAATATTTATAAAAAGAAACCATTGTCAAACTCAAGTTGGAATCTGTTTTTAAATATTCTATCTATGTGACAAAATAAAATAGAATCATAACTCTAAGCTGGGCATAAGGCTCTATTTTTATTTAGTTTTTTATTAACTTTACCTCTTGTTGATAAACAGAAATAAATAGAGATCATTTGATTCATAAAAAATATTATGAAAATCTGTGTCAACTGCATCCAACATTTATTAAGATTTTGAGTGCCTTAAACAGCTTTTCGATACTCAAATATACTGCCCACCATTGAAAAAACGGCTAATATCCACTTTTGACAAAAACGAGATATTAGCACCGGGTGATAGAGGATGTTCCAACGCATCTTCTGGAACTTGAATTTTGCTGAAATATTGTTTGGACTTGGCTGCCGATGCGAAACACCAAACGGCTAATATGCCACTCTTATGGGAAATTGCCTTGGCGCAGATTTTGTGACAAACACTAAAACGCGTTTTTCTCGGAATACTTGATTTGGCATAATAGCCGAATTTTCAATAGGGACGTGGCGTTACATCGTGCTGCCACCTGGTTTTTTTAAGCGCAAGAGTGGAAAAGTGCTGAGTCATCGTCTAAAAATAGACGGCGTCCTATCTCGCCCAGCAAAATGAAGTCGATAAAGTAGTCGGTTTCGATGAGAAAAAGTGGAAAACGTGGTTTAAAAATAGCGACGCCATCCCCCTATTATGGGCAGTATATTGAAATAGGGGGATGGCGTCGCTATTTTTAGACCACATTTTCCACTTTTTCTCATCGAAACCAACTACTTTATCGACTTCATTTTGCTGGGCGAGATAGGACGCCGTCTATTTTTAGACGATGACTCAGCACTTTTCCATTCTTGCACTTAAAAAACCAGATGGCAGCACGATGTAACGCCACGTCCCTATAGTGAAAACAACCTTAAAGAAGAATGGGCGAATTTGGTCCAAGGATGTACACGAACGGGACCAACTTTTTTCGAAAGATCTCGCCGAGACATGAAAATAGTCTTCTGGACCAACTCTATAAACCCCGGGGTTCAAAAGTTACAAGTTGTTGAAGTTTGAGCATTCCCGCATAAAGATTTCTGATGAACTTACAGTAAATTTTAACGTTACAAAACGATAAAATATATTGTCATTTTGACAGTGTTTTAACAGTAGACAGCATCGTTTTTTAAGATAATTTGCGTCGTATTTTGGGATTTTACCATAAAAAAGGGGGGTTGTTATGCACCGGTACCATAAAAATTTCGAAATTTTTCCATACATTTTTTTTCCAAATACGACGCATTTTACTGTTAATCTAATGTTGCATTTTTCATCCAAAACTCGCCCTGACAATATGAAACATCATACATTTATAATAAATACAGCAAGCATTACAATGGATTGCACAGTCAATTTACAGTTCTTCATAGTTTTTTCCATACTAAATAGTACTGTTTAAACTATATTCGTACAATGAAATAAATAATAACTACAGTAGTTTTTATTGTTTTTTATACTGTTTATTTTTTATTCCTCACTAAATGATGCTGCTAAAACTATTTACACACAGTAAAAGGAATCCTAAATACACTTCTTTTGATAGTAATTAGTGAGTTTTTTTTAAATTACTCTTTAATTTCACTTAATTTTGCACTTTCTTTTCGCGTCGTTTTCTTTGGTAATTCCGGTTCAATCTCGTCATCGATTACACCGATCGATGTAATCGGTACACGTTCCTCCTCGGGTCCTCGGGACATTGCACTCCATCCGTAGATTCCTAACTGCCCAGCAGTTTGTGTTTGTCGTTCCTGTCGTCTGGAAACATCGGGTCAATTCGGTGATGTCCTCAATTCTGAAATTATAAACACTCAATTAAAAACAATCTACACTTTCTCCATCCGACACAACTTACGTATAGCTATTTGTCTCCAGAAGTACGGCCGGTTCGAAGTGCTTCTTCAGCGAGAGATTTCACTTGTTGCACGTCGTTGCGCTATGGTATCGCCTAACCCTCGTTGCACTGCCGGCAGTTTGAGTCCAGTGCGTCTGCACATCCCTAACAAACACCAGGAACGGAACGCCGACAGCGATCTGGAATTCCCACAGCCGGTGCCGGTTCTGTAGCAGCCAGAAAATCAGGAGAGAAAATCAATCAATTAAAGATAATTCACCTAAAAACTAAGCAAAAACACATATATTATTGTTCACACAAAATATCCGGGACAAAACTAGATGGTAGCAACACAAAAGGCTCGAATCGCGAGACGCGAAAAATTGGGAACATTGGGGTGAAATGGTTTATTCAACTTTTTTAAAGGCTAAAAGTAATCAATTTAGTTAATATTAGATTAATCTTAGCATGCAAATTAGTTGGAAAGTATATACAAAGCCTTCTCCCAACAAATACTGTTCAAATAGAGCGGTTTTTTTTTTAATTTTCCAAAAGTTAAATGTACAATTTTACCCCTATGTGCCTCATCTTTGGAGGTTTTCGCGAGTCGCGTTCTGTGTACAAACGAAAATAAATTGAATCCGTAGTTTTATTGTTAATTTGATTTTGGTTAACCGCGGTGAATTTTCTTGTAATAATTCGAACTGTCAAAAATCCACCAAAGCATATATCGCATTGATCACCCAAAAAACTGTGGTAGAAAAGTATCCACCGGTAGATGCTTTGGTGGATTTTAGACAGTTCGAATTATTATTTCAAGAAATTCCACCGCGGTTAACCAAATCAAATTAACAATGCAACTCGTATGTTTAGGCGAACAGCGCGCCGCCCGGAAAATATCTCCTGCTGCGTAGTTGGATTCCGAATAACCGTAAATTTCCAAAGTAAAAAATCCATTACCGTTAAAACTCACCCTAAGTTGCTAAAAATTTTGAACATCTCTTAGCCAGATTTGTCTCTCGGAAGGTTTGTCCAACCGTTCGACACTTTGCAAGCCTTAAAGTGGCCATGATGGGTGCCGGGAATGCCGCAGCAGGAGCGGACCGTCCGAACAGCTCCACCCGGTGAAAGAAGTCCCTGTTAGAGAGAAAAAAACACTAAAAGTTTGTTTATGTATTTTTCTCAAACTGGAAAATTGATGCTGCTTCGGGGAAGGATACGACGACGCAGGAATCTACGAATAATCCCGGACGTGCGAACGGTCTTGTTTTTTTTGCAAGCAGTGAACATAATGTTTAATATTTGGCACCCTCCGCAAAAGTCAAACCAGTACCAGTTGCTGGCGGATCTTTTTCCGGAAAAGACCTTTGAGAAGGCTGCCGAAAAATGTCAACAAATCACTTGATGCATTGGAAATACAGGAAATACATCGAACGCGGCTGGCAACTTTTTCCAAACCAGGCCCGTGATACTGACGTAGCTTGCTGAAGCCGCCACCAAATATTTGGTGGCGCTGTTTCGGGAATAACATTTCAGAGGGTCACAAATCAAAATATAATAAGTCTTATTTAATTTTTTGGAAAATAATCCTGTAGCTGCTCATATTGATTCTTTTCATTAAAATAAACCATAAATGCCGCCAACAACAATATATGTTTAGCATCAGGTCTCAGGAAAAGCTTCCCAGCAGGTGTCTATTTCAAATCCTCTGAAATGTCTTCCGCAAATTCTTATTTGGCCAATGAACTTACAGATCATCATAATGTTAATTTAAATCTACAATTTGAGGCGGTTGAGCTCAACCATGTTGTTGGGAAACCTTAAGAGCGAGTCCACGAACATGGCATAGCCCATTGTTAGGGACGTTGTGGGGCTTTACAAAAAAGCATGTTTTTGAGTCAAACAAACCAACTTCTATGGTACCCCGTGGTTTCAATGTGTTGGTAAATTTTCGACAAGAAAGCCAGAACAGCTGTTTTTAGACATAAAAGTTCAAATTTAGAAACTAATGTTGTTGTTTTGCGTCTATTCCTACTGAAACAAATTAAAAAATATTCAAATATTGTTCAAAAACATTGCTAAAATCACTTATCAATTCACCCCATGTGTCTCGATTTGCCCCGGATAATGATACACATTTAATTTTATTTTAACTAACGAAACAAAAATAAAGAAAAAACATATTTTCGTCCTTTCGATTTTGCGCCCTTTTCGTCATGTTACTCCCCATAATTTTGACACTAGACACCAAAACTTTGGTACTTTTAAGGCTTCAGTGACATTGTATGCAGATGACAGCCGAAGCATCCGCGTGTTCCAAACCGATCCGCACACGCACAAATTATCTTCAACCGACGACAACGATGGAAACTGCCACGGAGGTGCGAGCGGCCTGAACAACCGTACACGGCCGCATCCAACTTCTCCACCATCCAAATACTTACCTTAAGTCTTTGAAGTCGCCGGATGTAGAAAATCCCCAATTACACGCGGAAAAACGAATCGAACACAACGAAAGAACATGCTGCAAGCACGCGCGAGTGAAAAAAATGACAGCTCGCTTCAATCATGGTGCGTTCGTTTCATGAGCGTCGGCTGCACATAGATTCAGAATCATGGTGCGTTCGTTTTGTGATCCTTGTTCCTTGTGTTTTTTTTTAATTTTGAGTAAAAATGTTGAAATGTTGAATTGTTTAAATGTTTAAATGTTTAAATGTTTAAATGTTTAAATGTTTAAATGTTTAAATGTTTAAATGTTTAAATGTTTAAATGTTTAAATGTTTAAATGTTTAAATGTTTAAATGTTTAAATGTTGAAATGTTTAAATGTTTAAATGTTTAAATGTTTAAATGTTTAAATGTTTAAATGTTTAAATGTTTAAATGTTTAAATGTTTAAATGTTTAAATGTTTAAATGTTTAAATGTTTAAATGTTTAAATGTTTAAATGTTTAAATGTTTAAATGTTTAAATGTTTAAATGTTTAAATGTTTAAATGTTTAAATGTTTAAATGTTTAAATGTTTAAATATTTAAATGTTTAAATGTTTAAATGTTTAAATGTTTAAATGTTTAAATGTTTAAATGTTTAAATGTTTAAATATTTAAATGTTTAAATGTTTAAATGTTTAAATGTTTAAATGTTTAAATGTTTAAATGTTTAAATGTTTAAATGTTTAAATGTTTAAATGTTTAAATGTTTAAATGTTTAAATGTTTAAATGTTTAAATGTTTAAATGTTTAAAAGTTTAAATGTTTAAATGTTAAATATTTGTTAATTTACGGATTTGTTGATTTGAATTGTCCGCTGATTGGAATGCTCGCTAATTCGAACGAATTCTAATTAAAAAGCACTCAACCGTCAATGCCAGTTATCAAACTGATGTTGACGTTTCAACACCATTGTTCGACAATTTCCGAACACGTGGTTTCAAGCTTTTGACAGCTGTCGGTTGTTCCAATTAGCGAATTTGGATTTTCTCATTCGAATTCAGTTCCATTCGAATTAGCAAATCCGCTCTGTACTATCCAGACTCGATTATCCGATGTCTCGATTATCCAAAGTCTGGATTATCCAAAGTTCCGATTATCAGAAGATTTTTTTTTCGTTTTTTCTTTTTCTTGATTTTAAATAACATTAAATTCGAGTTCTGCGACACCATTTCAAGCAAAACAATGTAAATGAGCCAAAGCAGAATTGTAAATATAGATTCTGTCCTGCTCGTTCCTAATGTAAACATACACTGACGTAAGCAGGATAGACTGTTTGTTTATATTTTAATATTTTAATATTTTAATATTTTAATATTTTAATATTTTAATATTTTAATATTTTAATATTTTAATATTTTAATATTTTAATATTTTAATATTTTAATATTTTAATATTTTAATATTTTAATATTTTAATATTTTAATATTTTAATATTTTAATATTTTAATATTTTAATATTTTAATATTTTAATATTTTAATATTTTAATATTTTAATATTTTAATATTTTAATATTTTAATCTATATATATAAAAAATTTCGATGGTTTTGTTCGAACGCGAATCAGTTCACTACGGAGCGTCGGATTGAGGTGCTCTTTGTTGCGTTGGGATCGTATATGTCCAAGGAAGGTTTATATGCTAAAAAATTCTACTTTGGCCACTCTGGAACCGATTCCGGAGCATCTGCAGATTGTATGGGAAAATTTACGTAAAATCAAATTTTGATCACAGGAGGCTGAATTAGCAAACAAGCATTAAACGTCAGGAAAATTAAAAAGGGCAAGACGAAGTTTGCCGGGAAGAGCTTGTATTTTAATATATTAATATTTTAATATTTTAATTAAATATTTTAATATTTTAATACTTTAATATTTTAATACTTTAATATTTTAATACTTGAATATTTTAATATTTTAATGTTTTAAGATTTAAATATTTTGATATTTTAATATTTTTTTGTGGAACAGTTTAATATGTAAAAATTCAAGTATTTTAATGTTTTAATGCTTAAGTTTTAAAAATAATTTGATTTGGTTTGATTTGAGATTTTCACAAAATCGTTTGTGAAGTTTTGTATTTAAAATATAACTCGTTTTTAAATACTTTTATTACTTGATTCAAATTATTAAAAAAAAAAGTTCACATTACGCAACTATAACATTACAATGAAACTTACTGTAACAAAAAATTGGAAAAAATGCATTATGAGATTTCCAATACAAAATCCATAATATTTGCTGTATTAATGAATTGTATAGTAGCTTCATCGCCATTCCAGTAAAGTTCGAAAAAGTCAACAATAAACTTCCCATAAATATTACAATATGTATTGTAATTGGATGGTTTTAACAGTGCAAATCATCATACATTTTTATGCGGGTTTTGGGTAAAAATGTACGAAAAATCGTATTTTTGCTATTTCTAAAATAATTTCTAAAATCTCTGTTTCATTATGGATTTCGATTTTCTTGACTTCATTCGACGCGTATCAGCAAAAACTATGAATTCTGATATGTCTGATATGTCCCGCATGGCTTCAGTGAGTATGGTAGACTACTATGCTGATGTGTTGGAGTGTCCTGGGTTCTCCTAGGACTCCCTGGAGTTAAGACCTGTGGGTCTACTACCGTAACAAGCAAAATGTCGACCGGTTTTGACAACGGAACATACCCACATAGCTTCAGTGAGTGTGGTAGACTACTTTGCTAATGTGCTAGGATATCCTGGGTCATCCAAGGACTCCCTGGAGTTATGATCTGTAGAGCTACAGTCGTAACAAGCAAGAGGTCAACGGTTTTTGACCCCGGAACATACCCGCATAGCTTCAGTGAGTGTGGTAGACTGCTTTGTTAATGTGTTGGGATGTCTTTGGTCATCGTAGGACTCCCTGGAGTTATGATCTGTAGGTCTACGGCTGTTACAAGGACTCCCTGGAATGGTCCAGAAGCCTACTCACTGAAACCATGCGGGTATGATCAGTGGTCAAAAACCGCCGACATCTTGCTTGTTACGGCGGTTGATTCACCGGTCTTAACTCCAAGGAGTTCTCGGATGACTCAGATCATCCCAATAAGTTGTTACAACATTGCACTGAAGCCTTCCATACTCACTGAAGCAGTCTGGGTCGGATCCGGTTTCAAAACCTTGAAGTTTCGATTTGTTTATATGGGATGCCTCTTGCACAAACGGTTCAAACGGATAAAAACAAGAGAAATCATGTTTCAATCATGCTAAGACATATCAGAACTCAAAGTTTTTGCTGATACGCGTCGAATGAAGTGAAGAAAATCTAAATCTATAATGAAACAGAGATTTTATAAATGATTTTAGAAATAGCAAAAATACGATTTTTCGTACACCCAAAATGCTCAAACTTCAACAACTTGTAACTTTTGAACCCCGGGGTTTATAGAGTTGGTCCAGAAGACTATTTTTCATGTCTCGGCGAGATCTTTCGAAAATAGTTGGACCCATTCGTGTACATCCTTGGACCAGCTTCCATGCAAATTTGCCCATTCTCCTTTAACGTTAGTTACCCCGCCCGTGTGGATCAATCGGACCGCGCACTGGACTCACAATCCAGAGGTTGCTGGTTCGAATCTCGCGGCGGGCGATCTAAAATTCTTTGTGTAAATATGGGTATCCGGCACCGTCGCTCCGCGCCGTACTCAAACACTTAGGAGCCCAGGGCGGCGAAGTACTTGTAGTTAAAAGGAAGACACTAGTGGTTGGTACTAGCAATGGTGGCCGACAGCTATAAAGTCAACTTCGTCGTTTACTAAAGCAGAATTGAGAATTGAAAATTGTACAAAATATTACAAAATTATTCAAGAGTTAACATTAATTTTCAAGCAAGGATGCTTGGAATTCCCTACCTTTTCCCGATTTTTTGCGGATTTTGAGGAATTCCCGACTTTTTCCTGACTTTCCCGATTTCCCGATTCGAGTGGCCACCCAGGCCTAATAGGACCTTTTGAAAAAGTAAGCGTGAATTAAAAATAGGAAAAAAAATCATTCAGTGAGAATTATTTATAAATCGCAAAAAAATATATAGTATTGTTTTGAGTCAACATTTGCGGAACATTTGCAGAAATTTGCAGATTGCAATGAAACTTTGTAGACACGTTATCTTAGGCCTTCTTCTTTTGTATATGGAGTCAACTGTACTCGAACATGACATTTGAGAAGGGCGTAAGTTATTTACATATTTTCGTATTTTGTAATTTAAAAATTACTGTATCTCGAAGCCGTTGCATCGTATGTATCAAAAAGTGGTCAACGACAAACTTGTATGAAATTGGACGGGCTTTCTAAAAAATAAAACTGAAAAATACACGTCACTATCATGAGATTTTTTTTAATATTTAGGTTTAAAAGTTAAATTTGAAGGTGATGTCACGATTTTTTTCGTTCAAAATTTTTGAGGAAAAAGCCTAAAATGTTACAAAAAGACTCACGAAAAATGCAGGATGGTATGTCTCTCCTAAAAAAATACAAAAACCATTTACTTAAACTGTTTTTTTTTTTTTTTTTTTGAAAAGTGGTCTAACCGTCAAAATGTTCAAAAACCGATAGTAAGAATCGGTTCCCCAGACAATTTTACATAAAAGTCTCCATATTGACCTTTGTGTTCTGTCCAATTCTTGTGAAGATACAGCGGTTTTAACCCTCTAACGCCCAGAACTGTTTGCTTATCGTAAAAATAGTAAATGGCTTAATTTTGGTACAATAATGCAGGAAATACTTTACTTTGACTCACAAACATCGAATTGAGGCAAAAAAGTAGAATTTGAAGTGGTGCACCAGAGCTCCATCAGGAAGATGAGCAACTTTTTTTTTAACCACAAAATCTCGTTTTCTTCAAATCTATTGGTTCATTTGTTTGAAAACGCTTCGAAATGTGTTAAAAATTACTTATTCTTTGCTGTAAGACCATATTTCTGAAGTATTAACTACAAATTCTAAAATTTTGCATTTTCAGGTTTCTTGATTGGCTCATTCAAAACCCACAAACAACCATTTTCATGAAAAATGAGGAAAATAATAAAATTATCGGTCTAATAACAATGTTTTGTCTTGTTTATGAATAGTCAAAACGTTTATAAACTTTTGTTTTGATAAAAATAAGCTTTTTCTGTAATTTAGAAAAAAGTGCTCCTGAATATTTAGTTGCTCATATGCCTAGGTGGTGCTCTGGTGCACCAAATGAAAAAGGTTGAAAAACACTTAAAACCGGTCCAAACTAACAATGTTATTCACAGGGGTTCTTGTCCAAGGTTCAAATGATAGCAAAACATTTTTTGTTTCATAAAATTTTGTGTTTGGTATTTTTTACGGGCTTTCGAAAACAGGTCTTATTTATTTTCCTAAAATTGGCCCATTTTTGTTTACATTTCACACTGTAACTTTGCTTGTGCTTAACCAAATTTGATGAAATTTGGGGAGATGTTAGTATACATTCTACATGAACACCTGCAACTTAAAGCATCATGAAAAATTGTGTCAGTTCCGAGATATTTGAATTCAAAGTTTTGGTGCTCTGGAGTAACCATGGGCGTGAGAGGGTTAAAAATAAAAATGTTGAAAAAATAGGGTTTTTGCTATTTCTAAATGACAGGCATGATTTTTCAGCCTCGAAAATATTTTTACCGGAAAGCTCGTCCGATTTCCTATAAATTTGCCTATAACAGCATCTGAATTAGGTATGCAATCGAATGCTCATAACAGAGAATAGTATACAGCCGGGAAAGGAGGCGTCTTACCGGTTTCAGTGGCCAAGAAACCACCACCTCTGGTGGTAAAAATTACGAGCTACGCCAGGATGAGAAGTGTAATGTCGTCGTGCACAGTCAGGCCAAGATACAAGCTGCTGCTGACACCGTTTGGGATCAAAATGCTGTATCTCTCCGAGGAGCGTTTTGAAACCGGGCGGACTTGATTGCGATCAAATTGGAGTTCTATACCCACTATAGAAGAACTGGATGCTGTGGAGATGCAATTCATCAAGCCTCCTCGGAAACCCCGTACATTGTTACGTTCCCTAAGGGGTACACCAACCAAAAGCGGCTGAGTGAAATCAAACGCTTGAAAGCATTACACAGTGCACCAACTGCTTGCAGCTGGGTCAAGGTACCAGGAACTTTCATCTCAAGGTCTCCTCTCCTTCCGCCTTGGAGGTCAAACAAAAAATCAAACCATCCACATTAACGAACCCCGGGTCTTTTGTGGTCTCTATTGCAAGTTTCTGCTCGAACCTAGGAGTCCGAAGGCTTGAACGGGGAGAGCACCCAAACCTCTTTCTACTCCAAGGAACCTTCCACCCCAGTGTTTGAACTGACGACCTTTGGATTGCGAGTCCAACCGCCGCCAGCGATTCCACCGGAGTAGGTTTGGTGACGACTCCTACACCTGGAAACGACTTAACGGCCTAACAACCAAGGCCGGGACCGACATTTTACTTCCTCATCCGATGGAAGGTTGCAGCAGATGGGAATCGAACCCAGAATCATCCGCTTACAAAGCGGACAGCGTAACCATTCGGCCACGCACTGCCTTGGAGGTATTGCCGGCGATATCGCCAGTGTTTTTTGGCTGCTTCCTGTTTCAGAGGTTACTTCCTGCGGGAAATGGTTTTGGATCTTTGGATGACGGGAACCGCGCTCGGCAACGGAGGAAAATCCGCCGAAGTGAACGCAGGTACCGCCGGATTCCCTTTGTCCGTCTTCCAGATGATCGGCTTCGGTTTTGACGCCTGTTGCCGTCATCGAATGAATATTATGAATTATTCTGCTCGTTTGGGGCAACTGCGTTCCAGACCTTCGTGAGACCCAGCGCCTCCACAGTTATAGCACCTCTCCTTGAAGTGACAGGCCCCATAACCCAAATGCAAGCAATTCTTGCATTGTGTCACGTGAGATCTGCTGTTCCGGTAGGCCTCCCACCGGACGATGACTGGACCCACCCTCTTCACTGTACTCAGCTCTTTGAGACTGGTATGTCCCTTGGGGAAGAGAACGACATGGTCGTTTCTTAAGCGTTTCTATATGGAATTTTTCGTTTTTCGTGGCTCGATGAACGCTGGAAACCTGGATCAGAAAGCATTAGCTATAACAAACGATAAACCAAAACTATAAATCTTTCAGCTCTGCCACCCACATCAAACAACGCCTCCCAACTCCAGGCCGGAGCTGGATTCCCGCCCTAACGTCCACACTATCTCAGTATTCTGTACAGTCCTCAAAACATCGCAACAATCGTAGTCATCTGGGGCAGAGACCCCAAAAACACCCCGTTGGCACTAACCTGCTCCCGGCGGTTCTGCTTGTCCTCCTTTTCGCGCTTCCGCACCTCCACGATGAACTCGTTGAAGAGACTTTCCCGCTCGCGGATCTTCTCAATCACCTTGAAGCGGTCGTCCTTGCCGTACCTTTGGGCAAACTCACTGAACGAAGATCTGGGGAAGGGAAAGAGGACGGGTTGAAATGTTTGCGATTCTCTTTAGGCGTTTTAAGGGGGTGAACTCACTTTCCGTGCAGGTTGACCGCCTCCAGCAGCGATCGGTACTCTTCGCGCTTCATCTTCATCTTGTTTTTCTTCTCCTTGCGCTCCTCTTCGGCGCGATCCTTGACGTACTTTTCAAACACCTGTTTGCGCTCCTTCGATGTGAGCAGCAGGTAGCGCGGGTCGAACACGATCTTGTGCAGCTCCTTTTCCCAGGTGCTGAACGCGGACACTTCCTTCTCCTTCAGCATCTCCTTGAAGGACTTCATGCGCACGTCCAGCGGCACAAGGGCGCGCTCACGCGAGGCACGCGCTTCGGCTTCCATGGCGAGGGCCTCCTTTTCCGGATCGTTTCCGCCCTTCGAAGCCGATGCGGCCGTTTTGATGGCCGCTTCGACGTCGGTTTTGAACTTTTTGCTGGGCACTTCTTCGACCTCGTCGGTGCTGGATTCCGACTCGGACTGCTTCTCGACGACGTCCATCGCGATCGCGGTTGTTTTCGAGCTTTGCGCTGCGGCGGAGACGGCAGAGGAGGCGGCGGCGGTGGTGGCCACTTCGGTGGGTAGCTCCTTGGCGGGGACATTTCCGAGCAGCTGCTGGGGCGGAACGGAGATGGCTTTGTCCACGTCGGCACGCTCGCGGAGATCATCTGGACGTTCCCAGACGGAGGTCCGCGACGATGGGTTGTAGAAGAAGACGCGCCCGTCGCCGGTCCACACGACGCACCAGGGCGTTCCGCTGATCGGGGTGCTGGAAATCGGACGACTCTTGTCCAGCGGTTTGGCCGCTTTCGCTTTTTCCTCTTCCTCTTTTTTCTTCTTTTCCGCTTCGGCCTTTTTCTTCTTTTCGTCCTCCTGCTTTTCGCCGGCCTTGGCCATGAACTGGTTCAACTGGTCAAAGACCATGCCCGGAGCGCCTCCGATCTGTTGCAGACGAATGGGAGCGGCCGCGCCGGCCATTTGCGGTGGGAACTGCTGAATCTTGACGCCTCCACCCATCTGCGGTGCTCCTTGCAGTGGAGGAATGATTGGCATCTGGGGCGGAATTGGCGGAGCGATGAACGGTGGGATAACCTTTGGCTTCTGGCGAGCGTTGTAAACGGCTAGTTTGGCCACTGAAAGAAAGAATCGAAACGTAAGGGTTTTAACCATTCAAAAACAAACCTAAATCCAACTCACTCTCCATGTCCTTGATGGCCTGCGGCTTCTCCCAAACACTCTCGCCCTTGGACGCGTTGTAGTAGTACGGCCTGCCATCCGGAGCTTTGTGTTCGGTCCACTCGGACGCCTTCGCCGCCACTGCCGGATCAATTTCCGTGATTTTAATCTCGGCAATCGCTTTCGCGGGATCCATCAGCGGAGACGGTGCCGGTGGCCACTGGCCAGCCCCGGAAGCAGCTGCTGCAGCCGCCGCCGCAGCAGCATTCCAAGGTGGGAAATTGGAAAAGTTCGGCGGGGGCATTCCGAACGGTGGCATCGAACCCATCCCAAAACCGGGCGGCGGTCCCGAAAAGCGCGGCACCGAAGAGGCCAACGCAGGGGGCGTTCCGTTAGCTTGCATTTGCGAGACGACCGACGCGAGCGAGGGAATTTCCGGCTTCTGCTGAACCGGAGCCACTGTCGCCGCAGCCGCCGCCGCCGCTGCCTGCTGCTTATTCATGGCCTCAACTTCCGCCTGAGTCATAACCTGAACGTTCAATCCCTCCGGCCGGGTCCACGTCGTCTCCCTACTAATCGCGTGGTAGTAATACGACTTGCCCTCCGCCGTTTTCGTTTCAACCCACAGTTCCTGCGCCGGAGCCGCCGCCGGAGTGGCCAACAGTGGGACAGGATTCCCAAGCTGCATCCGGACCGCTCCCCCCGGCGGCATCTTCAACAGCGACGGAGGATTCGCCAGCAGTGGCACCTTCCCCCCGATGTCGTTAGCCATGGAAACCGGCATGCCCACGTCGATGGCCATCAGCGCCGGAACTCCTTCCGTTTTCGACTGATGGAGCAGCTGCTGAGGTTGCTGTGGTTGTACCATGGATACCGCCGGAGCCTCTTCGTTAATCGCCATTTCTACGTCCGATATCGCGTGTTCCGCCGCGACTGCAGGTTTCTGGGCTGCGTCCACTTCCGGCACATCGTTTTCACTAGTTTCCATCGGAGTTTTGGCCGGAAATGTGGGGAAATTTCACGGTTTTTTACCAAACTTTTGCCTCTCACTGACCAAACTTGAAAATGAACGCTGTCAAAACAAATGATTTTGCTCTGGGGTGGACCCAGGTGGTGAATTTTTGCTTGACCAGTGATGCCAGAAATGTCAATTTGTGGGGTTAGTTTTTGTCGAGGGGAGGACACATTGAGAAATTTTTAAAAAGAGATGTGAGCCGTTAACATGGAACTTTCGCAGCTGTCATGGTAAACTTTACAGAAGCTTGTCAGAAAGTTTAACTCCATGTGGCATTTTTCAATTTCTCGATAGCTGGCCTCTCTAGCTACCTTTGTCAGCTGCGGGTTTTGTTAAATAGTTACCTGTTGTCTAGGAATTTGTAAAATAGTTTCAGCTGTCAAAATGCGTATGCGCCCTTTTCATAGATGACAACACCAACATCGCCCCGATACCGAATTTAGAGAACGAACAATGGAATGACCCTTGACAACCAGATTAACAAATTCAACCACATTTAGATTTTTGGCTGTTATATGACTTGGCAAGATCTGGAGCTTTTTTTGAAAAGGACCAATAAACCAAATTTCCAGTTTTTGCTTTTTGGGTGTTTTTTGATACCCTTGACTCAAGGCGGTTTCAAAAACACCCAAAAAGCAAAAACTGGAAATTTGGTTTATTGGTCCTTTAAAAAAAAAACTCCAGAGATCTAGTCTGAGTTTTTGAGTTCAGATAAGTTGAATGTTGTGCAGATGGACCTCGAGCCGAATAACTACCCCGTTTTGCGTCGATTTCTAGGAATTTCTCACAAATTTTGTCAAATATATTTTTTAGTGTTGTGGTATGTAAACGTTTTATTTTGTAAAGTTTAGTACAGATAATTCCAGTGTAAGCAGAAAATAACATATACATAAGAGAGTTATCATTTAGCAAGGCACTTTCGCGCTGGTCCGCGATCCCTCTTCAGTGCGTCGTCGCATCCTCCGGGCGTTCCGCAAACGAAGTTCCACCCAGCATGGACAGATCGTGCGACGGCGCGTCCATCTTGAGTGCCGCCAGCCGTTTCTCGATCTCTTTGTCAAAATCGTTCAGCTGAGCCATCGTTGCGGGACCAGCACTGACCGTGGGGCTTGTTTTGGGTTCTTGCTGGACGGACGGGAGGACCGGCGTGACGTCGTTCGCTGGTTGGACTGGTTGAACGGCGATGTGGTTCTCCGCTAGCTTCATGTCGATCAGGTCGGACAGCTCCTGTTCCAGCTCCAGGTCGTCGATGTCGGTTTGCGGCGTGCTGATCATCGTCTGCATTTCGTCCTGCTGCTCCATGATCTCCTTCATTTCGGCCAGCGTGTCATCGACCGTGTCCAGCGTGATACCGGAGTTGGCAAAGGCGTTCTTGAGCGCGTTCGAACCAATCTTGTATGCTTCGATCACGTTGCGATCGGTCTGCGTGTCGTGAATCCTCGACAGCATCGTCTGCACATTGTCCAGGACGTTCATCTTTTTCTCCAGGTTCTTCTCGAGCAGGTGCTTCTTCTTGAGGTTTGACTTGGCCACCTGTTTCTTTCCTTGGGCAATGTTCTGCTTGACCAGCAGCAAAGCGCCGGAAACGTCCTGCTCCAGTTTGTCGATCATCTTGAGCAGATTTTGCTCGGTTTGCTCCAGATTGTAGATTGATCGCTCGATGTCGGTAATCGGTTGTGCTTTGGCTCCGGGTGCAGCGAACTTGAGAAGAACTCGCTTGTGATCGTGACCTTCGTCGGGGAGTTTCTCCGTGTACACACGTTGCTGGCAGGTCATGTGATGCAGAACAAGTTCCAAGCCATCATCCGTGAAACCCGAATCTTTGACAAGATCCTTCAACCCTTCCATCGACAGGAGAACGTTTAATATGTTTTCCTTTTGAATCAATTTCTCCAGTGCAACCGATTGACCCTGTAGAAGAAAATTCAGTTAAATTCCAAAACCCAATTTTAGTGCCAACTCCCTACCTTGACCACCTCCATGCACACAAACTCCGCCCCCTCGTCCACCCCACCCCCAACGATCTTCTCCTTAACCTTCCCGAACCCCCAGCCCAGCGGCCGCTTAACCAGCAGGTCCACCGCCCAGCCACCCCAACTGTCCTGCACCGGCCGTTGGAAGTCGCCCCTCCCAACCAGCTGACCCTCGCGCAGCATCTCCTCGAACACGGTCTGCAGGCAGTACGGAATCGTCCCCTTGCGCTTGAAGACCCGCTTTAGCTCCACGATCGAAACCGCGCCGCAGCCCTTGTGCTCGCAGTAATTCCGGATCATCTCCTTCCAGAATTTCATCTTCGAGTCATAATTTTCCGGGTTGATCGAGCGCACGCGGAACTCCGACAGCAGCACGCCCATCCGGGAGTCGTTTTGCCAAGTGTCTGGGTAGAAGGACTCCTCCAGTACGAACAGCGGCTGGGCGTTGGGCCCAACGGATTTGCGGGACATTTTGAAATCGATTCCTTCGATTCTAGCGGAGTAATGTGGAGAACACAGCGCAGAACGAACGACAAAACTTTGCAACTTTTTGAAATCGGTTTGTTTTTATTTACCTCAGTTTGACGGATGATGACACAAGTCGACATTGCATCGCTTTGTCAACTGTCCCAGATTGGATGTTGTCGCGTCTGTCGAATGGTAATAATCATGATTTTTGGAGTTGGACAGAATTTCCATGTTCAGCTCACGTTATCGATTCAAATTCGTTCTACAACATTGCCTTGGCGTTCTCGATTGCGAGATTCCTACTCGAAATTAGGTGTCCGAAGGCTTGATTGTTGAGACAAATTTGGTTAACCTCTTTTTACTAGAGGTGGGCAAAACCGCTCTTTTTTAGGAGCCGCTCATTTTCGTTCGCTCTTTAAAAAGAGCCGCTCTTTTGAACAGTTCTTTCGCTCTTTTTCAAAATTTGGATGAAATGGGTTTTTTCAAGAATCGTGTGATTTTATAAGTTATTCCACATTGGACTTTTATAAATTAGGCTGTACCAAACATTTTTTTAAGTTTATTATGTCCCTCAACTCTAGCCAAAGTAGCAAAAAAAAAAAAAAATAACAAGCCATGGTATAAACATTTTAATGAAAAAAAAAGTTTTAAAATGCATTGATTTCAAAATATCGAAGTATTGATGAACTTATTTTTTAAGCAAAAAAAAACTTTTTGCATTACTGTGCAAACGGAATTTCACAAAAATTCAATATATATTTTTGATCGATCCCAAAATGCTTTTTAATTTGTTTTCAGTTGATAAGACTTCTATTTCCATTAAAATTTGGAAGTTTTTTGAAAAAAATATTGTATTGCCCCCTGATTTTTTGGACCGCTTTTGAAGAGGAGTGGTGACATAAACTTTGAAAAATGTTTGTAACGGCCATATTTGATGAATAAAATAAATAAATCTGAAAACGAGAAGATGCCCTTGAAAACCATAGGTCTTGGTGGTCTCTATGTTAAGATTTTACTCAAAACTATAAATTCGAGTAATTGAATGGCATCCAAACTGAAATCTAAGATGCTGGAAAAATTGCTATTGATTTTAAAATTGCGTTTATTTGTGAAAGACTAATGTTGATATTTTATTTGGAGAAAATATTATGTGAACTCTTCTCTACATTCGGATTTAATAGATAAGGTCTATAAACGCTAACGGTTAATCGGATAAAATGATTATTTTGACAAATTATGCTATTTAAAATGCTCAAATTTGTATTCCAGTATTACTTTAATTTACAATCAGTTGTACAATGAAAAGTTTATTTGATTTTGTTTAGAAAATCATTTACTTTTGGGATTAAATTTCATAAGCATTGAAATTTTTGAAATTGAATTTTCAACTCTCAAAAACAAATTTAATACCACATTATTTTTGGAAATTCAATAACTTATATTTATAACAAAAATCATTCCATCTTGAGCCGATTCTTTCAAAAGACCGGAGTTTGAAAAAGAACCGCGGTTCTTTTTTTGTGAGCCATGGTTCATTCGCTCTTTTCAGTGAACCGGCTCTTTGAGCGGTTCGCTCTTTTTTTGCCCACCTCTACTTTTTACACATAAAAGCTTCCATCCACCCCGGGATTCGAACTGTCGATCTTTGGATTGCGAGAGCAATTGCCTACCAGCGAATCCACCGAGACAGCCTAACGGGACTGGACTGAGCTAACGACCTAACCTCTAGGTTAGACTGATTCAACATTTACTTCCCCGTCCGACGGAAGGCGTGATCAGACAATTGACAATTGATTTAAATCTCGTCTCGAAAAATGCCACCGAGACCTCGACCGAGACCTTCTGCGATCGAACCCAGGCCGACTGGGTGAGAGGAAACCTTACCCCTACCCAGCGGGTTCGGAATTCGATGGTAACATTTCAAAAGGCATCATGTACATTTTGACACTTTCTGGGTTATTGCATATTCTGAAAGTACTCCTAATAAGCTACCTCTCCACCAAAAATGAGCAAAAGTTACTTCAGTAAAGTCTGTTTAACATAGATCTAGGGTTTTTTCTCAAAATTTATTTTCCCTAAAAGAACACGCAGCTAGCAACATCTAAACTTAGAAACATGTACCCTCCTTGTAAAGGTTTATGACTCGGTTTATGAATTGATCTCAGTTGAAAGGTTCTCCAAATCTCTGAATTGCAAATGTAACATCCTGTGGCAGAACTGTTAATAAACACAATAAACACCAATTCTTTATGTAAACTAATGTCAAATACATAAACAATGACTTTTAAATCCCGCTGTTTGACATGCATGATTTTTAAAACCCGCCAAACAAATCGCAGCAAACCTGGGGTTGCGAAGCGAAAAACTTGTAATTTCTTATTTTGTTTTTGACGGAAGTGGTGGAGTTTTCGTCGGAGGATTGATTTTGTGGGCAAATGTGAACCTGATTGGGTTTTGGAAGGGATTCTGCAGCCCGGAGGCCAGCCAGTGTCGTAGCGCTAAGGTTAGTTGAGAGAGATTTTTTTTTAATATTTTTAAAAACTTGTTCTTTTGGTTCTCAGGCCGGCAAAAAACCGAAACGCAGAATAACCCGGTGCTAAATTGTTTGATACCTATATTGCCCCAACTCTTATGGTTCGGCAAATGTCCGCCCATCGGAACATCCCCGGGGCCTCCGGCCACTCCAGGTGGTTGCCTCCCGCTCATGCCGGCTGACATGTCTATGCCTCCAGGCCATCTGCACCCGGGCCACCAAGCCATCTGCTCCCGGGCAACCAAGCCGTCTGCTAACGGGCCTCCAGGCCATCTGCTCCCGATGTTGACTCGTCGACGTCCAGCAACAGAATGAATTTTCGGGACTGACCGAGCCGCTTTTGATTGATTTAGGTCGGGGACGTATGCCCCGCCTTTTTGCACCCATTCTCCTATAGAGTTATTTACGTGCGCATGTATTGCGTGTACGTACACGAAAAAAAGTGAGGTTAAATTTTGTCCGGCCAGCAAAATCAAATGGTGCGCTAGTGTGTGTTCGCGAAACGTCATAAAGCTCTATACCTCCTTATTTGCTTGTTGCCCGTCGACGATCCGAAAATTATGAGGTAGAGTGGGGGTGATTTTAGATACATCAATCTCACGTCTCTCGATTGACTGATTGGGAAACGTTCGCTCATCCAACCAGCGTGCACCAAAAGAGGGGAAATTGGCCGAGAGGGGAATTTGTCACGTAACGTTTTCGCTTCGCGAAAATTTTGGATTGACACCACGTATAGAAACCTTAGGACAAAGTTCTTTGTCAAAAGTCTAGAAATGAGTAGCAGCGGCACCGAAAACAAACCAGCAATGGTTAATAAAAGCCCCAAAGAATCGTTCTCTCTCTTTTTTGCTCTGCTGTTCGTAAAGCATGTCTCGCCAAACGCCGAATACGATGACAGCACGACATCCGCCTTACATCGTGCCGACAAGTGAATGTCGACTCTTTCAGCAAGCTGGCAACACTGCGTCAATAATAACAAACAGTTAAAATGTCACGCTGACAGCGACGTCGCGTGTTTTGACACATAATCATAACTTTTTTTTCCATCCTGCTGCAGCTGGTGGATTCGATTGATTGCCTAAACTTTTACTAGAAATTTTCCACTAAAATCAAAGCTTTGAACAATCTTAAAATCAACTTTTTTTTAGTTTGTTCCCATTACTGCAAGTTTTGCTTCGGTTCGTCTAGTTCCGTTTCATGTATCAACAACTGCTCCATCGCGTCTCATGGACCGTGCTTGAGGGAAGAAATTCACTACGCGCATCAAGGTGACGAGAATTTCTTTTAATAAATTAATCCCAATTGACTAAATTTATTCAATTTAAGGAGTTTGATCACCGTCCGTCTGTCGAACAGATTCGTTCATAGTAGTGCCGCTGGTAGAGCGAGTAACAAGTCCGGAAGTTCCGCCACGATGAACGCTGCCTCGCTGCCGAAGATTGCCACGACGGCTCCGGTCACGGTTGGGGCGGACAAGCTGACACGGTTCGATGACATCGTAAAATCCCAACAGGACAATCGCCTCTATCGGGGGTTGAGGTTGAGCAACGGGTTGAAGGTGCTGCTGATTTCGGATCCGACCACGGACAAGTCTGCGGCAGCGTTGGCGGTTGAGGTTGGCCACTTGAGCGATCCGGATGAGATTCCGGGGTTGGCGCACTTTTGCGAGCACATGCTGTTTCTTGGAACGAAAAAGTACATTAACGAAAACGATTATATGGCATTTTTGTCGGAGAACGGAGGTAGCTCGAATGCCGCCACTTATGCCGACACGACCAAGTATTACTTCGATGTGGTTCCGGAGAAGCTGCAGGAGGCGTTGGACCGGTTTTCGCAGTTTTTCATTGCGCCGTTGTTTACGGAGTCGGCCACGGAGAGGGAGATAAATGCGGTGCATTCGGAGCATGAGAAGAATCTCTCGATGGACGTTTGGCGGATACGGCAGGTCAACAAGTCGTTGTGCGATCCGAAACATCCGTACAATAAGTTTGGAACGGGTAGCAAGAAGACGCTGCTGGAGGATCCAAAGCTGAGCAAGATTAACATCCGGGAAGAGCTAATGAAGTTCCACTCGAAGTGGTACTCGGCGAATATCATGAGTTTGGCGGTATTCGGGAAGGAATCTCTGGACGAGCTGGAGTCGATGGTGGTGTCGATGTTTTCGGATATTGAGAACAAGAACGTGACGTCCCCTTGCTGGAAGGACCTTCCCTTTAAGGAGGAGCATTTGGCCACGAAGACGACGGTGGTTCCGGTCAAGGACACGCGCTCGCTGACAATCACCTTCCAAACGGAAGATCTGGAACGGTACTACAAGGCCGGACCGGAGCACTACGTCAGTCATCTGATTGGCCACGAAGGAGCTGGTAGTATTCTGTCGGAGTTGAAGGCGAAAGGTTGGTGCAACAACCTGGTCGGTGGCTACAGCACAATCGGACGCGGGTTTGGATTCTTCGAAGTGATGGTAGACCTGACTCAGGACGGATTCGACCACGTCGACGACATCGTGAAGATAATTTTCCAGTACATTCACATGCTCAAGACGGAAGGTCCCCAAAAGTGGATCTTTGAAGAGTATTGCGACCTGTGCGAGATGCAATTCCGCTTCAAGGACAAGGAGAATCCACTCTCCTTGGTTTCCAACGTGGTCCACTCCATGCAGAGCTATCCACTGGAGGAGGTCCTCGCCGCACCGTATCTCATTTCCGAGTGGCGTCCGGAGCTGATCGAAGAGTTGTGGAACAAGTTCTTCCCGCAGAACGCGCGCATCACCGTCGTAGGTCAAAAGTGTGAAAGCGTCACAAATCAGGAAGAGGAATGGTACGGCACCAAGTACTCGAGCGAGGCCATTCCGAAGAACGTGCTCGAAGAGTGGGCCAAACCGGATCTTAACGCTAATCTGCAC
Organism: Culex quinquefasciatus; assembly: GCF_015732765.1. Lineage (NCBI taxonomy): Eukaryota > Metazoa > Arthropoda > Insecta > Diptera > Culicidae > Culex > Culex quinquefasciatus. The sequence goes on from NC_051862.1 coordinate 86,292,834, forward strand.
CTGCCCGAGCGAAACCCCTTCATCCCGACGGACTTCGAGCTGGTTCCGGTGGATGCGGACATCCAGAGCACGCCCGTAATCATCCACAACACGCCAATGATCCGTGTTTGGTTCAAGCAGGACGTCGAGTTTTTAAAGCCCAAAACGTTGATGAATTTGGACTTTTGTTCGCCGATCGTGTACTCGGACCCGCTGAACTGCAACCTGACGCATCTGTTCGTGCAGCTGTTCAAGGATCACCTGAACGAGTATCTGTACGCAGCCGATTTGGCAGGGTTGCGACTGGTGGTTTCGAATACAACGTATGGAATAAGTGTAAGTAGTTTTTTTGGACAGTTTGATTTATTTCCAATTTATAGTTTTTAAAACTAAAAGCCTAAAATTTAAAAATTTGGAAATTGCAAGATTCCAAGGCCGTGGTGTAGGGGTAAGCGTGATTGCCTCTCACCCAGTCGGCCTGGGTTCGATCCCAGACGGTCCCGGTGGCATTTTTCGAGACGAAATTTGTCTGATCACGCTTTCCGTCGGACGGGGAAGTAAATGTTGGCCCCGGTCTAACCTAGAGGGTTAGGTCGATAGCTCAGTCCGGGTGTAGGAGTCGTCTCCCTGGGTCCTGCCTCGGTGGATTCGCTGGTAGGCAGTTGGACTAACAATCCAAAGGTCGTCAGTTCGAATCCCGGGGTAGTTGGAAGCTAAGGTGTAAAAAGAGGTTTGCAATTGCCTCAACAATCAAGCCTTCGGACAATTTGTTTCGAGTAGGAATCTTGCAATCGAGAACGCCAAGGCAATGCTGTAGAGCGAATAATTTGATTTTTGATTTGAAGATTCCAAAAATTAAAAAATATATAAATTTCTGAATTTTAAATTTCTATTTTTTTATTTTTTTTGTAATTCAAAAATTCCTAAGCTTCAAATTTCAAATTCTCAAAAAACATAGGTATTTCGAAATTCCAAGATTCTTAAATTGCATATTTCTAAAAAAAATCATGTCGATGCCTCTGTGTCCTCTTGTTCTAAACTTGCAGGGTTTCTTTTCTACTTAGCATAGCACAGAAGCACCGGTTTGTTACATGTTAAATGTAACAATTATAAAAACTTTAGCTCTTCTTTTGAACTTTCAAGTCCCTAAATTTATATTTAAAAAAAAACTTCAGAAAACTTTTAATTCTCATATTGAAGAATTTGTTTTTTTTTTAAATTCTGCAATCCTAAAATTTCAGAAATCTTAGCTCCTTTATGACTAAAATGTTAACATTTGGGTCATTCCATCTGAAGCGGAACAGCATTTGAAAATTACCCTCTCCGATCCTGCTCAAATTTGGCAGAGCTGTTGATACTATCAAAGCATGCAAGAATCCCGAATTTCATCCAAATCGGACCACCCCCTCCATTTTTGTACCTCCCCAAAAAATTGACTTTTTGGCGATTTTTGACCAAACCTCCTAGTTTCAAACGGCGATAGCTCAGGAACCACAAATCTCAGAAGGTCGGTCTTAGACTCAATTTTGAAGGAAATTGGACGTAGAATCCATTTCCGTGATCAAAATTTTGATTAATTTATTTTTTCTACCTGTATTGCGCAATTGAAAACTTTAAACGGCCGTATCTCAAAACACCCCAACTTATTTTTTTGATTTGACCTCACCATCGTGTTCCCGGCCAATTTTACATAAGAATCACTTATCGACAGAAATGAATATGTTTCATTCCAGAGATATCGAATTTTAAAGTTTAGTGTTTTCGAGATTACCTACATCAGCTTCATTCGCCGCATCTGCTAGAAGCACACAGGCGAGCTGATCAATAACTGCTACCTGGTCATTTATTGAAATAATATTTCATCATAAATAATCTTTATCAAATTGTGCAAAAAATAACTGTATAACACTGTAGGAATCTGGAGTTTAATCGCGAATGTGTATCTGCTCAAAAAAAATAATGAAGTGAATTTCTGTGCTAACCCATAGGATAGAGTAAAAACGACACACAGTTAAGGGCAGAATTGGAATCCGACGAAGCGAGCAGGAAAATGAAATCTTGTTAGTAACACTGAACAATAAGTGCACGATACATTATTGAGTAAAACATATGAAAAAAAATTGTTTATACGTTGTACTCTAGTGGAGTATGAAAAGGATTTCTGGATACCTTACAGAAATCCTTTTCATACTCCACCAAAAATTTAAGAAAATAACAAAGTTTGATCTGCTGCAAAGTGGCTAATTCCCCAAATTTAGTTGCGATGATTTTGACACCGTCCGAACTACAGTTTTTTTTCTTCTTTAATTCTTAGATTCTTGGAACACAATACGGCTGCTGTCCTCACGTATAAGGATTTTTTTTTTATTAAATGTACCTTGACCAAAATCATCATTTAATCAAATGGAGCTGGCTCACAATATAAAAATTGATTTAATATGATCAATCTTTGAAACCATAAATCAGATTTGCCAAATTATGGCAATGTGTCAATAATAAACTATAATAATAATAATAATAATAATAATAATAATAATAATAATAATAATAATAATAATAATAATAATAATAAAGCAGGTTTTGGGGTTTTGCTGAATGGCACTATTTTGCTACCGCCCATGACAAAGGCCCTAGTCATGGCCTCGAAGGTACTCTAAAACGGTTAGCAACACGTAAAAACGGTGCATTCAAAATAACCCAATAAATATTCCTTTCACAAAAATAGTTTGATCAAGGTAGGGAACAGCATCTAATTTCAGCGTTCCTCTAATGTTGCCATAGCTTATTAAAAGCGTTTTCAACTGAAATCGAGTGATAAATAGCTCAATGAGAAGTGAACAAGCAAGTTTCTATCAAAAGTTTTGCAAATTTTGTTGTTCAAATAGTGAAAATGAGCAAATTGGATGAAACTAGGAGCGAGGACTTAACCTGGCAAACATACGAGAATTTCCCTATTAGCCATTTGAATAAATATTTGCGTAAAATTATAAAAATATAAATTAAATTAATCATCTCCCAGAACACCAGGTAGCAGTTATTGATCAGCTCGCCTGTGTGCTTCTAGCAGATGCGGCGAATGAAGCTGATGTAGGTAATCTAGAAAACACAAAACTTTAAAATTCGATATCTCTGGAACGAAACATATTCATTTCTGTCGATAAGTGATTCTTATGTAAAATTGGCCAAGGAACACGATGGTGAGGTCAAATCAAAAAAATAAGTTGGGGTGTTTTGAGATACGGCCGTTTAAAGTTTTCAATTACGCAATACAGGTAGAAAAAATAAATTAATCAAAATTTTGATCACGGAAATGGATTCTACGTCCAATTTCCTTCAAAATTGAGTCTAAGACCGACCTTCTGAGATTTGTGGTTCCTGAGCTATCGCCGTTTGAAACTAGGAGGTTTGGTCAAAAATCGCCAAAAAGTCAATTTTTTGGGGAGGTACAAAAATGGAGGGGGTGGTCCGATTTGGATGAAATTCGGGATTCTTGCATGCTTTGATAGTATCAACAGCTCTGCCAAATTTGAGCAGGATCGGAGAGGGTAATTTTCAAATTTGCACTTTTTCGTGCACAGTTGAGATGGAATGACCCATTTGAGGTTTCTAAACTCTAAAAATTCTAAACTGTTAAATTTAAAATTTTGTATTGCATAAATACATTCTATAATGCAAAATTTATTAAATTCCTACATTTAAAAATCAAAGAAAAATCGAAAACATACGTTCCATACTACTTAAAATTTTAAAGTTCTGATAGTCATTAAATTCAAAATCCGAATAAATCTCTAGGGGTTAATCACTTCGAGTATACTTCATACGCGTATCATACGTGACTAGTTGGCGTTTATTCAGGGAAAAGGGTTGACACAGAGTGGGTGGTGTTTATATAAAAGAATGCGCGTGGCAAAGCCTACTGCGCCTAAAGCTAACTAAATCTAATCACCAGGGCCGCACTTAGGGTTGACTTCCAACAATACGCACATAATATTCTCATTGTCTGCATACCGTATTGACGATATAGACCCCATATTCGTCGTATTTGAGGTCATATCTACCCAAATATTGGCTTCATATTGGTGCAATATCAGAAGTGAATTGCCCTTTGATAAATCTTCTATTTTCAAGTTTTTTTCAGACTCAAATAATATAATTGTATTTTTAATTTCTAAAATTTAACAACACCTATTTGAAAATTTATAAATTTATAAAACTGTCAAACTTTTCAAATTAAAATGTTATTCCATTAATTTTGAAGCTTTAAATATTTGAATTCTTAACCCTCTACTGCCCAAATTTCTACGAATTTTTTTTTCCCATGTCCAGGAGGTCATTTTGAACAACTTTTGTTCTATGAAAAACTTTACTTCTTTTTTATGTTTTCTTGTTTCATGGTTAGTAATTTAATTTGCATTTATCTTGTTTAGTTTATGTTTGTTTAGGTAGTATTTGGCCTATATTTTTTAATAGCTGATCATTAGCTATCAAAAAAAAAATATGTTTTAGCGATAATATATTTGTTTACGAGGGATAAAACTTTTATCATGATTTCACCATAATTTTAAATATTTTTAAATGGTGGTGGTTATTTGTTTATTTGAGGCAGCCAAAACTTAAAAGCAATCGACCATTGACAGATATTGACGATATTTGAGATAGCTTTGGAGTCAGCTATCGTCATCGACCCGATCGTTGAATGTTCAATGACATATCGCCGGTCATGACGCTATTGCGCCGGTCATGATCGTCATTTGAATGCGACCGCTGGTTCATACATACAAAGTTGACACGAGAATGCTCCGAGTACAATACTCAATCAACCGACGACGCATGCTCTTTCTCTCTTTTTCTTTCTTGTGTGTGTAAAGGAGCTATTACACTACGGCAAACACACACACAAACTCGCTTATTGACGTAGACTTACGTCTTTGTCGAAGGTACTTGGGTGCCATTCCAAAAAACCCGGGCCGAAGGCCCTGGAATATTGCGTCATCCGTCAATCGCTTATATCTTCCTTCCCTCAAATCGAATCGGCACGATTTTGGTTCCATTCGATTCGAAAATTATTCAGCAATTTGCTATTAAATTTTCAATGTTGGCAAAATAGTTTTACTATTGTAACAACTCAATGTTTTAAAATGTTTTTTTTTTTGCAGGCCAAGGATTGATACCTAAAAGCATGCAATGGCACTGACCTTGTTGCGTGCTCTTCGGTTGACGTCCACGTAAGGAACATCCTGGAAGGAGCGTAACTAACTACATCCGTAGTTCTGTTAGATCATCCGAATTATCTTGATCAGAACAGTATAGCTCTGGTTCCTTGCGAGTGTCCTATTTTCTTACCTCCACGTTGGCTTGGTTTTCATGATGACCTAGCTGGTGGCCTGTGGAAACGGATCGTAAACCTTTGACCACCGCGGGTCAGAGTCGAGACGGCTAAAATAAAGGGGCGCGACAATGTGGGAAAGGGAAGTAATTTGTGATTGTAGACGGTATTGTTTTGATTCGCAGTATGTTGAGTCAACTGCTGTGGATGTACCTGAAACATCGCACAATGGGGTTTCTATTCTCTTCATTTTCAGCTACCACCTATCTCCTATTTTTATTTTGCTCTTCTAATTCCCAATTCTTCACTGATTCTTCTATTTAATATCCAACATTTGATTTTAATTTTACTAACTTTTGATTATCTTATCTCTCAAAGCTTTTCCACTCTTTTCTATCAATTGATACTGCTGTAACAAACTTTGTTTTGTTTTTTTTTCCCTTAAAATATACTTTTCCTTAATGTACTAGTAATATCAAGTCTATTGATCATTCGCCTAATCTTTTTTGATTTCATTGCGAATTTATTTATTTGAATAATTCTTTATCTGTCCTATAAATTATCATTACTATAATCTAAGCTTGTTTTGTATCTCTATTTATTAACTATTGTCTAATTTTACATCTAATACATCTAGCTTCTCATTTTTATTCTTCAAAATACGCTCATAAATCTCTTACTATTGATACTTGACTTTTATAAAATAAATTCTCTCTTACTGTCAATTGTTTTCAATCTACACCCTTTTTTCAAACAAGTGAGGTTTGAGTCCTTACTCAATTTATGGAATGGTTAAAGGATTAACACAAATATTACTATTGTATTTTTGGTAAACTTTTATAACATGCTTAGGACCAAAAATTGTAACAAAACACCGCGACAAAAGAAATAGCAACATATAAACACGACTCAACACTAGAAAAGATTTCAGGAGAAAACAATACACAGTAAAATAACACATTATGCTTCCAAACTTTCATTCGGTTCGCGAAAAAATCGTTTTTCGTTCTTCTCTCCTCCATTCGATGTTTTATTGTTTAAATAAGGCTTTCTAGTCAAAGATTTAGCAACACATTCAAAGGAAGGTTACATGGCAGTTGCGGTCCGATTGAGTTGACTGGAGTGTGCAAGTTCTGGCTTGTTGGGGGGTCCATCTCTATATGGAAAACTCTATGTCCACATCTCAAAACTTTACGTAGTCTACGCCATTCCGGTTATGTCTGTGACATAACTACTTTGACTTTTTTGACAGTTTGCCCGACGACGTTTGCCAGTTTGCCTGCTTTGTTTGTACAAACGTCAGCCTGCATACATTTTGCCTTGTTTGCGAGTTCGCCGCAAACAAGTTTGCGAGTTTGTTTGTTTGCGATAGTATAATGGCTCCTTAAGTGTGGTGACAGCAATCATTTGAACGCTGTCATGGGCATGATAGGAATTTCGGTAGAATTTCACCGAACGAGTTTGGCGCAAATGAAAGAGTTGGTGTGAGTTAAATGACTGTGCGATTGACTTTGCATTGCGTTTACATCATTCGTTCGGATGTGTGTAAGCGAGAGCAGAGTATCAAAGTCAGATGGACGCAGTGAAAACTAAATACGAGCACAGTCAAATGTCAGAAAAAAAATCGATTGATCACAAGAATTGGAGGCAGCTTTAACTTTCGAAGTCATTCACTGCCTTTTTTCAAATGAGCCAAACAATAAATAAAGATTTGCGTAGAAAATAATATTTTTTTGTTCTCAGTTGATAACGCCTTCATTTTTTTTTTCATTTAAATGTAAATTAAAAAACTTCCTATTTTCAAAATTTGAACTGTTTTATTTTTTTTTTAAATAGCGAACATCGTAATAACAAGAAAACGACCGTAATATTCAGATTACCTATTTAAATATTTGGATCAATCATCGATGATTTGCATAATCAGTGTTTTGGGACTTCTTTGCAGGTTTCAATTGGCGGCTACAGCCACAAGCAGCACATTCTGCTCGAGAAGGTGCTGGACAATTTGTACAACTTTAAGATCGACGAGAAGCGGTTCGACATCCTGAAGGAGCAGTACGTGCGCAATCTGAAGAACTACAACGCCGAGCAGCCCTACCAGCACGCGGTTTACTATCTGGCGCTGCTGTTGACCGAGCAGGCCTGGTCCAAGCAGGAGCTGATTGACGCGGCCGATTGTAAGTAGGCTTTTTTGAAACCGAACACCAGAGTGCATTGTTGTCCTACAGTTGTAACAGGATTTGTTGCTTGGTTGACAAACTAGATGGCGACACTTAAAATGTATTCCTTTTGTTTCCAGTACTCTCCGTGGATCGCCTGCGATCGTTCATCGACGAGCTGCTTTCTCGAATGCACGTCGAGTGCTTCATCTACGGCAACGTGAACAAAGAAAACGCGCTGGAAATCTCCGGCAAGGTCGAAGACAAGCTGAAGAACACGGACGCCAGCGTGGTTCCGCTGTTGGCGCGCCAGCTGATGCTGAAGCGAGAGTACAAGCTGAACAATGGTGAGCAGAGTCTTCTTTCTAAGCGTTCTCACAACAATAACAAAATCAATCTTTCAGGTGAAAACTGTCTCTTTGAAACGAACAACGACTACCACAAGAGTTCGTGTGCCGAGCTGTATCTGCAGTGTGGCATGCAGGACGATCAGTCCAACGTTTTTGTCGACTTGGTTACGCAGATCCTGAGCGAACCGTGCTACAATCAGTTACGCACCAAGGAGCAGCTCGGGTACATTGTGTTTTGCGGGTCGCGCAAGTCGAATGGCGTCCAGGGCATTCGGGTAATCGTACAGTCTGCGAAACATCCGGCGTACGTCGAGGAGAGGATCGAGCACTTTTTGAATGGAATGATTGTGAGCTACTTTTATTAATCACTTAAAACAACATTAATATCAATACCCTTACTTATTTAAGGAACAACTGGAAAACATGAGCGAAGAGGAGTTCAAGCGCCACAAGGAAGCGCTGGCGGCGCAAAAGCTGGAAAAGCCCAAGCGGCTGTCGACGCAGTTTGGCAAATTTTTGACCGAGATTTCTCTGCAGCAGTACCACTTCAATCGGGCCCAGGTGGAGGTCGCGTTTCTACAGACACTGACCAAGCAGCAGATCATCGAGTACTATAAGGTGAGTCTGTATTTTGGTTATACTACTGATGACGATAGAAAAAAAATATGGTCCAGGTTTCCGGTAATGTTCCGAAATATCTTGAGCAGTGTTGCAAATGAGTTATAGAACAAAAACTATCATCTGATGATTTCTGTACCAAAATATCAAAGCCGTAATTGTTAAACAGATTTCGGCAGATCCGTGGTAGATTTTATTGTATTAATTCATTAGCATTGAACTGTCAAAAATCCACCAAAGCATCTACCACAATGATCAAACACAAAATTTAAACATTCTTGGAGAAAAATTAAAAAGATCAAAATATTCAAAAATTAAAGCTCTAAATTCAAAATTCAAAGTTCCAGAAATTCAAATATATTTAAATATAACTTTCAAAGTTGATTAAGCAAAAAAAAACATATTTTTTAATATTCCAAAATGAAAAATCCTAAATTTAAAATCCTAAAATTTTAAAATTTTAAAATTCTAAAATTCTAAAATTCTAAAATTCTAAAATTCTAAAATTCTAAAATTCTAAAATTCTAAAATTCTAAAATTCTAAAATTCTAAAATTCTAAAATTCTAAAATTCTAAAATTCTAAAATTCTAAAATTCTAAAATTTAAAATTCTAAAATTTAAAATTCTAAAATTCTAAAATTTAAAATTTAAAATTCTAAAATTTAAAATTCTAAAATTCTAAAATTTAAAATTCTAAAATTCTAAAATTTAAAATTTAAAATTCTAAAATTCTAAAATTTAAAATTTTAAAATTCTAAAATTTTAAAATTCTAAAATTTAAAATTTAAAATTTAAAATTCTAAAATTCTAAAATTTAAAATTCTAAAATTTAAAATTTAAAATTTAAAATTCTAAAATTCTAAAATTCTAAAATTCTAAAATTTAAAATTCTAAAATTTAAAATTCTAAAATTCTAAAATTTAAAATTTAAAATTCTAAAATTTAAAATTCTAAAATTCTAAAATTCTAAAATTCTAAAATTCTAAAATTCTAAAATTCTTAAATTCTTAAATTCTTAAATTTTTAAATTCTTAAATTCTTAAATTTTAAAATTCTAAAATTCTAAAATTCTAAAATTCTAAAATTCAATAAATTCTAAAATTCTAAAATTCTAAAATTCTAAAATTCTAAAATTCTAAAATTCTAATATTTTAAAATTTTAAAATTCTAAAATTCTGAAATTCTGAAATTCCTAAATTCTGTGAGATTGAGAAGGAATTTTCTCAGCAAAGAAAGCTAAACGTGAGACATTAAAGATTTTTTGGAACAACACAACGCCTAGCAACACAAGTCGAAGTCGTGCGTAAAGTGCGTCAATTGATAGGGAAATTTTACAGCTAATTTCTGCAGATTTATTGTTAAGCTTGAAAGAACAGAATCTCATGGTAAACATTGTCTATCTCAGGACTACATCATCTTGGGAGCACCCTCCCGCCGCTCCCTCTCGATCCACGTGGTGTCAACGGCGGAGGGCGGAGCCGGCCACCGGGACGCCCCACCCGAGGCGACCGAGCGCTCCACCAACGAAACCGCCGACGCGAAGGACTTTGTCAAGGTGTGCGATCTGGCCAGCTTCAAATCGACGCGCGCCCTCTACCCGATGGTGCAGCCATACATCGACATCAAACCAAAGGGCAGTAAGTGTAAGTTGTAGATTTGTTTTTTGTTTCTTTTTGGAGTTGTTTTAGGTTAATCATATCCGTTTAGACTCTTTAGTTTTTGGTGCTAGCCCTTTTTGCACCATTTATAGATGAATTTTGTTATCTTTTTTGTAGATATTTTTGTTGTATAATTTGTTTGAAGTATAAAAAACCCAGGCAAGCAGCTGTCAGTAATATATAATCAGTGTTTAAAGTACTTAACGTGCGAGTTCACTCAGAGAGTTTCAGATATATTGTTAAGCCATAAAATACAAAATTGCACCAAAATTTAAATATCATGGAAAGTAGCTTAGCCGAAGAATGGGGTTCACAGATAGATGACGACCTCGACGAGTATTTTATCCTGTTTCAAGTAAGAGTTGGTCAGCAAGGCCCGGTACGGGATTGTGAACCCCGTATTTGTGTTCCAAAACTCGTGCGAATTGAGGTCACTGAATGGCACTCCCTGTGAAATGAAGAAAAAAAAAAGTAATAAGAATAAACACTATCAGCTAACCGCAAAAAAGGCGATCCCAATGTTCCGAAACTGCCCTAACCCACCTGATTCAGCAGGATGATCTTGTGTCGCAGAAACTTTTTCGTTTCCACCGCTCCGTACAGCGTTCCTTCCTGCAGGATCACGTTGGGCTTTTTGCGCAGTTCGTCGTCCATCGGCGACAGTTGCTCAACCTGCAGGTAGATGTTGTCCTTGCCGTCGTGGTTCAGCGTGGCTTTGAGCCGCAAATTGAGACCAGATATCACAAACACCGGACTGGTCAGCGTGGTCAGGTTCGATTGGAGCCGCTGGGTAAAGTGCTCGATCTTCCAGAAGTACTTGAACACCTTGGCGTCGCCGCTGGAAACGACAGTGTTGTTGAAACGGTACACCTCGTAGTCGCGCAGGCCACCGCTGGTGTATATAAAATAAAAAAAAGTATTTTAAAAAAAGATATGAAAAAATATATAGCAACGTAGCTCGGAAGGCACGTCGAGTGTGAAATGGATCTTTAGATTCTCATACTTTTCCCATAATGGAATACCACCATGCGAAAACAAGCAACAATTTACAAAGAAGGAAGGGGGGAACTCTTGATCTGGTCGAAGCTTGTTTTCAAAAGATCAAAGTTTAAAATAGATACATTTAAAGAAAATATAAATTCGAAACTCAACATAAAAAAAACAAGAATTACTTTTTTTAATTTTTATATTTACAGATTTTAAAATTCTGAAATTAAAAAAATTGGGCATTTTTACAAAGTGTTAACCTTTTCTTCAAAAAACGTTAACGGAGCTTTAAATAACCAGTATCTGAATCTTAAAACATTAATTGACAACCCAAGTAACCACCCAGCACGAAAAGAAATCTTAAATTGGCTGCTAAACAGCATTGAAAAGCAAATTAGTCATAAAACAGCTAAACTCAATACAAATCAGCTCTAAAACGAATGCTCTAAATGAGGCTGAAATAGAGCTCATTTGATGCTGCCACTGGCAACACTGCAACACAATATTTCATCAAACTGGCAACACGATGTTTTTACGTGTAAGAGCGAAAGAGAAAGCACAATGACATGAAACCAAATATGAGCAGTTCTCTACGGAATCGGTCTTTTTTCTTTAATTTTAATTTTTGTATTTTTTAATCCGGCTGAAACTTTTTTGGTGCCTTAGGTATGCCCAAAGAAGCCATTTTGCATCATTAGTTTGTCCATATAATTTTCCATACAAATTTGGCAGCTGTTCATACAAAAATGATATGAGAAAATTCAAAATTATGTATCTTTTGATGGAATTTTCTGATCGATTTGGTGTCTTGGGCAAAGTTGTAGGTATGGATATGAACTACACTCAAAAAAAAAAAAAAAAATGAAACACGGTTAAAAATTTTTTGGTGATTTTTAATTTCACTTTTTGTCACTAAAACTTGATTTGCAAAAAAACACTATTTTTATTTTTTTTATTTTTTGATATGTTTTAGAGGACATAAAATGCCAACTTTTCAGAAATTTCCAGAATGGGCAAAAAATCTTTGACCGATTTATGATTTTTTGAATCAATGCAGATTTTTTCAAAAAATCAAAATACTGGTCGCAAAAATTTTTCAACTTCATTTTTCGATGTAAAATGGAATTTGCAATCAAAAAGTACTTCAGTGAATTTTTGATAAAGTGCACCGTTTTCAAGTTATAGCCATTTTTAGGCAACTTTTTTGAAAATAGTCGCAGTTTTTCATTTTTTAAGATTGGTGCCCATGTTTGCCCACCTTTGAAAAAAATATTTTTGAAAAGCTGAGAAAATTCTCTATATTTTGTTTTTTCGGACTTTGTTGATACGACCTACAGTTGCTGAGATATTGCCATGCAAAGGTTTAAAAACAGGAAAATTGATGTTTTCAAAGTCTCACCCAAACAACCCACCATTTTCTCATGTCGATATCTCAGCAACTATAGGTCCGATTTACAATGTTGAAATATGAAACATTCGTGAAATTTTCCGATCTTTTCGAAAAAAATATTTTCAAAAATTTAAAATCAAGACTAACATTTCAAACGGGCCAAACATTCAATATTACGCCCATTTGAAATGTTAGTCTTGATTTTAAATTTTTGAAAGTATTTTTTTCGAAAAGATCGGAAAATTTCACGAATGTTTTATATTTTAACATTGTAAATCGGACCTTTTGTTGCTGAGATATCGTCATTAGAAAATGGTGGGTTGCTTGGGTGAGACTTAGAAAACATCCATTTTATCTGTTTTTTGCCTTCCTCACTGAGGTAAGGCTATAATCCTGCTCTAAAAATGAACTTTGTATAAAAACGTCGTAGACCCACCTTCATGTATACATATCGACTCAGAATCGAAAACTGAACAAATGTCTGTGTGTATGTGTGTGTGTATGTGTGTGTGTATGTATGTATGTGACCAACAAACTAGCTCATGTTTCTCGGCACTGGCTGAACCGATTTGACCCGAACCTGTTGCATTCGACTTGGTTTAGGGTCCCATAGATCGAGTTTTATACAGATTGAAGTTTCGATAAGTAGTTCAAAAGTTATGTATAAAAATGTGTTTTCACATATATCCGGATCTCAATTAAATGTATGTAAACCATGTCCGGGTCCATCATCCGACCCATCGTTGGTTAGGTTATCAAAAGACCTTTCCAACGAGTCCAAAACATTGATGATCTGGCAACCGTCTCGAGATATGTCCACTTAAGTGATATTGATGTACTTTTTGGAAGCCGGATCTCACTTAAATGTATGTAAACTATGTCCGGATCCACCATCCGACCCATCGTTGGTTAGGTTATCAAAAGACCTTTCCAACGAGTCCAAAACATTGAAGATCTGGCAACCCTGTTTCGAGATATGGCCACTTAAGTGACACTTATGAACTTTTTGGAAGCCGGATCTCACTTAAATGTATGTAAACTATGTCCGGATCCACCATCCGACCCATCGTTGGTTAGGTTATCAAAAGACCTTTCCAACGAGTCCAAAACATTGATGATCTGGCAACCCTGTCTCGAGGTATGGCCACTTAAGTGATATTTATGTACTTTTTTATTCTGGATCTTAAAAATAGATGAAATTTTTGTACAATTCCATCACATCAGCAATTGTTGGTAATAAGTGAGGAAGGCTCCAACCACATAGGTGGATTAAGTTAGTTTTTAACCTTTGCATGGCTATATCTCAGCAACTAAGGGTCGTATCAACAAAGTCCGATAAAGCAAAATATAGAGAATTTTCTCGGCTTTTCAAAAATATTTTTTCAGATGTGGGCAAACATGGGCACCAATTTAAAAAAAAGAAAAACTGCGACTATATTCAAAAAAGTTGCCTAAAAATGGCTACAACTAAAAAACGGTGCACTTTATCAAAAATTTACTAAAGTACTTTTTGATTGCAAATTCCATTTTACATCAAAAAATGAAGTTGATAAATTTTTGCGACCAATATTTCCATTTTTTGAAAAAATCTGTATTGATTCAAAAAATCATAAATCGGTCAAAGATTTTTTGCCCATTCTGGAAATTTCTGAAAAGTTGGCATTTTATGTCCTCTAAAACATATCAAAAAATAAAAAAATAAAAAATAGTGTTTTTTTGCAAATCATATTACTTTACACCATATTACTTTGCTTGCGAATGTGGCATGAATTTCATGCAAACCAAAATCAGCTGACATGCAAGCCACGCTTCCAATTTTCAGGCAAGAATTTCACGTAAAATTTAGTTGTGTTAGTGTAGGCTGCGTTGGAAGCAAGTAGGATTGACGTGAATGCATTGTGATAGTTGCATGACTCATGTGAAATGATGTTTGGGACCAAAAATTGGCTGCTACCGGAAATTTCATGCAACTCTGTGGTGAAAGGTTTTTTGAGTGTGGTTTCACCATGTTGGTAAGCTTAACTGCACTAATTTAAGATATATTTTGATTAAATAAAACATTTTTTTCAGGATGAACACAACTTCCAGGTGAAAACTTCTACCATTCCGGAGGCCTGCGCTAGCCGACGATTCGATTCACGGAAATGGAGGAAAGCCAAGAGGAAAGCAGAGTTTGCATTTGTGAAAAAATACGATTGGATTACAACAAAATGGAACTTCAAAAGGAATCTCCCCCAACTCTCTTGCATGCATATTCTGGAGGCTGTGAAATAAATTATTCAAATCTGCCATAAAAGTGTTTTTTTTTCCTTGATATAATCCGAAACTTTCTAGTGGCCAAGTGGAATATATGTTTACATCTTAGATAAATCAATATTGAAGTCGAACATTTAACAACGAAACAGTTTTATAGCTCTGAAATCAATCTATGAAATCCATTCCTCATTTAGCCATGAGGACACAGTCACAGGAATCATCAGGACCACATCAACATCCAGCATCAAATCGTCAACATCGCAAGTTCAAGCAAATAATTCAACTTCCCCATTCTGTCAGCTGAGTCGGCAAAGTAGTAAACAACCCGAAAATAGAGTTATCTACGTGCGCATGTATTACGTGTACGTACACGAAAAAAAGTGAGGTTAAATTTTGTACCGAACAGCAAATCAAATGGTGTGCTAGTGTGCGTGAGAGCGGGCTAAGATAACTCTATAGAATTGAGAGAAGCAGAAGAAAGAGAGAGAGAGAGAGAGAGAGAGAGAGAGAGAGAGAGAGAGAGAGAGAGACAACAACATTTTTGCCTCTCCAATTTTTTTGACATTTTGCAGGGTTGGAACAAAAACAGTAGGGGCCCAGCTGGAAATCAGAAATATAAAGTCCAAATTCGGTTGTAAATCTGCTGCAAAAGCGCTGTTCGTGAAGATATCAAAACTGTTTAGCTTTTGCTCGCAGCTGTTAAAGCGCTGTTAGTGCTGTACAGTGACATGATTTAGTGCTGCTTGGTTACTTGGGAACACACGAATTTATTGTTTTGTTTATTTTCATTCACAGTCAAATTGCAGAAGGGCATTTTAGCATTTAGAACAAAAAAATGAAGTTTAAAATTACGTGTTTTTTTGTATTTTTCCCAGGAAGGTGCTGTGTCCTATCCCTCGCAGACCAGACCAAAATCCATGATAAAGCTGTCAGACAAAATCTGTCAGACCAAGACTGTCAGACCAAAGAGCAAAAAATAAACAATCTTGGTATTCGACTTAGGTGCACACGAATCAAGAAAAGAAAATTTGAAAAAGAATTTTATTTTCCCAATTCAATGACTGGGTTTGGACTGCAAAATTAAATGTATGCCAGAAAATGATTAAACAGTGTGGCCGACAATTAAATAAGCATCTAAAAGCCTTATTCATCCACTTTAATTTTTGATCACGTTTTCGATTTACACCTTAAACAGGGGTGACCAAAATAAGGCCCGCGGGCCAAACGTGGCCCGCGAGGTGATTTTTTGTGGTCCGCGGACTTATTTTGAAAGATCATGTAAAATGACCCTTTGACCCATCTTTATAATTCTATTGAAATTGGACTTGTTGAAAAATCTTTTTGCAACGATTCATCATTATAGTTGCACCTTGTTTAAAAATAAAATTATACAGTTTATACAACCTCTTCTAAAAATATTTTATTTCAGATTTCAATGTTTTTTGAGGCATGCCAATCTTATGGATATTTTGTGTTGGCCATTATTTGGTTTTATTGATTTTAATAGATTTGAACCAATTAATTCGAAGCTTTTTTGAACAAAACTTCTGGAAAAATATCATTTTTAGTCTTCGAAAATGTTGAAAAACACATAAAATAAAATCAACTGATGAATCACGGGTTAGTTTTCATAAGGTCCTATTACGGTCCAATTTACGAATTATCAAATTCAGTTATGTTTTGAATTGTTCATCTGCACGTCCTTTCAGTGCTCTTTACTCCAAAATTTTGATTTGTTTCGAACAAAAAAAAACAATTAAGTGTCGGAGGCCACGATGGTTGTTAAGACGTAGTGCAAAGTAATCAGAAAAATGTACTTTTCAAACAAACAATTTTTCACATTTGATCCGCAAGCTCATGTGAGTTCCAAATTTGGCCCGCCATTCAAAAACTTTGAGCACCCCTGACCTAAAAAATCTTGAAATTATTTATGCGGACTTCGTTCCATCATTCTCTTGATTTTTCCAAGGTTATTTGTGTGTAACAATGTTCTACAGTTGTCGAGCAGAGGACCATCCATAAACCATGTAGACACTTTTGTGTCCACGTGGTTTATGGATGGTCCCCAGACAATTTCACAAATTTCGATGTATAAACAAAAGGGGTTTGCTTGTAACCATCACGAGCTATCGCTTATTTACGCAAAAAAAAAGTTTAGAAAAAGTTGGTTGTGTAAAATAGTAGTTTATGCAACAAGTTGCAAAAAGAGTATTTTTTCAGCACGAGTCGTACATTTATCCAACGAGGTTCACCGAGTTGGATAAATACGAAGAGTGCTGAAAAAATCAAGTTTTGCAACGAGTTCCATACAACATTTTTTGCAATTCCAAAAAACACACACTGAGTGAAATTTTATGTCAAATTTTCATGTATTTTGTCAATAAATCATTTAAATCAAAAAAATGTTGAAAAGTGTTACTTTTCGAAACAAGTGCTGAAAAGTTCAATTTTTCAGCACCCATTTGAGTGCTGACAAGTAGAACTTTTCAGCATTAATTTTGAAAAGTGTAGCTATTCGATTCTGTTATTTTTGGTATAGAAAAGTAGGCTATTTTGTCGTTCAAGAATGACAGGAAAAGTAAGTAGTTTCACGACGGAATTGCAAAAAGTATTTTTTCAAACCCCATCGTCAAAATTTGTGTAATTTTCTGCTCTACTACTTTGTAGAACATTGCACTTTAAAAATAACCCTGCAAAGTTACAAAAAGGTCCTATACGCTATTGTCTTTCATATGTTTATAGAACCTATTAAAAAAAAAAATAATAATAATAAAATAACGCTAGAAATGTTCCACATTAAACTTCTCATATAAATACCGGTGAATCATGAAATTGTCCCGCCCGTGTGGATCAATCGGACCGCGCACTGGACCCACAATCCAGAGGTTGCTGGTTCGAATCCCGCGGCGGGCGCTCTAAAATTCTAAGTGTAAATATGGGTATCCGGCGCCGTCGCTCCGTGCCGTACTCAAACACTTAGGAGCCCAGGGCGGCGAAGTCCTTGTAGTTAAAAGGAAGACACTAGTGGTTGGTACTAGCAATGGTGGCCGACAGCTATAAAGTCAACTTCGAATCATGAAATTTCATGAAAACATAAAAATTAATGACAAATAAACTTACGTTAAAAATCTCGTCTGCACCATATGCTTGTCAATGGGTTTAAAATCCAGCACCGGACTGTTGTTGCTACTACTAGTTGGCTTCTCTTCCGCGTGGTCCGTTCCAACCCGAACGAGTGGCGCCACCGGCTTACGACCTCCGGCGGGCATCTCCTTCAGCATGTCCCTGTTCGGTTTGCGTGACCACACGTTGGAATCCTCTTCTCCGTCGCCATCCTTGCCATCGTCATCATCCGGGAAGAACACTCCACCGTTGTTGTCAGCGGGCTTTGCCGTTGTCGTACTGGTCGTACCGACTGCAGGTGGTGCCTCTTGAGATGTGAGCTTTGTTCCGGTTGAGGTTCCCATCTGGGTGGTGGTCCGCTTCACGGCGACATATTCCGAAGGACGCACCGGTGGTGGGTTGAAGTTTGGATCCCGGATCATCGCTCGGATGTTCTGGAGTTCTTGGAGAAGTTTGGCTTCTAGAACTCGGAACGAGGCGAGCATCTCCTCCGTGCCACACACCCCAACGAGGGTTTTGCTGATGGTGGCCTGGGCACTGGCTTCTACCTCGCCGGAAGTGATTGTGCACTGGGCTGTTTGGGTTTCGTACGGGGAGTCAGGGGTGCCATCGTCGACGTTGGTTACGTTGGTAACTGTAGTTGGGAATAAAAAGTTTAAATATTTAACCGTTTTACGTTCTTCCTTGGCAAAGAAAAAAAAAGATACAGATTTTCGTTTTCGTTGGGCCTTGCAGGCCTGCAAAATGTTTCCAACCCAGCGTACACATGAAGCAAACCAAAATGTTAGTTCACTGCTAGCATCTGACTGTAAGCCTACTGTGTCCGTTCAACCACTGCCGCCTGACTCGTGCCAGTCGGCTGCTGGAGAATAGACAAATCCAGCGAAAGCTCAACGCTGCTTTTTGATGGTGAGAGATTTGACAGCTCCCATACTAAATGTCTCGATTTTCATACTTTTTCTTAATTTTCTTCTAAAATAAAATACTTAAAATATGAAAACTATATATTTTTGGTGCCCAAAATTCCTGCTGAATCGAATGGTGTACTTATCTCAATTGCAAATTTTTCGAACAGTTTTTATTTTAATAATATTCTAGACACATTTTGTGCACCTAATCAATCAATAATTTTATCATAAATAAACATTTTATTGCTTAAAAATTGAGTTTTCCTGAGCTCCCATATTCAAATACATGGAAGCTGTCATTTCTAACACCATTGGCCACCTAGCGGCCATTTCAAACTGGATACGTCTATGAGAGACGTGAAAAAATGAGCTACACTCACTCAATTCGTGTCGTACACCCTTACCAAAAATCATGACTTTTTGAGTTCCAAATCCCACTTTTCATACGATTTTTTCAGTTCAGGTACTACAACCATAAAAATGGTTATATGGGTTGAACTGAAAAAATCGTATGAAAAGTGGGATTTGGAACTCAAAAAGTCATGATTTTTGGTAAGGGTGTATGACTGATAAAATCCTCTCTAAACATTATTTTGACTATTTTTAAACAATTGAATCATAGACTAATAAAAGACTACACAGTGGGCTCTGAACCATGACTCAACCTTTTTATGACCCCTCGGCACGACCGGTTCACTGTCAAAAATGATAGATCGAAATGTCATCAACTGGCAGCTCTGACTTTGACATGACATTTCGCGCAATGTAATTGTTTATGTTTTTGTTTTGATTCAAACGGAACAAGTTCCGGATGAGGACGGTGATTACTAGAGTGAACCATCGTCCGGGGGAATCTCGAGGGTGGTCGAATTTCTAGCGATTCACATTCCGCTGTCTGCTGAGAGATGGACGCGCCTACGCTAGAAGGTCATTCCGCGATTCGAATGGCAACTGGGCCCCACCATCGAGGGCAACAAGCAGCTCTCGATCGATTTCGGACTTTTAATCGTCATCCTCCCAGAAAACGGTCATGTGAACATCGTCGGGTTTGCCAAGCAAAGCCGGCGTATTTAGACGCGGGCCGCCTCCGGTTAGTACCGCTAGGGCAAAACCGACCTCCTTCAACCCGTAATCTTCACCCTGAGAGGCTAGAAAGTCATTAGAGACGCTATCTAGACCTCGACGTACTGCACCTACTTTAAAAACCTCAACACGGCTAAGATCTTTGCCATTAACTGCCAACTTGGCATTCCCAACCCCAGAGTTAACGTCGTCAAACAAAAATTCGTCCCCGAACCAGCTTCACCGACAAAGAGTACAACCTTCTTGGGCACCGATATGGGCGAGCTGTACGTGGGGGCAACAACTGGAACTGGCAACCAGGAAGCGAAACAACCCTCCGCTCAGATTGTCAGCAAGCAGGGGCAGGGCATTCCATCCTTGAAGTTAACAGCGGAGTTCAGCACAGTTTGTTCCAAAGGAAGTCCGGAATCGAAACCCGAAAAAAACGCGGTTACTTTATATCATATAGGTACTTGAGGGTTTATTTATGAAAGCTGTTTAAAAAAAATCACATAGTTCTTCTTGACAACTCCTCGTCCCTCTGGAAGATTTTCTTCAGCTCCAGAATGGCCTTCTTCAGCAGCTCCTTCTGGTAGGCGTTCACCTTGAGCTGACCAATTTTCTTCTCGAGATTGTGTTACCCAGGATCAGCGGCGTGGAGAAGTAGGTGGCCTTGAAAATATCCGAGCGGACGTACGCACACTCGATCACGTTCTTTTTGCCGTTCATGGCACGGTACAGGGCGAGGGCAAAACGGGTCCGGCGTAGGCCATCGAGAGCATGGCGGAACCGGCATCGGCCTCCTGAATATGTTCCGTGAGGGCGGCAATCTTATCCCGGGGAAGCTCTGGGATGCACTGAGATGATATTCTCCCCAGAATGACCTCTAGTAAATCCCGCTCTTCAACCAAACAAATATTACATATTGCACAGCTGATTGACTTTTTCGCAGCCTGCTGCCTTGATTGCAAAGCAAAACAAAAACAAACAAGATGCGCGGGTAAATCAGCACAAAACGGAATCGAAAAAGTCAGCGCTGCCAGGTCGATCTGTCATACTAGGGGCTAGCCGATGCGGTTCACCGTGGTACCCGCGGTTCACAGCTTATGAGTCATAATTTTTGGAAAATTTTGTTCGGAGTGTTTAGTCTTTAATTAGTCTATGATTGAATGGTTCTAGACTGTGCAAAACACTTAAAACAACCATAACTTATATTCAAAATTACATTTCCACGCATAAATACCAACTTTTTGTGTAAAAACGGGTTTTGTTGGCACCGCGATGAACCATCCTAGCGCAGCACGTGAAACACGACAGGCAAAAGGGAACGCATAATAAGAACTCGGTGGCCGGAAAGGCGGTCCGCAACGAATAATCATGTGAACCGAGAGAATAGGGAAAAAAACAGTCCAGCTCTTGAACAAATAAGGCGTGTTCTAAAGATTTTTATAATATTTCGTTTTTCTCAAAAAGTTAAGCAAATTTCGGGTATATAATTGATTGTATAACTTCGGATAAGTAGGTAGGTCTCGCTTGTTGCCTGATTAGGGCCGATTTTGATTTATTTGCTCTCCAAAACTAGCTCTTACTTATCCACCACGTGAGACGTGTACTGGTCACGAAAGCAGGTCAATTTACCGTATAATTGAATAATTGAGCCTGTGAGTATGATTGGCTATTCACTTTATTTTAAAACTAATTCGAAATTTGTATTTATTAGTGGCAAACTAATGCCCAACAGCGAACATTAGCACTTACAGTGAGAAACAGGCGTAGGAGGAAAACTGTTCATGTAAGTGAATTTGTAACCTAAAATTTGATATTCTAAATGCTAAATAAATTGAACTATTTTAGTTTTAAGCTGCTACACTAGAAAGCTGCTTTAAAATTCAGTTGTCCGTACCTGCTGGTCCGAACAAAACTTAAAAATGAACAACCTCACTGGCTATTGCTGCGGGATCTGCAAGGCTGCGGTGGAAAAGGACGGTGATCTGCCCTTCTGCGACCACTGCCAGCAATTCTTCCACTACGAGTGCGCGCAGCTCGAGAAGGGCGTCAAGGACGATTCCTGGAGGTGCCCCAACTGCGCGGCCGAAATGGAAGTCACCCAGGTCATCGTGAAGTTTGACGACCTGGAAAAGACCCTGCTGGAGCTGGAAGCTGAAGCGAAGCGCCAGGAGGAGAGAATCGTCGCGGAACAACAGCTGCACAAACGTCGCCTGGAGCTGCAACAGCAAACACAGCAGCGTCAACAAGAGGCCGAAAGGCAGATGCTGGCCCTTGAGCAGCAGCTCATGGAGCAACAACTCGCTGCCGAGAAGCAGTTCCAGGAACAGCAGAAGAAGAATAAAGAAGATTTCGAGGCCAAGATGGCACAACTCAAGGCCGAGGCAAAGAGTCCTAAAACAAAAAAGGAAAAGAAAATCAAGAAGTCCAAAGGGGACAAAAAGAAGCCCGATGCCTCAGGCACGGCTGGCCCCAGCGGAATCTCAACGCCGCTCCGGCATCCGGGAGTTACGATTCCAGAAGTACCCAAACCAAAACCGACTCCGATACCGGCGGACTCAGGTGAAGAGGGTAACGGCAACGAAGGAGACGAGTCCGGCTCGGACACAAGCCTAACGGGTACGGAATCCAGTTCGTCGGGCGATGAGCGGGAAAAAGAACCACCCAAGCAGCTACGGGGGCCAACGAAGGCGCAGCTTACTGCCCGCCAGTTCTTGGCCAGAAAACTGCCCGTATTCACTGGACGCTGCGAAGAGTGGCCAATGTTTATAAGCAGCTACGAGACGTCGAACCTGGCCTGCGGATTTTCGAACGTCGAGAACCTCGCCAGACTGCAAGACAGCATTCGGGAGCCAGCGTTGACCAACGTGCGCAGCCTACTGTTGCTGCCCGAGAAGGTCCCGGCGGCGATCGAAACTCTACGCATGCTGTACGGCCGGCCCGAACAGCTGCTCAACACGCTGCTGATCAAAGTACGGAAGGCCGACTCTCCCAGGTCGGATCGTCTGGAGTCGTTCATTTACTTCGGCGTCGTGGTCCAGCAGCTCGTAGACCACCTCGAGGCCACCCACATGAACGATCACCTGGTCAACCCACTGTTGATCCGAGAGCTGGTGGAGAAACTACCCGCCGGGTCGAAACTCGAATGGATTCGGTTCAAGAAGCTGAAGAAGCACGTCTCGCTCCGAACTTTCGCTGACTTCCTATCGGACATCGTGACCGACGCTAGCGAGGCCACACTGTTCACCGAACCGCAGCTGCAACATCAGCCGCAGTCTCGCAGAGACGTCAAACCAAAAGCTGGATCCAGAACGCACGAAAGCTACCTTCACACTCACGCTGCTGCGGAGAATAGCGGAGACACAAACCATGCCGGTGTAAACAACAAAAGACCATGCAGGATTTGTGATCGCACCGACCATCGAGTCCGCAACTGTGAGAAGTTCAAGCAGCTGAAATTGGAGGATCGTTTGGACGCAGTCAAGAAGTGGCAACTCTGCAAGCTGTGCCTGAATGAGCACGGGTCTGTCCGCTGCCGGATGAACTTCAGGTGCAACGTGGGAAACTGCAAGGAACGGCACAACGCACTTCTGCACAGCGACGTCCCTGCAACGGTCGTCAACTGCAACGCTCACGATGTGCGGGCCAGACAGCCGGTGATCTTCAGGATGATTCCGGTCACGCTGTACAACGGCGGCAGATCGGTCAACATTATCGCGTTTCTGGACGAGGGAGCTTCGTACACGTTGGTGGACGAGTCCATCACGAAGTTGCTGAACGTCCGCGGCGCAGTTCAACCGCTGCGCATTATGTGGACCGCTGGAGTTTCAAGGCTGGAGAAACAATCGGAGAACGTCTGCCTGTCGATCTCTGCCAGAGGGGTGTCGACTCAGTTCCAGATCAAGAACGCCCACACCGTGAACGAGCTGAAGCTTCCGGAACAAACCGTGTGCTTCGCCGACGTCGTCAAGGAGTACAATCATCTGCACGATCTCCCGGTGGCAGATTACCGCGGCGCGCCGAAGATCTTGATTGGCTTGAAGGATCTGCACCTGTACGCGCCTCTCGAGTCTCGCATCGGCGGCGCTGGAGAACCAATCGCTGTAAAGTCGAAACTTGGATGGACGATCTACGGTCCCCACGAGAACAACGCGCCAGCAGCTGGATTCGTAGGTCATCATGCTTGTCACCAAGTCTCTAACCAAGACCTGCATGATCTCCTGAAGAACCAGTACCTCCTCGAGGAAACTGGCATCTCCATGGCGCTGCTGCCGGAGTCGGACGAGGACAAGCGAGCCAGGTCGATTCTGGAGTCAACGACGGTGCGGAACGGAGATCGATACGAAACCGGCCTGTTATGGAAAGCGGACGACACAAGTTTCCCCGACAGCTACGTGATGGCGCTGAAAAGGTTGAAATCTCTGGAAAGAAAGCTGCTGAAGAACGACTCGCTGTACGACAACGTGCGGCGCCAAATCGTCGAGTATCAACAGAAGGGCTACGCGCACAAGGCCTCCCAGCAAGAACTGGCTGCGTGCGATCCGCGAAAGGTGTGGTACTTGCCGCTAAACGTGGTGACGCACCCCAAGAAGCCGGAGAAAGTACGCCTCGTGTGGGACGCGGCCGCTACTGTGGCGGGAGTCTCGCTCAACAGCCAGCTGCTCAAGGGGCCGGACATGCTGACGTCGCTTCCTTCCGTGATCTTCCGATTCCGTGAACGTCCTGTCGGATTTGGTGGTGATATCAGGGAAATGTATCACCAGCTGCGCATACGGAAGGAGGATACGAACGCCCAGAGGTTCCTGTTCCGGAACGACCCAACGGCCGAGCCTGAGGTGTACATCATGGACGTCGCCACCTTCGGGGCAACTTGTTCGCCGTGTGCCGCGCAGTTTGTGAAAAACAAGAACGCGGAGGAGTTCTCGAAGCAGTATCCCGAGGCGGCGAAGGCAATCGTGGAGAACCATTATGTCGACGACTACTACGACAGCGCGTCGACGGTCGACGAAGCGATTCAGCGGGCGAAGGAGGTCAGACTCATCCACTCGAAAGCGGGCTTCGAGATCCGCAATTGGGTGGCCAGTTCAAGCGAGGTTGTCAGCGCGCTGGGCGAGAAGGAAGCCGATCAGAAAGTTCACCTCAGCCAAAACAAGACGACCGGTTACGAACGAGTACTGGGCATTGTGTGGAACACGAGCACCGACGAGTTCTTGTTCTCGGCCGAGATGAGAGAGGATCTGGAGCGGTACTTGAAAGGAGAGCTGCGGCCCACGAAGCGGGTGGTGTCGAGCTGCGTAATGAGCCTGTTCGACCCTCAAGGTTTTCTGATCTCGTTCACGATCTTCGGGCGGATTTTGATCCAGGACTTGTGGCGGGCTGGCTGTGATTGGGACAAGGCGGTCGACGACGAAGCGTGGGAGAAATGGAAGCGCTGGGTGAGTCGCCTGCAAGAAGTTGAAGGCGTTCGAATCCCGCGGTACTACTTCCAGGGCGCGCACGATCTGAACTACGAGACGTTGGAGCTTCATGTGTTCTGCGACGCGAGTCAGTGCGCTTATGGTGCTGTCGCCTTCTTCTGGATTATGTCGTCGATGGGCCCAATCTGCGCGCTCGTGTCCGGGAAGTCAAAAGTGGCACCGCTGAAGCTGCTCAGCATCCCACGCTTGGAACTGCAGTCAGATGTGGTCGGCTCGAGACTCATGAACTTCGTGCAGGAGAACCACACCCTCAAGATTGCGGAACGATTCATCTGGTCAGACTCTGAAGTTGCTTTGTCGTGGATCCATTCTGACCAGCGAAAGTATAAGCAATTCGTTGCCTTTCGCGTCGGCGAAATTCTGACGCTGACCAAGCAGAGCGAGTGGCGGAAGGTGCCATCAAAGCTGAATCTGGCAGACATGCTCACCAAGTGGGACAAAAGCACAGTTTCGAGCCGGACGGGCCATGGTCACGAGCGCCGGAATTCATCGAAGAAGCCAAGAGACTGTGGGCCATCTCGAAGCAGCAGGTGCAGCTGAACACGCCCGAGGAGATGCGAGCGAGTGTGCTGTACCACAGCATCATTGTCACCGAGCAAATCATCGATCCTCACAACTTCTCTCGCTGGACGGTGATGGTAAGATCCGTGGCATGCCTGGCTCGATTTCGCTCCAATTGTCGCAGAAAAGCAAAGGGTTTGCCGATCGAAGCACTTCCTCTTTCGAAGGCGATGAAGGGGCTCGTGAAAAGGACCGTGCAAGCAGTTCCAGTCCCGCTGAAGAGGGAAGAATACCAGATGGCGGAAACATACTTGTGGAGATGGGCGCAAGCGGACTACTTCCCGGACGAGGTGACAACCCTTCTTAAAAACCTCGAATTCCCCGCGGACAAGAAGCTACCCCTGGAGAAGAGCAGCGTGCTGTACAAGCTGACCCCGTTCCTGGATGAGCAGAAAGTGATGCGAGTTGACGGTCGACTTGAGCGAGCTACCATGATTCCGTTTGAGGTTCGCTTTCCCGTCATCCTGCCCAAAGGTCATCCAGTGACAACGAAGCTGCTGGAGTACTATCACCAGAAGATGGGCCACGCGTACTTCGAGACGGCAATCAACGAGCTTCGGCAGCGTTTCTTCATCCCGAACCTACGAGCCGAGCTGAAGCGGGTGATGACGGCGTGCGTGAAGTGCAAGGTGGAGAAAAGCGTACCGGCGATCCCGAGAATGGCACCACTTCCAGTCCAGCGTGTGACTCCACATCAGCGGGCGTTCAGCTACACCGGGGTCGACTACTTCGGCCCAGTAGCAGTGACGGTCGGGCGGCGTTCCGAAAAGCGTTGGGTCAGCCTCTTCACGTGTTTGACCACGCGTGCCATCCATCTGGAAGTCGTGCATAGTTTGACCACACAGTCGTGCGTCATGGCTATCAGACGATTCGCTTGCCGGAGAGGAATGCCCATCGAGTTCTTCAGCGACAACGGCACGAACTTCCAGGGCGCGAGTAAGGAGATCGTACGCGTGGACGCGGAATGCAGAGAAGAGTTCACCGACGCCAGAACGAGCTGGAACTTCAACCCACCATCAGCGCCGCACATGGGCGGGGCCTGGGAGAGGCTTGTGAGGTCGGTCAAGGAAGCTCTGAAGGCGTTCGACGACGGGAGAAAGCTGACGGACGAAGTGTTGCTGACCAGTTTGGCGGAAGCGGAGGATCTCATCAACACACGTCCGCTGACGTACCTGTCAACCGAAGCAGGATCAACCGAAGCTCTCACGCCCAACCATTTCTTGCGAGGAGTGTCGACCAACGATGGAACTCAACGCGCGGAATCGACCAGTCCAGCCGAAGCTCTCCGAGACTGCTACAAGCGGTCGCAACTCCTTGCTGACTGCTTTTGGAAACGCTGGATTGCGGAGTACCTTCCAACCCTGAACCAACGGACGAAGTGGCACGCGGAGGCGGAGCCTATCGCGTGTGGAGATGTCGTCTACGTCGTGGAAGGCGCTAATCGCGGTAACTGGGTCCGGGGCATCGTGACGGAGGTCTTCAAGGGTGCCGATAGACGCATTCGGCAGGCGATGGTGAGGACATGCAGAGGAGAGCTGAAGCGGCCGGTGAGCAAACTGGCGGTGCTAGAAATCCAGGAGCGTAAAACTGGTGCGAAGGAGGCTCCACCCACCAGAGTTACGGGGCGGGGCGATGTTGGCACCGCGATGAACCATCCTAGCGCAGCACGTGAAACACGACAGGCAAAAGGGAACGCATAATAAGAACTCGGTGGCCGGAAAGGCGGTCCGCAACGAATAATCATGTGAACCGAGAGAATAGGGAAAAAAACAGTCCAGCTCTTGAACAAATAAGGCGTGTTCTAAAGATTTTTATAATATTTCGTTTTTCTCAAAAAGTTAAGCAAATTTCGGGTATATAATTGATTGTATAACTTCGGATAAGTAGGTAGGTCTCGCTTGTTGCCTGATTAGGGCCGATTTTGATTTATTTGCTCTCCAAAACTAGCTCTTACTTATCCACCACGTGAGACGTGTACTGGTCACGAAAGCAGGTCAATTTACCGTATAATTGAATAATTGAGCCTGTGAGTATGATTGGCTATTCACTTTATTTTAAAACTAATTCGAAATTTGTATTTATTAGTGGCAAACTAATGCCCAACAGCGAACATTAGCACTTACAGTGAGAAACAGGCGTAGGAGGAAAACTGTTCATGTAAGTGAATTTGTAACCTAAAATTTGATATTCTAAATGCTAAATAAATTGAACTATTTTAGTTTTAAGCTGCTACACTAGAAAGCTGCTTTAAAAATTCAGTTGTCCGTACCTGCTGGTCCGAACAGGTTTGTTTATGTCACGGTTTTGCGGTTCAGTGAATGGATCTGAAAAAATCGTGTAGGGGAGAGTGGGGAGACTTGATCCCCGGGGACGCTTGATCCCAAGCCTGTATATCGTCAGCATGTGGGTAAAACAATTAGCTTTGTTCTAGAAAGTTGTGCGAAATTGATTAAAACTTATTGTAGAAAACAAAGAAAAAAATTAAAAATGTTTAAATTGAGTTACACACATATTTCTAAAAAGTGCTGCAAAAAACTTCCAAGAGATCTTTTTTCTTTGTTTTGATAAGTATAGAAAACATTCAAAAATTATTCAAAAAAAAATTTTTTATACATGAATTGTTTGATAAACATATCAACTCCAAAACCCTTACGCATTTGACGTTAAATTTATCGTCATACTATTTTTACAATCAATTGTTTAAAAAGGTGCGTTTAGGGAGACTTAATCCCTGCATTTTTACAGTCACTGAAATCAGCCTCAAAATTAAATAATTGGGCTGGGTTTTCGTACATAGTTTCCTTTAGTATAGTTGTACATAACTTACTGCAGTTTGAACCATTTTTCAAAAGTTTTGTAAACAAAAGTTTCCAGCTTTTGTAAACATGCTCAAAAAAAAAAAAAACGAAACTATTGGCACTACGCCCCCCGGGGCATGGCCTTCCCTCTAACGTGGGATTTCTGCTCCAGCGCCTCTGACGAGACAGGAGAAACCGGGACCGACGTTTTACTTCACCATCCGATAGAAGCTCAGTGGATAAGGCGGGAATCGAACCCGCGTCTCATAGCATCATCGGGATCGGCAGCCGAAGCCGCTACCCCTGCGCCACGAGACCCACAACATGCTCAATTTCGGTCTAAAAAAGAAAATTTTAAGTTTTTAAATATTTTGCATGCTAAACTTGTTATATTTTGAACATAAACGTACAGGTTTAATGTGAAATTGCTGGAACTTATAGAAAATTAACAGTTTGGATGAATAAGAAACATTTTGCTTAAGATTTCTTACAAATGTTGAAAGGGGGATCAAATTACCCCAACATTTTGAAAATGCCGGTTTAAAATATTTTTTTAAAACGCTTGGCATGATTCGAAGAGTTTGTCTTATGAAATACCCTTATCAGCCAAACATAGTTGAATGTTTAAGCTTTCAATTCATGCAAAAAGTTCATAGCTTTGTGAGAAATTGACAGAGTTATGTGCGATTCAAAAAAAGGGGATCAAGTCTCCCCACTCTCCCCTATGCGTCGCCGATTTTAGCGTCAGGACGGTCAGGACCCCTGACCTTTTTTAGCTCTGCACACAAAAAAATATTACGGTAATGACAAAAGTAACTTACTCTTGAAATAAAAGGTAGTCAAAATTTGCTACATTAAAAGTTTTTTTCTTGTTTTGAAAATGAAAACTTTTACTGCTACAGTTTTTGAAAATCTCATTGCTTACTGATTTAAAAGTTGTAACTTTTAATCCGACTGTATAATTTCTTCATTTTATCGTTCTCGTGTAACCGTCCACGCCTAAGTCCAAAATGTAAACAAACGTTTAGGTGCAGGTGATTTCGGTGGTTAGTGAGTGGTGGTCCACGACGACAATCAACACCGAGCGTGGCCACAGCCAGGACATGGACCACGACTTGGACGCGGAAACCTTCGAAGGAGGATGGTGTTTAGGGGAAAGTTGGTTTTCAAATGGATAAGGCCAGCTTCCTACAGGACCTGCAGCTGTTTCACGACCGGAATGGGTAAGAAGGAAGCTTGGGTGTTTGGTGGCGTTTGTGATTGACTGTGTTTGTTTTTGTAGGACGCCGTCGGGATGTGTATTTGCACCGGTTGTATTCGGTGGTGGTGGCCCGGGTAGGTAGACGAGATTGAAGTTGAAGCAGATTTGCATCCGCTTTTTGAACAAGTACGATAAATTTAATTTTAACGGCGAGGAGGAGGATCCGACGGAAAAAGAAAATGACGAGAAGCCCTACGAAACGTCCATCCGTAACCTGCTCAGCTTGGGGTCTTCGGACGCGGAAGTTGACCATCCATCATCAGTAGCGTTAAATACAACAAAAAAAAAAAACGAAAACATACTGTTTTAATATTAAAATATTGTAATAAAATAAATCACATTTTTCAAAAATCATCACTGTAATGTGAAATGTTATTTATTCTTGCCATAAAAAGTTTTTTCTTATATGAAAAGTAAAAAACTTTTACCGATACAACGATTTGGTTCCAGAAATGCATGGTAGTATCAAGGGGCTGGAAACTCTAATATTACTTAGGAATACTGAGTATACTAATGATATTCCAGTATACTTGTTAGTATACTAACCGAAAAGCAATAAACTGTTAGTATATTAAGATACTCTCAGTATATTGGTAAGTATACTGGCGGTATGTAAAGGAAATAATTAGTATACTACAATATATTTTGATATACTGGTTAACATAATAAGTATAGCTCTAAGAGTTTCCAACCCCTTGGGTAGTATCAAAAACTTTCCAACTTTTATATTAAAAAGTTTGAACTTTCTACGAAAATTCACCAACGCGAACTTTCAATCCATCGAACGATCTTTTTAAATTTAGAGTATTTTTTCTTTGTGTGTGGGGCCTTGTTTGGAAAAACTTAAGGAGGTACTAGACTATGACAAAAAAAAACTCGCATTTTTTGACAGTTCGTCTGATTTGTTTGTTTGCCTGCATTTGTTTGCAAAAACGTCAGCACGATGCAAAATGGCTTTTTTACAAGGAAGTCAACAAATACAAAATAATTTTTTTTAAACCGAATTTTTAGAGAATTACTCATTGTTCTTTTCAATGACCTTTTTTTCTCTTGATTCCTAAACTTAACATTACCTAAGATGCTGTCAAAAGAAAATTGTTTGGTCATTTCATTGTTGCTTTTTAAAACTCATACCAAAATGGGACAATTATGCGTAGAACGGCAAAGAAGATCTCCAACTTATATTTTCTTTTAATTTTTAAAATGTTGAAGTTTGGTCTATTACATATATTTAAAAATATCTTCTTTAGGTATCAACACCAAAAATCAAAATCAAATTATTCGCTCTACAGCATTGCCTTGGCGTTCTCGATTGCGAGATTCCTACTCGAAACTAGGTGTCCGAAGGCTTGATTGTTGAGGCAATTGCAAGCCTCTTTTTACACCTAAGCTTCCATCCACCCCGGGATTCGAACTGACGACCTTTGGATTGTGAGTCCAACTGCCTACCAGCGACTCCACCGAGGCAGGAAACCCAGGGAGACGACTCCTACACCTGGACTGAGCTAACGACCTAACCTCTGGGTTAGACCGGGGCCAACATTTACTTCCCCGTCCGACGGAAGGCGTGATCAGACAAATCTCGTCCCAAAATTTGCCACCGGGACCTTCTGGGATCGAACCCAGGCCGACTGGGTGAGAGGCAACCACGCTTACCCCTACACCACGGTCCCGGTCAACACCGTGTTGGATAAAAAAAACTAAGTAAGTAAATTCAATTTTTGAAAGAACACTTTTGTTAAAATGACTATGGATGTACGATAAAAAGCTGGAATTCATTTTCTTCAATTGGCTAGTATGTAAGCCAGACGACTCAGTGTTTAAAAGCTGCACAAAATTTTAAATGATGCTACTAATGTGACAAACAGGTAATTGAAAGAACGTCGCCACGCCAGAACCGCGCACGCCACTTTCATTTTCAAGATTTGTTTGATCTAAAAATACCAAATAACTCAACGCATCGCGACATTCTGTGTTTGCTTGGGTCTATAAATTTAGACTAAAGATCTTCCGTTCATTCATTTATGTTTTTCTTCATTATTTATCTTAGGAATACTTCCTAATAGGGTTCAAGCATTCCCTTCTGCCGCATTAAACCGTGCAATTACACACAAACACCCTCCCTCTTGGGAACCGGTTTCGCAAATTTCGCAGAATTTTATCCATTATGTTCTTACTTTGAGGTTCAGCACCGGAAGCGCAGGTGACTGCACACAAAAGGAACCACACAGCAAAGCCCAACGGCACCTTAGTCTTCTTCCTAAAGGTCACCACGTTCCCACTGACCATGATCTTGACCCTGAACGGGGTTTGTTTTTTTTTTCCACTTTGCTTTATAATTTGCCAAAAATGGGGTACAATTTGAATTTCAAAATTTGAACACTTTCTTTGGGGACGTCGAGCGCGAACTAAACTACCTTACGATGAAGACTAACGACGACGTCCACACCGGTTGAAGTGAGAATTCAAACTAATTGAGTAGGACGGAGTAGAAACCATTTGGGAGACACTTCTTGGTGGATAAAGAGTGTTATAAAAATAATTATTTTGTTGCTTCGAATTCGAAATTTTGTTCTGCTTGTCTGTGCGTACACCCAAACTAGAGCTAAACAATGTTTAAAGCAAATTTGAAATTATTCGCTTGATACATATATCAGACATATATTTCAATTCTTGAAACACGTTTTTGAATGATTTGGCTCAAAACTCGGCTCAAACATTGTAAATAAAGGTTCAGTTATCATAAATAAAATGTTAAATAAGGAATCAATCATAAACTGAGTGGACATCTCTTTGAAAATTCTATTGAAAAATAAAAACTAGTTTTAAAGTTATGTTTTAGTATTTAATCAGTTGTTTAGGATTGGAAAATAGTAGATTGCAAACGATTTTTTGTTGAAGTTTTTTTCGTGTAGTTTCTATATTAATTACACGATGTATTTTTAGAGAACATAAGAATAAAAAAATTGGCAAGTCTAAAATAGTAGTTAATGCAACAAGTTGCAAAAAGAGGATTTTTTCTGCACTAGTCGTACATTTATCCAACGAGGTTCACCGAGTTGGATAAATACGACGAGTGATGAAAAAATCAAGTTTTGCAACGAGTTCTATACAACGTTTTTGCAATTCCGAAACCACCCTTTGAACAGAATTATAGGACAAATGTCCATGCATTGAGTCAATAAATCGTTTAAATTTAAATAATTGTTGAAAAATATAACTGTACCTAACAAGTGCTGAAAAGATCAACTAACTTTTCAGCATTTGTTTTTTATGAGTTACTATTCGATTCTATTATTGTTTAGCAACGCGCGCAGCATAAGCTGCAAATTATTGAAAAATACCTCTTTTTTCGCATGTTCAAAAATTGAAGGGGTCGTACCGCCCCTCCGTCACGAGATATCAAAAAACGGACCTCGGATTCGTGATCAGGGACAAAAGTTACCCCTTAGGACAAAGTTTCACGCAAATCGAAGAGGGGTCAGGGCAACTTTTCCCGATTTCGTGTGAGTTGGTAGAGAATTACCCTTTTGTATTATTGTATTTTTGTATTTTTGAATTGTTGTATCTTTGTATTTTTGCATTTTTGTATTTTTGTATTTTTGTATTTTTGTATTTTTGTATTTTTGTATTTTTGTATTTTTGTATTTTTGTATTTTTGTATTTTTGTATTTTTGTATTTTAGTATTTTAGTATTTTTGTATTTTTGTATTTTTGTATTTTTGTATTTTTGTATTTTTGTATTTTTGTATTTTTGTATTTTTGTATTTTTGTATTTTTGTATTTTTGTATTTTTGTATTTTTGTATTTTTGTATTTTTGTATTTTTGTATTTTTGTATTTTTGTATTTTTGTATTTTAGTATGTTTGTATTTTTGTATTTTTGTATTTTTATATTTTTATATTTTTATATTTTTGTATTTTTGTGATTAGTGCGCTGACCATGGGGACGCGCTGTCTTGTTTTGCATGCTCATTTTCATTTCTTTTGTGTCGCTGTTTGTGTGCTTGGGTGCTTGGTTATTATATATAGGTGAAGGGATTTTATTAAATGATCATTATATTGCATTATTATATTTAATTGATTATATAACCACACTATATTTTACACTTAACACATTATACAAAACACATATGAAACTGTAAACAGGAGCGTTTGGTACGGTATGTCCACGCAACCTTCCTCCCCTGTAGATTCTGTGAAATGTGATCCGTTCTCAGAGTCCTCTCTGCGGTAAACACAACGTAGTAGGGCTGGCCGCTTTAATTTTTGCCATACATTTTCGGGTGTTCTCGGATGTACTGCAATTATTAATAATGACAAGAAAAGTGCTTGTGGCGTAATCTAATCACAAGACTTTCCAGCATGCTTTCATCGGACTGGCTGCGTTTGTGTTAGATTAGATTAGATTAGATTAGTTACTATTCGATTCTGTTATTTTTGGTACAGAAAAGTATGCTGTTTCGTCGTTCAAGAATGACAGGAAAAGTTAGTAGTTTCACGACGGAATCGCAAAAAGAAATTTTGCGGGGTGAATCGAAATAAAAACAAAACAAAAATGGAGAAGATTTCTTTTCATTTACCGAATTTGGCCATATCTCTGCTTATATTGAACTTAAAATAATAATTTTATTAGGGAACTGGATTTGTAAGCTGCTCCTGCAATCTGATCGACTCGAACATTTATTAAAATGAAATGCTGGATGGTATAGGATTGAAAAATAATTGTGGGAACCTAATGGGCCAGACTCGGTTATCTGAAACCTCGATTATCCGAAGTTCGATTTTCCGAAGGTTTATTTGGGACTTCGTATAATCAAATCATGAACAAAAAAAACGTGTTTATTAACTTTTAACATGAAATTTGAACTCTGCGACCCTATTTTAGTCAAATTTGGGAAGTTAATTGCCTTAAAAATAATCAAATGCATTTTTCCAATGCTTCATCACCGCCATTTTGGCCGCCATCTTGGATTTTAAAATTCTAGTTTAGTGGTCATACTTAAGTTCAACAATCAAAAATAAAGCAAAGAAAAAAAATATTTTTTCCGTGGTTCGATTATCCGATTATCATTGCAATGTGAGAAAGGGAAGTAATTTGTGATTGTACACGGTATTGTTTTGATTCGAAGTATGTTGAGTCAACTGCTGTGGATGTACCTGAAACATCGCACAACGGGGTTTCTCTTCTCTTCAATCTTAGCTACCACCTATCTTCTGTTTCACTGATTTTCTAACGCGACTTCTGTTTACTATCCTCCATTTGATTCCGATTTTACTCATTTGATTCTCTTATTTCTCAACGCTTTTCCACTCTATTTTACCAATTGATGCTGCTGTAAAAAAACTGTCTGCTTTCCCTTAATTTGGCAGCGATGTCAATTTTGTTTATCATATGCCTTTTCTTTATTTATCTATTTGAATAATTTCTCATCTTCCCTGTAAATTGCCCTCAATACAATCTAAGCTTGTATGTAACCTCTTTTATTAACTATTGTTAATTTCTTTATCTACTTTATAAATTACTATAAGGAGCGGCCGTGGTTGACTGGTCACGGTGTTCGCTTTGTAAGCGAATGGTTCTGGGTTCGATTCCCATCTGCTCCCAACGAGAAAGTTAAGAACACATAAATTTGAAATGATGAATATGAACGAAAAATCAAAGTCGCTTGAGGCGGGGTTCGATTCTCCGTCCTTTGGAAGCAAAAATGCTAACCACTAGGCCATGACGACATGGTGAGCGTGGACTGGAATTAGGAATACTGTTACAGAGAGCGAGTTGTGGCGCTATAACCACGGCAAATAGTGTCCAGGGCATTAGTGGAAATACAATGTCCCATCCCAGAGGGTCCCGGAGTACCAAACCTTCTTAGCATGGTGCTCCCAACGAATACAACCAAAAAATCTCGGAGCGTATGGTGGTGTGTCCCCACGCTTCTTCCTCCCCTGTCGATTCAGAATTGTGTTGTTGTTCGAACACTCAGTGCTCAAACTCAACCCAATTACGAGTCATCTCTGCGATAAGGCTTTACGCAGTAGGCCTGGCCGCTTTAACGCTTATGATGTTTCAATGCAGTCTAATGCAATGGCGCACAAGAAGAGTGCTAGGCGTCATCTAACCAAAGGCACTCTCCAGGATCCCTTCGAAAGATTGGCTGCGCTAGGGTCTGATTAGGTTAGATTAGATTATCTACTTCTATCTTTCTTCTACTATTGATTCTTTACATAGTACCTATATTTTCTTCACTGTCCATTGTTTTGAAACATCAACCTTTTTCTTAAGCAAGTGAGGTTCGAGCCCTTACTCAATTTATGGAATGATTAAAGGATTAACACAAATATTACTATTGTACTTTTGAAAAACCTTTCTAAAATGCTTAGGACCAAAATATTGTAACAAAACACCGCGACAAAAGAATTAGCAACAGATAAACACGACTCAACAATAGGGAAGACTCCAGGAGAAAACAATACACAGTAAATAACAATTAGTTTTCAAATTCAAACTATAAATAAAACATTTTTCGCTTGAATAAATGCTGATAGGCACACTTTAAATGGTTAGGCGCTTATACTAACATCAAACCCTACGTAATGTAGGGTAGAGTAGTCATCAATGAGACACGGGGAACAATGACAAAATGGCTCTCACAAGTCGTAGTTTCAATCAATCAGGCTCATATTTTGGGGAAAGGTGTGTCTACTAGATATACATCTGCCATAATAGTGGCTTTGGTTATGAACGCTCCCTTGAAAAGTTATTCATAAATGTTTGATTCTGGGGTGTAGAAGTAATTTATGGACAAAAAATACTTTTTCGCTCGTAGGCTGCCATTTACACCAAAACTAATATTTCTTTAGATTTCTTTGGACGTTTCATAGGGATTGAGTTGGGCTACAATGTCCTTTCATTAGGTTTGGCCAAAATTTAGAATATACCCAGAATCCAGGGCTGTCTCATTGTTCCCCACTCATATTAGCCCATGGGTAACAATGGGACACTTCGATTTTTCTTCATTAAACTTTTCAAAATCTATGGAAATCTTTCAAAACATGAATTGAAAGTCATTTTTGGCATATTTATAGAGTTTTAACCTAATTTAACAAAAAATACAAATTATTTGGTATAAATAAATGGATTTTACAAAATTTAAATACTTTTAAGTATAACTTTTGTTAATTAAACTTTCATGTTGGCAAAATTGCTCTAAAATGTTCAAGGCAAGTCTCCTGCTATGGAAAAATACAAAAACGTGATGTTTTACTAGAAATGCATTGATTTTCATAGAGTGTCTCATTATTCCCCAGCTGTCTCATTGTTCCTGCCAAGTGCGTCTACAATGAGACAGTTGAATAACTCTTGCTGTACATGTCGGATCGATCTCATATTTTGGTCAATGTTAAAACACATTAAAAGAAAGAAAATGCAACAAAAAGCTCATTAAAACATGCTGATAAAAAAATTAGAAAAATCGTTGAAAGTTGAAAACCAAAAGAGTCTCATTGATGACTACCCTACCCTACCACCCCCGGCTGAGTTAAAATGCGTAACCGGAAAAGAAGGTGTGCATGCCTGGCACGAACACTCAAAGCGTGTTCTAGCGTGTTGCTCGTACTGACTCAGAGCAAGGGTGAGATGTAGGTGTAAGGGCAGTGCGTGTTCGTCGGGAACCTAGTGCACTTACACTGAAAATTGCGAATTACGAAATTTCGGGAGTTTTCAGACGTACTCTGCTCTCGTTCGAATAAATGTTCATAATATGCTTTTTTATTACTTTCGAGTCATTGATTCTAAAGTTTCAGAAAAAAAACTAATACAAGTTTATGGGGTGGAATAAATTTGGCTTGCGTTTTTGGGAACACCACGTGGCCCATCGACAGAAGTTTGTTTTAGTTTGTACCGTGATCACTCATACGAGTGCTGAATGTGAGGAAGGAACCAACCACCAAGGCTTTAAATATTAACATCGGATTGGGCAAATCATTGTTAGTTTCAAATTATAAAACTTTTGTAAATGTAAAGAACGTTTTTTCGGCATGAATCATTTTGATCGAATCGGCGAACCTTGGTGGATAAAAGTACAACTTGTGCGGAGAAAACTTGTAGCACAAATTACATTTTTTTTTCCTTTGAATTGTTGCATACGTGACTTGAAATTTAAATTTTACCTTTCTGGAATTAGAAGAAGAAAAAAAAACCACTTGTCTGTGGCATCCCTAATCAATCCCAGCCTGGAAGGGATATCTGCTCCCACAGCACTGGTAACCCGACTATGGCGAAGCCCACAGCGCAGATATCGCCAAAGCAGGTGCGATAAGGATTTATAGCAGGTACCGCGATGATTCTTCGCGTCTCGACTCCTCATTGTGGATTAGGACTTTGACTTTGGTGGACGTTTGTCGTTCGTTTTCTCTTGCAGAAGCCAAACTCTGTGAACGCGAAACAGTTT
Source organism: Culex quinquefasciatus (assembly GCF_015732765.1). Taxonomy (NCBI): domain Eukaryota; kingdom Metazoa; phylum Arthropoda; class Insecta; order Diptera; family Culicidae; genus Culex; species Culex quinquefasciatus. The sequence goes on from NC_051862.1 coordinate 86,331,203, forward strand.
TTTTTTCTTTTGAAATTTTCATGTGCGTCAACCGCCAACGGCAATAAAAGTTTGTATTAAGCAGAGACTGTTTTGAATCTTGGCACGTGTTTCACAGGAAAATCAATTATAGTGGCGGGAGCAGCAAGGAAAAGTACAGAAGTTTATCGGGGTGTAGATGAGTGATTGTGAGTTGACGGTATCGATTAACTGATAAGAGCTTTGTTTTTGCGAGCTAAGCCAGACGAATGCGACAATGTTCTAAAGACGCTCAGCTGAGCTGAGTCCGAGGGCTGAACGAGTGAACGAGCGTGAAAAGGCACGATGCGAAAGAACTTGAACAGCAGGTCGTCGGCGGAGTCAAGTTCGGTGGCGCGTGGTTCGTCCATTCAAAATAGAAGAATTGATAAGGATTTGAGCTGAGATAACTCTCAACGGACGGAACGGGAAGTGATTAAGTCATACGGCTTAGTCCGCCATGACAGGGGCTGGTGGGGGTGGGGCGAAGCTACCGTTGACTGTGTTTATCACCCTGATTGGGTTAAGCTTCCTGCAATTGTTTTTGGTGCTATGTTTGAGTTCCGACCTCGGTGGGGCCGCCCAGGGCACGGTCAGTGAAGATGTGACGAACGTCAGACAAAAGCTGTCAGCTCTACTGGGGCTGCCACCGGTGTCCAACGAGTATCCACTTAAGGCACAACTTCCGGTGGACCACAACCAGCAGCTGCGGTTCAAAGCCGCGGTGAACGCACTTCGACCCTTGGTTCGAACCAACGACGAACAGCTGTTGGAAGCAATACGGGATGAAATCATCAAAGCTAAAATAACCTCAGCATCGAGTCCAGACGAAGCCGAACCGGAATGCATTCTAGGACGAGCTCATCATTACCTAGCTCACTGGTTGAACGTCAACGGATCGATCAACACGGCCAACACAGGTGAGTACGTCTGAAGATATCGAACTTCAGGTGGGCCACTTGGCGTCTAAATGTGAAATAATTGGCGGAGGCGGAGATTAAAACCAGCTTATCGAGACCATTGTTTCTTTTTTTTGTCAACCTCTGCAAGGATTTTGTTTGTGTAAATATGTCAGCACTTTTGGTAGGAATAATCTGGTTTCTATCGGAAAAGGCTATCGCGAATAGCAGATTTAATGCACTGAAAGGTCTTCCACAAGTAATGGTTCCCTGACCTTCCACTTTTTTTTATCATCATCATATTTATCATACAGTCATCCCTCATATTCGGAACAGTTTACAGATCGGCCAATAATGCTCAAAAAATCATGGCAATTCGTTAAGTAAACATAATGACTCGCTTTTATCTTCATATGAAAGCTTTTCTTATGATCTTTCGATTGATTTTTACGTTTTATATCAAGTTTTCAAAGAAAAACATTGACCCTTGAAACCCACAAATTCAAAACACTTTTTCTTACGGATTTAAACAAACTTTGAGCAGTTCTCTCAGATTTCGGTAATTGGATTTTTTTTGTTGTATTTTTTAATCCGGCTGAAACTTTTTTGGTGCCTTCGGTATTCCCAAAGAAGCCATTTTGCATCATTAGTTTTTCCATATCAATTCCCATACAAATTTGGCAGCTGTCCATACAAAAACGATGTATGAAAATTCAAAAATCTATGTCTTTTGAAGAAAGTTTTTGATCGATTTGGTGTCTTCGGCAAAGTTGTAGGTATGGATAAGGACTACACTGAAAAAAATAATACACGGTTAAAAATTGTGATTTTTAGTTTAACTTTTTGTCACTAAAACTTGATTTGCAGAAACACACTATTTTTATTTTTTGATATGTTTTTGGGGACATAAAATGCCAACTTTTTAGAAATTTCCAGGTTGTGCAAAAAATCTTTGACCGAGTTATGAATTTTCGAATCAATAATCAAATTTCGAATTCCTGGGAAATTTTAAAATTTCCCGGGAAACGGGAAATAATTTTATTTCGGGAAATCCCGGGAATTCCCGAGATTTTTTTCCCAGGACGGGAAATTGGACGCTCTACATGCAAAGGTTTAAAAAGCAGTAAAATTGATGTTTTCTAAGTCTCACCCAAACAACCCACCATTTTCTAACGTCGATATCTCAGCAACAAATGGTCCGATTAACAATACTTAAATATGAAACATTCATGAATTCGGGCCAAACATTCAATATAACGCCTTTTTGAAATGTTAGTCTTGATTTAAAAAAAATATATGTTTTCGAAAAGATCGGAAAATTGTTTCATATTTTAACATTGAAAATTGGACCATTAGTTGCTGATATATCGACGTTAGAAAATGGTGGGTTGTTTGAGTGAGACTTAGAAAACATCAATTTTACTGCTTTTTCAACCTTTGCATGGCAATATCTCAGCAACTAAAGGTCGTATCAACAAAGTTCAAAAAAGCTAAATATAGAGAATTTTCTCAGCCTTTCAAAAATATTTTTTTAGAAGTGGGCAAACATGTGCACTAATTTAAAAAAAAATGGAAAACTGCGACTATTTTCAAAAACCTAAAAATGGCTATAACTTGAAAACGGTGCACTTTATGAGCATGGTTGACTGCCAATGAGCTGCTACTCCGTTATTGACCGTTATTGGTAGATGATATGACCAGGAAGTGAAACATAATCGTTGCCTTTCGAGCTTCGACGCTATGAGAAGGACGTAATTATATACTCAATCCCGTAATTTTTTTACTTCTTACCGTCGGCGTGCCATCCGAGCCACAATGCTAAGGGAAGGGCTTTCTAAACTATATGAAATTTTTAGCAACGTATTATTCGTTATCATGTAAACCTCAAATAGTGCTGATACAACTAACTGTTTCAAGCGATTTCATGAAATTCTTCGCGCACAACTGCAACAAACTTCACCACGAATTTACCCAGTTCGAACCGCGAACAACCAGCTCAACAACAGAGAGACAATATATACCCGACGACGCGAAGCCTTCTATCAATAAATTCAAGAATCTTCTAGAAAGTCGTGGATTCTCGCGCGTCGATTCGCCAACAGATCTCTCCCACGAACACCTCACGACTGAGGGCCCACCTCCAAGGCCACGACGCGACACATTTTTCAATGAATTCCAGAATCTTCTAGCACTTTCTCGCGGAATCTCACGCGTCGATTCGCCGAAAACGGTGCACTTTATGAAAATTCCACTTAAGTACTTTTTGATTGCAAATTTGATTTAACATCGAAAAATGAAGTTAAAACATTTTTGCGACCAATATTTTGATTTTTTTTTAAATCAGATTTTTTGCACAACCTGGAAATTTCTGAAAAGTTGGCATTTTATGTCCCCTAAAACATATAAAAAAAATAGTGTGTTTTTGCAAATCAGGTATTACTGACAAAAAGTTAAATTAAAAACAACCAAATTTTTTTCCGTGTATCACTTTTTTTCAGTGTAGTCCTTATCCATACCTACAACTTTCCGACGACACCAAATCGATCAAAAAATTCCTTCAAAAGATACAGATTTTTGAATTTTCATACATCGGTTTTGTATGGACAGCTGCCAAATTTGTATGGAAATTTATTGATCTTTGCACTGTAACTTGGTTTTGGCCCGCACTTTTCTCTCGCGCTTTTGACAACAAAATTTCCAAAAACTAGGCAACCAGCCGAGGGGTGCGTCACTTCCGCGCTAACCGAGCGATAAAGCTTCCTTTCCATACGAGGGGTGCGTCACTTCCGCGCTAACCGAGCGATAAAGCTTCCTTTCCATACCTTTGCAGCGTTCACTTTCACCTTTCCGCTTTAACTTGCTTTAACGCGCGTTAACCGCGATAACTTGCTTTTTGGCTTACCTTTTTTTGCGTTCACGCATCAGACTGCTCGATTTTTTGACAGCGAGAACTGTCAAGAGCGAATGACAGTTCTCGTTGTCAAATCAGTCGAGCAGTTTGTTTTGATAGATGAAAAAGCTTGACCGGTTCAAGAATTCCGACTTAATATTCCGGAACAACAAGAAAAGCCGCCAGAACCAATTCAACTTTCTTAGAGAGAACCAGGACCGGAACATGAACCCGTAAATAGTTATCCGTTAAGATGCGGAACAGTGAAACCTGGTGACCTCGCCCAACACCTTCCGTTGGTCCGTAGAAGCGCGCAATCAAGCCATGATAAGTCGGCCTCACGACCGAGATCTGCTAGGCCTAGGTGACCTGGTTCCACTTCTCCGCATTTTGAGGTTCGTTCCGGTGGCCATTACGGGATCGTCTGAGAACCACTTTGCGAGCTTCTAGTAATAAATAGTAAAATTTCGGGAGGCTGCTGTAGCCGGAGATGGACCATAATTGAGCCCAGAAATGGAACCGGTTTCACCGTTCTATCCGTCTGCACTGGCACCACCGGCCCAGAATCATCTTGATCCGGACAGCACGCCTCATTCGATTCAGGAAATGAGCGAGAATCAGTGCTCGTGCGGTGGAGAGTCTGAGACGAACGCGCCCGGACTGGTGCACCGTTGGCCTCCACCAAATTTATCACCCAAGACCAGGGTGACTCTGAACCGCGTTACATGCGATCATCGATGTTCAACCTCCCGATCAACACGAACATGATGAAGCTGAGTGCCGTTCTGTTTGAGTTGGTCGTTTCACCGTTTGCTCATGCCGTCGAGAAAAAAACTGGCCCAACCGATGGTCAATTTTGGCTAGTTGGGACCAATTCGATGCATTTGCTTTTTTCCAGTGTTTTCTGTGCAAGGCAACGACAGAAGTTCCGGCAGAGTCACACCGGCCAGCGAATGGACAAGTACGAGCGTCCGGAACGTACGACTTTGTGATCACCAAGGACTACTGCTGGAATAACACTCCGCCGAAAGAACCTGGCGATAGTGTTCGAGATTGACGTGTCGTACAACAACGTCAAGTCCAGGCTGGTTCATTTGCTGTGCGCGGAGTTCAAGAACATCATTCGTCACTTGCCCGTGGATGAGCGCCAGGAGCGCGCTAGATTAAGGTCGATAAAGCTTCATCAGATTGTGGTCGTCGGAGATGTCCAGGGTTAACTTCTAAAAGCTTACATAGAACCTAACCTTCTCCTACGACAGGAAATGTTCATGCCATGCTGTTCACTCTGCGCCTGCTTAGTCTTAGCCTCAACAGCGAGGTGCGAAAGTGTCGGTAGCGCTAAGAGAGTTGTCCCAGAACGCGGTTTCATTTCGTTTAAAAAAGTGTTACTTTAAATATATTTATAAGTAGTATTAAAGTCTCTATTACAGTTCATGTGAATAAAGTATTCTAACTATATCTAAAACTCATCTGACTAGTAGTTTTGCTCATCTTAATAGAAACAATCGTTGTTTCGTTAAATTTTTGCTTCAGCACCTCCAGCAGCATGATCCGGCTGTCCAGTGTGATCATTATGCTGCGGATCTGCGAGAACGTCTTTTGCAGCGCTCGATCTTCATCCTGGAATTAGTAGGCATCAGCGGCTTCTTGATCGCGGCAGATTTTTTTTTTGGTTTTGAGCGCCGTTTTGCACCCGAACTATTTCCAGGTCCTGCCATCGCTGCATCGTTCTTCGATGGTCACGTGGATTACACGTGCACCTGCAAAGACAATAAGCATAAACATAAAAGTCCTGCAAAACCCCACCTCCAAAATTCTTACTCTTCGTTTAGCTGAGCATTACAAACGGAATCGTACTCTTCGTTGTCGGCGATCGGCGTCGGCAGCTAGAGCAGAGCGCCACCGAACGCTTCCATAGCCATCGATTCCTTACCGGACGTTTCCGCGGCCAGCACGCGAAAGGCGTCATGCAGCGAAAGATCCGCTTCGTCGATGATCTGCTGGGTTGCCCCACGGATTACGACGGTACAGATCGCAACGGCCGAGACGAACCGTCCGGGTCGTCACCTTGTCCTTCATCTTCTTCTTTTTGGCGACCTCATCTTGATGCTCGATCCTAAAACCTTGATCTTGACCGTGACCATCGGCGTGTTGGCGATCAAGATCTTTGCGTTCTTGATGCTTCTTGTCCAGCAGGAAACCCTTGTCCAGGAACGAATCCTCCAAGCAACCGCCGGTCTATTTCCCGGATCATTTCAACCGCATCACGGCATCGACGGCCAACTTGGAAATGTTCATCAAATCCTCTCGGAACTTTTCCGCATCCTTAGAATTGTCCTGAGCCACGCCAATCAGCGCCGAATGTGAAACCTGCGTGGCCGCTCTCCACCCGGCGATAATCGTCTGCGTGTGCAACTTTTTCTCGATCAACTTTTCCGCCTCGCGCAGCAACTCTGAAGCCAACACCGTCACGGAAGTCGTTCCACCGCCAACCTCGTCGTTCTGGAAGCGACTCATCTCCACCAGGATCTTTGCCGCCGGATTGTCCACGCCGACCGCCGAATCGCAGTTTTGCCTTGTTTTTTTTTTCTGTCAAAACTGCTTGAAAAAAACCAAAACAAATACCGAGTTGCCAAACATGACCAAAAACTGCTCGACGGCAAGGTTGCAAGATAGATTTCCTTGGTTTGAAAGTCGAGCAGACTGTGGTTGCTTTAACTCGCTTTAACGCGCGTTAACTTGCGATAACTTGCTTTGAGGTGGCGTTATGTGAAAACTCGGCACGATGAGTAGCGTTGATGCTTTTCGAGCTCGTTTTTGTGCGTTTTAGTGTGTTATCGCGAAGTGACGTCCCCCTCGTTTCCATACCTTTGCAGCGTTCACTTTCACCTTTCCGCTTTAACTTGCTTTAACGCGCGTTAACCGCGATAACTTGCTTTTTGGCTTACCTTTTTTTGCGTTCACGCATCAGACTGCTCGATTTTTTGACAGCGAGAACTGTCAAGAGCGAATGACAGTTCTCGTTGTCAAATCAGTCGAGCAGTTTGTTTTGAAAGATGAAAAAAGCTTGACCGGTTCAAGAATTCCGACTAAATATTTCGGAACAACAAGAAAAGCCGCCAGAACCAATTCAACTTTCTTAGAGAGAACCAGGACCGGAACATGAACCCGTAAATAGTTATCCGTTAAGATGCGGAACAGTGAAACCTGGTGACCTCGCCCAACACCTTCCGTTGGTCCGTAGAAGCGCGCAATCAAGCCATGATAAGTCGGCCTCACGACCGAGATCTGCTAGGCCTAGGTGACCTGGTTCCACTTCTCCGCATTTTGAGGTTCGTTCCGGTGGCCATTACGGGATCGTCTGAGAACCACTTTGCGAGCTTCTAGTAATAAATAGTAAAATTTCGGGAGGCTGCTGTAGCCGGAGATGGACCATAATTGAGCCCAGAAATGGAACCGGTTTCACCGTTCTATCCGTCTGCACTGGCACCACCGGCCCAGAATCATCTTGATCCGGACAGCACGCCTCATTCGATTCAGGAAATGAGCGAGAATCAGTGCTCGTGCGGTGGAGAGTCTGAGACGAACGCGCCCGGACTGGTGCACCGTTGGCCTCCACCAAATTTATCACCCAAGACCAGGGTGACTCTGAACCGCGTTACATGCGATCATCGATGTTCAACCTCCCGATCAACACGAACATGATGAAGCTGAGTGCCGTTCTGTTTGAGTTGGTCGTTTCACCGTTTGCTCATGCCGTCGAGAAAAAAACTGGCCCAACCGATGGTCAATTTTGGCTAGTTGGGACCAATTCGATGCATTTGCTTTTTTCCAGTATTTTCTGTGCAAGGCAACGACAGAAGTTCCGGCAGAGTCACACCGGCCAGCGAATGGACAAGTACGAGCGTCCGGAACGTACGACTTTGTGATCACCAAGGACTACTGCTGGAATAACACTCCGCCGAAAGAACCTGGCGATGGTGTTCGAGATTGACGTGTCGTACAACGTCAAGTCCAGGCTGGTTCATTTGCTGTGCGCGAAGTTCAAGAACATCATTCGTCACTTGCCCGTGGATGAGCGCCAGGAGCGCGCTAGATTAAGGTCGATGAAGCTTCATCAGATTGTCGTCGTCGGAGATGTCCAGGGTTAACTTCTAAAAGCTTACATAGAACCTAACCTTCTCCTACGACAGGAAATGTTCATGCCATGCTGTTCACTCTGCGCCTGCTTAGTCTTAGCCTCAACAGCGAGGTGCGAAAGTGTCGGTAGCGCTAAGAGAGTTGTCCCAGAACGCGGTTTCATTTCGTTTAAAAAAGTGTTACTTTAAATATATTTATAAGTAGTATTAAAGTCTCTATCACAGTTCATGTGAATAAAGTATTCTAACTATATCTAAAACTCATCTGACTAGTAGTTTTGCTCATCTTAATAGAAACAATCGTTGTTTCGTTAAATTTTTGCTTCAGCACCTCCAGCAGCATGATCCGGCTGTCCAGTGTGTTCATTATGCTGCGGATCTGCGAGAACGTCTTTTGCAGCGCTCGATCTTCATCCTGGAATTAGTAGGCATCAGCGGCTTCTTGATCGCGGCAGATTTTTTTTTTGGTTTTGAGCGCCGTTTTGCACCCGAACTATTCCCAGGTCCTGCCATCGCTGCATCGTTCTTCGATGGTCACGTGGATTACACGTGCACCTGCAAAGACAATAAGCATAAACATAAAAGTCCTGCAAAACCCCACCTCCAAAATTCTTACTCTTCGTTTAGCTGAGCATTACAAACGGAATCGTACTCTTCGTTGTCGGCGATCGGCGTCGGCAGCTAGAGCAGAGCGCCACCGAACGCTTCCATAGCCATCGATTCCTTACCGGACGTTTCCGCGGCCAGCACACGAAAGGCGTCATGCAGCGAAAGACGGTACAGATCGCAACGACCGAGACGAACCGTTCGGGTCGTCACCTTGTCCTTCATCTTCTTCTTTTTGGCGACCTCATCTTGATGCTCGATCCTAAAACCTTGATCTTGACCGTGACCATCGGCGTGTTGGCGATCAAGATCTTTGCGTTCTTGATGCTTCTTGTCCAGCAGGAAACCCTTGTCCAGGAACGAATCCTCCAAGCAACCGCCGGTCTGTTTCCCGGATCATTTCAACCGCATCACGGCATCGACGGCCAACTTGGAAATGTTCATCAAATCCTCTCGGAACTTTTCCGCATCCTTAGAATTGTCCTGAGCCACGCCAATCAGCGCCGAATGTGAAGCCTGCGTGGCCGCTCTCCACCCGGCGGTAATCGTCTGCGGGTGCAACTTTTTCTCGATCAACTTTTCCGCCTCGCGCAGCAACTCTGAAGCCAACACCGTCTGGAAGCGACTCATCTCCACCAGGATCTTTGCCGCCGGATTGTCCACGCCGACCGCCGAATCGCAGTTTTGCCTTGTTTTTTTTCTGTCAAAACTGCTTGAAAAAAACCAAAACAAATACCGAGTTGCCAAACATGACCAAAAACTGCTCGACGGCAAGGTTGCAAGATAGAATTCCTTGGTTTAAAAGTCGAGCAGACTGTGGTTGCTTTAACTCGCTTTAACGCGCGTTAACTTGCGATAACTTGCTTTGAGGTGGCGTTATGTGAAAACTCGGCACGATGAGTAGCGTTGATGCTTTTCGAGCTCGTTTTTGTGCGTTTTAGTGTGTTAACGCGAAGTGACGTCCCCCTCGCAACCAGCAGTTGTTTATTTACATTTTCAGTCGCAGTTTCCACCAAACTGGACATTCGCACTTTAAAATTGCGATTGACAGGTGAGCAACATCGGCTCGCTTTGATCATTTTTTGAGAAAATTAAAATTTCTCAAGGCAGCTTGACAAGTCGGAATAGTGCGATCGATAGCAATAATTTAGTGCGAAGTCCAAGTCAGTGAGAATTGCGAAATATATGGACAAACTAATGATGCAAAATGGCTTCTTTGGGCATACCGAAGGCACCAATAAAGATTCAGCCTGATTAAAAAATACAAAAATTAAAATTAAAAAAAAAGATCGAAAAAGCTCAAATGCCATTTCCCCTAATCGGCCACTTTCCCGAATGCCATTTCCCCGAATTGACTCTTTCGCTAATTGCCGTTGATTTGAATTTTGGTTTTCCCGAATTTTCATATCCCCTAATCATCATTTTCGCTAAAGCCATTTCCCATGACTTTCACTTCCCCTAGCAGTTATTTTCTTTCTCAATTTCACCGAACAGCTTTTTCTGTTGCTGTTGAATAAATGTTGTAAATTATTAGAAAAAAAAATCATTTGTTTATTTAACATTTTTATTCAACCGCATGATTGTTTTAAAGTAATTTGTCTTTTTTTAAATTTTGTTCAAGAACAAAAACAAAATCGGACAAATAGGTATATAGGGCTGGTACAAATTTTATTTGAAGTTTTTCTGAATTCTGAAATTCTAAAGGAAGATGAATTTTACGTTTCGGTTGCTGTTCTACGAGCAAACGGTGAAGAATTTTGTTCCTTCCATTTTTTTAGAAAAGGCCATGATTCTGCTCTGATAATCAACATAAACTAGACTGTTTTATGTTTTTAACGTTAAATTGACTGCTGAATCGAATGTCGTCATTGCTTTTTGAAAAAAAAGTTAAGCTTTATTTTAGCCGCTGTCATTTTGTGACGTTACAACCCAGACTTTTACAAAACGGGGTTCTGCTTACGTTGTAACGTCATGGATATTCTGCATGCTGTATCTTTACGAAAAAATTACCAATTTTGATCAACCCAGTTGCATTCGACGGGAAATTTATCCTATTTTCAAGATATGAGCAGCTTTGGAAAAACGGTTGCTGACCACCGGAGATATTTCGGGTTTCCGGAGGTGGTTTTGATTTTGCTGATTGAGGTGCTTGAACTCATGATATTTCGGTTTATTGCAGTTAATACTTCACTTGCGTCAAAAGTCAAGGTTATAAATCTTTAAATGTTTGTTAAAGTTGGTTTTACAAGCCTTAAACTATAGGCTTAATTGGGTCCTAAAATGAAGCTTAGATTGTTGATATTATTGTTTACAGCGATAAAGCTTATTTTTCTGAGTACAATGACCCATTGTACGACCACAAAGAGTTTAAAATGGATTTTTAAATCATTTTTGAAAAATTAACCTCGCGGTCCTTCTTGACAGAAAAGCTCCTGCTTGACAGCTCGTTCCAAGGGGACCATAGTTAATCCATCGAAAAAATGTTGTCTTGTCAAAAAAAAAAATTGCATTAAAATGAAAAAAAGTGATCAGAAATGGTTTTTAATCATGTTTTTTACCGTTGTACATAAAAATTTACATAGGGCTTTAGTACCCAATTCCAAATTTGAGCTCCTCCCTCTAAACCCTTGAAGGTTGTATGGGAAAAATCGTCAAAATGTATGGAGAAAACCAACTGTTTCAGTTTTTACCTATGAAATGTGCGATAACTATCCAATTGTTACCAATTCTCAGAACTAAGATCTTCATTATATTTGGAAAAACTTTCCCGAATACACGATATTTTTAGGATTTTTTGCTAAAATGTTATTAGCTTCCGAAAATTAAAATTTTTGTGCAGTCAAAGGCTTAATAGGGTCCTAAAGCTCTATGTAAATTTGTATGTACAACGGTAAAAAAAAATGATTAAAACCCATTTCTGGATACTTCTTTCAGTTTAATGCTTAAAAATAAATTGAAAAGACAAGACAACTTTTTTTCGATGGATCAACTATGGTTACCTTGGAACGAACTGTCAAGTGAAACCTTTTATGTCAAAAAAAAGACCCGAAATTCTTATTTTTTTTTTTCAAAATTGGACACAATGTCATCTACTTTAAATCCTTTGCGGTCATACAAAGGGTCATTGTACTCAGAAAAATAAGCTCTATCGTTGTGAACAATAATATCAGCAATTAAAGCTTTATTTTAGGACCCAAATCCAATCTTTGATTTCTGAGGGGAAGCCCCGAGTAATCCCGAATTTGACCACCCTAATACGAACTTTCGGATAGTCCCATATAAACCTTCGGATAATCGAGTATGGACTGTATTCTTAAATGTGGTCAAATCTAATTAAAGGACATTGTATTCTTACTTATGTCCTATCAAATGACATAAGAATTTTGAAGAAATATTAGTTTTTATATGAAAATGAAAATGTTATTTTTGCCTTTTATGCATAACTTAACAAGGAAGCGATCATAACTAATGCCCTTTTTATGGCAGAAGATTATCCAGCAGACACACATTTTTCCCAAATTATGAGCCTGATTGGTTGAAACTAAGATTTCTGAGAGCCATGTTATCATTGTTCCTCCAAATGGATTTTTAACAAGGATAAGTAACTACATATTTCTTTGTTATCACAGCACTACGAGGAAAATACCTGGATCTGTCGAACAACGTGTTTCTCAATCTGTACAACCATATCAAACCGTTTTTAAGGGTCACCGACAATAAGGTTTGTAGTTTAGATGATCTTTTGGCATAGCAACTAAATTCACTTCTTGTGTTTCAGAAACTTGTCTACCTTTCCATGGCAAACAGTGGCATCAACAGCATTCCCTCATTCGAGCTGACCTTAGTCAATGAAACTTTGGCTTACTTTTCCCTTATGGGCAATACACTAACTTCGTGTAAGAAACAGATTACCAACAACTCAACAGATAATACCAACCTTGATGTCTTTCCACCCCCAGCATTCGCCCTTCCTGAGCTGAAGAATCTTCTCGTGCTGGACGTTCGCCGTTGCAACCTTTTCTATCTCCCAAACAACGCATTCGCCAACACTCCAAACCTGGAAAAGCTGTTCCTCGCTCACAACTCGTTGATCAAACTGCGTTCAACGCACTTTACCGGTCTCTTCAAGCTTCGCCACCTGGATCTGTCGTACATCACGCAGTACCGGTACTCCAGCCTGTCCGGCTATGGCGAACAGGATCCGTACACCTCGCTGACCGAGGGATTAGAGCTCGAGGACAGCTTGTTTGATGGGCTGGGGAACTTGAGCTTTTTGGACTTGTCGCACACGAAGCTGTTGACGAGCAGTGCCAGGGCGTTCCAGCATCTGACGGTGAAGCAGCTGAGCTTGTGCTACACGGGGATTCCGATTTTGGTGGGTACGATGATGCGAGGGACGCTGCAGGTGCTGGATATTTCCGGGAATCCGGGGATTGCTTCGGCTATTCATCACGATAAAACAGACGCCAGAGGGTTCAATGGCAATTTGGAGATTTTGGTTTGCGAGAACTCGACCGTGAAGCACTTGAGCTGGCTCAGTGGGATGACCAACTTGAGAGTGCTGATGCTTGCTTCGAACAATATCAATCAGCTGACGAATAATTCGTTTGCCAGCATGGCTAATCTGGAGATTCTGGATTTGAGCAGTAATCACATTAGCAATTGGCACCAGCGGGTTTTTGAAGCGAACCCAAACATTTACATACTGGACCTGTCCGATAACAACATCAACGTACTGACGAACGAAATGCTGTACGACTTTGCAAATGTTCAGTTTCTGGCGATTGGTCAGAACAACTTCGTTTGCCACTGCCTTTGGCGAGAATTCATAGAATTGGCCGCGAAAAACGCACAGAGCATAACTTGCCTGCTGAACAGCATCCTGAGCCAACTCTCGGATCCATCCAAGGCACAAGATGATGAGGACGAAAATGCCGGCAATTCGAGTGAAACAACAACAATCAAATCATTACCCGACAGAGATTTCTCACTCATCGAGAGAATACCAATCACGGAGGAACCCCCGCTGGAAATGCTGGAAGTCTCCACCAACGAGTACAACGTTCTGTTCCGTGTGGTTCACAGCTACGTTTCAACGATTTACGACAGCAGTGAAAAGTTCCTGACCTCGATGGAGAAGTACAACCTGGGCAGGGCACCCCTTCGAGTTTACCGCAAAATGGTCGAAGCACGGGTCAATGCACGCTTCCGATCGAACATCTGCAGCGAAGAGCCCGCCTCGCCAACCGATCCGTCCACCACGACTACGATCGCCACCGAAGAAGACGTCAACCCGCTGAACGGACTAAAGATCCAAATCATAGACTTTGACGAAGATCACTACAAGTGCATAGATCTGGACGATTCCGAGTTCTACCTGTTCGAGCAGGAACGGTGCACCTTCGACAGATCCTTGCTGCCCAGTCTCAATCTACCCACCTACAACGGCACAACGGCCAACATTATTAAATTTACCCTAATATTCTTCGGCTTTGCACTTATCGCCTTTATCATCTATATCTCCAAGTGGGATCACGTCAAGTACTTTTGCATTATCGTCCGGAATGCAACCATCTTGAGTATGATGAAGCACAAAAACGAATCGATGCTGAACGGACGGAAGGAAAGCCTTACGTCGGTGGTTAGCGGGGGCTACATGTACGATGTGTTTGTGAGCTACTCGGAGCAGGATCGGCAGTGGGTGCTGGACGAACTGCTGCCGAACATGGAAAAGACCGAGGACATTAACGTGTGTTTGCACGAGCGGGACTTTGAGGTGAGTCGCTTTTTTTTTTACTCGGCAGATTACGAGTGATAGTCTATTAATACTAGAGCGTTATAAAATCCCACATTTTTTTTTTAAACAAGTTTGTCGAGAAAAAGGTTATTTATTAAATTTGTGGGTGGTTGTGGGTATTTTTTTTTTGTAGAATAAAATGGCAGATTACAGTTATTCTCTGAATTATACTTTAAGCTAATGATAGTCAGGTTGTCAGATCTTCAAATTTCAAACTCAAACCGGTGTTGAAAATTCAGCAATGGGTTGTTGAACGATATTCGAGCACGTGGTTTCATGTTTTTGATAGCTGTCGTGGAGGTATAAGACAATGACAAACAAACTCGCACGTTTTGACAGTTTGGCCTGAAAAAGTTCGATTTTGATGGATGGTCATAGTCTAATATTTCCTTCTGTCGTTCCAATTAGGGGATTAGAATTCGCTCATTCGATTGTAGTTCCATTCGAATTAGCGAGGCCGCTCTGTATTTGGTTTAAAAGAACTACTTTTCCTAGAGCAGTTATCTACGGAATAGATATTTTTTTCTTTAATTTTAATTTTTGTATTTTTTAATCCGGCTGAAACGTTTTTGGTGCCTTCGGTATGCCAAAAGAAGCCATTTTGCATCCATTAGTTCGTTCATATAATTTTCCATACAAATTTGGCAGCTGTCCATACAAAAATTATATGTGATAATTCAAAAATCTGTATCTTTTGAAGGAATTTTTTGATCGATTTGTTGTCTTCGGCAAAATTGTAGGTATGGATATGGACTACACAGTAAAAAAAATGGTGATTTTTAATTTCACTTTTTGTCACAAAAACTTGATTTGCCAAAAAACACTATTTTTATTTTTTTATATGTTTTAGAGGACTCCCAACTTTTCAGAAATTTCCAGAATGGGAAAAAAATCTTTGACCGAGTTATAATTTTTTGAATCAATACAGATTTTTAAAAAAATCGAAATATTGATCGCAAAAATTTTCAACTTGAGTTTTCGATGAAAATCGAATTTGCAATCAAAAAGTTCTTTAGTGATTTTTTGATAAAGTGCACCGTTTTCAAGTTAAATCCATTTTAAGGTAACTTTTTTGAAAATAATCGCAGTTTTTCATTTTTAAAATTAGTGCCCATATTTGCCCACTTTGATTTTTTTTTTTTGAAAAACTGAGAAAATTCTCTACAAATTCAAAAAAATATTTTCAAAAATTTAAAATCAAGACTAAAAAAATATAAAAATTTTAATAACAAGCCATAGTCTTCACATTTAAATGAAAAAAGTGTTTTAAAATGCATTTTACACTAGTTCAGTTGTTTTGCAATCATTAGTTTTCAAAAAATCTAAGATCTCACAAAAACAAAAATTGTATCGAAAAAAAAGATTTTGCATCGAAAATTTTCAAAAAATCTTAAGATTTTTTAATAAACCCAAACATGCTAAAACTGATTTTAAACGCAGGAGAATGTATTTTAATTTGATTTCAGTTGGTTGCACTAGAATTTTCATTGAAATTTTGAAGTTTATTGTAAAAATATTTTTTTTTGCCCCCTGATTTTTCGGGCCAATTTTGAAGGGGGGGGGGGGGGGGTGACAAAAATTTTTAAAAATATTTGTACCAGCCTTATCACAAATTCACTAAAGTACTTTTTGATTGCAAATTCGATTTTCAAAAAATGAAGTTGAAAATTTTTTGCGACCAATATTTCGATTTTTGGAAAAAATCTGTATTGATTCAAAAAATCATAACTCAAAGATTTTTTGCCCATTCTGGAAATTTCTGAAAAGTTGGCAGTGACAAAAAGTTAAAGAAAAAATCACCACATTTTTTTACTGTGTATCATTTTTTTCAGTGTAGTCCATAACCATACCTACAACTTTGCCGAAGACACCAAATCCATCAAAAAATTCCTTCAAAAGATACAGAATTTTGAATTTTCACATATCATTTTTGTATGGACAGCTGCCAAATTTGTATGGAAAAGTATATTGACAAACGAATGATGCAAAATGGCTTCTTTGGGCATACCGAAGGCACCAAAAAAGTTTCAACCGGATTCAAAAATACAAAAAAAAAATCGAATGACCGAAATCTTAGAGAATTGGTCCCTAGTCTTCCTATTTTCAATGTCAAATTTGAGTTCTGCAACCCCGTTTTAGTTAAATTTGAATATTGAATGGTTGTTTACCATACCATGATCAAATGCAATTTTTCAGTATTTCATGACCACCATTTTGGCCGCCATCTTGGATTTTAAAGTTCAAAATCACTTTAGAATAGTTTAGGGGCTACACTAAAGTTTGACAATGAAAATTAAGACAAAGAAAAAAATGACTCTAGTAAAGTTGACAGAATAGTTACCTTTGGTATTCTATTGATTTTGATTCCCCATCCGATGGAAGGTTGGAGCAGATGGGAATCGAACCCATGATCTTCCGCTCACGAAGCGGACAGGTTTGCCATTCGGCCAAGTCTGCTGCCAGCATGTAAAAAATATAAAAATCAAAATTTTGTGCAACAAAAATCTCTTTTTATGTCACTTGCCAGATCCTTTGTGGATAATATTTTAAATTAGACGCAATTTAAACTAGTTTTCGGCTTTATTCATTTGCTGTGGAGCACCACAAAAATAAGAAGTATTGTTTTTTTCCTAAATGAGAGGATAATCGTGACTTTTTTCTAAATGCAAAATTTGTGTTTGTGAGTTTTGAAATCAGCCAAATGAGCTAATCCAATGGATTTCAAGTACCTACAATAAGGAAAAAAACACATCAGACATCATAGTGATTGGCTTTAGGCATTGAAGGAAACATTTCAAAAATGATTATAGTTTAGTATTGAAAATATGACCATTAATTTCTAAGACAACTGAAGTTTAAAAATAAATGCTTGTTGGGTACCTAACACCTAGAAATTCAAAAAATAATGTTTTTTTTCACTCAGGTTGGCGTCAGTATCCTGGAAAACATAATCCATTCCATGGACAAATCCCGAACCCTCCTACTAGTCATATCGGAGGCCTTCCTGCTCAGCCAGTGGTGCCAGTTTGAGATGCATCTCGCTCAGCACAGGTTAGCACCTTAAACTCATCCTTCCCACATCAATTTATAAATACTTACACGATCTTCTCTCCTCACCAGACTCCTGGAAACTCGCCGCGACCAGCTGATTCTGGTGCTGCTGGAGGAAATACCTCGCTCGAAGCGCCCCAAAACGCTTCACTACCTGATGAAAACAAACACGTACATCGTTTGGCCACACCCGGAGCCGGAAGTCAAGCCCTCAGCCAAGAGTAAACGTGCCGACGCGAAGAAGATTGCCACGCGGAAAGAGAAGAGCGCCCAGGCGCTGGTCGAAGAACGGCGGCTGTTTTGGAAGCGACTACGGAAGGCGATCACCGGCGATGTCGTCTGGGAACCGGACATTGGAGGGGGTGGTGGAAGCGAGGGTGGTGGTGGTGGTGGTGTTAGTAGTAAGGTTAAAGTTCCTCCCGAGAGTTCGTGCTGAAGGTGTAATGTAAATAGAGTTTAATAAATCCGCTTTCAAGGCAATAAACTGTGATATGAAGAGTTTGTGTTTTGTTCTTCTGATGTTTTGTTGTTTTTAGGTGAGAAATGAAATTCTGTTTGTTTTGCTTCCGTTTTTTCATTTCCTTTTTATATAAATATCTTCTTTTTATGTAATATATCATTTTATAATATTTTTTTTTATAATATATAATAACAATTTTCTGGTTTTCTCTGATTTGAATGTGAATTTAAAAGTTTTGTGGCTGTAGTCAAAACGAGTTTTCCTCAACTAATACAAAGGTGTTTGTGTGGTTGTGTTGTTTTTACGTTCTAAGGGGATGCATTTTTTTTTCTGCGGAATTTCTGTTCCCTTTGCCTTGAAGCAGTAGTTAAAGTGAAGTTGTCAGCCGGAATAAGAGCAATAATAATCCGCCAAATGAAAAACGAAAAACAAAAACTTCTATTAAGTATACTAGGAGTGTGTTACAATTGAACAATGATTAACCGAAGGCAATCCGTTCCTCCCCACGAAGGTTCTGTGGTCAAACGGATGGAAGGTGACGACACTCCCCCGGGGTGGGTGGAATCGGTTGAATTCCGGAATTTGCCGCACGCGTGCTACTTTAAAACGGAGCTCTTTTTTTTTTTTCTTCTTCTAGTACTAGATTTCTGCGCCGCGCGTGATCACGATTTGCTTTCTCAGAATAACTTTTCTCTTACTAACTTAAACTTGTAGTGACATCCCTTACTTTATGTAGGACCGAATTAAAAAGTGTTTCACCGTGTTTGAGGGGATAGGAATTGTCAAACGGAGCCGCGATCTATTTTTCTCCCTAACTTCTTCTATTGCGCTGGACGACGGACGTGCACTACCTTCTTTACTTTATTCTCTAGGTTAGTCAAAAAACTGCTCGACAAAAACGATCCACTGCTGACTAAAAGGCGGACTTGGGTGACCGGCGATCGTTTCGAGCTAGAGGGGGGCGCCAGAAAATGTTGTCTTCTTCGTTTCTTTTCATCTACATCACACAAATAAGAAAAAAACAAAACAAAGCTGGATGATTTTGCTCCACACCGAAGTGTCTTTTCTCTTTTGTTGTTGTATATTTTTTAACCTGTGTGTGTGTATGTGTTTGTTGTATAACTGATACTTTCATAAACATAAAAAAAATATTTTAATAATCCTCTAAATCGAAAGCATCGTTGTCCAATTCATCTAGTTGCATACTTTGGAAATCGACCTTGTAGCGCAAACAACCTGTGGGAGAGAAAGAAGATGAGATTATTAGGAACTCCTTTGTAACGATGGCTGAGAATTTAGAAAATTTATTTCATGATAACATAAGTGCATTTAATAATTGTTACGTTAAAAATAAAAAATCATTAAAAATTTTACAATGGAATGTTAGAGGAATCAATAACCTCTTTAAATTTGATGAAATTATTCAAACTGTTGATATGATTGAAACTGAAATAGATGTTATTGTAATCGGCGAAACATTGTTGAAACGAGAAAATTGTAAACTTTATGAAATACCTAACTATAAATCAGAATTTTCCTGCAGAGAGGAGTCCAGCGGTGGACTTGCATTATATGTAAACAAAAATTTAAAAAGCAAAATTAAAAAGAACTTCCACGAGAATGGTTTTCACCACGTACACGTTGAAATTGATTTGAAAGGACATTTTTATGATGTTCATGGACTATATCGCCCCCCAAATTACGATTTTAATACTTTTAGTAACTATTTGGAGCATGTTTTGAGCTCGTCTAAGCCTGGAAATTCTTGTTTGATCGTTGGTGATATCAATGTACCAATAAATCACGTCAATTTGAATACAGTTACAAAATATAAAATGTTACTTGAGTCATACGGTTTTATAACTACAAACACCTATGCAACTAGACCAATTAGTGCAAATATTCTTGATCATGTAATCTGTAAATTAAATGACGCCAATCACGTCCGGAATGATACCATTGACCTAACTAACTTGAGTGACCATATACCGGTTATCACATCCTTCAGAACTAAGATTAAAAAAGAGTCCATGGTACTAACAAAAAAAATTGTGAAATATTGTCAACTTAATCAGGAATTTAGTTCATTTGTACGAAGCATTGGTGAAGTCAACGATGTAGAAACAACTTTACAAGCTATAATTTCAACTTATAACACTTTACTTAATCGTTATTCAAAAATAGTTACCAAGAATGTAAACATAAAAGGAAATTCCTGTCCATGGATGACTTTCGATCTCTGGACACTTATGAAAATTAAAGAAAATTATTTGGTTCGAGTTAAAAGATTTCCCACAAACCAACATCTTCGAGAAATGCTATCATATATCTCTAAAAAGGTAGAAACCACTAAACACAAAACCAAGAAACTTTATTATGAAAATTTGCTTACTAATACACCCCATTCAAAACTTTGGAACAATATTAATTTGATATTTGGCCTTAAGAAAAATCGTGAAACTATAACTTTAATTAATAATGGAATTGAAACAAGCGACAAGTTAGAGGTCAGCGAAATATTCAATGACTTTTTTTTCTAACATTGGGCAAAATTTGGCGAACAATATTCCTACATCAGTAACAAACCCGGAAAGAAATTTACGATGGATTCGAGAGTCAGTGTTCCTCCGACCCTCCTCAGAAAATGAAGTTATTCTGTTGATTAACAATTTAAATACTAAAAAAAAGTAACGGCCCGGACAACATACCAGCGTCACTACTGAAAAATAATGTTTTAGAATTTGCAAAAATTTTGTCTCAAATTTTTAATTTAATCTTGCAAACGGGAGATTATCCGGACTGTCTCAAAATTGCTAAAGTTGTGCCGATTTTTAAAGCAGGAGAGTCTTGGGATTGTAACAATTACAGACCGATCTCTACCCTGTCAGTTTTTAATAAAATTTTGGAGAAAATGTTAGTAACTAGATTAACAAATTTTTTAAATATTCACGAAGTCTTATATAAATTTCAGTACGGGTTCCGACAGGGTTCCAGCACGCAAACGGCAATTATTGAATTAGTTGATGACGTTATCGATGCAATTGACTCAGGGAATTTTATGGGTGGCCTTTTTTTAGATTTGAAAAAAGCATTCGATACTTTAAATCATGAAATTTTGTTGAGGAAACTTGAATGTTATGGAATAAGAGGTGTTGCAAATACAGTAATTAAAAGTTATTTAACCAACAGAAAACAATTTGTCCAAATTGAAGATAAGCGTAGTAGTCTAGCTCCCATTAATGTTGGTGTCCCACAAGGCAGTAATATTGGACCTTTGCTATTTCTCTTATTCATCAATGATTTACCCAGACTCAACTTGAATGGTAAAGCTAGACTTTTCGCAGACGATACTGCTCTTTTCTACCCCAACAAAGACATTCACAGTATTATCACTTTAATGGAGAAAGATTTACAAACTTTAAATCAATATTTTAATGCAAATTTGTTGTCCTTAAATCCCTCGAAAACTAAATATATGATTTTCAGGTCCATCAGGAGACTTGAGCCAGAGCATGATGATCCTAGACTTGGACCCACTGTTATAGAAAAAGTAAATTGTTTTAAGTATCTGGGCATACAATTGGATCCCATTTTGTCCTGGATCAATCACATTAAAGTGGTAGAAAACGTGTTTCGTCCTACTTAGGCATTCTGTGGAGGGTAAGATTGTTCGTTCCGAGGAAAATTCTCTTAAAATATTATTTCGCCTATATCCATTCACAATTAAATTATCTAATTTCGGTGTGGGGACGTACTGCAAGCTCTCACCTAGTAAAATTACAAACACTGCAAAACCGTTGTTTAAAAATAATTTTCAACAAACCTTTGTTATATTCAACTTTAACTTTGTATTCGGATGCATGTCACTCAGTTTTACCATTAACCAATCTCTGTGACATCCAAACTACGCTGTTTGTTCATGATGTTATTAATAACCCAAAATTCCATCATACAATTCAGTTAATAACTACAAATAGCTCCCGCAGCACTCGTCAGAGGAACAACCTTCAACGCATTAGAGCACATACAACACGAGGTCAAAATAGATTAAGTTTCATAGGACCTACACTTTATAATCTGCTGCCAGATAATCTAAAGTTATTAGAAAACCGCTCCATCTTTAATGCTAGAATCAAACAACATTATAAACAAAAATTAAACGAAACTTTCAACTAATCGTCATTTAATTTTATTAACCCGTCAATAGCGTTAACAAATCATTACATTGTTGTGGTTCCCTTAAAAGGAAGTAGCTTCCACTGGGATACCATCCTAAAAGTTAATAGTAGTTAAACTACCGCACATCCTAGTAAAGTCAGCTCATTTTTTTATTACATTGCTTTATTATCATTTTGAATTCGAGCTGAAATTAGTTTGCGTCCATAACCAGGGGCTCTGGAATAATGAGCTTTTGGTGTGGGGATTGTGGTGGGCCATAAAAAAAAAAAAAAAAAAAAAAAAAAACGATGATTAGAGAACTACTTTTAATGTTAAAAAAAAGCAATGGAAAAACAAACCATTGATAACGTTACTACTAACTGATGGAAAAAACATTTATAACATAAGATAACTTAAAATGTCGGCGGGTAACATAACAACAAATAGTTCACTGTTTAATTTTCATTGTTCCAACGCAACCAGACTGGTGGCAAGCTTGTCAAAAAGTGAACCTCACTTTTGACAGTCCATATAGGGTGAATGCTCCATAAACTGGTTGCACAAAATAGGGTATACAGGCCATTTATAAGTAAATTTGAAAATAAGTTTATTTAATATTTAGGTTTGTAATTTGAAATTGTTATTTATTGTCTAGTTAATTTTTTTTTGTTAAGACCGAGCCATGCGGTAAGGCTTCCGCCTCGCAAATGGGAGTTCAGAACCCGGTGCGGACCAACATAGCTAGTGATCGTTTTCCTTCTGGATACGATTTCTAAGTAAAAAAAGGTAGTTTATCGTCACAAGCTGTACATTATCTTCTTGGAATATTTACATTTAACCTCATTTAACACTAAAATATGTTAATAAAGTTAAAATTAAAAAATGTGAACGATTGATTTCGTCCTCAAAAGGCTGGATAATATTTTATTTTTTCTAGTTATTTATTTTTCGACAAAACATATTCATAATTATTCATGAAAAACACAATTTGAAATATTTTTTCACAAAAAAAAACTTCTTTTCAATTGCACATTTGCTGGCTCTTTTACCCTATATTTAGCGTCAGAGGGGTAAAGCGACCAAATAGCGGGGTCCACGGTCCAACCAATGCACAGTGGTCCAGATCGCAAAATTAAGTGGAAAATGGATTTTCCGAAAAATGGTGACGTTTTGGAGCATTGGTGTCTTCAGAAGATATGTTGCAAATGGAAAGGGGCAACTTTTGGTTTGGTTTAAAATTAGGGTGGTTCACGATTAGGGTGATTTTGAAAATCTAACTTTTCAGGAATATTTTTGGGATTTTTTATGTCTTCTAAAAAGTTGTTGGGCTGGCCAATTCAAGCAACTTTGTCGAAGACACCAAAATTTTATCTCGTAATCTACGCCTTCTATGACCTAATTTATAGAAAGCATCTGAGCAAACCTTCAAAAATCAGTTTTTGAACGTGGCAATTCAGGGTTAATTTTAGAGAAAGTGATATTCGGAGCACTTTTAGAGCTCTACAAAACGAACATTTTCATTTTTGACATGTCAATTTGGACTTAAGGGTCAAAGTTACAGCCATTTTAAGGTAAAGATGCAAATTTAAAACTTAAATATCTCAAAATGGCGCAAGCCAAATTTTAAGCACTAGGTTGCATTTGAAGAGAGATCCAGCACTACAAACGCTGAAAAATCTCAGGGTGTTTTTCTTTAAACTTGAGATATCTTCATTTGAAAAAGTCTAATTTTCAAAGGAAAACCATATGGGACCACCTAACGAAATTCGAAAATTGTCCAAATATATGTTTTTCCATGTAATTTTGCCCGCTGAATCTGAATCTGCCCTCAGAATTGAGCTAAAATGTCAACAAATCGATTTTTGGTCATATTTTGGGTTTCCATGTAAAATTATCATTTAAACCCAAAATATGACCAAAAATCGATTTGTTGACATTTTGGCTCAATTCTGAGGGCAGATTCAGATTCAGCGGGCAAAATTACATGGAAAAACATATATTTGGACAATTTTAGAATTTCGTTAGGTGGTCCCATATGGTTTTCCTTGATAATTAGACTTTTCAAATGAAGATATCTCAAGTTTAAAGAAAAACATCCCTGAGATTTTTCAGCGTTTGTAGTGCTAGATCTCCTCTTTCAAATGCAACCTAGTGCTTAAAATTTGGCTTGCGCCATTTTGAGATATTTAAGTTTTAAATTTGCATCTTTTTTACCTTAAAATGGCTGTAACTTTTGACCCTTAAGTCCAAATTGACATGTCAAAAAATGAAAATGTTCGTTTTGTAGAGCTCTAAAAGTGCTCCGAATATCTCTTTTCTCTAAAAGTTAACCCTGAATTGCCACGTTCAAAAAACTGATTTTTGAAGGTTTGCTCAGATGCTTTCTATAAATTTGGTCATAGAAGGCGTAGATTACGAGATAAAATTTTGGTGTCTTCGACAAAGTTGCTTGAATTGGCCAGCCCAACAACTTTTAGAAGACATAAAAATTCCCAAAAATATTCCTGAAAAGTTAGATTTTCAAAATCACCCTAATCGTGAACCACCCTAATTTTCAACCAAACCAAAAGTTGCCCCTTTCCATTTGCAACATATCTTCTGAAGACACCAAAGCTCCAAAACGTCACCATTTTTCGGAAAATCCATTTTCCACTTAATTTTGCGATCTGGACCACTGTGCAATGTGAGTATCGCGGCCCATACCTACAATTTGACAATCTCGCCATCAGGCTGAACGCAACACATATAGACTAGGTAAGGTAAGGCAGATTTTCCAGCTGTCTAATAAAAGTTGGCGCGAAAACCAGATTTTAAATACCAATTTTCCTAAAAGTTTATCGAAAACGCTTTTTGAATTCTTTTTTTTAACACTTTCGCCGCCATATTGAATTTAAAAAACTAAACTAAACTAAAGCATAGTTTAAGTATCATGCTAAAGAAAAAGAAAAAAAAAGTATGGTTGGATAATCGAATCATAATTGATAATCATAAACATTCGGATAATCGAGTCTGAACTCTATTTAGATACCTATGGAAGCGTTCATTTATTAAGAAACACAAAAATTGGGATTATCAGCATTAGGGTGGTCCAAATCTGGGCTTTATCGGGGCTACCCCCTGAAATCAATGATTGGCCCATCACTAGGCTAAATTCCAAATTTGAGCTCATTCTGACCACGGGAAACCCTCCCTCTAATCGCTTGAAGTTTTGTATGGGAAAAATCATCAACATGCATGGGAAAAGCAACTGTTTCTGTTTTTTACCTGTGGAGGGCGCAATAGTCGTCCAATCTTAATCAATGTTCAGATATATATGACCTTCATTAAATTAAGAACAACTTTCCCGAAGACACCATATAAAACGATCCCTTTCGAAAGCTAATAACTTATCAACAATCTTAAAATATGGTGTCTTCGGGAAAGTTGTTCAAAATTTAACGAAGGTCAATCTGGAGTTTTTTTTTTTTTTTGAAAAGGTCCTATAAACCAAATTTTTAGTTTTTGTTTTTGGGTGTTTTTTAATACCCCTGACTTGAGGCGGTTTCAAAAACACCCAAAAAGCAAAAACTGGAAACTTGGTTTATTGGATCTTTTCAAAAAAAAAACTCCAGATATATATCTGAGAATTGATAAAGATTGGACGACTATATTGCGCCCTCCACAGGTAAAAAACTGAAACAGTTGCTTTTCTCCATGGGTGATTCTCCGCCAACTCACACAGCAGTTGCCCCGACCCCTCTTCGATTTGCGTGAAACTTTGTCCTAAGGGGTAACTTTTGTCCCTGATCACGAATCCGAGGTCCGTTTTTTGATATCTCGTGACGGAGGGGCGGTACGACCCCTTCCATTTTTGAACATGCGATAAAGAGGTGTTTTTCAATAATTTGCAGCCTGAAACGGTGATGAGATAGAAATTTGGTGTCAAAGGAACATTTATGTAAAATTAGACGCCCGATTTGATGGCGTACTCAGAATTCCGAAAGAACGTATTTTCATCGAAAAAAAAACACTGAAAAAGTTTTAAAAACTGTCCCGTTTTCCGTTACTTGACTGTTAAAATTTTTTGGAACATGTCATTTTATGGGAAAATTAATGTTCTTTTCAAATCTACATTGACCCAGAAGGGTAATTTTTTCATTTATAACAAAAAAATTCATTCTAATGTTTCGTGTTTTTTCTAACTTTTGTTGTTATAAAGTTGTATATCAGACAATTACAAAAAAAAAGATGTGATACATAAACATAAGGGGCTTGCTTATAAACATCACAAGTTATCGCGATTTTACGAAAAAATTTTTTTGAAAAAGTTGGTCGTCGTCGATCATGGCCGTTCATCGTCACCCGCGACAGACACGGACGACGAAACAAAGAGAAACACAAGAAGTATTTTTTTTCAAAACTTATGTTTTGTTAAGTCGCGATAACTCGTGATGTTTATAAGCAAACCCCTTTATGTTTATATATCACATTTTTTTGTAATTGTCTGCTCTACAACTTTATAGAACATTATTACTCTCTAAAAAATAACAATGCAAAGTTAGAAAAAAACACGAAATTTTAAAATGAAAAATGTTGTTCTAGATGAAACAATGATCCTTCTGGGTCAATGTAGATTCGAAAAGTACATTAAATTTGTTCAAAAAAAAAAATTACAGTTGAGTAACGAAAAATGGGAGAGTTTTTAAAACTTTTTTAGTGTTTTTTTCGATGAAAAATACGTTCTTTCGGAATTCTGAGTAATCCATCGGGAGTCTAATTTTACATAAAAGTCCCTTTGACATCAAATTTCTATCCCATCACCGTTTCAGGCGGCAAATTATTGAAAACACCTCTTTTTTCGCATGTTCAAAAATAAAAGGGACCGTACCGCCCCTCCGTCACGAGATATCAAAAAACGGACCTCGGATTCGTGATCAGTAGGGTTAGTGAAATTTCACGATTTCGCGGACAGCGTGAAATCCGCGAAATTTGACTTTTTCCACGAAATCCCGTGAAATTTTTTGTTTGTGTGAAACTGTAACAATTTTTCATTATTTACATTTTATCAAATTTAAATAGGAATAAAAATAATCTTAAGAACTACTGTAGAATTAAGCGAGTGAATACCCTTGTTCAATACTAATAAAGGGTTAGTGAATTTTGACGATTTCGCAATATGTGTAAAATTCTTGAAATTTATCAATTTTTTCAAAACTTTTTGGCTTCCTCTCCGAGGAATGCCATATAAAATCACTTGAAAATTGGCCAAAAAATTGCACTTCGATTTCTCGGAAATGGCTGAACGGATTTGGACACTTCCGGTTGCATTCGATCCCTCTTAGCTTCCGATAAGTCGCTATTGAAAATCTTCCCCGTAGCCCTTTCCTGTCAAAAGATATTTACGAAAAACGATTTGCAAAACTAAAATGGAAAAACAAAAAACGATGAAAAATTTTCAAAATTGCTTCATTTTTGCACAACTAGGTAGTCTGGAATGTCCTCCATCCACGGCTGAAACGGGACAAAAATCCATTGAAATTAGCCAAAGTTACAGCCACTTTAAGAAAACTGTTTGCATTCAGCCGCCTCCAAATCGACTAAAACGTGGCCAAAATTAACCAAAATTTCGGCATGTTGCACATTTTTGTAAAGCTTTTTCAAAACCCAATCCAATGAGATACATATCTCGACGAATTATTAGGCTTAGTCGCTAATATCTGCACTAAACTGCTATTTTTGACGATACCAATGCATTATCACATGCTGGTTCGCCCATCCGGCTAAAAAACCCAGAACTATTATACTTCACTCGAAAGCATTTTTCATCGTGCTTCGAATGTCATTTTAGGAAATAAAATTCCCTTTGTGAATCGCGTCCAGCATGCTAAGATTCTTGGGTGGGTCTCGTGGCGCAGGGGTAGCGGCTTCGGCTGCCGATCCCGATGATGCTATGAGACGCGGGTTCGATTCCCGCCTTATCCACTGAGCTTCTATCGGATGGTGAAGTAAAACGTCGGTCCCGGTTTCTCCTGTCTCGTCAGAGGCGCTGGAGCAGAAATCCCACGTTAGAGGAAGGCCATGCCCCGGGGGGCGTAGTGCCAATAGTTTCGTTTTTATGCTAAGATTCTGTCGTCCCTAAATCAGGACCAGAATAGCCTCAAAAACGTCTTCGCCAAGCTAAGACAAGTCAAGTCATTTCGGGAAATGACAATATGTAATGTGTTCCTAGATACCTATCCATGAGCCATCGATCGACTCCGTTAGCGATACACTTTTTACCCTTTCTTAAATTTTCGCTTTAGCTGTAGAAGGTGAGAGCGGAATGCAAGGCGAGAGAAGGAGAGAGTTTACGGAAATTTTGACTCGTTCGAGCACTGCATAGGGACGTGGCGTTACATCGTGCTGCCATCTGGTTTTTTTAAGTGCAAAAGTGCTGAGTCATCGTCTAAAAATAGACGGCGTCCTATCTCGCCCAGCAAAATGAAGTCGATAAAGTAGTCGGTTTCGATAAGAAAAAGTGGAAAACGTGGTCTAAAAATAGTGACGCCATCCCCCTATGCCGTCACGGTGTAAAAACTCGCGTGCATTGCTTACATGGATTTTCGTCGACGAACATGGGCGTATTTTACTTCTACTCGGATTGAATAGCATTCGATTTAGTAAGTCTCTAGACTATATACTAAGTATTCTGCTTTCAGTCAAAAGGATCGCAAAGTTATTATTTTAAATTGTTTTAAAAATCCATTTTAAATCCTTTGCGGTCGTACAAAGGGTCATTGTACCCAGAAAATTAAGCTTTATCATTGTGAACAATAATATTACCAATTTAGTTGAATTTTAGAACTCAATCAACGAATCGCCTCTATATATACATGTACATTCTCAATACATTTATTTGTGTATGAACCGAGAAGAGGAAGCCCCCATTCACCTAGGTGGATTAAGTAACGTTTTTTTTTGCAAATAGCATAATAAATATTTCAACCATAAATACTATTTAAGTAAACTTTATTAGTTTTCAATTGAAAAGCTTGATATGAACTATTTAAAGAATTGTTATGTTTTTTTAGTTTACTATTATTATCATAATTATCAATTGCAAAGGAAATTAAAAGAATCAAGCTTTGTTATATTCAGAAAAAAAGAGTTTTTTTTATTTTATGTGTCGGAAATCACCTGTTTAAAATATTTCAGATTTTTTCTTAGTCCTGTTTAATTTTAACATGACATGACAGCCACTCTTTTATTATAATGTTGGTTCCAATGCGCAATTTTGACATTTCGGGCGTGCACCATTCGTAACGCCATCTTTGTTTAAAAATCTGGATACAACTTTCAAGCGGTTAGAGAGAGGGGTTCCCGTGTTCAGAATGAGCTCAAATTTGGAATTTAGCCTAGTGTTGGGTCAATCAATGATTTTAGAGAGTTGCCCCGAGAAAGCCTGGATTTGGACCACCCTAATCAGCTTGCAGGCTCTTTTCCGGACCACTTCCAGAAAAAAATCTGGCCATGTTTATTATCATTAAAATCTTCATTCAGCTTGTGTTTTTGACGCAAAAATATTGTATTAGTTTACAAACTTTATTTTATATTTGTTTGACATATTTTTGTATGCATAGATTATATAAAAAAGACCCATGTACAATAGGGTGCCCAGAAAAAAAAAGATCCCCTGCTCCACAAGCGGAAAACGGTGTTTTGGGTAAGTTTATGCATCTTTGCAAATTTTGAGCGAAATTGGTTGAGGTTAACCCATTCGCACCTAAAGCTGGTGAAAAATTTTTGTTGATGCAAAATGACTTCTTAAATTGCTAATAACTTTTCAAGCTCAAGTTTTATAGCTTTGGTATTTTCTACAAAGTGCAGTGTAAGTGCATTAAATTTTCAATGAGAATTTCACTTTTGGAAATATTTAGTTTGCGCACCGTGCAAACCAAACCGTAAGAAAATTGAATTTTCGATAAATTAGAAAAATATGTTTACAAGGGTCGAGTAATAAATACCTGAAAAAATCATGTTTTGGGCTGGAACTGCTCAATAGGCAACCAACTATTTAAATTTCACTCAAATGGAGTCGTTGAACTCGAATTTGATGTACAAACTTTCGGATAATCGTGTCGGAAACAATATTTTTTATGAGCTTATCTGCCGTTCTACGCATAATTGTCCCATGTTCAAAAAAGTGCAACTGTGAAAAACGCGATTGAAATTTTTCGACCGATTTCTGTGTTTCTACGCATAATTGTCCCGTGGGTTCCTATTCGCCCTATGTATCCCTAATCACCCCAGTTAGCAGTTTATCACCCTTATTTGTGATCCTCTTGCTATACAACAGGTAAACAAGGCATAATGCTTAGTAAAACGAAGGATTCCGTGTAAGAAAAAACTTGGTGGGACAATTATGCGTATAAGTTCAACAATGGGACAAACAGACTTGGTGTTGTTTTTGATGAGTTTCCGAACAAAGTATCAGATTTTATGTGTTTTTCTTAAAGTACACCTCAGACTAAACTTAAAAATGGCATAAAGTCAAAATCGTCAAAACTGACATTGGACAATTATGCGTAGAAACAGAACAGAAATCTAAAACTATTGATATAAAATTTATAATTTTCAGGGGATTTTTTTTAAATAAAAGGCTCTACAAACTAAAAAAAAAAAACATTTCAAATTAAAAGTGCTTAATGCATTTAAAAAATGTACTAAAAACACGCAGAGCCGTTACCTTATTCCTATCAAAACCATCAGTAGCGATGTGCGTGCAGGGGTGCCTCAACGTTCGAATGTATTGAAAAAAGTCAACCGTGTGTCATTTGTGTGATTCGTGAAAGAATTTGTGAGTTTTAAGTGTGTTGTTGTGTCGTTTCTAAATTTCCTCCCCTCTCGATACTCGTCTATTATTTCCTGTATCTGGTACTAAGTTCTAAATGTTTCACGGAAGCTTCTCTCCTCACACTTCGGTACAAGTACACCTAAATTCGCTGGCAAAGAAAACGAATCTTTCGCAGGGCAAAGAAATGTGACTCGCGCGCGCGCCCTCTCAACTATTCATTGTTCAAATGTTACGCGGTTTGGAGACGAATTCGAGTTGCAATTGTTATTATACACGGTATTTTTTGTTTGTTTGTTAGTTTGTTTCTTGAATGATATATCAGCATAAAACGAGGCGCTCCGCCGGAAGTGGTGTGAGCCGCTCCCGGAAGATGCCCGCCAATATTTATATAAATAGTTTTTCCTTATGTTTTTTTTTTGGTTTGTTCGCTTTTTACCTAAATACACGCTGCTCACGGTAGGCTCGGAACCGACTTCTGTTTTTCAACACATTTTATCAGCTTTTGCCCGCATAGAATTTACTGATTATATTAACTAATTTCATACATGTTTGTAAGTTGTGTTGTGGGTGTGTTTTGTGTGTTTGATGTTTGCTATCCGGATTTTTGCTTGTTTGTTTGCTTGTTTACCTTTATTAAAATCGAATCGAATGTGGCTTTCGTATTTTGTTTGTTTGTTATTGGAGAGAAATTGGTTGCACAAAACTAACTTTTTTCCGCGTAATCTGGTGTTTTTTTTTAATAAATTTTCTGCTCAGTTTGGTTTCTCTAAGTAGTTTATCGGCTTTTGGAACGCGACCATTTCGGCTGATTACAAGTTTGGAAAGAGTACCTAGAAAGTTGTGTCTGCTTCTCGCGTCGTGTAGTCCCTCAAAGAGCACAAGAAAGTGTTTGTCCGAATCGTAATTGATTTAGTAATCGTCAAGGTCAACGTCGTCCAGCGGCTCGTCGGCCTGGAGCGACTGGAAGTCGACTTTGTAGCGGAGAATTCCTGCGCACACGCACACGCAAACACATACAAACCCGCGCACAGAAGAATAGGTTATTAGTAGCGAGTTGTGATTAGTTTTGGGTTAGCATTTGGGAATAGAGAGAATTACAGATTAGCGTTTAGTCACTCAACTAGCGATATTGGAAACCGGTCGCCACGCGCAAAATTTTGCACCAATTAGCACAACGAGTGTGTGTTAGGTTAGGAAATAGTGGCCAGAAATAAAAACGTACCTCCAATTCCACCAAATCCTCGCACAAACTGGCTGCCCTCCTGGGACTTGTCAGTGATAATTTCCAAAGTAGCACCGAAGCTCTTGTAGTTGTTGGCGAGCCATTCCAACAGCGGTTGAGATTCGACCAGTTCCATCTCGACGCCACTCTGCAAGTGGAAGGAGGAATGTGGAGTTTAGAACGCATGTCTCGGTGAGAAATGAGAGTCACGAGGCTTCATTTCAAAAGGCTGAAGTTGGTTCATCAGAGTGACGATCATCTTACTGGTCGTCACCGTCCTGGCAGCAGCGTTGCACAGATGCTTGTGCACCTTCCATGGAGGGTCGAAGGTTCATCTAACTCAATCCTGTTTAGTTGACTACTCATCACTCAGGGTCGGTATTTGGACGGTTTCAGTCGATAACGATGTCATCGACATTGGCATTGGTGTCTCAGTCCTTTTGAGAATTGAGGCTTAATTTAAGATAGTCGTAGACCGAAGATACTGATTACTCATCACTCACTAGGCTTATGTTGAACAGCGCACCGGTTAAGCCACCAGCTTGAGTAGCGAGACAAGGATCTCGTTGCTTCTCGTCCTTGCCAGGATTGAGGCTATATTTAAAGGTAGTCGTAGACCAAAGTTACTGATTACTCATCGCTGCACGGCAACTCTCCAACGAATCCCAGCCTTCAGCCTTTTAAAATGTCCGCCTTGATCGCCCCGCAAACCCCGCGTACCTCCTTGTCAGTGAAGTGCGACTTGTCCTTCTCCTGCTCCGGGGTCAGGTGCAATACTGTTGTGGACGTCGCACTGACGTGGTTCTTGAGCACGTAGCGTTGAATGTCCAAGTTCTCCCAGCAGATCAGCGTCTCGACCGAGCCCAGTTCCAGCGCCTTGAGCGTGTCCTCCACGCCGAAGCAGTACTTGCCGGTGTCCTGCGGGATGAAACCATAGATTCATACCATACTACGAACAGCGCATAACTCAACCAAACTCACCTGTGAAATTTCGTCAAAGTATCGCCCAATCAGTTTCTTCTCCTGGATGAACTTTACGTTCTGCAGTGATTCAGCTGCCAGCTCGATGGCCTGGTTAAAACCGTTCTCCCCGCCGTACGACACGTCCACCAGTTTGATCACTTTCGATTGCAATCGCTGAAACAAAACGAGAGTCATCACTCCGGATACAACAACAACCTCCCGCAAAGGGAAATAACTCACCGGATCGAACATGTCCGACTGGCTGAGCTCGGTCTTGAAGTCGGCACTACCGGCCAGGATGAGGCCGGCAATGTTTGGCTTGTCGTTGGTGATGAACAGCTGGGTGGCCACCTCGGCGACCTTGCGCACGTAGTTGTGACGCTTCTCCATACGCAGACGCGCGAAACGCAACGCGGACTGACCACCACGGCCGTGCTTCTTCGGCAGGTCCACGGTGAATTTGTGCAGAACCTCGCGGGTGTTGCCCTGCAAGTGGAGAATTTCCGTTAACATATTGACCTCCAATTCCGCAAATCCGCAAACTCACCTGAAGTGTACCGAACAGCGCACCGTTACCGTCCATCACGATGAAACCGAACTTATTGTCGTCCGCGAGCAGGGCCGTCAGCGCTTCGGTGTGGAATTTATTATCGCATAAGTATAAAGAGGTATTGATCGGTTTGAACGGTTCAAAGTCAATGTTGACCTTCTTCTCTTTGCCCTCTTCGGTGACGATCGTACCGCAGTAGATCACGAGTCCATTCGGAGGCACTTTGGTGTATAGTTTGAGCCGGTGCTGGACCGAGGTGATGGCACCGAGCACGGACAGACGGTTCACGCGGGACTTGATGTTGGACGCCGTGCCGAACTCGTCCGCCAGCATCTTGCTCACCCGGCTGATCTGGTCCTTCGGCGGGATGATCAGCGAAATCATGCTGGTGCCATTTCTGGAAACGGGAGGAAAGGAATAAACCAAAATTAATACGGTTTTCTTTTAATCCATACGAAAATTTCTAAAAATGTCTTCAAGTGGCTTTTCAATATTTCCTTATAGTAGCAAAGGGTAAAGGACGTGTAAACAAACAAACAAACTTTTTGACAGTTTTACTGCTCTGTTTGTTTGCAGAAACGTCAGTTTGCATACATTTGGCTTCGTTTGCGAGTTCGGCAAACTGTCAAACACAAAAAAGTGCCAGTTTGTTTGTTTGTTTCCCGTAGTCTGATAGCTTCTTAACGCTCTACAATTATGTCCAAGAGCGCAAAGCGATCCGAGATGAGCCTGAAAAGTTATCAGCGCTTTAAAAATGACGTTTTTGTAGGACTGATTTGTTTTTATCAACTTTAACGGTCATAGCGGCCGCTAAAACTTACACAATTTGGCTCAAAATTGACACAGATGCTTAATTTTGCCTAAGGAATCGAGCTCGGGAATGACCCAAAAATCTTTTTGTCACCCTGATGTTCATACACAGCGTATGTCATGATCGCCATTACGATGTGACCATCAAGGAGGTATTAGACTATGGCAAACAAACAAACACGCACTTTTTTGTGTGGAAAGTTGGCGAAACATGCAAACTTGTTCGCGGAAAACTGGAAAACAAAGCCAAATGAATGCAGGCTGAAGTTTCTGCAAACAACTGTCAAAAATTGCAAGTAAGTTGGTTTGTTTGTTTGTGATAGGCTAATACCTGATTTAAAATACACTGAACATTGTTAGTAAAGACAATTTTATGCTGAGCAATTCTCTGAGATTTCGGTCATTCGATTTTTTATGTATTTTTTAATCCGGCTGAAAGTTTTTTTGGTGCCTTCGGTATGCCCAAAGAAACCATTTTGCATCATGAGTTTGTCCATATAATTTTCCATACAAATTTGGCAGCTGGCCATACAAAAACGATGCATGAAAATTCAAAAATCTGTATCTTTTGAAGGAATTTTTTGATCGATTTGGTGTCTTCGGGAAAGTTGTAGGTATGGATATGGACTACACTGAAAAAAATGATACACGGTAAAAACAAATTGGTGATTTTTTATTTAACTTTTTGTCACTAAAACTTGATTTGCAAAAAACACTATTTTTATTTATTTTTTGATTTGTTTTAGGGGACATAAAATGCCAACTTTTCAGAAATGTCCAGGTTGTGCAAAAAAACTTTGACCGAGTTATGAATTTTCGAATCAACACTATTTTTTTTTCAAAAAATCGAAATATTGGTCGCAAAAATTTGTCAACTTCAGGGTTGTTAAAATATCAAAATATCAGCTCTCAGCAACTACAATTATCCCGCCTGAATATTCATGCCTCAAATATAACTGCTCTTCTCTCTTCATTGAAACTCTCAGCGCCGAACATAGCCGAACACGTTTTCGTGTTTACACACTCGCGATTGACATTTTCCTTTTCCCTCTCATTCCCGCTTCCACGATCATCCTACCGCAACAGCGTTTAACCACAAAAGCCGCCACAAAACCAATTTCGCAAACGCAGTTTAACGGGACGTCATGCGTGGTCGGCTTCTAATCGCCATCTCGCGTTCTCTCATTGCAGTTTTCGGAGAGATTGAGAGACTCAGCGGTGAGAGCGCATAGTCGAGGAAAAGGGCAAGAGTGATAGAGAGAGAATGACATCGCTGGGAATCATGAGACACAAGAAGAGATCTCACAAGCTATCGTGACGGCCGCTATACTCTCGGATATTTTTGGTGCAGAGATAATCTATTGATAGCTTTTCTATCACTCATTTGCAACACTGGTCAACTTCATTTTTCGATGTAAAATCAAATTTGCAATCAAAAAGTACTTTAGTGAAATTTTCATAAAGTGCACCGTTTTCAAGTTATATCCATTTTTAGGTAATGATGTTTTCTAAGTCTCACCCAAACAACCCACCATTTTCTAACGTTGATATCTCAGCAACTAATTGTCCGATTTTCAATGTTAAAATATGAAACATTCGTGAAATTTTCCGATCTTTCCAAAAAAAATATTTCAAATTTTTTGAAATCAAGTCTAACATTTCAAAAAGGCGTAATATTGAATGTTTGGCCAGTTGGTGTCAAACCATCGGGGTTTGAGTGTAATCGAGTCTGGCCTGTATTCTAATCTAATCTAACCCTAGCGCAGCCAGTCTTTCGAGGGCATCCTGGAAAATGCCTTAGCTTAATTAACGCCTAGCATCCTCTTGTCATTATTAACATTTGCAGTGCCCCAATGCAATAAATTGCTTTGAAAAATCACAAAAGTTAAAGCGGCCAGGCCAACTGCGTAAAGTTAACCGCAGAGATGATTCGTTGAATTGGATTGAGTTTGAACACGAATGTTCAAACAGCAATACAGTACTGAATTTACAGGGGAGGAAGAAACGTGGGGATCCCCCGCTCACGTTCATGTTTGTTTAGGCAATTGATCGTTGGGAGCACCATGCTAAGAAGTTTTGGTGCTCCGGGACCCTCTGGGATGAGACATTGTATTTCCACACATGCTCTGGACACTTTTGCCATGGTTATAGCGCCACAACTCGGTGTGTAATCGAGTCTAGCCAGTATCCGTAAATTTATTGAACACCAATAAATTTCGGCTTTATGTGCCAAACTTTAAGCGAACACTCACGAAAAGTAGCATTTATAGAGAAAATTTCCTGGCATCACTGGCTCACTCCAACGGCGCTGCTGCCCAGTCAAATCAATCCAAATTCTGAAACGGAATCTAATTAGAATCGTATACAAATTCCGTTTCAAACGCAACAACCGGTTCCGTGTTCGAACCGGTTGTTGCGTTTGATACGGAATTTGTATACGATTCCTATTAGATTCCGTTTCGGAATTCGGATTGATTTGACTGGGTGATGGTGGTTTTGGTGGCCACCCTTTGCTCTTTATTTGCCTTCGCTTCTCGCTCGGTTTTGTTCAGCCTTCGATTGAAATTAGGTTTTGATTGGTGCGCTGGAAATGGGGACGTGAAGTCGTGATTATTCAGGTTAGTTTTTTTGTGTGCTTTTGTGTCGCTGTTCGTATGGGGTGAGTGCATAATTTGTAAAGGGAGCGCGTGGTCGTAAAAAATATTCCGAGTGAAAAGTGATTTTTGTTGTATGCCTTTTGTCGTGAATTGTGTGTGTTTCTTGCTAGCAATAATAATATCAGTCCTTGCTTTATCATCGTTGATCGGAGGGCACGCCGCCGGTTGAGTTTGTCGTATTAATTGTGTTCCAAAGTAACTGGGTGTTAATTGTGTTTAGTACTTCAGTCGATTGCGGGCGGTGAGGCCACGCGCTTGCCTTACTGAATTATTTTTGTTTTTTTTCGTCGAGTAATTGGTGTTTTTTTTTGTGCTTTTGTAAACTTAATTAATTGTTTTGTGATTTTCAAAGCCCTTCCTATATCATCGTTGATCGGAAGGCACGGCGTCGGGTGGATTGTGCTTAAATTTTTCGAATAAGGTTTTATTTTTTTGCGGTGAAAAAGCCATTTCTATATAATGATTGAAAGATGCGCTGACAATTTGGATAGTCGAGTTAATAGTGGTGCAAAATAATTGTGTGTGAGTGATTTTGTGTGTTAACTAGAAAGACCTTCCCATAGCATCGTTGCTCGGAAGGCTCGCCGACGGGTTTGTTATGAAAGTCCTCCCCATAGCATCGTAGCTCGGTAGGCATCGAAAAGCCAATACCTTATCCTACTAACCCAAAAAAAATTAATCACGTGATGCTTGAAGGAGA
Organism: Culex quinquefasciatus; assembly: GCF_015732765.1. Classification (NCBI taxonomy): domain Eukaryota; kingdom Metazoa; phylum Arthropoda; class Insecta; order Diptera; family Culicidae; genus Culex; species Culex quinquefasciatus. The sequence continues at coordinate 86,368,914 of NC_051862.1, forward strand.
TGCTGTGGATTCAACGGTCTCAAGCGGTATCAACAAGTATATAGCGAAAAACTATGTGCTTGATGAGTCTGCAACTTCAACTATCGGACTAACATTCCTCCCTTTCGTTGAACTGCAGGCTTCTTGGGAGGGCGCCGGTATTGACTAATAAAGTAGAGATCTTCAGAGGTTAAACAGTGAACGGAAGGTTGGCTCCCACTGATCATTTTTGATTCATTGTTTAACTTCAGCTGATCTGTCAATAACGGAGTAGCAGCTCATTGGCAGTCAACCATGCTCATGCTCATGCTCATGCCTTCGATTGAAATTAGGTTTTACGCCGATTCGATTTGGAGGTTAGAAGGAGTTTACTGTTTACATGGACAGTTCAGTTCGATGCGGTCGTCGATTTTGTTTGGGGAAATTTGTCGACACCATGTAAACAGTGCACACAAGCTGTCAAATGACGTCACGGTGTAAAACCTAATTAGGTTTTACAGCGTGACGTCACGAGCGCACCCACACACACATTTTTGCTGAGACACACGTACAAAAAATGTAAACAGTGCAGCCAAGCTGTCAAATTTCTAACCTCCAAATCGAGTCGGCGTAAAACCTAATGGGTCGTCAAGATTGAAACGTCAAAAGACTTGACGCGTTTGTTTTTTTGATGGCGCTGGCTAATTATTTACATGTTTCGGGATTATTTTTCAAGTGAGTGACCAACTAATGTGCAAAAGAACATGTTGCCGAACGTTGGCGGCAGTTTTGTATTGAAAGCGCCGTGAAAAAGTAAGCGAAAGTGAAAAGTTGGTTTTGACGATGGGACCATCCATAAACCACGTGGACACTTTAGGGGGTATGGCGATTGTCCACGCTCCATACAAAAAGTTTTTATATATGGACAACTGTCCACGAGGGGTTGAGATTTCCAAAAAGTGTCCACGTGGTTTGTGGATGGTCCCGATATTCATTAAGCGTTTGAGGGTTTCTCGCGTGTGTCACTGTGTGTGCCAACAAAATGATAAGAAATGGTCTCGCAAAATAGAAACTTTGATCAAAAGTTTGACAATCAAATTTGATCTTTTTGGCCAGTAAGTGGCATACATTTGCGTGCTTACTCGAGGCGGTGCTGTTGCTGGTAAGTTTACAGCCTAAATAGTATTTTGGAGCTTCATTCGAGCATCAAACTCTCCATATGACGAAGATAGGTGTTTGATTGGAAAGGATATATTTCCCCTACAAATCGGTTAGAAAAACATTGAAGAACTGGCAGCACTGTCTATTGAAGTGAGCACTTATGTACAATTTACAAACTTTTTTTTTAACAGCTACGTTAAGGTTGGAGTTATGAAAGTTTTCAAGATTTTTGGTCATAAAAGTTGAAAATTACAAACAAGCCAAGATTAAAACAAACTGAATCATTCTGGGAACCCTGTCAGCTCTGTGCGCTTAAAATTCATCCTGGGCCAGGATTCCTGGCTCTGCGCTACCGTTCGCCACCAGTTCCGCAAAATTTGCAACCTACGGTGATAAACAAAGGAGATTCCTTCCCACATCTGGGAAGCAGACTAGAGAAGCACGACTCCGTGAATCGTCGGTGCACCCACGTCAGCCCACCCACAGAAGACGGTATTCGTAAATCGTAACCACCGTCGCCAAGTCTATGTGAATCGCCATTTAGTACACCGTCGCGCAGTCCACATCCCGAAGGAAAGTAGGACGACACAAAGGAAAATTCACCCTCCCAATAGAAATGAGGGAGGTGTGGGCAGACATGCTCCTGTTGGCGTCTGGTGTGGGACGTCACTCGACGACGACGACGACAACCACGAGGACTCTCCCTTTCTCTCTCTTGGTGGGAATCTATGGAGTTTGTAGTGGGTGGTTGCGCGACTGTGTTTGTTGCAAACAAATTTTGAGAGAGGGAGAAAGAACTTGAGGGATTCAGGCAGGGAGAACGTGACTGAAGCGACACAACACACAAGGTTTTGTACTTTAGAACCTCTACAGTGAGAGAGTCGGACTGACTTTCCTGTTGGGGGGTTTGAGAGTTGGTTTCAGTAGGGAAAAAGAAAGCTTAATCCGATGCCAACCAATACACAAAATGTGCAATATGTGAAGAAAGTGTGCACTTCCCTCCTCAGCGAGCAGAGGGGGAAAGGTGAGATGCACCTTCTTTATCATCATCAATGAGGGGGAGTGAATTGTGGTTCAGCTGCATTCACAACCGAATCACAGACCTTGCATAAGCACAGACTTTCTCCCCTGCCCCTTGAACCCTTTCGCTGCTTAAATAAGGAGCACTTGAAGTCCTTGAACCTACTTCTACTAAGGCTATCGCCACGGTACTCACCCTCGGGCCATCTCCAAGCTCTTGATAAGCTTCTTGATCTTCCAGATCTCCACATTGCGATCGGCGGAAGTTTCCTCGAAAGACATCTTGCTGCTTCTGCTGGGTTGGCTTACTTCTGGCTGTGATTACTGGCTGTGATTTTTTTCAAGCACACACACACTGGTTCTGCTGCCGCGGTGACCTCGTTCTTCCTCGTTCTTCTGCACACGCACGCACACACGAGACACGACTCTGGATCTGTACGACAACAGGGAAGGAAGAAGGGAAAGGTGTCCACAGGTTACACTTGTACGTATCTACACCCGCGCGACAGGATTACATCCGTCCAAACTCCGTCCAAGTCTCGCGCGCCCGAGATAATTGGAAATCGGACGGAAAAAAAAATCGGAATTCGTGGCAAAAATGGCGTTCAGCAGCAGCAGCAGCAGTACAGATAGATAGAAGAGAGCACGGAGCGCGCGCCCCACCACCACACCACACAACACGACGACTTCGGTCCGACGACGATGACGACCACCAACCAACCCGTCCACGGCAGCACTGTTGGCTGGCACTCTCTCTCGCAAGTGGTGAACCCATTCATCGTAGGCCGTACCTTGTACCTCCTCGGCCTCGCCAAATATCCCCCCGCGCGCGCATACTCGAAAGGGAGCGCTTAATCATCTCGAGCCAAACATTTCATTAGGGCACAAAAGCAAAAACCGCGATTCGAGAAAATCGCTTGCAAAAAATGGACAACTTGTTTCAATTCCTATTTAAAAAATAAGCATGACTGATGGTATTTTTACTGATGATTCGATAAAACACACCATTATCCTCAACTCTGCTTTACTGCTTCTTAATTTAAGTTGATTTTCGCAATAAAACTCATAATTTTAAAAAATCTCGTTATTAGGCCCTTTTAGCTTTCCAACTGCTGTTCATAATGGGCCCTTTCTAAATGCAATTTCGAAGAGAACTAAAAGGGCACTAAAGCGCTGTCACCGGATTGTTGTTTTGAATGATGTTTATGGGCCCTTTTGTTTAGTTAGAAATAATGAGGAATTCAGTGGAAATTTTGATAATTGGTGAAGTTTTATGATCGAATGGAGCAGATAAGGTATGTGAAACATTAAAATTCTTCAAAAGTGTACTGAACAGCAGCCGCGGGCCGTATTCAATATTGTATTTCGACGAAGTTTTTTTTCTGCAGAAACCCTTGGTGAAACGTTAACCAAACTTTGTTTTGAAGAGAATTTGTGTTAAGAATGTATGAAAAGTTCACTTTATAACATAGAAAGTTCCTTAACCACGAAAAACTAACGAAAAAAGAAAAGGGCACAATTGAACTTTTTTTCTGGTTTGGAGTGAACATTGTTATGTGCCCTTTTGTTTTTTTGATTTTTTCAATAGGAAATTGTTTGCTATCAATCTGATTCTTGGAGGGCATGTAGGGAGTGTACTATGGAGTGGAATAGTGGAATAATCCCGAATGTTTACTTTTTGGTTTTGTGCCCTAATGAAATGTTTGGCTCGATCTCACGGATTCGCAGAACTATACCACACCGTGGGGTTTCAATCAAAACATACGACAGACAGGATTTGGTTTGTGTCACTGCAACGTAAAGTGAGCCTGCTGGTGTGTGTTCTTGCTAGAGGACCTCACAACATCTTGTACCACAGTCGAATCCTTCCAGGTTGCTTCAATTTCCTCCGCAAGACACACCGTGAAACGTCCTGCTCTCTCACTCACTTCTGAAACTCTCTAACTCTCAAAAACTCTCTCCCTCTCTGGGCGTTCTCTTTTTAGCGACTGTATTCAGTTTACTCCTGTTTAATCTCGACCGAACAACATAAATCGTCGACGACAGAACGACGATGGCACGCGCAAAACGTGTCGACACATAACTCACCCTAAACCCCTAAACATATGGGAGGAAAAAGGACTAACGGTATGACAAGGTTTGCTATGCAATATTAGAAATTTAGTAGAATTAGCTGTGTGATTGCCTCCACAGTATGCACACTAAACATATGCTCAAAAAAAATCAAATTATTCGCTCTACAGCATTGCCTTGGCGTTCTCGATTGCGAGATTCCTACTCGAAACTAGATGTCCGAAGGGATGATTGTTGAGGCAATTGCAAACCTCTGCAAACCTGGATTCCAACTGACGGCCTTTGGATTGTTAGTCCAACTGCCTACCAGCAACTCCACCGAGACAGGACCTAGAGAGACAACTCCTACACCTGAAATGAGCTAACAACCTAACCCTCTAGGTTAGACCAACCAACGGGGTACAAACTAAAAAAGTGTCAAACGAAAAAGTGACCAACCACCAGGGGTTGAGTGTATCCGGAATCCGGATCTCATTTATATGCTTTATGCATGTAAACGATGTCCGGATCCATCATCCGACCCATTGTTGGTAAGGTAATCGAGAGTCCTTTCAACGAGTCCAGAACATTGAAGATCTGGCAACCCTGTCTCGAGTTATGGCCACTTAAGTTATATCTGCAGGGTTGTTACGGGAGAGTCGAAAAAAAATCCGCGCCAAATCCGCGCCGACCTAAAATCCGAAACCGCGCAAAATCTACGCCATATAAAAAAATATCGCGACCAACATTTAAGAAATTTTATTTTGTAATGAAGAAAAACTAATTCAGAAAGTATTTGATAAAAAAAACTCGTTTTATGGTTAAAGGCTCAAAAAGAATGAACGCAATAAAATTTTAGAATTTTAGAATTTTAGAATTCTAGAATTTTAGAATTTTAAATTTAAATTTTAAATTTTAGATTTTTAGAATTTTAGAATTTTAGAATTTTAGATTTTAGAATTTTAGAATTTTAGAATTTTAGAATTTTAGAATTTTAGAATTTTAGAATTTATAAGCCTAAGGATACCGTAAACCGGGGTGACTTTGATAGGATTTCAATTTGTTTTAGAATATTTTCCAACAGGTAAGGTTTTCTAAAGATTATTATTTTTAAAACATGTACTGGGGTAGGCCACACAAGGTCTATGCACTATTTTGGAAAAAAGTTTTTCAATAGTGTTTAGAAAAATAGTTACGTTAAAAATTCTTGGTTTTAATTCCGGGGTGACTTTGATAGTCATAGTTTTCTTATTAAAATCATATTTAAGATGTTCAAACATTATTTGTACGTTAAATGTACCATCACTAAAGAAGCTGATATAGTTTGTAAGAAAAAAATCAATGTTTATATTTAGTTTACTAAGTTTATAAGCTTTTTAACAAAATACATATACATGTTAGGTAAAATTGTTAAAAAGTCGGAATTTTGCCTGAAATTTGTTAAAAATAGTTTTGTTTATAAAATTATCGATTTAAATTGCATTTTAAACTGAATTCGAAGCACGAATCACAAGTTTTCACATTTTACATGAAATTTGTTCAACTGAATTTGCCTATAAATTTGTAGGTTTTTTTTAATTGTGTTTCAAAAACACATATTATTTATTATTTACAAGCTTATTTAACCTTCTCCTAGTGGAAAATTGTCCAAAGAATCCGAAAATGCATTCCGTTTTCCGATTAAAAATCATGTTCATTGAGAAAATCATGACACTTTGAGAAGTTTAAAATAATGACTTTCATCCACATTTTCTTAACTATAGTTAACTAACTTTATAAACTTTTCAAAAATTTATGAAAAGTTCTTCATGAGGTACTTTGAACACTTCTCTACCACGGTCAGTATGTTTCTGAACCATTCCTTACGTATTTTAACTGTACTCTTCATTTTGCGGAAAAACCGCAAACCTATCAAAGTCACCCCGGCTATCAAAGTCACCCCGTTTTACGGTACTTAAATCATTTAAGATTTGAGAAAAAAATTTCTATATGATTTTGAATTTGATATTTTTAGTTTTTAAATTTAGACTTTTTAATTTTGATTTTTTAATCTTCAAATTTTCGATTACCCAATTTTTGTATTTTGAATTTAAGAATGCTAAAATTTTAAATTTCAAAATTTCAGATTTTTCAAATTGCGATTTTAGAAATTTCGAAAAAAATAATATGTATGTATTTTTTCTACCGATTAAATTCCATTCCAAAATTCTAAAATGGAGGCCAGCTTCTGTTACGTCCAATCAAGCTCATATTTGGCGCCCACCAGAACAAGCCCCAATAATAGTTTTTGTTTCACATTCTAATGTCTATATCTTAGGGAAAAGTTTGTAATATTTGATTTGCAAAATTAAAAATTGAATAAATCCAGTATAAAATTAAAAATAAATAAGGTTAAAAATCATTACTCAAAACTCAAAAGAAATTAAATATTCAGAGCCGGAGATGTTAAGAAATGACAAGAAACATATCAAAATAATTTCTACATAATCTTTATCTTCATTTTTCGACGTTTCGTACTAAGAAAATACAAACAAACATTTTCAAAATTGTCATCCGCGCGAAATTCGCGCATGAGCAAAATTAGCCAGCAAATCCGCGCCATCCACGCGATCCGCGCCGTCCGTAACAACCCTGTATCTGTGTACTTATTTTTCTGGATCCAAAAAAAAAAAAATTAAAATATTTGTCCAAACCACTCATATTACCCATTGTTGGTAAAAAGTGAGCAAGGCATCAACCACATCTAGGTGGATTAGGTTAATTTGAGCCAAACATTTCATTAGGGTTTTGTGATTGAATAGTGTAGATAAGGTATGTGAAACATAAAAATTCTTCAAAAGTGTACTGAACAGCAGCCGCGGGACCGTATTAAATATTGTTTTTTGACTAAGTTTTTCTCTGCAGAAATCCTTGGTGAAAACTAAACCAAACTTTTTTTTGAAGTGAATTTGTGTTAAAATGTATGAAAAGTTAACTTTACAACACAAAAAGATCCTCAAGTACGAAAACCTAACGAAAAATAAAAGGGCACATTTGAAAAAAAAAAAATTGGTTTGCAGTGAACATGGTTATGTGCCCTTTTGTGTTTTTGATTTTTTCAATAGGAAATTGTTTGTTATCAATCTGATTCTTGGAGGGCATGTAGGGAGTGTACTAATGAATGGAATAGTGGAATAATCCCGAATGTTTACGTTTTGGTTTTGTGCCCTAATGAAATGTTTGGCTCGAATTTTAAACATATTCAGCATGTTTGAGATCATTTGAAAATTCTATTTGTGAAATTCCGATGTACATTTCCGCAAAAAGTAAATTTCGTTAACACTTGTGATGTTTAAGAAAAATCTTAAAAATTGTGAAAGTGTTTACATCCCTTCTGCCGCTCCAATCTAGTCCGTCCCATATGTAAAAGTGAGGGCTGAGATATTGCCGTGAGAAGCCCAAAATGTTTCACCTTTTTTACATTTCTAATCACAAATTTTACATACTTTTTCAACAACTATTTCAATATTGGTTTAAAAGCACCCCTTTCCTAAAATTGATTAAAAAAATTTGAAAATTTTAAGGTAAATTTGGTAAATTTTCGTGCTGGGACTGACCTGACTTTATTTATCCATCAATAAAGGCAAGTCTGTCTGTTTATCAAGGTAGGCTTGAACATTCACAACAGAAATTTGCCTGTCATTTGTTGGTTTGTTTTGGTAGTTTTCCTAGTTTTTTATCAAAGATTTAAAAGTTTGATTGTTTGAGGTTAATTTAATTCGGCAGATGATTTTAGAAAATTTCCTGGCCACAAAAATGTAACCAGCAACGTTGTATTATTTCTTTACCTTTTGTAGCAGAACAAATGAATATTTGATTGCATGTATCAACATCTGGATCCTTGAATTGAGTAACCCAGAATCGTTGAACGGAAGGGGAACCTAATCCAGAACCAGACCATGGATATTCATTCAAGAAGGAATAGTACTGATTTTTCTGAAAATTAGCTCAATGGTATGTCGTTTGTTTTTATTACTGTGGTTATCCCAAGCATGAGGAAAAAAGGCAGTTTTCGATTATCGACAAAATTCAAAATATATCGTAAACATGACAACTTTATGTGTTTTGAAGTTCTGCTAGTACTTAGACATAGTCTGTATAAAAATAATAATTACACAATTTTTTCTATTGATTTGTGAGACATTTCCATACAAGGAACTGACTTGCCTTTATTTTGCATATGGGACAGCACCAAAGTGATTTTTTTTTTAGAATTTTTAGAACAAACATAAATTTTTTTATTTAATAGGCTTAAAGTACATGTTAAAACAAGACAATTCTTAGGTTTATCTCAAAATCGACAAAAATACATATGGGACGGACTTGCTTCGAGCGGCAGTATGTCTTGTGGTTTCGAAAATCAAACTGGATTTTCCAATCACTTTACACTGGCAGCTGTATGGGTTCTCGCTCTCATTAATAATCCATTCTGAATGCAATTTTTATCTCAATATCCGAGAAGAGAGTGAGAACGAGAGAACTTCTCATTCAGACACAGAGAAAGAGAATCGACCACGATGGCAGTGAAACGGCATCATTTTCGCGTTAATCCCTTTCCATTCACTCTCGACGTTGACGTAAATCGAACGTAACTTCGATTTTTTGGCAACTGCTTCACTTGTTTCCTTGGTACCTGATCTCTGACCGACTTGAACCGCTTGAACACGAAACCAAGGAGACGACTTCCAAAAAGCGAACGAACGGCGACCAGAAAACGGACCGCAGTTGACAGCCTGTCATCATCGGTTTGGTTGGTGTGTGGGGAAATGTCAATGATCGTCATCGTCCCGCGACAGCGCAGCAATCCTCTGCCACCAGCACGAAGAAAACCAAGACGAAAAAGAAATCCGCCAGCCGAGCTGCTGCTGCTGAATTCGCCACGAAATGACGGCCACTTTTTCACCACCTTACGCACCTTTAACTCACGCTCACGCACGATACGCGTCACCCGGGGGTCGCGACGGTTGATTTAACAAGATTTTCTGCGGTTTTTGAACGATTTTAGCGAATACATCAGGCTTTTCGGACGCGAACCACACGGATCTTGGAACTGCCTCGGCACGAGCTCGTGTAAAGGAATGAAGGCTGCGAGGCCAGGGCCGAACGCAGGCGACTGACCGCGGTTGACAGCGCGATATGACAGCTCTGCCGAATGTGATCTAAAACTGTGGCGTGCACCGAGGACATTACGTGCAAAAGGTTAGCGTTAAATTTTCTTTTAAAATATACACTGAAAATTAGGTTTTACAGCGTGACGAGCGTCACGTCACGAGCGCACACGCACACACATCTTTACTGTGACACACGTGCAAAAAATGTAAACAGTGCAGCCAAGCTGTCAAATTTCTAACCTCTAAATCGAGTCGGTGTAAAACCTATATAATACGCCACACGTTTTATTGCTACACTCAACCCCCCGGTGGTTGGTCACTTTTTCATTTGACACTTTTTGCCTTCCTCACCTTACTGAGGAAAGGCTATAAAATCACTCGGAAAATGAACTTTTTAATTAGACCTCCTAGACCTACCTTCATTTGTACATATCGACTCAGAATCACCAGCTGAGCAAATGTCTGTGTGTTTGGCTGTATGTAGACATGTGTACCAAATCAATGTCACTGGAATATCTCGTCACAGGCTCAACCGATTTTGGCCGGAATGGATTTAATCGATCCGTCTTAACGTCCCCTAAGTTGCTATTTAAATCCATGCAGTTTTATCATGTATTTAAAAGTTATGTTAACAAAACTGTTTCATATTAAATTAAATTTATGGTAAAAAGTGGTTTTTCATGAAACCCTCACATATTAAATATTTTTAGAAAGCATATGAGAGACCTTTTAGGTGGAGTAAGAATTTCCAGATCTGACTTACCTGTCTTAAATTACAAGTAGTTTAAAAATGGTCTGAATTCACAAAACCTAAACTGGTTGGGTCTGATCGCCACAAAAGGCCGTGTAGAGGGTTCCATTTTCCTCAAAGGTGGTGTCTGTATAATCTTGACAAAAAGTCTGCAGGTAGTCTGTTTTTACTCATCACTGCACTTATTTTTATTAGGACCTTAGGTGCTGCGAACGTTAGGGGAGATTCATAAACATGTGGACACTTTAGGGGGGTTGTAATCACTTTAAATGAGAGGAAGGCATCAACCACCTAAAGGTGGATATCTGAACGTTTTTAGTTTGTACCCCGTTGGTTGGTCAAAGTCAAACTAAAAGTGACGAACTGTCCGGTTGTCGGTTTCAATCAGTTCCTGGATTTACCTGTCCAACCCGCCAATGACCGAATACTGCTCGGTCGGCCGGAAGTGTCTCCAGGATGAGGTACGAGTCCTTGTTAACGCCACCTAATTCGCCCGGCCGAGTTTCTCCGGATCAACCAGGCCAAACACGGACAAAAAGTACGTCTGCCGCATCGAAGTCTTGATGACGATGCGCTTGCCCTTCCGCTTGGAGTCCAGCACCACCACCACCCCGTCGTCCTCCGTTTCCTGAGGGTCCACCTCCAGCAGCTCGAATGACTTGTACTCCTGGGTTACCATCATCTCGCTTGCTGGTGCCTTACTGAGCGGAACACGCACTAAATTCAACACAAAACAATGGAAAATCCGGATTTACTACGACGAAGCTGCTGGCCCATGAAGTTGCCGGATGATAATAGAGCGCCAGCGAATCTTCCGGCAAAATGTAATTGATTTTGTTGTTGTTGTTTTTTTACTGTGAACAGACACGGACCACTGCGACACTTGCGTATCTATTGTAGTATGATCTGTTCTCAGGTTTTCTGTTTTGCTGCTATACACAGCCTGCCGAACGATCGTATTCCGTAGCGCTATTGTTTGAGCGAGACAGTATTTGCAAATTATTCGAGCAGTTGCCCCTCTCATTCCCCAGACCAATCCCCAAATGCCATGCCACACGAGCACGAGAGACCGATCCGAGGACATGGAGATGAGCGAGATTGAGGAAATCCGACCGAGTCGAAAGTAGCATTTGAAGCTCTTCTCTGCGTATTGTTACAGAGTTCTTCAACGCTCAGACTCAGTCGCCAACAGATCGTCCGAGAGATTGGATGGGATGGGTTTTGGAGAGGCTTGGGACTTGACAAAGTCAATTCCGCAGCAGCCGATATCCCCTCTCGACCGCCACCTCCCCCTTTTGCCTCGCCAGATGGGTTTCAAGCCATCGACCTTCCGCTTACAAAGCGAAACCCGTACCACTACACCACGGGAGCTCGGCATGGATGCATATACGGATTAACTTATGAAATAAATGCAACCCTATTTGGAGTGACAACCTCGTGTTTTATAGCCTTGCCTCATTGAGGTGCACTGTAACTGAAAATCGCACTTTACTGAGTTCGTTTTCGCACCTCCCCATATGATTTTTTCAGTTCAACTACGATTACACTTTTTTGTGTAATCGCAGTCGAACTGAAAAAATCGTATGAAAATGTGCGAAAACAAACTCAGCAAAGTGCGATTTTCAGTTACAGTGAGAGGAAGGCAAAAAGTGCTACATATCCGAGTTGAACTCCAAAAATCATGATAATTACCATTTTTTTGGTTTTATTTGGCAAGCGTGTACATTTCATATTTTTAGATCACATTCGAAAGTGACGATTTCGTTTTCACCTTAACGAACTTGGACAAGCAGCTGTCATCGCGCGGCTGCAGCAGAAACTTCTGTGCCTGTCATCAACAGAAAATACACAAACGTTTCGCGAAGTAGTCGCATCAGCGCTCCCGCAAAAATATTTCTTACCGAATAAATAGAATTTGTAATTAATCAATCCTTGCTAGACTAATATAATCGATGTTTTACTAGACCTTGTAGTTCCATTAGTGATGTAGTGAATTAGAATACAAATTGTTATAAAAAATTAATTAATCGCCCGCGTAGTGTGAAAAGATTACGGAAAACTGATCTAACCTAAAAAAAAAGAATACCGGAGCAATGTCCTACCTTTCCCGGCGCGAGCTGGACGAGCTCCGTCCCAGCTTGAACAAGATTGTGTACAAGGTGCTGGGCGAGACGGACTCTTCGGTGCTGTCCACGCTGGAGAGCAATCTGCACAATGGATTCGACCGGCGGAAGTTGATCGATAAGCTGTCGTCGTTTGTGGACGGGAAGAAAGCTTCGCGGTTGTCGGACAAGGTTGAGGACTTTCTGGACGGAATGAAGACGTCCTCGCACCGGTCCAAAAAGCGAAGTCATGATGAAGATCCGCGAGAGAGGGACACCAAAAAGGTGAAGACAAAGTATGAGGACGACGGGAGAAAGGGATCCGGTGAAGAGAGGGCGAGCAGGAAGGAAGGGAACGGGTCAAAGGAGGTCGTCCGGGAACCCCCAAAGGAGGAACGGGTGCCGGCGTTGAATGCTTCCTCGAACCAGATCAAAATGATGATGGAAAATGCTCAGAAGGAAATTGAGGAGAGGAAAAAGAAGCTGGAATCGATAAAGGCGGCGAAAGCTCCTCCGGCGTCCGCAGTGGCCGCAGCAGCTGCCGTTTCGGCGAAGATTTCTGCAGCAGCGGTCAGTGCGGCGGCTGTTCCGGCGGCGCCTGCCGTTCCGATTGATTCGGACCGATCACGCAAGATAGCTCAACTGCAGGAACAGATTCGTGCCAAACTGTCCGGGACGTTGGCAGCGGTTCTCCCGCCAATCATCCAAGACAAACCGAAACCGCTGATTTTGGACGCCGAAGGTCGCACCGTTGACGGTAGCGGTCAAGCGGTTGAAGTCCCAAAATTGACACCCACGCTGAAGGCGAACATCCGCGCGAAAAAGCGAGAAACGACCAAAAGTCATCAGGCGGAAAAGCACCACCAGGAAGAATCCGCCGAGGCGCACTTTTTCGACGACCGGATCACCGTCAAACCGGCCGTGCGGAACAAGCGAGCGTTGCGCTTCCACGAACCGGGCAAGTTCCAGCAACTCGCCGAACGACTCCGCATGAAGTCTCAGCTGGAGAAGCTGCAGAATGAAATTTCACAAATTGCGCGTAAAACCGGCATTAGCTCGGCCACGAAGCTGGCTCTGATTGCGCCCAAGGCGGACACCCACTCGAACGAAGTGCCCCAGATGGAGTGGTGGGATTCGGTTATTCTGACCGACGATTTGAACACTCTGAACAAGGAGGGCAAAATCTCGATCCGCGAGTCAGCAATTACCAACCTGATCGAGCATCCGACGCAGATGAGACCACCGAGTGAGTATCTTTGTAATACTATATGGGATCAGGGTTGTCGTTTCACAGTGTTTTGGTGTAATATTTAAATGCCACATATTTTAAAGACAATTTACTTATCATATTATGGCTTTTAGTACATCTTCTTGCAAATCAGAAGAGATGAATTTTAGGTTTTTGTCTTTTAAAACAGCATACACACAATTTTTTCTGAAATTTAGTAAAGTTTTACTAAGTTTACATTTACTGTAATTTCAGTAAACGATTCAGCAATTTAGATTTTACTGAATTCTTAGTTACCTGATATTTGTCAGTTTGACAGATGATTTACTGAAATTTCAGTAAAATGGTTGTCAAAACAACAAAAATTTCAGCAAAAGAAACGTCAAATTATTTTGCTGAAAATTCAGTAATTTTCTTGTGACAGTTTGACAGATTTTTTTGCTGAAGATTCAGGAATCGTTGCTGGTAGGGGAAATATACCCTTTCCAATCAAACACCTATCTTCGTCATATGAAGAGTTTGATGCTTGATTAAAGCTCAAAAATACTATTGAGGCTATAAACTTACCAGCAACAGCACCGTCTTGAGTAAGCACGCAAATGTATGCCACTTACTGGCCAAAAAGATCAAATTTAATGCACTTTTGATCAAAATTTCTATTTTGCGAGACCATTTCCCATCATTTTGTTGGCACACACAGTGACACACGTGAGAACCCCTCAAACGCCTAATGAATATATTCAAAAATCGACTTTTCACTTTCGCTTACTTTTTCACGGTGCTTTCGATACAAAACTGCCTCCAACTTTCGGCAACATGTTCTTTTGCACATTAGTTGGTCACTCACTTGAAAAATAATCCCGAAACACGTAAATAATTGGCAAGCGCCATAAAAAAAAACAAACGCGCCAAGTGTTTTGACGTTTCAATCTTGACGACCCATTAGGTTTTACGCCGACTCGATTTGGAGGTTAGAAATTTGACAGCTTGGCTGCACTGTTTACATCGTTTGCACGTGTGTCTCTGTAAAAATGTGTGTGCGTGACAGCTCGTGTGCACTGTTTATATAGTCTTCGACGATTGTAGACAAATTTCCCCGAACAAAATCGACGACCGCATCGAACTATGCTAAGTCCATGTAAACAGTGCACTCCTTCTAACCTCCAAATCGAATCGGCGTAAAACCTAATTAGGTTTTACAGCGTGACGTCACGAGCGCACACGCACACATTTTTACTGAGACACACGTGCAAAAATGTAAACAGTGCAGCCAAGCTGTCAAATTTCTAACCTCCAAATCGAATCGGCGTAAAACCTAATTCCAATCGAAGGCTGAAGAAAACCGTGCGAGAAGCGAAGGCAAATAAAGAACAAAGGGTGGCCACCAACACCAACAGCAGCGCCGTTGGAGTGAGCCAGTGATGCCAAGAAATTTTCTCTATAAATGCTACTTTTCGTGAGTGTTTGCTTAAAATTTCATCAATTTTGGCAGCACAAAGCAGACCCAAAAGAGCTGGAAGTAAAAAAATAAAGCTGAAAATAGGAAAATGGGCGTGGCCCAATGCATTCGTTTGATTAGAATACGTTTTGCAAATATTTTTTTCAAATGCTTGTAAAAGGAATAGAATATCTTTTAGCAAAAGTGAACATAAACAGCAATGTTCACAAAAAGTAGCTCTACTCGTTGGTGTATTTGGTTTAAGTAAATTTCAAGGAACACTCCAGATTATCCAGCATCATTCAAACACGACCGCTTTTAGGCTTAAAATGGGTTTATTTCCCTATTTCAGTTATCAAAATTTGATTTTACTTGTCATTGAAAATGTTTCCAGTACTGCTATTTATACATTTATTTCATCAATCCAAACCTAAAGAAAAACAGGTGGTTAGCATCGCGGCATTTGTTATGAACATTTTTCTAACCTTGGTTTCTGAAGATCACAATACAAAATTAAAAAAAAAAACACAACATCGTCGCCATCGTGCTAACTTGTCGTACGTGCATTTTGGGCAAATGAGTCAAGAACGTCATTTTGTGCAGCTCACAATGCCTCACCTTTTGACCTTGACAGATCCCTAAAATTCGATTTCAATCCTGAGGTATTCAACAAAAACCGAAAAAACTCCGTGCATTTTTGTCACTTTACACATGAAAGTAGTTTCAATCTTGTCGTGCTATCTTGTCACTCCATGAAAATTGATGTAAGTGCGACAACTGGCCAAAGGATTTCAGGCCAGGAAAGTCAGGATGCGTTTGTCGCACGTACAAGCTAGACTACCGTAAACATTTGTAATTATAACTCGGGACTCCAGCAACCAACTTCAACCAAACTTTGGGACAATGCACAGAAAGGTGAGCCAAACAAAACGTGTTTGTTATTGTTTACATTGCGTGCTCTCGTTTTTGAATATTCAAGGTCAAACATTAAAACGCGTTTTTCTCGGAACGTCAAAATGGCGGGTGCGACAAGATAGCACGACGACGTCGACATGTTTGAAAGAGGATTTTCTCTCCGCAGCATCCAAACAATATGCAGTTACTGATTTTTCAGCAATGTTTTTGTTCATTACCGAATAGGAGCCGTGGCTGACTGGTTACGGTGTTCGCTTTCTAAGCGAATGGTCCTGGGTTCGATTCCCATCTGCTCCCAACGAGAAAGTATAGGAAATATCAATCTTGAAACACTGAACATGAACGAAAAATCAAAGTCGCCCGAGTCGGGGTTCGACCCCCCGTCCTTTGGATTGGTAAGCAAAAATGCTAACCACTAGGCCATCACGGCTTGGTGAGCGACGCCTGGAATTAGGAATACTGTTACTATCAAACTATATACGCGCTGGGTCCTTGTCCATTTGACAAGGGTTCGGAAGTTCTAAATATCGTTTGAACCCGATTGGTGCAAACGTTCTTCAGGGCGGGGCTTGTCGATAAAAGCTGAGGGACCTCGCGCTCGGCTAGCCAGCGTAGAAATGGGTCACCGAAGCTCGACAGAGCTAACACCTTCAAATGCCTATGCGAGATTTGTATGTATAGAATGAAGATCTAAAAATACATGGAAAAACTCAATTTGTAAGAAGCGACCGCGTGGTCCCGTTTGGTTGGTTGCACACACACACACACACATGTTTTTGTTCATTACCGAATTTCAGCAAAAGTGATGATTACTGAATCGCATACAGTTAATTATTTTACTGAAATGGCAATCCAAAATCTGCTAATGCAGGTTTTTATTTAATGTCAAAAAACGTTATTCTCAAGTCAAGCAAAACATTGTAAAAGGTCCTAAGTCAAAAATGTAAACAAACGGGATTTTCACTGCAAACGATGCATTTAGCCGAAAACTATCACTACATTTCGAGAAAAGTATAAAAGTTGATTTTTATGTGAAAAAATCCAGTTTTGCAAAAGGCCAAAGTTAATCACATTTTGTTTGTTTTCAATTTCCTCATAGACCCTTGGCATCAAACGGCCAATATGGAAACTGATTTGTTTTGGTTTGAAATCGTGTTAGGTCCAGGGACCAACACAGTGTCATTTCAAAACAAAAATAGAAACAAAGTATGGCCCTTTGTTTCAAATTAGTGGAATAGAACGACGAACGGTCCGAGCAGCCCGCTTGAAAGTCCAGCCGGTCCTGCGGGACTGGCAGGGCGTGTCTCGGCTTTGTCCACCGGCGGAAGTAGCAGGGGATGTAAAAATGTTGACGGTAGAAGTAGGCGTCCGGGTGGTGATCACAGCATCAATTCTCGGTACGGACAGTGCCGAAAATTACACCCCAATAAATCTCGGATTCAAAAACCCAGCAGAACCACAATTCAGACGGTCTCTGCTTTATCAACTACTTCATGGAAAAACCGGCAACCGCACTTCGTCGACGGGCGTCACCAGCAACCCCAATTCGGCAACAACGACGTGTAACAAGTTAACCTATACCCAGCCAACAAATAAATACGCCGGGGATCAGTCCAGTTGACAACTTCGGAACAACCCGGCAATTGTGTAAACCACCGATGACCGCCACGACGGTAAATACATCACGAGCAGATCCGACGACACGAACGCCAACACTTCGTTCATTTCGTCGCTGGCGCATCGATCCGGAGCGGCTGATAAGTCAGTGTTTGAATGGAGAATATACTGGCCTCGGACGCGATCCAAAACACAATGCGTGGAGACCACCAACCGGTGCCAAGACTTACCCCGACAACCCATGTTACGTCGCCGTCCGCGACGTCTCCAATCAACAAATCAACAGTTGAGTTACTCTTCCACAAACATCAATTTGCTCAAAATAAATATTCTCTAGTATTTCAATTTCAACATCCAAAGTTAATCCTAAGGCTTTAGACGATCTTTCATACCTAAAATAACACAAAAACCACGTATAAAAACTTTAAAAAACAATTTAAAACACCGAAAAAATGTATTCGATGCAAAAGGCCAAACAGAATAAAGAAATTTGTTTTGGTTAGGGCTGTTTTGCCACGGTACAAACAAACAAAGCATCAACATAAACAAGCTGTCATCGTGTTAGGCCAGGGCCAAAATGGAAAGTGAAACTTTTCCAGTTTTCAAAGGAACTCAAGTGCAAAGGGCAAAGCATATCTCGTGGAATCAAAACTTTCTGACGGGGCCTATGAAACTTTTTCATCAATATTCTCGATTATAATATATTTATTGGAAATTTTGACCACAAGGCAATACAATAGCAACAGTTTTCCATCCTTTAAGGGAATAAACTTTGAAATTACCTAGTTTTATTGAATTGGGATTTGAAAAACTTTTCGCAATTTTCAACTTGATTTTTCTCAATGTTTTGAAAATGGACTTGGAACCTTTTACAATGTTTTGCTTGAAGTGATTTTTGTCTCCTGAAGATGCATTATATTAAAAAAAATCAGCTTTGAATATATTTGTTTTATACAGTAGTTGTTCGGTAACTGGGCGTTGTTTAACTGGGCTGCTTTTTAATTGGGTACTCGATAACTGGGCCGTAGCCCAGTTAAAAAGCAGACAAACGTCAAAAAACCAAAACAAACCAAAATGACCGAGGGGTTAATGGATGCAAAAATCATATTCAATAAATAAAAAAACTTTTTTCAAACTTTTGCTAAATTTCGAGTTACAAATAAAGAAATATGAAGAGTAAGCATTGTACATAAATTTGAGTAACTTTTATTTTTATATTTCATCTGGAAATATTATGCATTGGTAGTCCCCTCGTTATTTTTTGTTCAGCCCAGTTAACGAGCAACATTCGGTGACTGGGCTACGTTCTTAGCCCAGTTACCGAACAACTACTGTATCACACATTGTTTCTCTGGGCTTTGTCATAATGAGTATCAGGTTTGATGCTTGTTTTGTCAAAGAGTCAAAGATTTGATCCGATGTGGAATTAAAATCGAAGTTTTCAGTATATTGCTGGAGCTTCCATTTTTACACATGGACACCACTTCATGCTACGAGAACCCACTTTGACGCAGTCTCAGGGCTTAATCGATGGCCGGTAAGATGTCATCGAGAACAAGGAAGTTCTCCGATAGTGGAAATATCACATTTGTACAACACGCAGAAAAATGTTTTGTAGAATCAGCCTGTACGAGGTTTGAATCAACAAAATTTTTGTTAAATATAATCAACGCCGATTTTGCGTTGAAACAAACCTTGATTTTCTCAATTCCACAAAAGTCTTTTGTTGTTTCGAAAAAGCTGCTTTGACGTTTATCGTTGATTCAACAAAAATAATGATTTTCAAATCAACAAAACGTTTTGTTGATTCAAATATGCCTTATTTTTCTGCGTGAATGAACCGCTAAATGTGTGATTTTTTCCCTATCTTAATGTGGGTGTCAGGTTAGGATGCGGGTTTTTTAAAATTTAGTTTTTGTAGAATTCAGGATTTTAACTGTAAATAAATTTGAAAGTTTTGATGCACTCTTTCGATTGAATTTTGGCCCAAAACCCGGAACTCAAAGCCTGATTCTTGAGAGTTTTTTTCTGAAATGCTTGTGCGATGTCTGTATCCGCTCTTAAAAATTTGTGTCTTCCATCACTGGAAAACCGCTCGTAAAACCCACAATTTTTATAATTCAGATTTGTAGCCGTGGGGTCGGAGACGAACTTTCTATCTTTCGATTACAATTTTGGACCAGTAAATGTGGTCAAAGCCATTTTAGAGGTATTTTTGGACTATTTTACAGATAACACAATCAAATTAAAAGAATTCAATTCCAAGCAAAAAGTCATTCGAAAACAATCGCCATAAACTGCTTAGGCCCAAAATTTGAAGTTTTCCAAAATTTATTTCCAGAGATATAGCCATATAAGTGTTTTACGTATTATTTTTGCCATATTTTTTTCTTTTTAGTTTTTTGGTTTTATACAGA
This sequence comes from Culex quinquefasciatus, assembly GCF_015732765.1. Lineage (NCBI taxonomy): Eukaryota > Metazoa > Arthropoda > Insecta > Diptera > Culicidae > Culex > Culex quinquefasciatus. The sequence continues at coordinate 86,388,723 of NC_051862.1, forward strand.
ATCATATACTTAACATCAAATTCGAAGTCCCGGCTCGTTCTCGCCCAAAAGTTCGACAAGTCGTCAAGTTGAAACATAAACGGAAGCACGTGTTCTTTCTAGATTATTATGATAGATCGACAAACTGCAATATCGATACACATGTTTTGAAGTTAATCATAGACTAACATTGAAGACTAGGTACTCTTTATATTTTTCTAAAAACAATTTGATTCAATATGTTTTTGTTGAATAATTATAATCATCTTGCAATCTATAATTTACGTCTAAAAATTATAAAAATACGTATTCGAGATCGAGCCTAGACGACTCGAGGCTATTAGGTTTTACTGCGTGACGTCACAAGCGCACACGCACACATTTTACTGAGACACACGGGCAAAAAATGTAAACAGTGCAGCTAAGCTGTCAAATTTCTAACCTAAAAACCGAGTCGGCGTAAAACCTAATAGTTAACCAAAGTTCTCACTAGGCGGTAACATTATGGTTCTGAAAAATTAATTGGGTACTAAAGCCCTATGTCAATTTTTATGTACAACGGTAAAAAACACGATTAAAAACCATTTCTGATCACTTTTTTTCATTTTAATGCAATTTTTTTTTTGACAAGGCAACATTTTTTTGATGGATCAACTATGGTTCCCTTAGAACGAGCTGTCAAGTAGGAGCTTTTCTGTCAAGAAGGACCGCGGGGTTAATTTTTCGAAATTGATTTAAAAATCCATTTTAAACTCTTTGTGGTCGTACAAAGGGTCATTTTACTCAGAAAAATATGCTTTATCGCTGTAAACAATAATATCAGCAATCTAAGCTTCATTTTAGGACCCAATTGCACCAATATTTTTATCGGATTATCATCATTTTGTAAGAAAGGCTCTATTTCACTTCTTGGTGATATTCAATCGGATTTTAAATTGTATTTTTCATCTAAAAAGAAAGGTTAAAGCATTGTTCTATTTGATTATACGTTTTTCTTAAGATCTGACAAAAAAATCTGTGGAAAAACAATTCTATCAAAATCTAATTTTGAAATCATCAAGAAAATTGCTGATGGGGAGAAGAAATAAAAAAACAGGTTTTTCAAGAAACGCCACCATGGGAATGTCGCATTTCTCGCTTGTCCTGCGAAGGGATACCGACGGTTGCACCCCTTTTTGCGCCGCACGCACGACGCATATAATTGCATTCGCCGGCGCAATGATCTTTCCTTGCGCCATTGTGCGAACGATTGTGGGAACCGCGCCAAGAAAGGGGGACTGAATAGATCTCTTTTTTCTCTTCTCTTCCAGACGAATCGTCCCGGCCCGTGTACCTCCCGGTGTTCCTCACCAAAAGGAGCGCAAAAGCTCCGCCGCCAGAACCGGCGCGAGGCCTGGAAGGAGGAACAGGAAAAGATTCGCCTCGGGTTGGAACCGCCGCCGGAGCCCAAGCTGCGCATCTCCAACCTGATGCGCGTCCTCGGTACCGAGGCCGTCCAGGATCCGACCAAGATTGAAGCCCACGTCCGCGAGCAGATGGCCAAACGGCAAAAGGCCCACGAAGAGGCGAACGCGGCCCGCAAACTGACCGACGACCAGCGGCGGGACAAAAAGGTCCGCAAGATGAAGGAGGACACCTCGCTGGGAGTGCACGTGACCGTGTACCGAATCCGTGACCTGCACGACCAGCAGGCGAAAAGTTCAAGGTGGAAACCAACGCCAAGCAACTGTTCATGACCGGCGTGTGCATCCTCTTCCGGGACTGCTGCGTGGTCGTCGTCGAGGGTGGCCCCAAGCAGCAGAAAAGGTACAGACGCCTGCTGCTGCACCGCATCAAGTGGGAGGAAGACCTGGTGAAGAACGCCGACGGCAACGAGGTGCCCAACTCGTGCGTCATGGTCTGGGAAGGAACCGCCCAGCGGCGCCACTTTGGCGAGTTCAAGTACAAGTCGTTTCCGATGGAAAAGAGCGCGCGGGAATTCTTCCAAAAGCACCACGTGGAGCACTACTGGGATCTGGCGTACTCGGGGGCGGTGCTCGAGGCGTCCGAGGACACCTGAATGCTGCGCCGACAAGTGTGGATGTAAGTGTAAGTTTTTGTTTTCTTTTTTGAGCTCGTTTTCCACAAAATTCGAAAAGAAAAAAAAGATTTACTTTTTGGTTCGTATAGCGGAAAATGAAGATACCGATTGTGTTTTGCTTTTCGAGGACACATGATAACAGTGCGCGAGATAGGTTTATTACTAAATAAAGTTTTGGATGCCACTTTGGTCACTTCAAAGATGTGTAGAGAGAGAACGTGATTTAATCCGAAACTTCCCAAACAGGTCCTGTTAAAATTACACCTAGAATGTATAAAATTATGCAGAGACTTGTTCTTTCTCGAGTTTGTATGGAAATTATATTTGCAGCTTCCAAATGAAAAAAAAAAGTTACTTAGGGCATCTCCAGCGCTGGGGTGCAAATCAAATTTGCACCCGGCTCATGAATACCGAGATCAAATTTGCCACCTTGAAAAAACTCCGTCATCCCCACCGCTAGGGTAGCAAATTTGCCACCGAAACAAGCCCACCGCGGGGGCAAATATGGGTTTTATCATTTTTTGCTCTCGTTTACCTTCAAAATCAATAATTATGTGTTGATTCATGCCTAGAAATGCTAAAAGTTTATTAAACTTTTAATCCTATTGAAAATTTCAAAGAATTTCATTTTTCGAAAATGTCGAAAGTTAAACCATTTGCTACCCGATTTGATTCCCACCAAATTTGCTCTCGAGTTTGCCCCCGAGTCTCCCACCGCGCGTAGCAAAGCAGGTATCAAATTTGATCTCAAGTTCATCTGTAAAAGAAAAATATGTGTCGGTACCTGTCGGGTACTCATTTTCTGATACCCGACAAGTACCGGCAAGCCGGGGGGCAAAGTTTAGAAATGCTTTTTATATGTCTGCTCTCTTTATGATATGTATGATGTATGATTCAAAAATTCAAAAATTCAAAAATTCTAAAATTCTAAAATTCTAAAATTCTAAAATTCTAAAATTCTAAAATTCAAAAATTCAAAAATTCAAAAATTCAAAAATTCTAAAATTCTGAAATTCTAAAATTCAAAATTCAAAGGGATTCAGTTGGGGATTCAAGGTTCAAAATTCAAGGCAAGACTTCAAAACTTCAAAACTTCAAAAGGCCAAAACTAGGGCTTCAAAACTTCAAAACTTCAAAACTAAAAGTTCAAGGTTCAAGAGTTCAAGGGATTCAAAAGTTCAAGGTTCAAAATTCAAAATTCAAAGGTTCAAAAATTCAAAATCAAAATTTAAAATTCAAAGGATTCAAAATTCAAAATTAAGGATTCAAGGTTAAAGATTCAGTTCAAAGTTCAAAGGGATTCAAGGTTCAAGTTCAAAAGTTCAAAATTCAAAAGTTCAAAGGTTCAAAATTCAAGGGATTCAAAATTCAAAAATTCAAAGTTCAAAAATTCAAAATTCAAAATTAGGGATTCAGGTTAAGGGTTCAAGTTCAAAATTCAAAATTCAAGGATTTAAAATTCAAAATTCAAAATTCAAATTTCAAAAATTCAAAAATTCAAAAATTCAAAATTCAAAAATTCAAAATTCAAACATTCAAAAATTCAAAATTCAAATTCAAATTGAATTTTGATTTTTAAATTTTGAATTTTTAATTTTGAATTTTGAAATTTTGAATTTTGGACCTTGAATTTTAATTTTTGAATTTTGAATTTTAATTCTTGAATTTTGATAGAATTTTAATTTTGAATTTTAAATTTTGAATTTTGAATTTTGAATTTTTGAATTTTTTTGAATTTTAAATTTTGATTTTTAATTTTGAATTTTAATTTTGAATTTTTGAATTTTTTGAATTTTTTTGAATTTTGAATTTTTAATTTTGAATTTTGAATTTTTGAATTTTTTGATTTTTGAATTTTTGAATTTTGGAATTTTTAATGGATTGAATTTTTAAATTTTTAAATTTTGAATTTTGAATTTCAAATTTTTGAATTTGAATTTTAATTTTGATTACAGATTTGAATTTTTTGAATTTTGAATTTTGAATTTTTGAATTTTGAATTTTGAATTTTGAATTTTTGAATTTTGAATTTTTGAATTTTTGAATTTTGAATTTTGAATTTTTGAATTTTGAATTTTTGAATTTTTAATTTTGAATTTTGATGAGATTTTTGAATTTTGAATTTTTGAATTTTGAATTTTTAATTTTGAATTTTGAATTTTGAAGTTTTGAAGTTTTGAAGTTTTGAAGTTTTGAAGTTTTGAATTTTTGAATTTTTAAATTTCTAAATTTTTGAATTTTTGAATTTTTGAATTTTTGAATTTTTGAATTTTTGAATTTTAGAATTTTAGAATTTTAGAATTTTAGAATTTTAGAATTTTAGAATTTTTGAATTTTTGAATTTTTGAATTTTTGAATTTTTGAATTTTTGAATTTTTGAATTTTTGAATTTTTGAATTTTTGAATTTTTGAATTTTTGAATTTTTGAATTTTTGAATTTTAGAATTTTTGAATTTTTGAATTTTGAATTTTGAATTTTGATTTTTGAATTTTAAATTTTGAATTTTTTAATTTTGAATTTTGAATTTTGAATTTTTGAATTTTGAATTTTGAATTTTAATTTTTAAATTTTTGAATTTTTAATTTTTTGAATTTTGAATTTTTGAATTTTTAAATTTTTAAATTTTTGAATTTTTGAATTTTTAAATTTTTGAATTTTTGAATTTTTGAATTTTTGAATCTTTGAATTTTTGAATTTTTGAATTTTTGAATTTTTGAATTTTTGAATTTTTGAATTTTTGAAGTTTTGAAGTTTTGAAGTTTTGAATTTTTAAATTTTTGAATTTTTGAAGTTTTGAAGTTTTGAAGTTTTGAAGTTTTGAAGTTTTGAAGTTTTGAATTTTTGAATTTTTGAATTTTTAAATTTTTGAATTTTTGAATTTTTGAATTTTTGAATTTTTGAATTTTTGAAATTTTTGAAATTTTTGAAATTTTTGAAATTTTTGAAATTTTTGAAATTTTTGAAATTTTTGAAATTTTTGAAATTTTTGAAATTTTTGAATTTTTTGAATTTTTTGAAATTTTTGAAATTTTTGAAATTTTTGAAATTTTGAAATTTTTGAAATTTTTGAAATTTTTGATTTTTATTTTTTCCGTGCTTGATTCGATTTTTCCGTGCATAATTCCATTTGAAGCGGTAGCAAACAGACTGAATACCGGGTAGCAAAGTGAAATCCCGAAGAACTGAGAGCAAATTTGCTACCGCGACAGGTACCGCGATGGGGTTGACGTCGGGTGCAAATTAGCTTTGCTTCGATGTTTGCACCCAGCGCTGGAGATGCACTTAGGAAATTCTCGTATGTTTGGCAGCTTAAGCCTTCGCTCCTAACTCCATCCAATTTGCTGATTTTCACTATTTAAACTTGCTTGCTCACTTCTTATTGAGCTATTTATCACTCGATTTCAGTTGAAAACGCTTTTAACTAGCATTAATTGAATGTCAAAGTTCTGACCTGCCAACATTAGAGGCACGCTGAAATTAGATGCTGTTCCCCTAATCCACCTTTATGTGGTTTATGCCTTCTTCTCATTTATAGAGTGATTCCAACCCAACTAAAATGTCCCGTGGTTTATGGATCTCCCATAACGTGATTGCAGCACCTAAGGGCATCTCCAGCGCTGGGGTTCAAATCAAATTTGCACCCGGCTCATGAATACCGAGATCAAATTTGCCACCTTGAAAAAACTCCGTCATCCCCACCGCTAGGGTAGCAAATAAGCCACCGAAACAAGCCCACCGCGGGGGGCAAATATGGGTTTTATCATTTTTTGCATTCGTTTACCTTCAAAATCAATAATTATGTGTTGATTCATGCCTAGAAATGCTAAAAGTTTATTAAACTTTTTAATCCTATTGAAAATTTCAAAGAATTTCATTTTTCGAAAATGTCGAAAGTTAAACCATTTGCTACCCGATTTGATTACCACCAAATTTGCTCTCGAGTTTGCCCCGAGTCTCCCACCGCGCGTAGCAAAGCAGGTATAAAATTTGATCTCAAGTTCATCTGTAAAGAAAATATGTGTCGGTACCTGTCGGGTACTCATTTTCTGATACCCGACAAGTACCGGCAAGCCGGGGGCAATGTTTTGAATGCGTGTTTCGGAGATTTTTGTATGTCTGCTCTTGTGTTGATTCAAATATTCAAAAATTCAAAAATCAGAAAATTCAAAAATTTAAAAGTTCAAAATTTCTAAATTCATAAATTTCAAAATTTAAAAATACAAAAAATCCAAAATTCAAAAATAAAAAAATCTAAAATGCGTTTTAGAAGCTTATAATTTATTTTTGATTTTTAAATTCTTCATTATTTTTTTCTATTTTTTCCATTAAAAAAACATATGGTTTTTAGTTTTTTAATTTTTTGTATTTTTTTAATTTTTTTTAATTTTTTATTTTTTTTTGTGATTTAAAAAAAAATTAAGAGCGAGTCCACGAACAGGGCATACTCCTCTGTATGGGACGTCGTTTGGACCTCAACAAACTGTCTGAAATTTTCAGGGGTTGTTTGAACATATAAAACTAGCATCTGACCAAAATATGAGCACTCTAGGTCAACGAAAAGTGGGGCAAATCAGGACACAAAGTTTAAAGGTTCAAAAACGTCAAAAATCTTAAAAGCTTAAAAGCCTAGGCTACACTCAACCCCCGGTGGTTGGTCACTTTTTCGTTTGACACTTTTTTAGTTTGTACCCCGTTGGTTGGTCAAAGTCAAACTAAAAAGTGACGAACTGTCACTTTTTACACGGCGCTCACGCACACTATCAAAACAAACGTTTGGTAGTGTGTGTGAACTCCGTGTAAAAGGGGTGTCAAACTAAAAAGTGACCCCGTAGCTTGTAGGGGACATCTGGGACTACCATCTGAGACTGAGAACGTTTTAGGTAAGGCAGTTTATCATATTAAATAGACACTTTTACTTTTAGTGAATTTTTTGGTTGTACATTTTTGGTAGATCAAATTTTCATAAACTTTGGAAATGATTTGCAGCGGCCTAATTTCTTTAAATATTTTTTAATTTTTTTTAATTAGTTTGATTTTTCTAAAAAAATTTTTTATTCTTTTAAATTTATTTAATTTAAAAAAATATTTTTAAACTTTTTATTTTTAAATTTTTTGTTTTTTTATTTTTTTTAAATTTAAACTTTTGAATTTTTTGATTTTTTAAATATTTTTAATTTTTATATTTTTTAATTTTTTTACATTTTTAATTTAAAAAACTTTTTATATTTTTTATTTTTTTTTACTTTTTTAATTTTTTAATTTTTTTTAAATTGTTCTAGATTTTTATTTTTTTTTATTATTTTATTTTTTTAATTTTTACATGAAAAAACAAATCAAAATAATGTTTTTTTCCGTGCATAATTCAATTTTCCGTGCATCATTCCATTTGCCACGGTAGTAAACCAACAGAATAGCGGGTAGCAAAGTGAAATCCCGAAGAACTGAGAGCAAATTTGCTACCGCGACTGGTACCGCGGTGGGGTTGACGTCGGGTGCAAATTTGCTTTGCTTCGATGTTTGCACCCAGCGCTGGAGATGCACTAAGGGGTTCTAATAAAAATAAGTGACGAGTAAAAAAATTAGACTACCTACAGACTTTTTGTCAAGATGATACAGACACCGCCTTTGAGGAAAATGACATCCCTCTACACGGCTTTTTCGTGGCGATCAGACTCGACCATTTGAGGTTATGTAAATTCAGACCATTTTTTTAAACTGCTTGTAAGTTTTGATAGGTAAAAATATATAATATGACAGGTTTCCATGTAAAAAACACCCTTTTTTGCAAATTGTGAAATTTATATGCAGCTGTTTTTTAAGCATAACTTTTGATGTACTTTACGAAATCTTATAAATTTCAATAGGGGTTTATGGGACCCCAAGACGAATCGAATGAGGCCAATATGGTCAAAATCGGCTCAGTCAGTGACGAGTTATTCTAGTGACATTGATTCGGTACACATGTCTACATACAGCCAAACACACAGACATTTGCTCAGCTGGTGATTCTGAGTCGATATGTAGAAATGACGGTAGGTCTAAGAGGTATAATTAATTCAATTGTGTTTTTATTAGAATTTAACTGTGCTGCTCCAGGATGTTACATTTGCAATTCAGAGATTTGGAGAACCTTTCAACCGAGATCAATTCATAAGCCTTTGCAGGGAGGATACATATTTCTACGTTTAGATTTTGCTAACTGGGTGTTCTTTTAGGGAAAATAATTTTTGAGAAAAAACCCTAGATCTATGGAGGTCTAATTAAAAAGTTAATTTTTCGAGTGATTTTATAGCCTTTCCTCTGTAAGGTGAGAAAGGCAAAACAAACTTTTCTTGATAGTCGTATCATGTTTGTCTGTTTTTCCATTCTTTCAAACATGGGCAGTTCTTTCCAAAGGTCCATCCTCTTTTGAAATATTCTGTGAGTTTTTCTTTAGTAGTCTGAAAGTTGCTCAGTGTGTTTAATTAATTACATTGCGGAAAAAAAATACATTGCTCGTACCTGAAAACAGAATATATTTTTTCAGTGTAGTTCGGTGGATGGTAGTAACCTGGAATGTAAATTAGCTCACATCAATAGTAAAACTAGTAATATTTAAAAGTGGTTAAAGGCAAACTTATGGAAAATTGGACGGGCTTTCCGATAAAAATATTTATGGAAAATCAAGTTGGTCATATAGAAAAATCAAGTTGGACATATAGAAATTGCCAAAAAAAAAACTTGCCAAACCGCCTGTTTCACTTCGCAAGGATTGGACTTAGTTGAGGCAATGGTCAGTATGAAGACTTTTATCACGGGATTGAAACTCGTCTGAAAAACCTGTATCATTTTCTCATTCGAAACAGTGGCGCCACGTGGTGGTAGCTGCCCTGTTTATTACACTGTGAAATTTTCCATGGCCAATCCAAGGAACCAGAAGGTGACAACAGAAATGTCCGTCCAAAAGGGGTGCTGCAAAAAAACTTATAATTTTTAACAAATTTTCGAGCAAATCAGCAACGAATTACAAGTTTGACAGTTAAACTACACTTAAAAGTTGGTTTTGTTATTTGTTTTTGCAAAACCGCATATTTTTAACGAAAGTGCCAAAAATTTTCGTATTCACCTTTTGCCTCTTGGTGGCGCTTTGTATTAGTATGTGTGTGGTCGATGTTTGCGGACGTGCACGCAGAACACAGAACAGTGAGAACTAGCGAAAATGCCTCACTTTCTTCTGATACAAGTCGCCATATTGAAATTGCTTGAAGATTCATACCCGTGCTTTTATGTAAAATTGTCTGGAGAATCAATTCTTGCGTTCTGTTTTTAAAAATTTTGAGCGTTTAGGCTTAGTAAATGTTTTATTTTATTTTTAGGAGGGTTGCTCCATCCAACATTTTCGTGAGTCTTTTGGTAACATCTTAGGGTATTTGCACAAAAATTTTGAACCAACAAAAATCGTGGGCTCACCTTCAAATTTTGCTTTACCGCAGAGAAGATTCTGAGAACGGATCACATTTCTCCGAATCTACAGGGGAGGAAGGATGCGATGACATACCGTACCAAACGCTCCGGTGTTGCTACAAACTTCATGTCTGCTGAGATTAATACTTCTTTTTATTATACTTGATGAATTTGAAAAAGAAGGGTATTTTTTATTGAGAACTATTGAATCTATAGAGATTTTCCTTTCAACTTATTAAAATTTGAAAACAAAATATAAAAAAGAAGGGCACATTTTTACGAGATCTGTGCCATTCCTCAGATTTGTCCTTCTATTGAAAAATTTGAAGATAAAAAAGGAATCCGATGTCGTAATCATAACCTACATTGCCGTAATTGCCGAAGTCACCAAATCGATCAGAAAATCCCTTCTAAAAAAATCCTGCATTTTGTATGACCGCCCCCAAAATTGTATGGAGACATGTATAAAAAAAGATGCAAAATTACATCTTTTGACATCGTGAAAAATGTGCGAAATTGTAGAGAACAACTATTAAAAAAGTGAAAATTCGAAACATTCAATTTAAATAAATAAGTTTTTAACTGAATATGCAACAAAAAAATTATATAAATGTCATTTTTTTTTCGATGTTTAAGTTACTTGTGTAAAATTACTATCCTAAGCTGATATGTGAACTACCTTTCAATAGCTGATCAATTCATAGTTGGGAACAGAGTTTGGTGCTTAAAGAGTTCAAATGTCAGAAATTCAGTAAACTCAACAATCCCTAAAAAATTAAACATTTGAAATTTTTAGAAAAGCAAAATACTAAAAATATAAAAATATGTTTAAAAATAACTTCTCATAACTAAAAATAAGGGTAATCATCTCCCCCAAGCAAACTGGTCACGACACGAATGCGAGACCAAGAAACAATCAAATAAAAATACTCTAGATCGTACAAAATATTTAGAAAATATATTTTTTGATAAAAATTGATATTTAGTTTTATTTAGAAAATAAAAGGATAGATGCAACGTAAATAATGAACGTCCCCTATTTGAATACATAAGTCATGACTTGCATGCAAGTTTTGTCTCGCATTTGTGTTGACATTAGTTTGTTTGGCTTTACCTGTCACCTGTCACAAACTCGAGAAAGTATTTACCTAAAAAACTAGACAATCTCCTAAATTTTAAGGGAAATCCTCAAAATTCGCTGCTTTTCATAAACTTCGGACCATTCACGCTCCTTCCCTCCAACAACCCAAAAATGGCCAACAAAGCCGCCTTCAACGTGGAAAAGTACAAGACCTTCTACGAGTGCGACGAGCACTGGGAGCTGCGTCGGATGTTTATGGAGCGCCACAAGGACCGGTTCGACGAGGACGAGCTGGTTTGTCTGGCGCAGGTCTTTACCAACGTCGAGTTCCTCGGTTGTCGCTATCCGCAGGAGACGATGACGCTGATTGCCGAGCTTTCCAAGGAGGTGGCGGCCGAGTATCGCCAGTCGCGGGAGAACAAACTGAAGCGGACGTTCGTGGCAGCGTCGGATGCAGCTGCCGCGAGGTACGCCAAGAAGTAGGAGGGACGGTTCGGAAGATGAGAAGATTGTGCCGCGGAGATCATTTTTAAATACTGCACATTTATTTTTTTTTTTTGATCATTAAACTGTAATGATTCTAGGATAATTTAGTGTGACATATTTCAAGTGTATAATTTCGTTCCTTCGAAAAAAAAGTATGACAAAATAAAAATAAAAGTTTACACTTCTAATACTAAATCAATTTTGTGTTTTCGTGTTCTTGCCAGGAGAAACTTAATCCAACAGTGATTCCTTAGCTTTTTTTTCATTAAATAGTTTTGTTTTTATAATATAGGAATTCCCTTTTTCTTTTCTCGTATAAAAGGCCAATTAAAATAAAATTAGAGGGTGGCTCTCTCTCTCTAAAATCAGATACTCGCACAGTCTACCCAGCCATTACTTCATTATTTAGTTAGTCAACTAGATGGGGTGTGTGTGTTACTTAAAATCTACTCAAAATCCGACAAAATTGTACAGTTGGGCCGTGCCAGCTTAAAGTTGCGCACGCCCTCGGCCGTAACCGAAGTGCCGGTCACGTCGAGCAGCTTCAGGTTGGGCGCGGCCGATTCGAGATGGTCCAGCGAGGTGTCCGTGACCAGTTTGTAGTTGCGCACCAGCAGCCGCTCCAGGCTGGTCAGGTTCGGCCGGAAGTACTCGCGGATGAAGGCCGCACCGCCGAGCTCGTGCCGCGAGACGCCGTACGCGCAGATGCCACGATCGCTGACCAGGGACACGTAGTTGGGGCCGGGCGCCCCCGGCCCAAGGTTCAGATACTGGTAGAACGCGTTCGCGGGGCGGGCCTGGTTCTGGTCGGCCACCTCGGCGACCGGGTTGTTGTTCTCGACGCCGCGCACGATGATCACGTGCGGCATGATTCTCGGGTGGTTGTTCTGGATGGCGCCATGCAGGATCACGCGTACTGGAAAGGGAAAAAAACGGAGAAGAGGTTGCAACAATTGCTCACAAATCGATTCGAAATTTATTCAGCTATTTTCTATTATGCTTTAAATTTTGGCAGCATTCAACAGTAATTTTTGTTTTGGTTTGACTTGAAACATCGTCGGGTTCTACTTGGTTTTACAAAGAAAAGTGACAATAATGTTTAAATAATTCGTGATTTAAAACCAATATAGGGGTTTAAACTAGCACCAGAACTGTTTTGGTTGGGTCACGTAATGATTTTCAATTTGTTCCCAGCTTCAGAAGGAGAGATGAAGTTTTGGTCACAATCTTGCTATCTGGCCTCAACAAAATTACCGAGTGTCCGTCAATCTGGTCTGTTAGTCCCATCACGAGTTAGCCATGATAATCCGGTTGCTGATTTGGTGGGAATTTATAAAATTTGTTTTGACAAAGACACCCCTTTGAAAGCCGAATGTGCCGTCATCAAGAAATTGAGAAAGCTCAAGCTGGACTCCCATGGCATTGTCCATCAAATCCACTTTTCGGTTTCCAAATCATCTTTTCGGCCGCGGCGCTAGTCTCTTCGCAACTCCACTCGCGACATTTCAGTTTGGTGCCGCGGCAAAATTTTGTTTTGTTTTGTTTTTTTACTTATTTCTATTAGGTCCTTTTCGGTGCTGTGACCAGGTTGGGACCAAGGATCAGTAAAACAATATATAACAAAAAAAAAAATCCTTAAATTCCATACTTGGAGATCATGTAACTGACGAGGGTTACTTGGTCCAAGCGGGTCTTGCAGATCTGAACTTGCCGATGTACTCGGAGAAAATCCCCACAGCTCAGCCGAACTGTAGAGTACCTCCCGGCTTCCTTCTCCGTGGCTCCACCGTCTCGGGGGCCACCTTGGCTGCTTCCTGCGGGTCGAGGGCGATCCTTCAATTTTCCGTCCGGAACTGCGCCCGGAGCAGCGGAACTGCTGGACTTTGCTTCTTCGCCTTCCTTGCCGGCGGTTTTGGTTTCGACGCCTGAAATCCGCACGCTTGGGGCAGCTGCGGTCCGTAGCTTCGTGGGCACCAGAGCAGTTGGCACACCGCTTTGGCTGGGCTTCCTGGACTTCGCACTCGTCCGTCTTGTGGGGACCCTCACAATTGTTGCACCTCCCCTTGAGGTGACAGTTCCTGGTTCCATGACCCAGCTGCAAGCAGTTCCTGCACTGGGTCACGTTAGGTCGCTTGTTCCGGTAGGTCTCCCACCGGATGTGAAATCTTCTCAAGCGCTTGATTTCACTCAGCTGCTTGAGGCTGGTGAACCCCTTGGGGAACGTAACAATGTACGGGGTTTCCTCTGACGAGGCGAACTCTCCCTTTCTCTTGATGGCGTGCACCTCCACAGCATCCAGGTTTTGCGATTCCTTGAGGTTCTTCTTGACGAATTCAGGTGAAGCCGACGGAAGTCCTCGGACAACGACGCGGAGTTGCCGCTCGCTTCGTTTCTCGTGGGTATAGAAGTCCACTTTGTTCACAATCAAGTGGGCCCGCGCGGTCTCAAAAAGCTCCTCGGAGGAACACAGCAATCTGATCCCAAACGGAGTTAGCTTGTAACTTGGCTTGGTTGTGCACGGCGACATTACAGTCCTCAGCTTAGCGTAGCTCGTATTCTTTACCACCAGAGGTGGTGGTTTCTTGGCCACTGGAACCACTGGAACCAGTGGGACGCTTCCTTTCCCGGCTGGGATACCATTGTTATTGTTGTTGTTCGCCGCCAGCGGGCTGAACTTGTTGTTGAGAAGATTCTCCTCTGGGCCATCCTCGACAACGGCTCCGATGCTGGTCTTCCTCCGCTTCCCCGTTCCATTTACGGAACGAAACTCCTCCCCGTCGGAGTATTCTTCCACCTCCATCCGTAAGCACTGTGCCGCGCCTCGAAAACAGCAGAAAAAACAACCGCTGTCAGACGTAAACGTTTTTTTGATTTTGTTTTGAATGTGAAAAGAAACTACAGTCATCCCACATATTCGGAACGGTTTCCAGATCGGCCAATGTTTAAAAAATCATAGCAAATCGATAATTGAACCCAATGATTCGCTTTTACCTTCATATGAAAGCTTTTCTTGCGATCTTTCGAATGCTGTATCGAACATCTGCAAATTTTAACTTTTATATAAAGTTTTTGAAGAATTACTTTGACCCTTGAAATCCACAAATTCGGAACACTTTTTTCTTACGAATGTAAACAAACTTTGGATCTCTCCAGGAGTACATATTTATTACCAAATAATGACTTCACATACTGAAACCAATGAAACTCAAGCTTAGTGATGTTTTATACATAGTTTGATAACTTTATTGTGAAAATATCAGTTAAATTCAGGTGTTCCACAATTGTGGGAGGCACAATAACATCCCTCAATTATGGAACAGGCAATTTGGAGGCAGTGTTTTGCTGCTCTGAATAAAATAGTCTCGAAAAACAGTTGTTTGCTCAAAAAGAACTACTGTTACTAGTGAAATCGCAAGAGAATGTCCAAATAAAGGTCCTAAAAATAGAAGGGTCGCCAGAAAAGTTGCATTTGGCATGCTATTGACAAATTATCACAAAAGTGTCCGAATTTGTGGGATGACTGTACCCAAAGTAGCTTCGCGAGATGAAAAACACTCGCGCTGTTATTGCGATTTATTTCCGAAATCACAATATTTTTTTACTCCTTTTTGGTTTGGTATGTTAGCTACTAGATCGTAAAATAGTAGTTTATGCAACAAGTTGCAAAAAGAGGATTTTTCAGCACGAGTCGTACATTTATCCAACGAGGTTCACCGAGTTGGATAAATACGAAGAGTGCTGAAAAAATCCAGTTTTGCAACGAGTTCCATACAACATTTTTTGCAATTCCAAAAACACACATGAGTGAAATTTTATGTCAAATTTTCATGTATTTTGTCAATAAATCGTTTAAATCAAAAAAATGTTGAATAGTGTTACTTTTCGAAACAAGTGCTGAAAAGCACCCATTTGAGTGCTAATAAGTAGAACTTTTCAACATTTATTTGGAAAAGGGTTGCTATTCGATTCTGTTATTTGTGGTACAGAAAAGTAGGCTATTTCGTCGTTCAAGAATGACAGGAAAAGTAAGTAGTTTCACGACGGAATTGCAAAAAAATAAATTTGACACTAAGTGCATCTACAGCGTGGGTAGCAAGCATCGAAGCAAATCAAATTCGCACCCGACGTCAACCCCACCGCGGTACCTGCCGCGGTAGCAAATTTGCTCACAGTTCTTTGGAATTTTACTTTGCTACCCACTATTCTGCTGGTTTGCTACCGTGGCAAATGAAATGATGTACGGAAAAATGAATCATGCACGAAAAAAAAAAAACATTTTTTTTAATTGTAAAATAAAAAAAAATAAAAATTAAAAAAAAGTAAAAAAAAGCTTCAAAATGCATTTTTTGTTTTTGAACTTTTGAATTTTGGATTTTAGGTATTTTAGAATTCTGGAATTTTTATTTTTTTTGAATTTTGGATTTTTTGTATTTTTGAATTTGTGAATTTTAAATTTTTGAAATCTTTATTTTTTTTTAATTTTTGAATTTCTGAATTTTAGCTTTTTTGTATTTTAGAATTTTTAAATTTTGTAGTTCTTGAATTTTGAAACTTTTGAATTTTTATTTTTTTTATTTTTTAATTTTTTGAATTTTGAAATTTTTGAATTTTCGTATTTTTGAATTGTTGATTTTTTTTGAATTTTTGAATTTTTTAATTTTTGAATTTTTAAATTTGATACTTGTTTTGCTACGCGTGGTGGGAGACTCGGGGGCAAACTCGAGAGCAAATTTGGTGGGATTCAAAACGGGTAGCAAATTGTTTTACTTTCGGCATTTTTGAAAAATGATATTCTTTGAAATTTTCAATAGGATTAAAAAGTTTAATAAACTTTTAGCATTTCTAGACATGAATCAACACATAATTATTAATTTTGAAGGTAAACGAGAGCAAAAAATGATAAAACCCATATTTGCCCCCCGCGGTGGGCTTGTTTCGGTGGCAAATTTGCTACAAATTTTGTGATGGCGGAGTTTTTTCAAGGTGGCAAATTTGATCTCGGTATTCATGAGCCGGGTGCAAATTTGATTTGCACTCCAGATCTGCAGATGAGCAGTTCTTTCAGATTTCGGTCATTCGATTTTTTTTTGTATTTTTTAATCCGGCTGAAACTTTTTTGGTGCCTTTGGTATGCCCAAAGAAGCTATTTTGCATCATTAGTTTGTCCATATTATTTTCCATACAAATTTGGCAGCTGTCCATACAAAAATGATGTATGAAAATTCAAAAATCTGTATCTCTCGAAGGAATTTTTCGATCGATTTAGTGTCTTCGGCAAAGTTGTAGGTATGGATACGGACTACACTGGAAACAAAATGTTACACGGTAAAAAAAATGTGATTTTTTATTTAACTTTTTGACACTAAAACTTGATTTGCAAAAAAACACTATTTATATTTATTTTTCATTTTTTGATATGTTTTAGAGGACATCAAATGCCAACTTTTCAGAAATTTTCAGGTTGTATAAAAAATCTTTGACCGAGTTATGAATTTTTTAATCAATACAGATTTTTTCAAAAAATCGAAATACTGGTCGCAAAAATATTTCAATTTAATTTTTCGATGTAAAATCAAATTTGCAATCAAAAAGTACTTTAGTGAAGTTTTGAAAAAGTGCTCCGTTTTCAAGGTAAATCCATTTTTAGGTGACTTTCTTGAAAATATTCGCAGTTTTCATTTTCTAAAATTAGTGCTCATGTTTGCCCACTTTTGAAAAGAATATTTTTGAAAAGCTGAGAAAATTCTCTATATTTTGCTTTTTGAACTTTGATGATACGATGACTAGCATTTCAAAAGGGCCAAACATTCAATATTATACTCTAAATACAGTATGTAAAAAAAGTATTTACACCCCTTGGGCACTATGCACATATTGTGATGAAACATCTAAACAATTTAATGTTGACAGAAACCTAGTACTACGTTTTGTTCAGAAACTCATGCCAGACATTTTGCTACAAAAACTCATGAAAAGATGATTTCTATAAAAGTTATATAACAAATACTATTACGAAACTAAAAAAGGTGCAAAAAAAGTTTGTACACCTTTCGAAAAATTAACATAAATAATGTTATTTGTTGACAAATCACCATAAATCCAGTCTCCCAACTCCAAATAGGCATCCTTGACTGATTAAAAAAATAATTTGGATTGAATATAAAGTTCACTAACTACTTAGTATAAAAGTTTATATAACTCTGGAAATTCTATATAAAACTTATCTAAACTTAATTTTGCAAACTTTTAATTCAACTAAATGTCAATATATTACCATAGAATTGCTAAATAAACATTTTGGATTGGGTATAACACCGTTTTGGGGGTATTTGTATCGATAGAATAGATTTTTCGTTGGAATTTCGTACCAACCCGGAATTACGTCGTCGGAAAATCTGCCGGCATCCGAACCGGTCCACAATTCTTAAGTCAACCTATGTGGCATCGGAAAGGGTATAAAATTTCCGATCTTTTGATACCCATACATCTAGGTTTTCTATAAAACCCACGATTTTAAATACCTAGGTAAAAACGTTGTTATGGTTTTGTTTGAGCAATCTGCCAAAAATGTATGGAATTTCGTAATTTTTGTTCTCGTGGATCAAACTTACTTTTTGCCCAGGTATTTAAAAACGTGGGTTTTATAGAAAACCTAGATGTATGGGTATCAAAGATCGGAAATTTTATACCCTTTCCGATGTCACATAGGTTGACTTGAGAATTGTGGACCGGTTCGATGCCGGCGGATTTTCCGACGACGTAATTCCAGGTTGGTACGAAATTCCAAAAAATCTATTCTATCGATACAAATACCCCAAAACGGTGTTATACCCACTCCAAAATGTTTATTTAGCAATTCTATGGTAATATATTGACATTTAGTTGAATTAAAAGTTTGCAAAATTAAGTTTAGATAAGATTTATATAGAATTTCCAGAGTTATATAAACTTTTATACTAAGTAGTTAGTGAACTTTATATTCAATCCAAATTATTTTTAATCAGTCAAGGATGCCTATTTGGAGTTGGGAGACTGGATTTATGGTGATTTGTCAACAAATAACATTATTTATGTTAATTTTTCGAAAGGTGTACAAACTTTTTGCACCTTTTTATTTTTGTAATAGTATTTGTTATATAACTTTTATAGAAAACATATTTTCATGAGCTTTTGTAGCAAAATGTTTGGCATGAGTTTCTGAAAAAAACGTAGTACTAGGTTTCTGTCATACTTTAAATTGTTACACGTTACATCACAAAATGTGCATAGTGCCCAAGGGGTGTAAATACTTTTTTTACATACTGTATCTTAACATCTTAGGTACTTGACGTTCAGATCCGTGTTTGGGAAACGCAAGATTTGCTTGTAAATGCAAAGAGTTCCAATGACATGAAGGAGGACATCATCATGCGGCAATGTGAAGAATAACGTAAAATCCCCCACTCAACTCACCGTTCATGTCCTCCTGAGGCACCGGTGGTTCCGGTGCATCGGGTGCCGCAGGCGCCGGGCCCGCCACAGCACCGTCATTCGCAGCCGCGGCCGGAGCCTGTTCAGCGGCAGCCCCATTAACCACAGCTGCTTCCGCAGCTCCATTCTCGTTGTTTTCCGCCGCAACTCCATTCACCAACGGGGCCGCCGCTGGTTGCTGTTCGTGCTCTTGTGCTGCCGCCGCGGGTCCTGCGACGGGTCCATTCTCTACCCGGTCCCGATTGCCGGCCTCGAAGATCTGCTGGTAAGCCGCTTCCACGGGCGGTGGCAGAACGCCCTGAGGTTGTTGAGCGCCGCCGGCGCCGTTTTGCTGCTGCTGCTGGTCATTGTTGTTGTCCTCGACGTTGTTGTTCCGCTCGAGGTGGTTGATGATGCGGATGATGTTGCGGCGGTTGTTGTACACGATGCGTACGTGGCGCTGCCGGATCTCCTGGTTGTTGTTGTCCGCCGGCAGCGGTGGCAGTGGGGCTAGCGGAGGTGCCGCCGGTCGTTGTGGCTGTTGGTCCTGGTCCTGGTTGGCCTGCTGGCCGTTGGCTTGCGGTTCCGGCTGATTGGCGGCGGCTGCCGGCGGGTCCATTTCGGCGCGGTTTATGATGCGGATAATGTTCTCGCCGGGGTTTTCGTGCAGATTCGGGAAGAAGTGCCGATTGACGAAGCGAAACACGTTGCGACCTTCGCCGAGAAAGTGCGGACGAGGAGGACGCGGTGGCGGGGCAGGTTCCGCGGCGTTGTCTCCTTCTCCCTGTTGGGCGGCGCCATTCTCTTGTTGATTGGCTGCTGCTGCTCCTTCTCCTGCTCCGGCAGGTCCGGCCTGGCCTGGTTCTTGGCGACGAGCCAGCGGATTTATGATGTCCTGGTTTGCTATTCGTCTGAGCTGTTCGACGCGCTGCCGCTCGGCCTCGTTGTACTCGTTGAGACCCCGCTCGGTGCGCAAGTACTCGGGACATTCGAGGAGCAGTTCCTTCAGCGATTGAACAATGTTGAAGCAGCTCACGTCCGAGTCGGAGATGGGCGTGTCGCGAAGGTCCAGAGTCTACAAGGAATCAAACATTAGCAACGAGCTGAAAAACAAAAATACTCATTGCTTACCTCCAACTTCTTGAACCCGAACCGTGTGGCAATGCTGGCGTACGGAACGCTATCCTTCATGTTGGCACAACCCTTCAGACTGAGATATCGCAAATGTGGCACCTTGGACAAGGCCATGAAATCGTGCGTATCGAACCAGCTGCAGTACTCGATGGTAAGCTCCTGAAAACAAACAAGAAGACACCACACCAATATTTGTCACGAATCAATCAACCCCGCTTTCGTTCCCACCTCCAGCTTCTGCAGCGTCCGGTCAATCTTCGAAAGGAATCCCATCCGAATCTCCGACGCCATCGAGCGGTCCGCTTCGCACTTGCGGAACACCAGCGTTTTGATGCTCTGCGGAAACGAAATGATCGCCATGTTGTTCGTGTCCATGTAGCCCTCGATGATCTCAAAGTGTTCCAGCCCCGGGCAGCGCTTGTTGATCTGGGCCAGCATGTTCGCCGTCAGCGTTGGCGTTTTCCACTTGTCCAACGGGTACACGCTCGTCAACCCTCGGATCTTGAGCGACTTTGTCTCTCCTGCAGGTGATGGATCTTCCGCAGCAACTCCTGGGCGCCCAGCTGGGACGAGCTAAAATCCGCCTTGGCCCACAGCTTCTTGTCCTTGATGACGCTGTTCAACCGGAGGCAGCACTCCGACAGCGAAATCAGCGAGTCCGAGTCCAGATTCAGGAAGATCTCCATCAGTATCTCGTCGCTCAGGTCCATCAGCGATACCTGCAGCTCGATGTCGGACAGCTCCACCGACAGGATCTTCATGTTGGGCTGCTCGTTGGTGCACTCATCGCTGGACAGCTTGCGCTTGCGCCCACTTGCGGATGACGATGAGGAGGAGGAGCAAATCCCCGAGGTGGACGGTATTGCCGCGTCCGGCTGCTCGGCCGTATCCATCGTGGCGGTTGCTTGATTTTGCCCGTTTGGTTTATGAATTAAGTTTACTGGAAAAGAGGAAGGAATCCAAGTACCGTAAACCGGGGTGACTTTGATAGGATTTCAATTTGTTTTTAGAATATTTTCCAACAGGTAAGGTTTTTCTCAAGATTATTATTTTTAAAACATGTACTGGGGTAGACCACACAAAGTCCATGCACTTTTTCGGAAAAAAAGTTTTTTCAATAATGTTTAGAAAAATAGTTACGTTAAAAATTCTTAGTTTTAATTCCGGGGTGACTTTGATAGTCATAGTTTTTCTTGTTAAAATCATATTTAAGATGTTCAAACTTTATTTGTACGCTAAATGTACCATCACTAAGGTAGCTGATATAGTTTTTAAGAAAAAAAATCAATGTTTATATTTAGTTTACTAAGTGTACAAGCTTTTTAGCAAAATACATATAAACTTTAGGTAAAATATTTAAATAGTTGCAATTTTGCCAAAAATTTGTTAAAACTAGTTTTGTTTATAAAATTATCGATTTATATTGCATTTTATAATGAATTCGAAGCACGAATCACAAGTTTTCACATTTTACATGAAATTTGTTCAACTGAAATTGGCTATAAATTTGGAGATTTTTTTTAATTGTGTTTCAAAAACACATATTATTTATTATTTACAAACTTTTTTAACCTTCTCCTAATGGAAAATTGTCCAAAGAATCCGAAAATGCATTCCGTTTTCCGATTAAAAATCATGTTCATTGAGAAAATCATGACACTTTGAAAAGTTTAAAATAATGACTTTTATCAACATTTTCTTAACTATAGTTAACAAACTTTTAAACTTGTCAAAATTTTATGAAAAGTTCTTCTTGAGGTACTTTGAACACTTCTCTACCATGGTCAGTATGTTTTTAAGCCATTCCTTGCGTATTTTAATTGTACTCTTCATTCTGCGGAAAAATCGCATACCTATCAAAGTCACCCCGGCTATCAAAGTCACCCCGTTTTACGGTAATTTAAATTAAGTTCAAATTTTAATATTCACTTTCAAAATGTAGTTCTTCGAACAAAAAAAAATGAAAGAAAAGATGGTTATGTTACACATGACTAATATGACAAATGACGTTGTATGCTCTTAAAATTAAATTTCTATTATATTTTTTTAAATAATTTTATCCAAAATAGGGGAACAGCATCTAATTTCAGCGTGCCTCTAATGTTGGCAGGTCAGAACTTTGACATTCAATTAAAGCTAATTAAAAGCGTTTTCAACTGAAATCGAGTGATAATTAGCTGAATAAGAAGTGAGCAAGCAAGTTTCTATCAAAAGTTTTGCAAAATTAGTTGTTTAAATAGTGAAAATCAGCAAATTGGATGGAATTAGGAGCGAGTGCTTGACCTGCCAAACATACGAGAATTTCCCCTACTTAGTATGATACAGACATAATCGGGAGTCTCAGTTTGTAGGGGTCCATCTATAAACCACGTGTACATTTTTTTTAAATCTCAAAAGTGCAAAAAATGCCTAACGGCAAGAAAAAGAGTCCTCACCAGCAGGATCGGCAAATTTGAAGAAGCTAAAGAATGTCGAAGCGCTACCTGCAAAGCCAGGCAGTTTGAGCAAGGACGCTCAAAATTCGTCTGGAAATCAGTTCGCTACCCTCCCTGTGGACGTGAGCGAGAAGTAAGAATTTGAACGATGAGAAAATTTGCCACCCATTTTTGTGAAAACATCGTCATCGGATTTCGGTGGCTGACCGGATTTATCAAATGTGTGCTGAAAATTCTGCTACCTACCAGAAAGGATTACAACTACGTTCGGGATTTCCTGAACAACACAAAGATTGAATACTACAGCCATGACGATCCAGGTAAACGGCCCATGAAACAGGTCCTCCGAGGCCTGTACGACATGGATGTGAGTGTACTGAAAGAAGAGCTCAAAACGCTTAAGTTGAACGTGATCGATGTCTTCAAGATGACGAGACACAACAAGGACATCAAGTATCGTGATCAACTGTACCTGGTTCATCTCGAGAAAGGATCGACAACGCCGTCTGAGCTGAACGCAGTTCGGGCAATTTTCAACATCATCGTGACTTGGGAACGTTATCGTCCAATTTTGAATATTTCAATGAATATATTTTTTTTTTAGTTTTAAGTTAGGATTAGATGATAAAGTGATTTTTTTTTCTTTTTTACCCAAATGTATTCGATTCAAAGCAAAAATGTAAAAAATGTAAATGTAAAAAAAAAGTGAACCTCGCTTTTGACAGTCCATATAGTCAATTGCACATTTGCTGGCTCTTTTACCCTATATTTAGCGTCAGAGGGGTAAAGCGACCAAATAGCGGGGACCACGGTCCAACCAATGTGAGTATCGCGGCCCATACATACAAGTTGACAATCTTGCCATCAGGCAGTAATTAATAGACCTTTTCAACGAGTTCAAAAGATTGAAGATCTGGTAACCCTGTCAAAAGTTATGAGCACTTAAGTGTTATTTATGCACTTTTTGGAGGCTGGATCTCAGATATTTCGACAAAAACGTTGTTTGGATCTATCATGCGACCTGTCGTTGGATAGGTAATTAATAGACCTTTTCAACGAGTTTCAATGATTGAAGATCTGACACCCCTTTCAAAAGTAATAAGCACATAAGTGCCCTGAATTATGAAGATCTGACTACCCAATCTGATGGTATAATGGTATCTATTTTGGATAGTATTAGGGGAGCTGGGGGTAAGACGGCCACTCCACTGTTTTACTAAGTATACTAATGAATATTACTAAAATGTTTAGCAATACTGTTCCTCATGCTAAATAATGCATATGGAGTCACTTTTGCGAATCCTATTGTTTGAAACAGTATAAAAATAGCTTAAAATAAAAAAATATTTTTCTACTTGAAACTGGATGTAATTTTTATGATTTACAACTTAAGCACTTTTGTTAGGTAACAATATGTTATCCTATCTTTTAATTTTTTTTTCATGCTAAATTGAAGTTTTCCCAATATTATGTCCCTCGAAAAAGTTTCAAAATGCGAAGAGCTTTTTGCAAACAAAGTTTTATAAAATAAGTAATTTGGGGCAAGATGGCCACCTCCACGGGGGGTAAGACGGCCACCCGTAATTTGTAAATTTGATTTGATAAAGGTTATATTTTTGAAGGATTTTTGACTGTTAAGACATATTTGACATATTTTCGATAAAACTATCAATTTTTAATCAAAATGCTGTTAACTGCCGGTTCGACAATATTCCTTACTGTGATATAGCAAAATTCATTGAATAGTATGAAATCCTTTCAAACTTTTAATGAAAGTCGTTAATTTAATATTGTTTACATAATTTTGATTTACTAATTCTAATCGAATTATACAAACCAGTAGATTTGCATTATATTGGGTATACCTATGTTCGTGTACAAATTCTTCGTTTTTCATAAAATGTGGTCGCATTAATATGAAATTCACAAAGCCAAAATATAAAATTTGTTGAACAGCATTTTTCTTCACATTTGAAACTTGTTTTTTTTTTCAACCAAAATAGTTATGATATTCAGAGAAGTCTATTCAACCAACTATGTAGGTATTTGGGTGGATTTAGCAAAATTATCAAGTTAGTTGGCCATAATCTAATAGATCCTTCAGTTGAAACATTCTCCAAATTGCAAATGTAACGTTCTGCAGAAGAACTGATAAATGTTAATAAAATACTCTGTTTGAGTTAGATTAATGATAAAGGAAAAAGATAGCATAATTTTGAATTATGGTAACTTTTTGCACACTATAATAGGAATAATTTTCCAGAGAATTGATAAAAAATGGTATACTTTTTTCAGCAGATTTTTGTTTGTTTGCATGGCGGATTGAAAATTTTGAATTGTTTTGTGTGACTAACGTTTTGAACAATTTTTTAGGTCAACTTTGGCTGTGTTTTCTATTAAATTTTTTTTCTTCTTTTTTATATTTCATGTCATTTATAAGTAGGGTTAGTGAAATTTCACGATTTCGCGGACAACGTGAAATCCGCGAAATTTAACTTTTTCCGCGAAATCTCGTGAAATTTTATATTTGTGTGAAACTGCAACGATTTTTCTCAACATATTCTATCAAACTCAAATAGAAATGAAAATAATCTTAAGAACTAGAGTAGAATTAAGCAAGTGGATACCCTTGTTCAATTACTAATGTAGGGTTATTGAATTTTGACGATTTCGCGGACGGTGTAAAATTCTTGAAATTTATCAATTTTGAGATTTTTTTTTTCAAATGAGATCATAATAAATATGATCTTAATTTAAGTAATTGCAATTCACAAGCTTACTTTGAACCATTTGAAGAATTATTCAGATTTTTCAGTTTTTTAGAAACTAACTAAATTTAGTATTATTTTTATTCGCTGTAGTAAAAATGTTACTATTATTTTATTTGAAAAGTATAATTTCAAAATCGACAGCACCTAAAAGGACCTAATAAAAACAAGTTATGAATAGAAGAAAAATAGTTTCAAAAGAAATTTAAAGATTCAAGCTTTGTTTTACTAAAAATAAAATGAAATGTAACTTTAAAATCACATTTGAAAAACATTCAGATTTTTTTCAGAGTCCTGTTTAATTTTAAAGTTATTTGATTGGTTGGGTGGATGTTTCCCGTGGAAGTTCAAAAATTCCACCTTTTTTGTTTTCTGTTCTCATTCTGATTACAAATTTCGATTTCGTCACAAATTATAGTATTTTTGGCTATTGATTTTAAATTAACTTTTTGAAATGAGATGAAAACCTTCAAAATTATTTTGAATGGGTTAAATGTCGCAGAAAATTCAAACTATTTTGTTCATTTTGGCTGGACAAGACTGTCAAATATTGCTTTGATATAAAATTCAAAAAAATGTAAACTGATAAAACAGAAGCAAATCAGCTTAAACTTTTTAAGCTTTATTCGTCGAATACAGTCATGCCTCGGTTTTGCACTGCCCTGGTTTTAAACCGTTCAGCTGCCTCGGTTAAGCACGGCCCATTGCATTGCTTAACTGAAGCACAGAGCTTATGGGATTTTGGCTATACGGGAGACATTGGCATTAATCGTATGAAAAAACATGCAAGCATCAAAAAATTATAGTGATTTGGAATCGGGATGATGTCAGTTATCCATTAAAATTATAATTTCATGGAAATTTTCATAAAAATACCTTTTTTCTTGTATTTCGAAAATGCATTTTTTTCTCTCTAAAGAATCCAAAAATGTATTGTTATTGCAATATGGGTATCAAACGATCGGGATTTTTTCATACATTTCGAATGTAATAACAACATTTTTAGAAAATACTCAAAATTTTCACAAAACTATGTATTTTCGAAAAAAAATACTCAAAATTTGCGTTTCACAATGTAGCTATCGAACGATCGGGATTTTTTCATACATTTTGAATGTAATAACAATATTTTTTGAAAATACTCCAAATTTTCACAAAACTACGTATTTTTGAAAAAAAAAAAAACTCAAAATTTCCGTTTTTACAATGTGGGTATCAAACGATCGGGATTTTTTGATACATTTCGAATGTAATAAAAATATTTTTAGAAAATACTCCAAATTTTCACAAAACTACGTATTTTCGAAAAAATACTAAAAATTTCTGTTTTTACAAAGTGGGTATCAAACGATCGGGATTTTTTCATACATTTAGAATTTAATAACAATTTTTTTTTGAATTACTCAAAATTTTCACAAAACTACGTTTTTTTGTAAAACTTTTCAAAACTTCAGTTTTTACATTATTGGTAATAAAAAAAAAATCAAATCAATTTTTTACAAAAAATATGAAGTTTTGTGAAAATTTTGAATATTTTCATTTTTTTTAATAACTATCGAAATGTATGACAAAATCCCGGTCGTTTGATACCCACATTGTAAAAACGGAAATTTTTAGTATTTTGTTTTCGAAAATACGTGGTTTTCTGAATTTTTTTTAGTATTTTTAAAAGATATTGTTGTTACGTAAAACTGAAATTTTGAGTATTTTGACAAAGAACTTTGTCCTAAGGGCACTGTCTACGGGTGTCAATCCAAAATTTCGCGAAGCGAAAGTGTAACGATTTTCTGTCGTTTTTCAAATGCTTATATCTTCCCCCCCATTCAAACAATCTTTATGTTTTACACACCAAACGAAAGGGAAGTCTTAAAGTACAAGTTGACTACCTCACAAAGTTGATAAAACTTTGTTAAAGTATAAAAGTTAAGATGAAAATAAAAAATGAATGCAAGAAAAATCCCGGCTGCTGATTGGCTGAAAGCACGTAGCAAATGTTGCTTCCTCTACTGCTTTCGCAAAACTCTCACGCGAGCTTGGTACCACTGTTGCCACATTTCATGCGATATATATAAGCTAGCACTTAGCCTCAGAAAATTTCAGTGCCTATCGCGGTTTCGTCAAAGACGGATCCACGGTGGTAATTTTATTGCTCACACACACACACACATTGAACGACACAAAATGTGCACCAAATTGGGAGGAATTCTGTTCTAATGAAGATTGATAGGAAGGTGACCGGAAAACTAGAATGATTTGGTGCAATGGGGTTGGGACCACATTGGTAGAACATTGGCCACACCCGGAGTGGCCAGTGCCCTGGGAAAGGTTCTACCGGGGGGACATTAATCGAACCAGAGAGTAATCGAACCATACTACTTAGGGCAATATGGGTATCAAAATTCATGGTTTTTGAAACTGGTAATGGAAATGGCCATTTTGATCGGATTGGCCACACCCGGAGTGGCCATAGCCCTGGGGAAGGTTCTTCCGGGGGGACATTAACCGAACTATACGACTTGGGGTAATATTGGTATCAAAATTGCCCCAAGTCGTATGGTTCGATTAATGTCCCCCGGTAGAACCTTTCCCAGGGCACTGGCCACTCCGGGTGTGGCCAATCCGGTCGAAATGGCCATTTTCATTACCAGTTTCAAAAACCATGAATTTTGATACATATATTGTCCCAAGCCGTATGATTCGATTAATGTCCCCTCGGAAGAAGCTTTCCCAGGGCACTGGCCACTCCGAGTTTGGCCAATATCCTATAAATGTGGTCTCAACCCCATTGCCTAAATCATTCTGGTTTTCCGGTGACCATCCTTACAATCTTCATTAACACAGAATTCCTCCCAAAATGTACAAACTGTGTCTTCCAATGTGTGCGTGTGTGTGTATGGGCAATACAATTACCACCGTGGATCCGTCTTCGATGAAACCACGGTTGGCACTGAAATTTTCTGAGGCTAAGTGCTAGCTAAATAGTTTGCATGAAATGTGACAACATGGTGCAAATTTTGCTTCCTCTCCTGCTTTCGCGAAACTCTCACGCGAGAGTTTGGCACCACTGTTGCCACATTTCATGCGAACTATATAAGCTAGCACTTAGCCTCAGAAAATTTCAGTGCCTATCGAGGTTTCGTCAAAGACGGATCGACGGTAGTAATTTTATTGCTCACACACACACTCACACATTGAACGACACAGTATGTGCACCAAATTGGGAGGAATTCTGTTCTAATGAAGATTGTTAGGAAGGTCACCGGAAAACCAGAATGATTTGGGGCAATGGGGTTGGGACCACATTGTTAGAATATTGGCCACACCCGGAGTGGCCAGTGCCCTGGGGAAGGTTCTTCCGGGGGGACATTTACCGAACCATACGACTTGGGGCAATATGGGTAACTACAAGGACTTCGCCGCCCTGGGCTCCTAAGTGTTTGAGTACGGCACGGAGCGACGGCGCCGGATACCCATATTTACACTTAGAATTTTAGAGCGCCCGCCGCGGGATTCGAACCAGCAACCTCTGGATTGTGGGTCCAGTGCGCGGTCCGATTGATCCACACGGGCGGGACATTTTGATTGCCAGTTTCAAAAAGCAATATGAATTTTGATACCCATATTGCCCCAAGTTGTCAAAAAAAAAAATCAAAATCAATCAAAATGCCACCGGGACCGTCTGGGATCGAACCCAGGCCGACTGGGTGAGAGGCAATCACGCTTACCCCTACACCACGGTCCCGGCTTAAGTTGTATGGTTCGATTAATGTCTCCCGATAGAATCTTCTCCAGGGCACTGGCCACTCCGGGTGTGGCCAATCCGGTCGAAATGGCCATTTTCATTACCAGTTTCAAAAACCATGAATTTTGATACCCATATTTCCCCAAGTCGTATGGTTCGGTAAATGTCCCCCCGGAAGAACCTTCCCCAGGGCCATGGCCACTCCGGGTGTGGCCAATGTTCTACCAATGTGGTCCCAACCCCATTGCCCCAAATTATTCTGGTTTTCCGGTGACCTTCCTATCAATCTTCATTAGAACAGAATCCCTTCCAATTTGATGCACATACTGTGTCGTTCAATGTGTGCGTGCGTGTGTGTGTGAGCAATAAAATTACCACCGTGGATCCGTCTTTGACGAAACCGCGATAGGCACTGAAATTTTCTGAGGTTAAGTGCTAGCTTATATAGTTCGCATGAAATGTGGCAACAGTGGTGCCAAACTCTCGCGTGAGAGTTTCGCGAAAGCAGGAGAGGAAGCAAAATTTGCACCATGTTCCCACATTTCATGCGAACTATATAAGCTAGCACTTAGCCTCAGAAAATTTCAGTGCCTATCGCGGTTTCGTCAAAGACGGATCCACGGCGGTAATTTTATTGCTCACACACACACACGCACACATTGAAAGACACAGTATGTGCACCAAATATTGGCCACACCTGGAGTGGCCAGTGCCCTTGGGAAGGTTCTGCCGGGAGGACATTAATCGAATCATACGACTTGGGGCAATATGGGTATCAAAATTCATGGTTTTTGAAACTGGTAACTAAAATGGCCATTTTGACAGGATTGGCCACACCCGGAGTGGCCAGTGTCCAAGGAAAGGTTCTACCGGGAGGACATTAATCGAACCATCCGACTTGGGGCAATATGGGTATCAAAATTCATGGTTTTGATACTGGACATGAAAATAACCATTTTGATTGTAGTGACCACAACCTAGAGTGGCCGGTTCCGTGGCATTTTCCGAACCATACTTGTTTTGGCAATATTTTCGTGTTTGGCAATTTATTTCCACAGAGGTGCCAAAGATTGGAAACATTTAATTAGAATAAGTTATTCAGGATTAAATAAATAGGCAATGATTTAAAAATAAAATGTAATAGAATATTTTTTTAGGAGTTTTGTACAAAGTTCTTTGTCATATTGGTCATGTAGAACATAACCACCTGCACCTTTTTTTTTTCGAAAATACGTAGTTTTGTGATTTTTTTTAGTATTTAAAAAAAATATTGTTATTACATTCAAAATGTATGAAAAAATCCTGATCGTTTAACACCCACATTGTAAAAACGGAAATTTTGAGTATTTTTTTTTGAAAATACGTAGTTTAGTGAAAATTTTAAGTATTTTCAAAAAATATTGTTATTACATTCGAAATGCATGAAAAAATCCTGATCGATCGTTCCATACCCACATTGTAAATACGGAAATTTTTAGTATTTTATTCGAAAATACGTAGTTTTGTGAAAATTTCGAGTATATGTAGTTTTGTGAAAATTTCGAGTATTTTCTAAAAATGTTGTTATTACATCCAAAATGTATGAAAAAAACCTGATAATTTGATACCCATATTGCCCCCAATAACAATATATTTTTGGTTTCTTTAGAGAAAAAAAATGCATTTTCAAAATACAGGAAAAATACGTATTTTTGTGAAAATTTTCATGAAATTATAATTTTAATGGATACCTGACATCATCCCGATTCCAAAACACTATAATTTTTTGATGTTTGCATGATTTTTCGTACGATTAAAGCCAATGTCTCCCATATAGCCAAAATCCCATAAGCTCTGTGCCTCGGCTATGCACGCCTCGGTTTTGCATCCCCCATATGCGGTGCTAAACTGAGGCATTACTGTATTTAAAAAGCAGTTCAATAAATGAGAATAGTTACGCATGCCCTACATTTTGTTTCAAAATATAAAAAGAGCCATAAACTAGATGAAAACTTTTTTTAAAATTGTGAGATTTTTTTTTTTGAGTCACGTTCAAATTTTGTGAAGATTTTTTAGTTTAGTTAAGAATAATGTATAATGAAGCTTAAAGTGTAGTTTCTGTGATATAAACCTAAGATTTTCAGAGTTATTTTAACAATTTTCACGTTCCGCGAAATTTGCGTGAAATTTGGTGTTTTGAAATTGAGGTCCCCGTGAAATTTGCTATTTTCGAGCGTGAAAAATCACTAAGCCTATTTATAAGCATCCAGGTTTTAAGCGAAGATGGCGTTCGAATGGTGAACGTAACAAATGACAAAATCACACAGAAGCACCAACATTAGAAAAAAAATTGGCGGTCATGCCATGGAACTCTTTTTTTTTTCGCAAAGTTGATAACACTGCGTGATTTTGACA
The DNA here is from genome assembly GCF_015732765.1 of Culex quinquefasciatus. NCBI lineage: Eukaryota > Metazoa > Arthropoda > Insecta > Diptera > Culicidae > Culex > Culex quinquefasciatus. Next base: position 86,419,715 of record NC_051862.1, read on the forward strand.
TTTCGGGCGTTCACCATTCGAACGCCATTTTCGCTTATAAATCTGGATACAATAATTTTTGTAGTATCCTAGACTATGTGAAAAAAAATATGAAAAAGTGACTGTGAAAACATAAAAAAAAAACAAAAAGACAAATGGTAATAACAGGATGTGGTTGTATAAGCTAAATACTATCAGAAACAAAATAAACTAAACAAGATAAACACAAAAACAAAAATACTAAAAATTAAACAAGAAAAACATAAAAGTGATGTTTCGAACCACCTGAACACAAAAAAAATAGGATCTGTTAACCCTGCATAAAATTATGTGAACTTCAAGTATAATATTACAAATTACAAATATGAATGTCCTTATTTTAGAAGCCGGATTTCACTTATCTGCATAGATTTTTTTTTAAAATTTATTTTTGATGTCGTTCAACCTATGTTGATAGGCTCAAATTTAAATTATGATTAAAGTGTATATTTCCCCAATAACATTCTATCACTTTCTGGTGTCATCCAATGAAAATGAGTAATTTTTAAATAATTGGTTGTTATTGTATTCGTTTTGCCGCTGGCTAGCCTCATTTAATTTAGAATACTTCATCCGATTTTCAAAAGTTGATAAGAGTTTGATGAACTCAACTCTCTATGATATTTTTGCAATAATTAAAAAAACATGAACCAATTTACAAATTCCCAAAACAAAAAAAAAGCAAAATTTTTACTCCTCATTCCGGGAACATTTTCCACACTCACCAAAGAGGAACCTCCTGAGCCGAAAAGCAACAGCAGCAAAAGCCAAAAGCAGAGCCGCGGCGGCCGATGTTGTCTCTCTTTCTTGCTTGTCCACACGACGGGCGGCTCAGCACCGCCGCACAACACTCTTGGATCGCGGCCCAGCTTCCTCCGCCCACCCCCGCTCTCTCCCCCTTGCTCTCTCCACCCACCCGGTCTCAACCCAGAAAGCGACTTCGAAGGCAGCCCCGAGAGCCGAGTCAGCCAGCAGAGAAAGGGTCAATGATTTTTTTTTTCTTTGCTTCTTTTCAGCCAACCTACGGTCGGGGAGTTCGAGTAGCGCCTCCCCCCGGCCAAATGCCCTCGCGGAAGATCTTCTACACGGTTGCTATTCGGTACGCCGGCCCTTTCCCGGTGCTATCGCATCTTTTCTACGCACTTTGTACGATTCCAAAATGGAGCACTGCACTAATTTTTTCGAGTAGTAAAAATTTTCACTTTACTTTTTTGCTGGTAGTAGGCTAGCTGTCAAACAAAACTCATCAAAGAAGGCGCAAGGTGCGTGCAACGATGGAGGTGACGCGCGTTGTTTGGAGCCGTTTTGGCTGCGGTTGTGTGGGTTCGATTGTACGTCAGATTTGGCAGGGACAGTGAGCTTCCGAGTTTATGACACTCCTTGTAAATTTCAGTTTTTTTTAATTTTTCAAATTTGGTTGGCGATACAATTTCAATTTTTTAAACGCTCTATCGAGAAATTAAAAAGAGAGATGAGAGATGAAGTGAAATTTTCGCAGCTGTCATGGAAAACTTCACAGCAGCTTGACAGAAAGTTTAACACCATGTTGCACTTTTAATTTCTCGATAAGCTATGGGGTTTCATCACGGGTTTCATGTAGGGACCCTAAATAGGGAGACTGGTCGAAGTGAATTTGACGTACCCAAACAGACGCGCGTTTGACGTATCCAAACGAGCATTTGCCTTTACGCCCAGCAAAACTTGGCAGTGTTGGCAAGCTCAAAATATACGTTGCCAGATCGATTTAGCAATGTTCGACCAGTCTCCCTATTCAGGGTCTCTAGTTTCATGTAGGACCTTTTCTGTCAAGAAGGGCCGCGATCGCCAAGTTAACTTTTGAAAATTGATTCAAAAATCCATTTTAAATCCTTTGCGGTCGTACAAAGGGTCACTGTAAGCTTCATTTTAGGACCCAATTTAAGCATTAAGCAGGGCAAATCCCAATGAAATCGATCGTCAAACCTTTCAAATACCCAAGTAACCATCCAGCACTAATAACCAGCTATACTACGGCATTTAATTCGCTTTTACAACTACGGGTAAAAGCGAGGGTAAAAGCTAAACAGTTTTTGCATCAGCACTGGCAGCTACTACACTCAACCCCCGGTAGTTGGTCACTTTTTCGATTGACACTTTTTAAGTTTGTACCCCGTTGGTTGGTCAAAGTCAAACTGAAAAGTGACGAACTGTCACACGGCGCTCACGCACACTATCAAAACAAACGTTTGGTAGTGTGTACACCGTGTAAAAGGGACGTCAAACTAAAAAGTGTCGTTTGACAATAGTTGGAGTCAAACCATCGGGCTTTGAGTGTACATTGCTGAATAATGGTCGCTTTTGGACTTTACTCGGCTGGATTAGTGCTGTCCTCTACTATTGATCTCCACCCTTACGGAAAATGTCAAAACAAAAAAAAAAACAGAGAGGTAAAAATGTTGCTCCTCTCTTCCCGTTTCTTTACTCTCTCAATTCTATTTTTGGATTGTTTACTATTACTGCGTTACCGACTCTGCTGCATGTACGAAGACGATTTATTTTTAGAAGATTTGTGATGCAAGTTCGTCCGTGATGCAAGGATAAAGGCTCGGATAAAGAAGGTTAACGTCGCTGATGTGGTGATTCCAGAGCTAGTGTCCTCACCTTAGTTCTCACGGCTAAATGAGCTTATTTTTATTTCGAGTTCCATCTCTTCCATTGAAACCAATTAAAAATAATTTATTAATTTTAAAGATCATATATATACTTTATTATAGCAAATGCTCTTTACACTAAATCACTTTTTACATTTATTTGATTGCCTTACTATTTGATTGCCTGAACTACGAACTCTAGTATGACCTTTTTATTTAGTAATTTTCACGTTCACGTCCTGCCTCCCGGATAACCACGCCAGCTAAATCTCTTCTTTTCTACACACAAAAAAATATTACTGTAATGACAAAAGAAGCTTACTTTTGAATTAAAAAGTTGCCAAAATTTGCTGAAGGGAAAGTTTTTTTTCTTGTTTTAAAAATGAAAACTTTTACTGCTTCAGTTTTTGATAATCTTCTTACTAACTGATTCAAAAGTATTAACTTTTAATGCGACTGTAGAATTTCTTTCATTTTGACGTTCTCGTGTAACCGTGTACGCCTAAGTCGCAAATGTAAACAAACACTTTGGTGGGTCCGGTGGTGCTGGTGGGTCTAGGACGCAAAGCAAAGCCGACCGCGGCAGCAGCCAGGACTCGGACGCGGAAACCTTTGTGAGCCGAACAGCAGTAGCGGAACGCCTTCGAAGGAGGGTGGTGCGAGAGCGGGACGATGTCGAGTGCTCGAAAAGGACAAGGCCAGCTTCCTGCAAGAAGGAAGCTTGGGTGTTTTGTGGGGTTTGTGATTGATTTTGTTTGTTTTTGTAGGATGAGAGGTAGGAATGCGGATTCGCACCGGTTGTATTCAGTGGTGCTGGCCCGGGATTGGTGGTTGAAGGTCAATTCGCGCGAGGACAAGGGCGAGATCATCGAGGAGATGGCGCTTCCGAAGCGTTGCGAGAAAGTGAATTTCCCATGATTATTCCACATACTAACACAAAAACATTACAAAGTGAGGAAAAATTGAGCCGGATTAAAAAAAAAAAAAATCCATAGCAAGGGACAAGAGAAGGTGAAAAGTTTGTTTTGCTTTTTCTCTCTCTTTCACTCTTTATTCATAATCTGGAATGTGTTGCCAATCGTTGCTTTAAATCAGTACTATAGCAGCTTTTGACTGTGCTGTTTAATTAATGCTGATTCGAATTAACAAATGCTGTTGAGTGGCTAATCAGCAAAATAGGTGCCAATTTACTGCTGATTAGTGACTTTTGTTTATGATCGATGCATCCATGGTTAAAAAAAATAACTAATTTCGGCCTAGCGAATCGTCTCTGTAGACGTTTAAGCATAAGCATAAGCATAGGTACCCACCCGCAGTTGCTACTCCGTTATTGACCAGGACCTCCAGAAGTTACATCCACGAGCCGTGGAAGATGAGTGGGTGCTATCTTTCCTCGCTTCACAACTTCTCAAAGGCCCCTATCATGCTGATCAATACCGGCGCCGGCCACGACCAGTGGTAGAGTCACGGGGAAGTGGATGGGAATGTTAGTCCGATACTTGAGTGATAGAGACCGCCCAATCGACTGCATCTCCGACAAAGTATCACATGAGTTTTGAGGGGTTAGTAGATGGGTATGAGGTCAGGATTCACGAGTGGCAGTGATGTGACCATGAGCATTTTGTTTATCGGTTGAAAATTTTAAATCTTAGGCAGCCGGCTGCGGAAAGATAGATAATTGATCATTTAAAAAGTTTTTTTATCGAACGCGTGCCAGCCGAGCAGTAGTGCTATGGTCTGGACTTATCAGTATATTTTTACTATTTTCAATTTAGATAACGCGAGCAAATTTCAAAAATAGTAAATAAACAAGGGGTTGGAAACTCTTAGAGCTATAATTATTATGTCAACCAGTATATCAAAATATATGTTAGTATACTTATTATTTCCTTTACATATCTCCAGTATACTTACCAATATACTGAGAGTATATTAACACAGACAAACAGACGTAAATCATTGAACAAATTTAACGAAAATCCATCAATCACAAAAAAAAATGGAAAAAGGTTAGCTAGTAGCTCGATCTGGTGGCCAATACTAGCATTAAGCATCACTGTATATGAGAATTGGTTAGTGTGTGAGTGAACGCGGTCACTCTTGTTGTAGTGAGAGGAGGGAGATTTGTTTACTAACATTTACATTTGTTTACCAACATGTGAGAAGAATGCAAGAAGTTCAAATTCTTAACTCACGCAGACCCTGTTTGAAAAATGTCGCACGTCGTACGAGTTGTCGCACGGTTGTGATTTTACCGTTTTGATATCGATTATTCGAAAGGACGACAAACGGACGACAAACACTCGACATGCTCGACATGGTTTTTTCAATCGATTTACCTTCAATTCGACGTCGATTATCGTCGACGCAAACAGTTTGACAGTTCTCTTCTGTTGATCTTGTTCGGACTTGATTGCAACCGAGTCGAACCAGTTGTTGTTGCTTTTAGGCTTTTGGAGGATTTTGGACAGTTAATAGGTAAGTTGTTTACTAGGTTCAATTACTTTTTCTGCCGGAAAGTTCCGGCCGGAGTGGGCGAGTGACCGAATCAAAGTGTCTTGTATTCCAGATTTCGGTCTTCGTGGCGGAGGAGGAGGAGGACGGGAAATATGGTTTACTCGGCGGGTCATTCCGGAAGACGGGACGGGAAGGAACCAGTTTGCGATCGTGGAAGCGGTTGGTGTTTGGTGTTTTACCGTCCGCGGGATGTTGCGACGCATACCGAATGGAACTGGTGAGTCATGTTTTAGAAACGATGGAGGTGTGCTGGAAGTGCGATTGGACGATCGAAATTAAAAATAGGATGAATGAAACAAAACAAATTCTCAACTTTTCAATCCAATAATTCCAAACTGAAAAATAAAAAAATCAAAAATACTACAATTTTAAAAAACTTAAACGCTGAAATTGTAAAGTTGTAATGTTCTAGCATTTCAGAATTTAAAAATGTAAGAATTCGAAAATTCTAAATTTATTGAATTTCTTGATATTGTGCAAATTGTTAGTATTCTTTTCTTAAATTCTAGAATTTATTAATTCTTCAAATTCTCAAAAAAAAATTGAAATTCAAAAATAGGATTTTTTTTAATTGACAAAAACTTAAACACTAAAATTCCTTAATTCTTAAGTACTAAAATTCTTCAACTTATAAATACAAAAAATCTAACATTATAAAGTTCTTGAATTCCCAAAACGTTGGACGCACGAGTTGGAATTTTGAATTCTAATATTCAAAAAATTATGAGTTCTAAAATTCAAAAATTGTAAATTCTGTAAATTCTAAAATTGAAATAATTTATATTTTTTCTAAAATTTCAAAGATCATTATTTTTTAATTCTACGCATTTGAAAACTTATTAAGCTTTTAAAATTTTAAAAATAAAAAAAAACTGATTTTTTAGATCTTATTTTTTTTTAATTTTCAATAAAATACAAATTTAAAAAACTTTAACAAACTAAAATTAAAAAAAAATACATATTACAAAATTAAAAAAAATACAAGTTCAAGTTTTGTTTTAAGTTTTAAAAATTGTTTTTTTATATTTAAAAGTTTAAAAAAAATTTAAATAGTAAAAAAAAACTTTTAACTTTTGAAAGTTTTCAAGGTTTTTACAAAGTCAAAATTTTAAAAAATATCACGAATTGAAATAAATGATTTTGGTACTGAGGCACCCTAAAATTCAAAAAATTTATAATTCAGAAAATTTTCATTTTTAAAAATTTCGAATTTCGGAACTTAATTTTTTTAAGTATTTCAGAATTATAGAATTTTAGAATTATAGAATTTTAGAATTTTAGAATTTTAGAATTTTAGAATTTTAGAATTTTAGAATTTTAGAATTTCAGAATTTTAGAATTTTAGAATTTTAGAATTTTAGAATTTTAGAATTTTAGAATTTTAGAATTTTAGAATTTTAGAATTTTAGAATTTTAGAATTTTAGAATTTTAGAATTTTAGAATTTTAGAATTTTAGAATTTTAGAATTTTAGAATTTTAGAATTTTAGAATTTTAGAATTTTAGAATTTTAGAATTTTAGAATTTTAGAATTTTAGAATTTTCTAATTTTATAATTTTAGAATTTTAGAATTTTAGAATTTTAGAATTTTAGAATTTTAGAATTTTAGAGTTTTAGAATTTTAGAAATTTAGAATTTGAGATTTTTTTAGCATTCTTAAATCAGGTACAATTTTCAAATAATAATATTCTCGGATTTCAAAACTAATTGCAATAATTTTAAATTTAAATCTATCATCTATCTAGGCATCTATTATTTATAATTCTTTTTTAAATGTTTAAATTGAAAGTTCATAAATTTAGTTTTTCTTTCATAGTTCAAAAAAACATATTTGAAATTTTATTGAATTGAAATTTTATAATTATTATTATTATTGAAATCTGAATTTAATTTATAAATTCTTGCCAATTGTTGATTGATGATATATTTTTTTTCAGGCAACAAACATTTTCCAATCTGATTCTGCCGGAAACCGGAATGCGTTCCCGTGTGGTCACTCGTGGCTACCGTAGAATCCACGGAAGCAGCCCCGTTTTTTCGTACTCGTACTCCACAAAACACACGTTTCCTCGTACTCCGGTAAACATTAATCCTTCGGAGATCCAAGATCGTCGCCAAGGCGTCGCATCCGGGTTTTGATCAGCTCGTCGAGGAACAAAAGTCCAACACGACCAAGATGCTGCCACGGCCGCCTCAGAAGAACACCAACACCCAAGCCGGAAGCTGCGGTCAAGGCAAATCCAGAAGGAAGCCAAGTTGGGGAAGAATCGGCGATACGCAGGTGAAATTAAGTGTACAATAAATATTTTTGTGAAATTTTGACAGCTGGAATAAAAAAAAACAATAAAAACAAAACAACAGTTTTTTCAACTGCAACATAACCCAAAAATCCGAAATGACAGCACACGACAATAGCACGACATTCTAAATAACAAAACCGTGCGACGTCGGTCGAATGTCGTACGACAATGTCGTACAATTTCGATCATCGATCGCACGACAAATACGACATTTTGGTGCAAAAACGTATGACATTCGTGCGAAAGTCGCACGACATTGTCGAGCGACGTCGTACGATTGCACGGACGACAAACGACGGACGTCCGACGGACTTTTCAGTCAGGGGACTAGAGAGCCTATATGGAGAGGCGAAATGTCACTCTCAGGGTTCCAATCGAACTGTCAAATCGGGGTTCCAATCGTGCAACAAGATCATGCAAGAACAAGGTTGGAATTAATTTAAAATAGTTTTGGCAAAAAAACGAGACTTATAACAATTACAAGTATTGTAAAACTGTTGTTGATAATAATCTGGTAGTTTTTGTTATGTTTGTGCTTGTTCGGTATAAGAAAAGTGCCAGCTCGAAAGAAAAACTACAAGTTGTTCAACCTTAAATTTGAATGACTTTGGGTGTTTGAAATTTCTCCCAGAACATTTCATTTCCCTATGTAGGTCCCTAAAGCAGACGGTCCACGTCCGCGTCCGATTGCGGCCATGCACTAGGTAAATCTTGCCGAGGAAACATTCGTGTAGGCCGCAGAGGTTGATGGAAAGATGCACCAGTTTGAGGGTGGTTTGGGTATTACTGCGCTGTTTGTGAACAATGCCCACAAATTGGCCATGAGTTTAAATAATAAATTTCTTGGCGTGAGGTTAAGCTACCTTCTCGGCAAGCAATTTAGGAGGGCAAACGCTGTTTGGTAGACTCGTGCTCGAAGTCGGCCGGGTCGCGCAATTGCCATCGCTGGACACCGGTTCATCCATGAGGGACGGATTTGAGGGCCACGACGGAGTCAACTTTCTCGAGGTCGGCCGGGTTGTCAATACCGAGTTGCTGAAATCGTGGTAAGCGCAATCGCCATCGCTGGACACAGCATCATTCATGACGGCCGGATTTGAGGACCACGACGGAGTTAAGATTATCACGGTCTCTTGCGTGCTCGAAGTCGGCCGGGCCGCGCAATTGCCATCGCTGGATACCGCGTCATTCACGAAGGCCGGATTTGAGGACCACGACGGAGTAAAGATTCTCGCGGTCTCTTGCGTCCTCGAAGTCGGCCGGGTCGCGCAACTGCCATCGCTGGACACCGCGTCATTCACGAAGGCCGGATTTGAGAACCACGACGGAGTCAAGATTCTCGCGGTCTCTTGCGTGCTCGAGGTTGGCGAGGCGATTCCGGTGGACACTGCATTGCCTAACCCATTCACCTGGTCAAGTTGGGGTACACCATCAATAATGCAGACCAAATTCAGTTTCTAATTGCATTCATTCAAGATCTAGTTGAAATTTACCAACGCCGACGGATGAAATAACAAAATCAACTGAATAGGATGGCGTCTCGTTGTTGGAATTGCCTAAGAATCTTCCGATGTTCAGAACACCGGAATCGTTACTCGTAGCTTCCGGCATTTCTTCGTCCAGTGGCTCGTGTCGGTCTAGCAGTAGACTTCTGCAGTTCGCATCCGGCATATCTTCATCCTGTAGCTCGTGTTTTGTGATAAAACTTTCAAACCAATCCGGCGTCTCTTCTTCTAACGGTTCGGCCGGGAAGGATTGAGGATTATCTAAATGCTCAACAGACCATTCAGCGGAATCCACACCCGGAGGCGGGTCCGTATCCAAAAATTCCACCGATCAATCTTCTCCAAACTGGTCCATCCTCACACTCAAGTAGCAGCAGAAAAAAATAAAACTTTTGGCGCGCTAGCTTAAACGTCATTTGAAAGTGTGCCTTGATTGCAGCGCCATCCTATTCTGGTGGATAATCCGAGAACTAAGTTTAAATTCAAATCAGCCGTTATATTCCTGATTGATGGAATTAAAAAGAGATTTACGTCTGTTTGTCTGTGATATTAATATACTAACAGTTTATTGCTTTTCGGTTAGTATACTAACAAGTATACTGGAATATCGTTAATATACTCAGTATTTTAAAGAAATATTAGAGTTTCCAGCCCCTTGTAAATAAATGACGCTTTACTCTTCATAAAATCGATCGATGCCAGTTGGAATAAATTTTTACGATCATTTACGATGAAAATTATCGCGAAAAGAACAGGACTGCGCGTCCCCAGAAGCACTGCACTTATGATGTCCAATAAGTTAGTATAACCACTCACCCAAGCACACAAACAGCGACATAAAAGAAATGAAAATGAGCATGCAAAAACAAGACAGCGCGTCCGCGTGGTCAGCGCACGATTCGATTACGTCTCTGTACACTGATAATCAACATTACACACTGTTCAGTTCACTTTTACACACTTGTATAGGATTTTTCAGTTCAAGTATGATTACACGAAAGTGTGTAATCATACTTGAACTGCAAAATCCCATCGAGAAATTAAAAGTGAGAGTGTGTGCGTGCAACATGGAGTTAAACTTTTCAAAGTGCCCTGGTAATCTTCACAGCAACTTCACAGAAAGTTTAACTCCATGTTGCACACACTCTCACTTTTAATTTCTCGATACAAGTGTGTAAAAGTGAACTGAAAAAAGTGTAATGCTATTTACCAGTGTAGACGTTTACCTTAGAAAAGTGAGATGTGAGCCAATATACGGACACGTGATTTGTTGACAGTTCATGCAACCCCTGACTGAAAAGTCCGTCAGACGTCCGTCGTTTGTCGTCCGTGCAATTGTACGACGTCGCACGACAATGTCGTGCGACTTTCGCACGAATGTCATACATTTTTGCACCAAAATGTCGTATTTGTCGTGCGATCGATGATCGAAATTGTACGACATTGTCGTACGACATTCGACTGACGTCGCACGGTTTTGTTATTTAGAATGTCGTGCTATTGTCGTGTGCTGTCATTTCGAATTTTTAGGTTATGTTGCAGTTGAAAAAACTGTTGTTTTGTTTTTGTTGTTTTTTTTTATTCAATCTGTAAAAATTTTACAAAAATATTCACTTGTTCACCTAATTTCACTTGCGAATCGCCGATTCTTCTCCAACTTGGCTTTCTTCGGGATTTGCCTTGACCGCAGCTTCCGGCTTGGATGTTGGTGTTCTTCTGAGGCGGCCGTGGCAGCATCTTGGTCGTGTTGGACTTTTGCTCCTCGACGAGCTGATCGAAACCCGGATGCGACGCCAATCTTGGATCTCCGACGGATTGATGTTTACCGAAGCACGAGACAACGTGGGTTTGTGGAGTACGAGTACGAGAAAACGTGGCTGCTTCCATAGGTTCTACGAAAGCCACGCGGGACCACACGGGGAGGCATGGTTTCCGGCAGGATCAGATTGGAATATGTTTGTTGTCTGAAAAAATACATCATCAGTCAACAATTGGCAAGAATTTATAAATTAAATTCTGATTTCAATAATAATAAAATTTCAAGACAATAAAATTTCAAATATGTATTTTTGAACTGTAAAAGAAAAACTAAATTTATGAATTCTTGCTTACTTTTACAAAAGGTCCTATGTACATAGGAAACCCATGGCGCATTGGTTGTTTTGAAAAAGTAATCAATTATAAATAAAAACATCTAAAATAATTTAATACAAAAACGTACAAAACTCAGATTATTGCAAATAGTTTTAAAATCTAAATATATTTTTTTTTAATTGTACCAAATTTGAGAATGCTAAAAACATTTAATGATCAAACGTTTACAAATATCAGCATTTTTATATGACCCAATCTCATCAATCAAATCATCATCTCACCATCAAATTCTAAAATTCTAAAATTCTGAAATTCTAAAATTCTAAAATTCTGAAATTCTAAAATTCTAAAATTCTAAAATTCTAAAATTCTAAAATTCTAAAATTCTAAAATTCTAAAATTCTAAAATTCTAAAATTCTAAAATTTAAAATTCTAAAATTCTAAAATTCTAAAATTCTAAAATTTAAAATTTAAAATTCTAAAATTCTAAAATTCTAAAATTCTAAAATTTAAAATTCTAAAATTCTAAAATTTAAAATTCTAAAATTCTAAAATTCTAAAATTCTAAAATTCTAAAATTTAAAATTCTAAAATTCTAAAATTCTAAAATTCTAAAATTTAAAATTCTAAAATTTAAAATTCTAAAATTTAAAATTCTAAAATTCTAAAATTTAAAATTCTAAAATTTAAAATTTAAAATTCTAAAATTCTAAAATTCTAAAATTCTAAAATTTAAAATTTAAAATTTAAAATTCTAAAATTTAAAATTTAAAATTTAAAATTTAAAATTTAAAATTCTAAAATTCTAAAATTTAAAATTTAAAATTCTAAAATTTAAAATTTAAAATTCTAAAATTCTAAAATTCTAAAATTTAAAATTCTAAAATTTAAAATTTAAAATTTAAAATTCTAAAATTCTAAAATTCTAAAATTTAAAATTCTAAAATTCTAAAATTTAAAATTCTAAAATTCTAAAATTCTAAAATTCTAAAATTCTAAAATTCTAAAATTCTAAAATTCTAAAATTCTAAAATTCTAAAATTCTAAAATTCTAAAATTCTAAAATTCTAAAATTCTAAAATTCTAAAATTCTAAAATTCTAAAATTCTAAAATACTAAAATTCTAAAATTCTAAAATTCTAAAATTCTAAAATTCTAAAATTCTAAAATTCTAAAATTCTAAAATTCTAAAATTCTAAAATTCTAAAGTTCTAAAATTCTAAAATTCTAAAATTCTAAAATTCTAAAATTCTAAAATTTAAAATTCTAAAATTCTAAAATTCTAAAATTCTAAAATTCTAAAATTTAAAATTCTGAGATTCTAAAATTTAAAATTCTAAAATTTAAAATTCTAAAATTCTAAAATTCTAAAATTCTAAAATTCTAAAATTTAAAATTCTAAAATTTAAAATTCTAAAATTCTAAAATTCTAAAATTCTAAAATTCTAAAATTTAAAATTCTAAAATTTAAAATTCTAAAATTTAAAATTTAAAATTTAAAATTCTAAAATTCTAAAATTCTAAAATTCTAAAATTCTAAGATTCTAAAATTCTAAAATTCTAAAATTTAAAATTCTAAAATTCTAAAATTCTAAAATTCTAAAATTCTAAAATTCTAAAATTCTAAAATTCTAAAATTTAAAATTCTAAAATTCTAAAATTCTAAAATACTAAAATTTAAAATCTAAAATTCTAAAATTCTAAAATTCTAAAATTCTAAAATTTAAAATTCTAAAATTCTAAAATTTAAAATTCTAAAATTTAAAATTCTAAAATTTAAAATTTAAAATTTAAAATTCTAAAATTCTAAAATTCTAAAATTCTAAAATTCTAAAATTCTAAAATTCTAAAATTCTAAAATTCTGAAATTTAAAATTCTAAAATTCTAAAATTTAAAATTCTAAAATTCTAAAATTCTAAAATTCTAAAATTCTAAAATTTAAAATTCTAAAATTCTAAAATTCTAAAATTCTAAAATTTAAAATTCTAAAATTTAAAATTCTAAAATTCTAAAATTCTAAAATTCTAAAATTCTAAAATTCTAAAATTCTAAAATTTAAAATTCTAAAATTCTAAAATTCTAAAATTCTAAAATTCTAAAATTTTGAAATTCATAAATCATCCAATTCCGTACGCGTTATTTTTCAAATTCCTAATATTTGATAGACCAAATTTAATTTTTTTTATCATTGTATAATCCTAAAAATATTGCAAAAGTTAATAGTTCTTAAAGTTATTTAAAGATTTTAGGAGTTTCAAGAAGTCTCAGAATTTTTTGAAAATTTCCTATTTTATTATTTTTATAATTTTTCGAATTTTTAAAGTTTTAAGAATTCAAAATATAAAACTATAAACAAATTTGAATTGTAATTTTGTTTAAGAATTGTAAACTCAAAATTTTTAGAATTTTGGAATTCTTAACTCCAATTCTAAATATGACGAACGACATTTAGATTTTGGAAATATAAGAATTTTAACAATGTTAGAATTTAACAATTTAAGTATTTTAGAAATAAAGAATTCTAGTATTTGAGGTTTTTTTCAATTTCTGAATTTAAATATTTTAGAATTTCAGATTTTTTAATGAGAACTTTAAAACTTGAAATTTTTATGAATTATTAAATTCTATAATTTAATAATATTAACAATTTACACAAATACATGAATTCAAAGGAATTTTTAGTTTTCAAATTCTTGCATTCTATAATTTTGAAATACTAGAATTTTAAAATTAAGAATGAAAACTTTAGAATTTCACAGTTTTAGTGTTTAAGATTGTTTAAATTCTAGTAATTTTGATTTTTCTTTAGTTTGGAATTATTGAATAATCTAATCCACGTTAGATGACAATTTTGATGTTTTGAGGTTTTGAATTTAATACAATTTCACACAAACACACACTTAAAACATGACTCACCAGTTTCATCAGGTATGTGCCGCCACCTCCCGCGGAAAGTAAAACACCAAACACCAACCTTCCTCGCTCACAAACCGGTTCCTTCCCGTCCCGTCCTCCTTCTCGTCCTCCTCCACCGCCACGAAGACCGAAATCTGAAATACAAGACACTTTGATTCGGTCGCTCGCGCACCCCGGAACATTTCGCCACAAAAAATCACAATCTAGAACTAAACTTACCTATTATCCGTCGAAAATCGTCCAAAATCTTCGAGGCTCCTAAACCAAATCCCGAAGGAAGGACAGCTGGATCGATTCGGTTGCAATCAAGTCCGAACAAGATCAACTGAAGAGAACTGTCAAACTGTTTGCGTCGACGAAAATCGTGACGTCGAATTGAAGGAAAATCGATGGAAAAAACAATGTCGGGCATGTCGAGTGTTTGTCGTACGTTTGTCGTCCTTTCGACCAATCGATATCGAAACGGTAAAATCAAAACCGCGCGACAGCTTGTACGACGTGCGACATTTTTCAAACAGGGACTTTTTCATTTAAATTTTTAAACTTTTAATTCGTTATCAGGCGCATTTCCTTATCAATTAAGTTACAACAAAAATCTAAATAATGTCCGAAAGCGACTCCAGTTGGCTGGTAAGCAAAATAATAATTTCATAATTTCATCGCAAGATTTCTGCTCAAAAACTCCCCTCTCCCAGGACACCGCCATCGACGGGTTAACGCAGTTTGACCGAAACGTGACGACCCTGCTGGACGCCCTAAACTCCGAGTCGACCGGCAGGCAAGCCGGCCAATCTCAGTCGCTGGACGAGGACATAACCGCCCTGGAGGCTTCCAGCAGCGCTCTCTGTGGCTCGCTGGGCAAGCTGCTGGAGGTCGTGATTCCGAGGATTAGTGAGGGTGAGATTTTAGGAGTTGACTTTTTGAGGAGAATTGTTGAAAGATTTCTTTTGTAGAAATCAGTTCGAAAAATGAGGAGTTGGAGAATCTCCGCGTTGCTTACCGTAACTACGAGCGGCTTCTAGCGTCCAGAGATGAGAAAATCAAGCGTTTGGAGGCGGAACTAAGCAAGGCTAAAGAGTAAGTTTAGTTTATTAGATTTAAACTAGATAACGTATATTTCACTCCAAGCCAAGCGCTGAGCCAGTTCGAGTCCATTTCCTGGATCGGTTCGACGATGGGCGCTCTGCTGTGGAAGGCGTGCAAGCAACGGGATTCGGTTCGGGCGCTGGTCGGCACGGACAATCTGCAGGACTTTCTGCCGATGGCAAACTGCGTGCTGGACAGTTACGTCGCGAGTTTGAACGCCGGAATCGGGCTGTCCGCGGACTCGGAGGATTACAAGTTTATGGCGGCGGTTTTTGGGACGTTGGTGAATCTGGCCGCGCATCCCGAGGGTCGTCAATATCTTGCAGGGGAGGTGAGTGCGCTCGGGTTCGCAACCAACGCGTTGAGCTCGGTGAATCTGTTCCGGGCGCCGGACGGAAGATGGTTGCGGCGGATGACGCTGACCTACGTGTACAACATCTGCCTGGAGGAAGCGGGGGTGGAGTTTATGGTGACGGATAAGGGACGGCTGCAGGGCGTGGTTAATTGTTTGGGTTGCGGGAACGCCGAGGACGTTCTGATTTTGGCGGTTAATTTGCTGCTGATGTTGATAAAGGCGATGTCTGAGGCGAGGGGGAAGGTGGCCCTTTGTCAGATGATTCCGAAAGGGACGGTGAGGCAGTTGGCGCTGAGGGACAAACCGGAGCTGAAGGAACCTGCGGCGTATTTGCTGCAGTTGATCGAGTTTGATTGGATAAGAGCGGCTGGGAATTAGTTGTGACGGAAGATATTTATTTAAATCTCTGACTAATCGGTGGGATTACAGTGTATTTTGCACACAAATCCGAGTGTCCCTTCAGGACTCCTTCCTTGATTTCAAGCAGCGTAAGCTTCTTGCTTATGACGAGCTGCTTTTTCTTGCCAATCATCTGGGGGAAGAGTTTCAGCGATGATGCCAAACTAAAATAAAAATCCATGATTAGTTTTAAATACATAAAAGTAAGCAAATTCCCAACTCACTCTCTCAACTTCTGCACCTGATGCACGGTAAACTGCGGACTAAACACCAAATCGTACAGCGCATTTCCCGCCGCGTACTGCTTAATGGCCAACATGAACGCCTCCAGCGGTATCTTCTGCGGCTCCGAACTTTCCGCCCCCAATCCAACCTTGTTGTTCTTCTTCTGCACTCCAATCGGTTCCAAAATGCCCTCCTCGCTACTTCCCAACGATCCACCACTCCAGCCCTGCTTCTGCAGCATCCTGAACCCGATATTCCCCTCCTCAATCTTGTGGTCCTTAAATTTCTGCTTCCCACCCTCGGTCATCTTCCGGAACACGTTCCTTCGTGTGTGAAACTCCTTCAACCGCCTCACCGAGTAGCAATAATAGCCCAAAATCCGCACCAACTCGTCCCGCGCCTTCGTGTGCGCCTCCTGCTGCGGACCAGTCGCCCTACAAATCTCATGCTCGTTCACCGTGTACCGGAACACCTGCCCCACCTCATCGTAATGGGTCTCCAGAAGCAGTCCCGCCTGTTCGAAGCTCAACTTGAGCGAAACCCTGTCCTCGCCGTAGAAGTAAGCGATGACGTCCTCGATTCGCCGCACGGTTCGCTTGTCCAACCCCGGGTCGGTTACGGCGGCCGCGGGTTTTTCCTCGCTGGATTTGACAAAATTTGGGTAGTTGTACGACGGTTTGACCTCAACTTTGGCGGGACATTCCGTCCCGTCGACGTTGTCACTCTCGATCCAGCCGTTGACGAACTGGCGGATTATTTTGCTCTTCCAGCTGAGTCCGCCGTTTGATTTACGCTTACTTGCGCGTTCTACCGGCATTTTAACTAATTTAATGATAACACCGAATCCACGGATTCCACGATCTCGGCATGGGTTTGTTGTTTGTTTTGAACATGCGGCCCACCCGCCGCCCGCGTACAACTGTCAGAGACCGGGAACGGCCACGGAGATGTGAGACGCGGAAGAGTTGCCCATTTAAATTGTTTTGCTTGATTTTGTTCGCCTTCTGTCACCGCTGACAGATTGCGTTGAGCAGCAGTGAAAATCCAAACTGAAGAGGTGTTGAATCAGTGGTCCGATGTTTTAATTGATTTTGTGCAAATTTCCAACTATTTCGCGTTGAAAACATTTCCCAGTTCAGTGAAAAGTGTTCTGCCGTTCCAGGAACTTGCTCGAGACCAATCGTGCCGCGTCCGTTTGAACCCGCACCCCGTCTCATCACGTTAACCCACTTGAACTGATAAAAAAAATCCGTACCATCATCCGACGTTCGTAAGATAAAGATGGATGACGAGAGTGCTTGCGGGCCGCAGTAAATAATCCGGTTCCCCAGCAAAGAGAGATCGACGGATCGATTATCGGTCGTGTGAAACTACTGCCTGTTGCATCTGCGAGGGGAAAGTGGAGAAATCGATCCAAGGTTTGGGTTATTTTCAGTTTGTCATGAGTCATGGCCACTGGCCTCTGCTGGATGCTGCTCTGGCCTTGAGACGGTGTGTTCGCGACACAAGTGGGAAATTCTGACCTAACGGGAGAGGAAAACATTCTCGAGTGTTGAAAGTTGTGTATCGTGGAATCTTTAACTGATAAGAGCTTGCAAAACATTGTAATACAACTGTGGAAACAATAAAAGGTAGTGAAGAAAGATTTCAAGAAGTGTAAAGAATAAGCTTAATGCAATACTTGAAGGAAAATTACAATACTGCACGTTATGGACGCAACTGTTGGTTCTTCAACTAAAGTCGTTAGAAAAGGTAAGATTTGAAACAGCAACGAAAGCAACTGGTCAAACTTTATAAAATTACTAGAATCAATATCTGATTTTCTATATTATAACTCACAAGATGCAAACAAGGAAATCAAAAACATTCTGATAATTTTCACGCAAAAAACATTAAATAGATTACTAAATGAAAACTCAATAGGTTTTTTGTTTATAAATGATTATTCAAGTCATTACGACACTTTTTGAGATTTTCTCAATAAATAAATTAAGCCTTCTTCGGAGTTTGGCAAACTATCAAACACAAAAAAGTGCGAGTTTGTTTGTTTGCCATAGTCTAAAAGCTCCTTTTCACGATGTGATTAATATTTTATAAGAATTCAAAATGTTGTGCAGCAATGTTTCATCTATCTAAATTGGATCTGGTTAATTTCGCCGAATATAGTTACGTCTAGTTCACTGGTTTGCAATAAAATAAATACAGTACTAGTTCGTTAACTGGGCTGAGAACGTAACCCAGTTACCGAATGCTGCACGCTACCTGAGTTGATCGAAAAATGACGAGGGGATCACCGATGCACAATATTTGTTCTAATTAAATATATTATTTAATAAAAGTTAAGTAAAATTAATTTCAAAGCCTAGCTTTCAAGTTTCCTTAAATTTTGATTGAAATTTTATGAAAAAAACATAGGTAAGCTTGATTTTTTGAACTTTGACCCCTCGGTTCTTTTCGTGTGTTTTTGTTTTTTGACTTTTGTCTGCTTTTTAAGGCGGCTACAGAGTGAATTCGTTAATTCGAATAAAAAAAACTTTAAATATCCGCTTATTCGAATGTATTCGAATTAAAAGTCACTCAAACGTCAAATATGAGTTGTCAAACTAGTGTTTACATTTCGACCCTTTTGCTCGTCATTTTCCGAGCACTTAAATTACGAATCCGCTGCCCAGCTATTGAGCGATTCCTCTTGGTGTCATACTTTGTGTATTTATGAAATGATTTCATAAATAATGATAAACATTCTTTTTAGAAAAGATAAATTGAATTCTGGAAGGTAAATTTAATTTTGTTTTGCCTTTCTTGCAAAAGAAAGGTTTAAGGTTTGCTTTCGGAAAAACGCTTTTCTAATTTGAAGGTTTTGATGCGTTTTTTCGATTGAATTTTGGCCCGAAACCCGGAACTCAAAGTCTGATTTTTAAGAGCTCTTTTTCTGAAATACATGAGCGATGTCTGTATCCGCTCTTAAAAATTTGTGTCTTCCATCACTGGAAAACCGCTCGTAAAACCCACATTTTTTATATTTCAGATTTGTAGCCGTGGGGTCGGAGACTTACATTCTATTTTTCGATTCACAATTTTCGACCAGTAAATGTGGTCAATGCCATTTTTAGAGGTATTTTTTGGACAATTTTACAGATAACACTATCAAATTAAAAGAATTCAGTTTCAAACAAAAAGCCATTCGGAAACATGCGCCATAAACTGCTTGGGCCCTACATTTGAAGCTTTTCCAAATTGTATTTCCAGAGATATAGCCATATCAGTGTTTTTCGTCTTATTCTACCCTATTTTTTTATTAATAATTTTTTGGGTTTATACAGAATCATGTATCTAATGAACATAAAATGCGAAGTCCCGGCTCGTTCTCGCTCGAAAGATCGTCAAGCCGAAGCATAAACGCCAGCACATTTACGCTGCGCGTGAAAGTGTTCGTTCTGGTTTCTCATAATAGATCGACAAAGTGCAATATCGGTACATTTTTTAAATATATTCATAGACTAACATTAAAGACTGAGTATGCTTTATTTTTTTTTTTATAATAATGACAATCCAATATGTTTTTCTTAATTAAATATCTTGCGACCCATAATGTGCCTCTGAAATCAAAAAAATGGCATTCGAGGTTTAGCCTAAAAAGATTCGAAGCTTTAGGTCAAATTCTCACTGGGTGGTATCATTTTGTTTCTGAAAAATTAATTGCACCAATATATTTGTCTGAGTTTCATCATTTTGTAAAAAGGCTCTATTTCACCTCTGGTGATATTAGAAAATCTTGGGTATAATTAAATTTGAATTTATGATTTTTATCTAATCTAATCTAATCTAATCTAACACAAACGCAGCCAGTCCGATGAAAGCATGCTGGAAAGTCTTGTGATTAGATTACGCCCCAAGCACTTTTCTTGTCATTATTAATAATTGCAGTACATCCGAGAACACCCGAAAATGCATTGCAAAAATTAAAGCGGCCAGCCCTACTACGTTGTGTTTACCGCAGAGAGGATTCTGAGAACGGATCACATTTCACAGAATCTACAGGGGAGGAAGGATGCGTGGACATACCGTACCAAACGCTCCTGTTTACAGTTTCATATGTGTTTTGTATAATGTGTTAAGTGTAAAATATAGTGTGATTATATAATCAATTAAATATAATAATGCAATATAATGATCATTTAATAAAATCCCATCACCTCTATATAATAACATGCACCCAAGCACACAAACAGCGACACAAAAGAAATGAAAATGAGCATGCAAAAACAAGACAGCGCGTCCCCGTGGTCAGCGCACTATTGATCCAAAAACGTAAAAAAAATCTCAATTTTAATTTGGAGTTAAGGAGTTGATATTGTTTTGATGAAATAACATCAATCTGTTAAAAGCTTATCTAATTGTAATAATTTAATACTCATTAAGCAAGATCTATTCCCAGTTGCTTCAAAAATTAATATTATTAGAAATAATTCTGATATGTATCATTATTTCTGATACTCTGATTTATTATATATAAACCAAACAATACATTTAATTGAACAAAATCATGTTGAGTTTGTTCATTTATTATTTTTTCAGAGCATTTTCGAAAAATAGTTCCAAAAATTTAAGAAAATGTATACTTCCGCTTGAATTTCGGGAATTCCCGGGAAACTTACAAATTTCCCGGGAAACGGGAAATATCCTTTTCGGGAAATCCCGGGAATTCCCGGAAATTTTTTTCTAGGGACGGGAAATTAAATTTGAATTTATGATTTTTATATATCAAAAAATGGGGTCTACTTTGGCCGTGTTTTGAACAAATGTTCCTTTTTTATGTCAAAATGAGTGTACAGTAAGATGGCAATAAAAAAATCGACATTAGGGATACCCCCTGACCTGATTCCTTCAGCAAAGATTGAGTCAATTTTGACAAGTCATACTTCCATGTAAATAAGCCGATTTCTTTTTTTTAATCACATTGCTAATAACCTGGGTGATGAATAGAGAGAAGGCGTAACGTAATTTTCGAATGATCCCACTTTGTTTACATTTACAAAGTAGGAGGCTGTTGAAGCACAAGCATGAATATTTTTTTACTGCAAAAGAGCTGTTTTATAATCAGTAGTATGTGTTTATTTATTTTTTTTTTGGTATTTGACATATTTGCTGGAAAACACCGACTCCATAAACAACTTCCATTCATAATTATTAAAAAATGACGATCTCGCCTGTAACTTTCTGAAGATTTCTTGACTTAAACTCCAGGTCCTCAAAAGCCACAAATTTTTCATTCCTGCAAAAAAAAAAAAAAAAAACAACAATTTTTAATGATTGATAACAATACTCTCTACTTTTGGCAAACAGTACATTGGTTCCACTTTGACAGTTCAACATTTAGGCCGTTTTGAGTGGTTCGCACCCAGCTAACTCGGATCTTCTTGCACCCTTTGACAAATTTGTAGGGAATTGAATTTCCTACAAGAATCTCACACTTGGATAATTTTGGGCAAGACCAGCTGCAAAAATCTTGGATAGATAATGCTTGTTGTGACTTGAAAGCTAATGGTTGAATTTAATAACAATAAAAACAAAAAAATAAAAGTAACTAGAAATTATAAAAAAAAACAAATAGGCAAAAGATGCTTGGAGACTAGGCCTGAAACTACCAATAAAAAACAAAAACAAGATAAATGCCTTTAAAAAAATAATAAAATGAAGAAAAACAAAAAAAAAAAACAAGAATGTTTTTGGTTTAGTTAAAGTTGCGTAAAAGGTTAATACTTTGGCACTAAAACTTTTGCTAAACAATACCATTTTGCCAAGTGGCAGTCAAAGTTCAACCCCGTGTAATCTTCGGAACGGGCTTACTCCTATCGAATTAAGGCCATCGAACAATTAAGGTTGCTGATAAAGAGCTATCAAATGTTACTTTTGTTGCTCTGTCTCTCTCTCTTCTTGTTATCATCATTGTGAACCGGGAAAGAAAACACACCTACACTTTTTGTTGTTGGCGGATATTAAACACCTCCCGAGGAGTGCAACGTGATTTATCGACAATTTCCTGGGAAGATTCTCTGGCAGAAGGGAAATCACGTTTCGTTACACTATTTAATAAGCATTACTTCCTTGGAAATGTAAAATTTATTTAAACCTTTTTTTTTGTTTAAATATTTGCTCACTCCTTCGCAGAACAGTCTAGATTTGTTGCCTTATTGTGATGAACTTTGCACCTTCCTTTGATTTGAGGCAATAAAATCTGCAGTGTTTGTAAAACAACTCCATCAACCAGCAGCAGGCGTATTTGTTCCACAAAGTTTCACCAAAGATAACACGCACACACCCCCTGCAAATTGTCTATCTTAAGTGTGAGTTGCTCGCTGTTGGCTTGAAGAGATAACTTCGGTGCACAAGCCTCTCCACATACCGATATTTGTGAAAATCAAGTCGTATGTACTTTTAAAATAAAAATGGATCACCCGCGATGTTGCATAAAAAGAGCAAACCAAACTCACACCACCACAGTTTTGTCCAGTGCAGATTCTCCGGCAAAAATAATGGCATTGGTCATGGTCTGCAATGTGTGAATGAATCGGTCGGTAGTAGTTATAGTAGTGATTGTGTTACTTAAGTAATTTAGCGTGTTGTTGAACACGCGCCATGCGCAAACAGCACGCACATATTTGATTTTCGCACACACAAGCGCAGGATAACTGAGCTTTTTTTTTGCGTTTGCAAATCTGTACCTGTTAACACCATCGAACGATAAATTGCTGAATGAAGCAGTGTTTCTCGTTTGTGAATATCTGTGGTATAGATTTTCTCAGAATCATTTAAAATTTTTTGAGGCTGATATTTTTAAATTTAGAGCTAGTTTGTTTTTGGAATTTGTTTATTTTATAATTAGAAAAAATAAAAATATTGCTCTTTGAACTAAAACATAAATGAGCAACTCTCTACAAACGGCCGATTTCGACCATTTTTATTTTTTGTATTTTTTTATTTGGCTCAAACTTTGTGGGGACCCTCCCTATGACCAAAGAAGCTATTTTGTGTGATTGGTTCACCCATTAAAGCCTCCATACAATCTTGGCTGCTGTCCATACAAAAATGGTACGTAAATATTCAAATAGCGGTAACTTTTGAGTGAATTTTCTGATCAATTTGGTGTCTTCGGCAAAGTTGTACACAGAAAAAAATATTTCTGTAAATTTACATTATTTATCATGTACCAAAAGGTATCATGATAAATGATGTATATTTACATTAGGTTCATTGGAAATTTACATTAGATTCATTGGAAATTTACATTAGTTTTGAAAATTTACATTAGTTTTCGAATTTACATTACTTTTGGAATTTACATCAGTTCAAATCAACTAATTCTGATTAGCCAATGGGAATGAGAAGCTCGACTTGGATTGCAGTAGGAAAAGGGTGTGGCCTATGTTCTATTTTAAAATGAGTGAAGCGGGCAGCAAAAGGAAATTATGATTTTAAAAAGTTGTTTCACAGGTAGGAGACGCTTTGTCGTCGACGGCCAAGTGGAATAACGCTGGACTGGAATCGAACGGACGACGGGTAGAATTGTTCGATGTTACTGCTGCTACCCGCTGCCGACTGAGCCATCTTCGCATTTTATAAACGAGCGGCTAAAGCATCAACTTGTTCAGTGCGAGGCTCAGGCAGTGGGCCAGCGAAGTATGAGAGCGATAGAAAGAGAACCAAATATTACTATTTTTAGTTCGGGTAGTTTTGAAGTCAACGTTTGGAAGAAATACATTGGATATATGATTTACATTGAATATGAATTTACAGGAAGCCGAACACGGGTAGAAATTCATCAGATTTGAGTTTCCATGCTCAACGTTTCCATTAGATTCATGATTTACATTAGATTTAGATTTACATTAGAGTAATTTCCATGACTTTTTACTCTTTACATTATATTTGAACATTACATTGAGTGAGTTTACATGAGAAACAGTAATTACGTGATGTGTAAATTTACATATTTTTTTCTGTGTAGGTATTGTTGAGGACTATCGAGAAAAAAATAGGTACACGGAATTTTTTCCCCAAAATACGTATTTTTTTATATTCGAGATTTTTTGATATGTTTCAGAGGACAAAACCCCGCAACTTTTGAGCCATAGTGAAACATGGTCAAAAAATCTGCCGCCGAGTTATGAATTATTGAAAAAATAGTGATTTTTGGAAAAAATCGAAATTTTATGCAAAAACCAATTTGACGTAATTTTTTAATGTAAAATTGAATTTCCAATCAAAAAGTACTTTACAGATTTTTTTATAAGGGCTCTGTTTTTAAGATATAGCCATCGAATGTTTTATTTCAGCGAAATATTTGCAGTTTTTCGTTTTATTTTAAATAGTGACCATTTCTAAAAATATTTATTTTGAAAGGTTCAGAAAATTTTCTAGGGAATTGTCTAAGAGGCATTGCAGATTGAACCGCTGGTTGCTGAGATACAGTGGCTTAAAGAAAAAGAAACATGAAAATTGAAGTTCTCTAACAACCCAAAAAACCCACCATTTTCTAATGTCGATATCTCAGCAACTAATGGTCCGATTTTCAATGTTAAAATATGAAACATTCGTGAAATTTTCTAATCTCTTCTAAAAAAATATTAAAATATTTTTTGAATCAAGACAAAACATCAATTTTCCTGTTTTTAAATCTTTGCATGGCAATATTTCAGCAACTAAGCGTCGTATCAACAATGATCATAAAAGCAAAATATAGAAAATTTTCTCAGCTTTCAAAAATATTTTCTTCACAGGTGAGCAAACATGGGCACTAATTTAAAAAAATAAATAACTTCGACTTTTTTCAAAAAATATACCTAAAATGGCTATAACTTGAAAACGGTGCTCATAATCAAACTTTCACTAATGTACTTATTGATTGCAAATTCAATTTTACATCGAAAAATTAGGTTGAAATTTTTTTGCGACCAGTATTTCGATTTTTTTAAATCGATATTGGTTCAAAAATTCATAACTCGGTCAATGATTTTTTGCCAATTCTGGAAATTTCTGAAAAGTTGGCATTTGATGTCCCCTAAAACATATCAGAAAATGAAAAAAATAAAAAAATAAAAACAGTGTTTTTTGCAAATCAAGTTTTAGTGACAAAAAGTTTTAGTGACAAAAGGGTCCTCGTGGTTTATGGATGTTCCCTAAGCCTATAATATTAAAAAGCTAAAACACAAATTTTACATTTTTTTTTGCAGAGGCGATGCGTGGCCAAAATGTTTATCTGTTCAAAACATCTTTTCATTAATTTATGAGTTTTAGTTTAATATTATTAAAAAATAGTTTTTATACATATAAAAAAAAATCAATGATGTTTGGCAATGTTATTGTGATAATTGTTGATCACCTAATCAACTAACTTTTTTTCAAGTTACATTCTTTTGGTAACAAGTATAAAATTTAAATGGTTTTTACATTGTATAGTTTTCTAAAATTAGCTAGTTTTGCAAATAAAAAAAATCAAAACAAACTTGAAGCGTAATCCAAGTTTTCCTGGGAGACTGACTTCTCTTATTTTCGATTAGATTTGAACAGAGAATCATTTATTCATTATTCGCACTAAGCAAACATTCCGGATATTGACCATTATAATCTCGAAACCGCGTGCTCTAGTTTGTTGATAAAAACAATTAGGCCATTATACATAATATATAATACAATATTAAGCCTCTCTTCAAAATTTCTCAAAAAATAAGGAAAATAAAGGGGTAAAAAAATTGATAAAAATTTAAATTTTCATTTAACAAAAACTCGTCCAATTGATTTAACGTAGTATAAAAGAAAAAGAAACGCGAGCATGGAGAGAGCAATGTTCAAAGAGAGAGAGAGAAAACTCCATATTTTGCTCTCTCCCTGCTCGCTTCTCGGCTCGCGCGCTCTTTTGTCGACTGTCCATAACCTTTCATGCACACCCTGAACTACCACATTCATACCGTCCTGCGTGTACAAATGGGAGTGTTTTCAGTGTATTTTTTGGAGGCCTTGTATGGGAACCCGTGCATGGAGAAATCCGAACAGGTTGGCGGTTGCTTGGGAGAACTTTCAGTGCGCGTTAGATTTTCATTGATCGCTTTATGGTGGTACGAATGCTCTTGGCTGTTTAACGATTCCAAGACGAGCTGGCGTGTTCGTTCAATTATTCTAATGAACATTATTTAATTCTTACTTCAAATTAAAAATCAAAATGATCACCTGTCCTATGAACAGGTTGTGGACGCGACGCCCCTGAACTGTTGTATGAGAAATCGTGTACACAAAAAGCATGTACCAAAGAAAAAACAATCAGGTCTGCTCACCCCAAAAATTACATCAATCCGGCGAGAGTCATATTCAGATTACCAAGTCCGCGCCCCAACCCGCTCGGCTATCTCGCCGCGGTGAAAATGGTCGGATCAATGCCATCTAACAGTAGGTTTTCCGTACGTCGTATACTGTGTTAATTGCATACGATGTATGGGGAACCTACAGGCACATCGGGGAAGATTCAACCAGTAACATAGCGGCGAGATAGCCGAGAGGGTTGGGGCGCGGACTTGGCAATCTGAATATGACTCTCGCCGGATTGATGTTATTTTTGGGGTGAGCAGACCTGATTTTTTTCTTCGGTACATGCTTTTTGTGTACACGTTTTCTCATTCAATATTACACGCTTTTGCATGCGATTTTTCCATCGGATTTTTTGCTGTGCACGAACTACGAAACGGCATCCTTTTCAACGCCAAAAATAACAGCATTGAAATGATATTTTCAGCTTCCATTCGAGTGCTGAAAATTTTCAACGTTTCAGCACTATGATCAAGAAGTAATACTGTTTTGGAGTTTGACACTTATCGGTAAACCTCTTCGGCAATATTTACGATTCGTGCTAAAAACTTGTTACATAAACTAAATTAACAAACTGCAACGGAAAATTCATTTGAAAATAACAAATTTAATTTAAATAAAGCTAGAAATACACTAAAAGGAAATAATTAAAACATTTTACACAACCTATATTTGATAGAAATATGATGTTTTCATCTCGAAATTCTAACAAATGTTACTTTTGAGATTATAAATATCTGGCTGCGAGGGAATTTAATTGGAGTGACATTGATAAGATTAAAATTATTTTTCACACATATTTTTAAAACCTATACTTATTTCTATGTTTAATTAAAGCTGGGACCGTGGTGTAGGGGTAAGCGTGGTTGCCTCTCACCCAGTCGGCCTAGGTTTGATCCCAGAAGGTCCCGGTGGCAAATTTTGAGACGAGATTTGTCTGATCACGCCTTCCGTCGGACAGGGAAGTAAATGTTGGCCCCGGACTAACCTAAAAAGGTTAGGTCGTTAGCTCAGTCCAGGTGTAGGAGTCGTCTCCCTGGGTCCTGCCTCGGTGGAGTCGCTGGTAGGCAGTTGGACTTAACAATCCAAAGGTCGTCAGTTCGAATCCTGGGGTGGATGGAAGCTTAGGTGTAAAAAGAGGTTTGCAATTGCCTCAACAATCAAGCCTTTGGACACCCAGTTTAGAGTAGGAATCTCGTAATAGAGAACGCCAAGGCAATGCTGTAGAGCGAATAATTTGATTTGATTTTGATGTTTAATTAGGTTTATGTTATATAAAATCGAAAGATTTTTTTGTTTGGAAAATTTTAGTTGCTTCTCAGCTTTTTCAACAAATTTTGAAGCATGAATCACAATTGTCTACACGGCAAAAAATCCGATGGTAAAATCGCATGCAAAAGCATGCACATCACCTTCGTCAAAAAGACACTTATTATATTACACGTTGCATGTACAACTTTTGTAAACAAAAAAAAAGTTGCAACCGACGGGACTCAAACCCAGCACCAACAGGTAGGACTGGCGCCTTAGCCCGCTCGGCCATCAGACCGATGAAAAATGGAAAGGATAAACGTATATGTCAGCTTCACATTTCGGTCAAGTAGATTTGTCATACTGATGGGCTACATATTTCAGGGTGCAATATTACACAGAATTTCATAAAATAATGCCAAATTTATTTTACACCCGAGCCTTTTACACGCAGCTGGATTACTACTTTATTTGCTGTGTACTGAAAATGCATTAAAATTTGCGAAAATGAATAAACTCGGTACAGTTGATAGCGTTTATTTAAAATGCCTAACTTAAGTTTTGTTGAATTATGCAAACTGCATCACATCGTGTTAAGAAGTCAAAGATAAGCATGGAATCACATACCGGAAGAATTGTCAAATACACTTTCTAGTAAGTTACGATTTGGCTTGGTCACGATTTGGGTATGCCAACCGAAAAACCTTCCCATAATAGCGCAGCTTGGTACACCCAAAGGAAAAATATATCTCAAAATCTGCAACATTGGATTTGCTGCAGAAAATGTCATATTTTATAACATTTTTTGCAGCAAGCCCGTAGATCATTTTTGCCCGCATGTAAACATTTCAGCGATCTGCAGTTCTCACCAACACATATAAAGCTGGCCCGTCCCCGAGCAACACTCCAAAGAGAAGCATATGTTGGTGCTCTTTCACTCACTTTTCATCAAGCGTCCATGGCGCGGTGGTAGCGTGTCGGACCAATAACCAAGAAGTTGGTGGTTCAATCCTCGTTCTGTTAAGGTTTTTTTTTTTGTGAAATACAACCAAAAAGCCGTCGGTAATGTCGATAATTGTCGATAACGGGCAAAAATGTCATACTCCTATATCACAAAAAATGCATGAGGACAGATTTCATGCAGATTCTGATATACTTTCATGCCGCCATGCATCACAATCATGCGACTGCCAGTTGGGTGTAGGCACGGCGAATTCAACAAGACCATTTCATAACTTCGTAGCTCGGAAAGAATCGGAAATGATACCATTATGTCAAATTCCTATTAATTTCAAGAACCCCTGTCCACCTATTAGCTCTAGCCAACAAAGTATGAGTACAACTCATACGCACACCTGCCTATAGAAAGCATCGTTAATCCAGCGCCTCAAAGGAGTCGCGAAACGCTCAACACCCGCCGTCGACATGACCATTAGTGTTGAGAGTATTAAGGTATACACGAACACCCGACAGCGACGACGGGACCGCTGATAGCCCCAGTCCATGCAGTCCGTCATCGGGTTTCAGTATCGCTCGGTAGACGGTTCAAAGCGGACGTACGAACTCCCCACTCGTGTAGTCGTGTCAAGTCAAACCATAAGTCGCGCTCAAAACATCACGCGATTGTAAGTGCCCTCTGATTGTGGTTCTGGAAGTTCCGCGCGATCGTGTCACTTTGCGCACGTTGACTTACTTTCGATCGTCTGGAAAGTCGTTTGCTGGAACGTGAAAAAAAACTGGCGATTGAAGTTGCCAAGTGTAGAGGATTCAGAGTATGCTTGGGCACGGAAAGAAGTGTTTTTGTTGTTGCTGTGAAGATTTTCGTACGAATTTGGAGACAGTGGTTTTATGCGAGGGTTAAGACCAAGACGAGGCCAAGACAAGAACTCAAGACAAGAGGCAAAGTCAAGTGTCCAAGTCAAAAGATCCAAGACAAGTGTCTAAGACAATATACCACAACAATCGACCGAGACAAGAAACAAAGACCCAAGACCAAGAAAAGTGGGTAAAATGTAAACAACAGCACGGTTGTCACCTTTTTCGTCCGCATTTCTCTCTCCGTGCAGAGAGAAAGAGGGGGCCTGTTCATCAACGGAAGGCCCACCCTGCTGCAAGCAAAGTGCGATATTCGCTGACTGATCGCGTTATGACTTGAAGCGAGCGCGTGTGGCGTGATGTCCGCGGGCCACTTTGGTTTGGGGTATTGTTGTGTAATGAACTTGTAACACTCAGTGTTTGGCGGCAGATCCAAAATTGTGCGATTTTGGCTATAAATAGCTGGGAATTCGCTTGGAGACACCAAAAAAGATCAAGCTATTTACGGGTAGACATTCAGATATGATCGATAACAGTGCGGTTAGGAATGTCCAAGAAATGTCACTTTTGCGAGTTTGAAATTCCGACGACCGTCCGACCGACAAGACTTGAACGCAATTAAACTTTCAAAGTAGCTACCCTGGTGGTTTCCGCGCACGGGTTAGCAGGTCGCACTAGGTAACAATACCCACTATAGTTGAATGGAAATTCGCTCCACGAAACTTGACGCCGAGCGTTGGGACATGTAAACCCTACCGTTGTGAGATGTTGCGCGACGAGGACGAGGACTTGGCGCTGTTGCCAGTTCAAGGTTCTGTTTGTACAGTGCGAGTCGTCGGCGTTTGTTGAGTTTTTACAGTGAGTCAAATATTTGTCCGTACCCCCCCGTACGGAAAATGTTTGTGATATAAAAGTACATAAAATTCGACTAAAGTGCCATGTTTTGTACATCAATCGACGCGGCAGAATGTCCTCTTTAAGACACTGTCATTGGATTTGCAAAAACTTTTCTTAAAAATACAAAAATAGTTTACTGAAAAAAGTCAAAAAAAGAGGTCAAATAATTGTCCGTACCCCTTGTAAAAGTACAAAATCTGATCGATTTAAGTGAATTTATCTATGAAATGTTGTTTCTGTGTCAAATACTAGTACCTCTAGCCAGTTTGTGACAACTTTGAACTTCTGATAACTTTGTTTAGTTAGTTTATATTAAGAATTGGTTTAAATTTAGTTTTTAAAGTAAAACTTATCAAAACATAAGTTTATAAACAACTATTTTTATAAAATTGCTATTTTATGTTGTAAGAGTCTCTATTTAACAAGTTTTAACAATATTTGTTCGAAATATACATTGTTTTCATCTTTTTATTGACATTTTCGACCAAAAATACTGTTTGGGAACAATACCGTTAAACAATCCGGATTGTCCCGGAACCGGTTTAACCCCTCGGAGGGAAATTTTGTGGTGGTCAGATAGAGGACAAAAAAACCCACCTCTTGCAATTTAAAGCATCCAATTTCGTCCACTATAGCCCGATTACGAGTCCCTAGTCTGAAATTTGAAATTTTCAAATTCCCCAAGCAAAACATTCTGTCCCAGGACGGTACAAAAATTCTCAGTACGGAAAGTGAAAATTTCAAATTTCAGACTAGGGACTCGTAATCGGGCTATAGTGGACGAAATTGGATGCTTTAAATTGCAAGAGGTGGGTTTTTTTGTCCTCTATCTGACCACCACAAAATTTCCCTCCGAGGGGTTAAACCGGTTCCGGGACAATCCGGATTGTTTAACGGTATTGTTCCGAAACAGTATTTTTGGTCGAAAAATGTCAATAAAAAAGATGAAAACAATGTATATTTCGAACAAATATTGTTAAAACTTGTTAAATAGAGACTCTTACAACATAAAATAGCAATTTTATAAAAATAGTTGTTTATAAACTAATATTTTGATAAGTTTTACATAAAAACTAAATTTAATCCAATTTTAATATAAACTAACTTAATAAAGTTATCAGAAGTTCAAAGTTGTCACAAACTGGCTAGAGGTGCTAGTATTTGACACAGAAACAACATTTCATAAATGAATTCACTTAAATCGATCAGATTTTGTACTTTTATTAGGGTACGGACAATTATTTGACCTCTTTATTTTACTTTTTCAGTAAACTATTTTTGTATTTTTAAGAAAAGTTTTTGCAAATCCAATGACAGTGTCTTAAAGAGGACATTCTGCCGCGTCGATTGATGTATAAAACATGGCACTTTAGTCGAATTTTATGTACTTTTATATCACAAACATTTTCCGTACGGGGGGGTACGGACAAATATTTGACTCACTGTAGTTTAAGGTGCGAAAATTTGGCGGAAAGTTTGATGATTCAAGTTTAAAGAAGAGACATACTGAGTGTTCACGTGAAGAAAGTTCCCAATTTGGACAAGTGAAATGAATAATCTTTAAGTAATCTTTTCGATTTGAACTTAATGAACTGTTGTTTAAGTTTAAAATTAGATTGAATTATGCAAAGTCATGCCGAAATCTTATCAGTTACTTGAAAATATGTTATTGCGATAGCAAAATCAATCGTTTTAATGTGCAAAGCCATGAAATTGACATTTACATTGACATGAGTATTACTGTATTTAGTTTTTTTTACGTTTGATAGTGATAATTACATGAACAATAATGAATTGAAAAGTATGACTCAACAAAAGATAACATTTTGAAATTAATTGAAATTTGATCATTTGTAAAGTTGTTTGTCACAAAAAATCATTGAGCAAAAAAGAAGTGTTAAATTTGTATCTTTAATTTCATTTCAATTCACTTGACAGAATGCTTTTACAATAGATTAAGCAATGTATATTGAAACAGTTGTTATTCTGAGCTGTTATATGGACAACCTTTCTACAGCTGATTTGTTCGAAATGGGGAGCGAGTTTGGTACTATACTAAGGAGAACCATTTGGCCAAAGGAGGAAAAATAGATTCAGAGTTATCGGCATACGAAAATCATGTGCTGTTTGGATGCTTAACCAAATAGCCGAAAACTATGTTCATAGAAATTTTTAGCTTTTTTAACCCTTTCAGGCCTGAATTTTTCTGAACTGTGTTAACCTACAATTTTGGTATCAGTATAGTTAAATTTTTCTATGAGTAAACAGAAACAGGCAAAAAAAGTTACATTTCATTATTAGACGTTCTAGGTCCTCCAAAGTGTCCTGGAATACAGATCTTGGAATCTACCGCCGTAACAACATGATTCTGCCAAGTTTCCGATTATGGTTCATAATCAGTGATGTCGCTGGGACCCTTTGGCAACACTCTGAGCTATGTGGATCACTTTTGGGATGTTCTGGGACCTTCAAAATGTCCTGGAATACAGATCTTGGAGTCTAGTAATGCTAAAGGGTGTCAAGCTCCTGGCCTAGCGGTAAGGGGTTCGCTTTGTAAGCGCTTTGGGGGACCCAAAAAATCAAACCATACACATTAACGACCCCCGGGTCTTTTGTGGTTTCTATTGCAAGTTTCTGCTCGAACCTAGGAGTCCGAAGGCTTGAACGGGGAGAGCACCCAAACCTCTTTCTACTCCAAGGAACCTTCCACCCCAGTATTTGAACTGATGACCTTCGGATTGCGAGTCCAACCGCCGCCAGCGATTCCACCGGAGTAGGCTTGGTTTGGTGTGTTGTTTGTACTTATGGCATGGAGACGACTCCTACTCCTGGACGGCCTAACAACCAAGGCCGGGACCGACATTTTACTTCCTCATCCGATGGAAGGTTGGAGCAGATGGGAATCGAACCCAGAATCATCCGCTTACAAAGTGGACAGCGTAACCATTCGGCCACGCACTGGGGGACCCACAACATCCCAAAAGTGATCCACATAGCCAAAGGGTCCCAGGGGACATTACTGAATATGAACCATAATCGTAAACTTGGTAGAATATTGTTGCTACGGCGGTAGACTCCAGGACACTTTGGAGGACCCAGAACAACCCAAAAGAGATCCATAGAGATCGAAGTGGTGGCAATTGGACGTGGGGATTTGACTTGTAAAAACTAAACTTTATTTGCTTGGAAAAATCATTGTAAGCCTGAATTTTATTAAAAATTTCTGAAGTTTCCAAATTTAAGTTTTTCAGGATGTACTAGGTCGTCAAAAAGGCCATTAACAACCATTCAAACATTTTTTCCTAGTTAAAGAAACTAATAAATTACAACTTTGCTGAACAATGTTATATCTTTTGAACACTGTGTGATTTAATACAACCGAATTTCGGTATGGGTTCATATATTACCCATCATGCCTGAAAGGGTTAAATCAAACTTTAAGAGGAGTGGATCTCTACAGACAACACAAAAAAATGTATTTGACTTTACAAAAAGTAAATTTTTTCACAAAACGTTACTTAATCCACCCTTTGGAGGTTGGTGCCTTCCTCACATTTAGAGGATAATGCTATCCAAAATTGATACAAAAGGGCACCTTTCAGTGTTCTATCAACTTAATTCATTATTCATACCATCAGATTGGGTAGTGAGATCTTCATAATTCAGGGCACTTAAGTGCTTATAACTTTATAAGGTTATCAGATCTGGAATCTTTTGAACTCGTTGAAAATGTTTTTTAATTACCTATTCACATGATAGATCCGGACAACGTTTTCATCAAAGTATCTGAGATCCGGCCTCTAAAAAGTGCATAAATAACACTTAAGTGCTTGTTACTTTTGGTAGGGTTGTCAGATCTTCAATCTTTTCAACTCGTTGGAAAGGTCTGCATGATAGATCCGGACAACGTTTTATCAAAATATCAGAGATCCGGCCTCCTAAAAGTGTGTAAATAACACTTAAGTGTTAATAACTTTTAATAGGGTTGTCAGATCTTCGATGTTTTAAGCTCATTTGAAAGGTATTTTAATAATCTAACTAACGACGGGTCGATGGACCCGGACAACTTTTCATCAAAATATTTGAGATCCTACCTCTGAAATGTATACAAATGACACTTAAGTGCTCATAACTTTTGATAGGGCATCAGATCATTCATATCAGATCTTTAATGTTTTGAGCTCATTAGAAAGGTCTTTGAAATACCTTTCTAACAATGTATAGCATTACAAAAACCACCCTTTTTGCAATCTTTCAAGCTTTAGCTAGAATCGTTTTTTTAGCATAACTTTTGAAGTGCTTTACTAAACGTTATGATATCAACTAGGGTCTTATGGGACCCCAAGACGAATCGAATGAGACCAAAACGGTCCAAATCGGTTCAGCCAGTCCGGAGATAATCGAGTGCATATTTTTGGGTGCACGGACTCACATCCAGACACACGCACAGACATTTGTTCAGAATATGATTCTGAGTCGATAGGTATACATGAAGGTGGGTCTACGAGGTCGAATTAAGAAGTTCATTTTTCGAGTGATTTTAAAGCCTTTCCTCAGTAAGGTCAAGAAGGCAAAAACATCCTTTTGAAGTTTTTTTTTTAAAGGAGAAGTTCCTAGAATTTGAAAAAAATGCTGATTTTTTATTTGTTTGACACTATGTCCATCGATTCTTTATGTCTAAATAAGCCATTTTGCATAATTAAATTCTTTTAACAGGTCTCCATACAAATTTAGAAGCTTCCATTGAAAAGTGCTTAGAATATATTCAAAAATCTGTCTCTCGAGAAGTTGTTTTCTGATCGATTTGGTGTCTTTGGTAAAGTTATAGAAAAAAAAACACAGTTACATGCTTAAAAAAATTATCCATTTTAAAAAAAAAGTTTGATCACAAAACCTCAATTTGAACAAACTTTTTTTTTCGTTTTTAGTAGAAATCACGACTTTCAATAGGGCCAAATAATATAATTAAAGCTTTTTTGAAATGTAAGTCCTGATAAACCTGAAAATATTTTTTCACGACATCGCTAGGAGTTAAAAAAAAATCACACAAGTTTCCATTTTTAAGGGGGCACAGTACCCGAGCAGGGGTAAATAACACGGAAATACCAAATTTTGGTATTACTTGGGCAAATAACAGCGACCAAAATGTGCCCTTGGTTGTCCAGTAATAGATGGTAAAATACCATGAAATCATACCAAAATCTTGTATGTGGAAGGGCACAACAATACCAAACCATGTTATTCCAAGGGTAAAATAATACCTCAAAATAAAACCATTTCAATACCAAGTTGAGGTCTTCTGGATTTTTGAACATTGCTTGAATACCAAAACTTGGTATTGCCATGGTTTTATTTTTAGGTATTCCCGCGCCCTTGGAAAATCATATTTTGGTATTTCTGTGGTCTTTCACATACATGAGCAACCAAGAGCACATTATGGTCGCTGGTATTTGAACAAGGAATACCAAAATTTGGCATTTTCATACCATTTTTGAGTGCAGCAGTTGCAGTTAGTGAAAAAACGGAAATTATTCATATGCAACAGCCAAATCTACTCACCTGATGATTCCATGTTGTTATTAGTGATATTCTTCACCACACCGAATGCATTTGTCATTGATGAACGGCCTGTGCTTGAAGTTCTTGAAGCTTCTGAAAAATAACAAGATTGAAAAATAAGTATTATTAAAATGAAACTGAATTGAAATTCACCAAAATTCATTAATCTGTCGATTGACTCGTTTTTCAAAGTATTTGGTTATCCCGACTTAGAGATATTTCAACGTTTTTGAAAAAAATATTAGTGGGTATATCACACTAATTTTTAAAATCATCTTTAACATTTTTGGGTTTCAAGTCATTTTAGCGCAAAATTAATTAACTCGTAAATTTTTTTTAACAAATTTCCCATAGTTTCAGAGAAAATTGATGAAACCTTTCAATATTCAAATAATACCAAAATGTGCCATCCTGACTTAGAAAATTTTCCACAATTTCAAGTCATTTCTATAGGGGGTATATCAAAAATGTTAAAATCAAGTTTGAAATTTCCGGTTTTGAATGAAAGCATTCGCTTTGAGACATCATTATAGCGCAAAATTAATTATTTTGTCAAAATTGGTCAAAATTTTCCCATAGTTGCAGAGGAATTTGATAAAATACTGTAATACCAAAAGAATACCAAAATGTGGTGTTCGATCATTGACAAATTCTGCAATTTTGCAATACCAAAACAATACCTTAAATTGGTATGATACCATATTTTGCTCTTGCATAATCCTTAAGACAAATTTTAAAGGGTCCAGGAATACCAAAATTTGGTATTGATACCAGAGAAAGGTATTATTACGCATTTCCCTTGTTATTTACCCATGCTCGGGATAACCAAGAAAGTTGTTGCCTTTTTATTCAAACAATATCAACTTTACGGACAAAATCCTGCAAATCGTGCTGTCAACGGTACTTTAGGGGAAGAATAGAAATAAATTTCGAAAGTTTTCGTAGTTTTGAATATACTAAAATGTATGTTACAAAAATCTTGACTTAGAAAATTCTGGTTCATGTGCACCGTTAACGAAATTTAACCTAAAAATGGCCATTACTCAAAAAAGTGCAGTTTATAAAAAAATCACTTAATTACTTTTCGTTCAATGTTTTATCTTAAAGTGATTTTTGTTTATTTTGCTGTTTAAAAAAAAATCCCCACCCAAAACAAAACGCTCGTTATACCCTATACATCAAAAGTTGGCACTTTTTGTCTACTAAAACGACTTAAAAAATAAAAAAATAATAAAAAATATCAAGGTTTGTGAAAAATTTGTTTTTTTTTTTTAAATTAATATGTAGTTATATAAAAATTAGGTATTTTTTAGAGTGTTACATTATTTTTCTGAATATGTAGTTTAAACCATAACCTACAACTTTGCCGAATGAACCCAATCGATCAGAAAACCTTTTCGTGAAATAATGATTTTCGAATGTATTCATAGCACTTTGCTATGGACAGCTCCCAAAATTTGTCTGGAGACTTGTATGACGAAATTATTTATGCAAAATGGCGTTTTTAGATATAAAAAACGATGGAAAAATAAAAATACAATGAAAAGCGTCGAAAATTACTTAACATTTTTAGACATTTTGAGGTTAGCACTTTCGAAAAATCTCAATATTTTCGCAATTAAAATATATTTTATAAAGGAAAGCACCCCTATAAATTTTGTTTTAAAAAGCTGAGAAAATTTCCCCATTTCTTTAGACTTTTTTGATTGGGGTTGCTAAGGTTTTTTCAGTAACCAAAATATAGCGTTCATTTTTAAACGGGTTTTATCTTTTTAATTTATAATTCGCTTTTCAAAGTTAAAATACGAAACTGTTGTGATATTTGCTATACTTAAAGTTTTAAAAGACTGAAATGCTTATTTTACGTCATTTTTAAATGTCAGGCTTAAATTTAAATTTTTGCTCGAAATTATTTCTATTGGAAAGAGCATAAAATTTTACAAAATTTAATTTTGTATGATTGACAATCAAACCAATAATGTTAT
Source organism: Culex quinquefasciatus (assembly GCF_015732765.1). Lineage (NCBI taxonomy): Eukaryota > Metazoa > Arthropoda > Insecta > Diptera > Culicidae > Culex > Culex quinquefasciatus. The sequence continues at coordinate 86,457,628 of NC_051862.1, forward strand.
GAAGATTTAACAAACTAACTTAGATTTTTATGACATTCCGGCTTCTATCATGTTTTCACAGCATCAATAGCCTAATCAATGCTGAGTTAGAATCTGACTGAATCGAATTCCACAAGCTTTTTGGTGAAACAATAGTTAATTAAACACGACTTCCCCCTGATCAGTGGGATTTATGTTGATACGGGAACTCCTCTTATCACGCAAACGGAAGTCGAATTTCAAAGTCCACCTTGAGCATGACTCGTTATCTTGCAAAATTGTGTGTGTGTGTGTGGGATAACAATTGAAATTCAGGTGTTTTTTTTACTAATCTTCAAATGAGTCACGCTGTGCATCCCAAAAGAGAACGATTGTCCACTGGAGTTGACGATTTCCTAATCTCCTTTGATCACAAAAATCACAGAAGAGTCCAAAGTGTTACTCACTTTGAGGCTCAAACTTTTTTGAAATCAGAGCATAGATGTAATTATTTACCATTGATTAAATGATCAAGATAAAATGCGAAATTTCGTCAAAAATGTGTAGTTGTTGCTCAACATTCAGCACACCGTCTTTCACAGTCAAGTCCAAGAACGAAGAAATGAGGCTTCTTGCTCATCGAATGGCAAAACTTGCCCGCTCTTGTTCACGGTTGCATGCACTATTTCGATGAAACAACACCGATAGCCGACCCTAAATTACATTTTTACCGCACAATTTAGTGTGAAAGAGCTGCCCCCTCGAGTTGGGTTGCATGGCGAAAACCCATTCGAGCGGAAGCGTGCAAGTTTAGTTGGTTCAAGTCGAGTGCGAAGGTCGACGCCGCGGGGTTTTTTTTTCAAGAAATTGGGTTAACAGTAAATAGAGAGACCCCTTCGATAACCACAGTGGCAAGTGTGGTCATGACCGACTCTGAAGGTGTGTGTGTGTGCCTTTTTGCGTTGGTTTGGCCCCCGGGCAATCCTTACGAAAGAGCGCAATTGTGAAACTTGAGCCACTTTGTAATTTCTTTTTCTGGCTTCCTGATTGAGGTAGTTGGCAAAACTACCTTGATTTGGGAAGTAAAATGAATGATTTTTAGAATGCTTCCAGAATGCTTGCAAGTAGTTTATTCTGTGACACCCTATTTAAACTTTAATATCCCATTCGCAAGGGGTCCTCAGAGTCAGTTATAATCGTTTTGAAAACCTCAACTGTCAAAGTTGTATGAGTTACAATCAAAACTGTATACAGTAGTCAGGCGTGTACGTGTGTCAAACGCGTTCTGACTAATTTCCCTCTAGTCAGTTGTCGCACCTGCAGCAATGTTCAGGGTGTGCCAAGATAGCACGATCGGAACTTTTTCAAATTTATCCCCTAAATCATATCATATGAATATCAAAAGGTGTGGCATTTAAGCTGCACAAAATGGCGTCCTTAACCCAATGTGGCCCAAAGTGAACGTGCGACAAGATAGCACGATAACGACGAAGTGTCATGCGGCATACGGCTGTGAAATTATGTATCAGGAAAACATTGAAAAAGGTTTTTTTTATATTTTGTTGGGTAACTCTGAGACCAACTAAAATTAAAAACAAAAACATTTTTTTAAGTTTCAATGATTTGTCGCAATAAAGCTAACCTTTAGTTTTCTTAACGTTTCAACTCAGGATCGTATAACTTGAAGAAGCAACAATGTATGAACTGATAAATGAAAGTGAAATTCATCCAACAATGAAAGCAACTTATGGTTGAGTTGAGATCTCCAGCTTAGCCAGACCTTGACCATGAAACCAAACTTTATGAGGCTTGACGTGCTGTAATTGTTTTGTAGATTAGATATGATTTTGACATATAACAACAACAAAACTTAGGCGTACGTTAAAAAAATACTACAATTTCATATAGGGGAACTATACCCTTTTTCAGCCTATTTCTATTATCGGCCTATCAGCACTTTGATCGAGAATTAAAGCTTTTATAAAGTGTTTTTGACTGATCCAAAGTAATAAATAGCTAAAAAAAAGTGAGCAAGCAACTCTCCATTGTTGATACATCTAAAAATGTTGATTTAATAGCGGAAAACGGCGAAAGTGATGAGAATTGACCGAACGGCTTAGAGTGATTAAAATGGGTATATTTCCCCTAAACAAGACAAAACCAACCATGACATCAAACCAGACAAAATATTTAAAAGTGGTAAGAAAGGCAACAACACTATTCAAATCCGCAAGTTGAGTGATCGAGAACAGAACGTAAACAGTGTGTGTATGTGAGTGTGGATTTTTCGCGAACTAACGTAAATACAATTGCGTGCGTGGTTTGGTAAAGCAACAAAAACAAACAAACAAACAATCCAGCGAACGTTCTCCAGCAAACGATCAATCAACGCGCGAGGGGGATCGATTAGATTAAACCGTTGTTATTCCTTCCGTTTGGATGTAGGAACTTTGTTTTTATCTGCCAACTCGATATATGACGCGTGTTTCATGTTACTTTTCAGAAGCGAACTAATTGGCTGGTTGGAGGAGGAAGAAGAAAAAAACACGTTAAGAGTGGCGTTGGTGGAAGAAAAGTGTGTTATTTTTTGTGACGACGAGATTTAAAACGGCTTCAAGGTATAATATAAAAATTCTAATGCTTTAAGGTTCAAACGGTATCTTTTTCTGTGGGTTATACTCATTCGCCTTTCAACAGTCAACAAACATTTTGGTACTAATCTACGTTTCCATACAATGCATCATCGAACACATTTGTTTGCAGAAAAGTTGCTTCCCATGAGTTCATAAAATATGATTAATTCCAAATTTACTAAAATTTCCTGTAACTAGCAATCAAATTATTTCTCTTAAAATAAATATCATTTTTGAAACACTAGAGTGAGCGTTACAAACTGTTAGTTTATATCCAAGGATACGTTCTTTTTAAATGTTTGTATTGAAATTTTGAAATACTCATTTAATTGACATACATTGAATTTGTTATTACGATTCTTATTTAATTAAACGTTCCTATACAAGTTGTAGTAAAAGTTCTAAGGATGTTGTGAATCCTCAAATAACAGGTTGGTCTTTCTACCTTGAGCACACCTGACGCCAATCGGCTGCGATTCATTGAGCACTAATAATTCTTGATGTTTCTCGCCAGGATGGATTTACGTCACTGCGTGATGATGATGTTGACCATCCTCATGGATTGAATAGGAAGGTTCCAGCACTTTCCAACCGCCCAAGATTCGTAGTTTATTCATGCTTCATTTGATGTTGTACAGTCTAGTCTCTATTATTCGAACTCCCCGCGAAAATTTGTCTAATGTTGGGTCATTGAGTTTAAATTAGTGCGTCCACTTTCCCGGGGTTACAAAATTCCCGGGAAACGGGAAATTTTCAACGAATTTCCCGGGAAATTTAACAAATTTCAATTTTTTTCTTCTTTTTTCTGATCAATATTTGGCAAAGCAAAAATTGTATAGAATAGCAACTTAAATGGTCAAAATAAGTGTGAGGATCAATTCTGTTTTTTTAAAGGTCCAATAAACCAAATTTTCAGTTTTTTTGCTTTTTGGGTGTTTTTAAATACCCCTGACTCAAGGCGGTTTCAAAAACACCCAAAAAGCAAAAACTGGAAATTGACCTTGTAAAAAAACGTACAACGTTAAGAAAATATATGAATTTTCTAAATGTATATGCTGTCTTTGAATTCGTACAGAAAATCCAAAAATAATGATGAATATGTTTTGTTAAAAAGTAGGTATTATTTTTTTAATCACAGTGTTTGGACAGTGAGTAAAATGAATCCATGCTCCAAAACCATAAAATTGCTTATAAATTTGTCTCTGTGACCAGCTTAATTGATTAATTGTTTATTTACATTCATCTGACAATGTTTGTCTTGATTGTCAATGTTTGAGAGAATATGATAGGAAATAATATTGATGATAACTAAGTTGAAATTAAAAAATATGCAGAAAATCTGTTTTTCATGACAAATATTTTTCTGGAACAAATCTTACTGGTTTGAGCGTATAAATAAATAGATAAGCATCGCATTTACCTTAAAAATCAGCTTTTTACTTGAAATACAATTTTTATGCAATCACAACTCAAATTTTTTAAATATTTGAAACGAGTTCTGGAGTTTTTTTTTTTTTGAAAAGGTCCAATAAACCAAATTTTCAGTTTTTGCTTTTTGGGTGTTTTTTAATACTCCTCACTAAAGGCGGTTTCAAAAACACCCAAAAAGGAAAAAATGGAAATTTGGGTCATTGGATCTTTTCAAAAAATCTCCAGAGTTTTTGAAATATGTTTTATCTTTTGGACACCTTTGCATCATGAAATAAACCTTGACATGAAATATTTAGACGAACTGATTAGTTTAATAAGAACTGTTAATTGAATAAAATAAAATTTAGTTCTATAATTATTTTTTTTAAAGAATTTTTAAAAACAAGTAGGCCAAAAAGTAAAAAAAATACTTCCGCTTGAATTTCGGGATTTCTCGGAATTATATTTTTTCGGAAAATCCCGGGAATTCCCGGGACGGAAAATTCTAGTTTAGATATGAGCATAAAATACATCTGGGAATATCTAACCAAAGATGAAAAAATCTTTTTATTTTGTTTTTATTTTGATTAAACTTTGTCCATTGATACCATAATCCAAATAAGTTATGTTGCATCATTGTTTTCTCCAAGCAAGTCTCCATTCAAATTTGTGGGCTGTTTATGGAAAAGTGCTATGCAAATATTCGAAAATCTTTACTTTGAAAAGAAACTTTCTTATCGATTTGTTGTTTTCACAAATTTATAGGATATGCTTTGATTACCCATTTACTTGACTAACTTTTTGTTACAAAAAACCCGATTTTGACCAATTTCACCGCCTTCGATGTTTTTTTTTGCATATTTTTATTCGTTTTAGTGGACAAAAAATGCCCATTTTTTAGCTATAGTATGACGAAATCGGATGGTTTTTAGCCAAGTAATGAAGTTTAAATGTGTTTTCGAGTAAATTATTTAATTTACTCGAAAAAGAAACAAAAAAAACATTTTTGGATTTTTAATTTAATTTAAATTTAAAAAAATATATAAATTTGTGATGAAATGCGCCGTGTTTGAGTAAATGACGTTTGAATGTTAAAATTTTCAGAAAAGTGTGAAAAGCGTTCTATTTTTTATTGTGTCTTATCAAACTATTTATAGAATATAACAAAGGGGTACCCCCCAATCAAAATAATTAATTTTAATAAAGGTTAATTAAAAATGGCAATTTTTCCGCGTACTCATGTTTTCCTAATTGTCCTAATCATAATTTACAACTTTACCTAAGACACTAATCTTATCTAACCTAAACGATCAGAAAATCCGTCCTCAAAATATAATTTTTCCAATATTTGCATAGCACTTTTAATGGACAGTCCCCAAATTTGTACGGAGAGAGCAATAATGCAATATGGCTTATTTGGACCTAAGGAATTGATTGACAAAGATTCATGCTAATAAAAAAATACGATCAACAGTCGTTTTGCGAAAACGTTGCGAATTTCTCAGATAGTGGGTAGAGCTCATGCGTTTTTGGCTTCTTTGGTGGTCGTATACACCAAAGCTCTATCTTTTCATCGAATACTAGTTTTAGGATCTTTCATGAAAACCACTCAAGCCGCCATTACACTATCACAAACAAATTAGACAAGACACGCACCTTTTTGGCGTTTTTTTTTTCTTAACATATTTTTATTAGGTTCTTTTAGGTGCTGTGACCAGGTTGGGACCGAGGATCAGTAAAACAATATATAATACAAAAAACTCCTTAAATTCCATACTTGGAGATCATGTAACTGACGAGGGTTACTTGGTCCAAGCGGGTCTTGCAGGTCTTGAACCTGCCGATGTACTCGGAGAAACCTTTTTGGCATTTGGCAAGCAAGTTTGCAGGCAAACAAACTGTCTGTTCAAACTTTTACACTGTAAATTTTTGGTTGCTATTCACTAAAATATATATTTTTTAATTAAATATTTTAGAGCCGTGTTTTTGGCGAGAATATTAATCGAACTGGTAGAAGTAACTATTATAATTACAAATGAATGTGTATGTGTAGGTGTAGGAAAGTGAATTATTTGACTACATTTATAAATGATATTGTGATGGACTTAAGCAAATGTGTTGGCTCATAACTTTTAAACAGTAACAGTATGTTTAATCTTCCTTGATGAATATAGTAAAGGATTAAACACTACTTCACAAATATTATGTTATTTTTTGTATAATATTTCGAACACTTTTCTTTAATTTGTACTTTAAAAATACTTAAGTGTAAAGAACTCATAATTAAAAAATTGAGGTTATACGGTTCAGCAACAGAAAACACGCAGAAATACCTTAATATGCTAAAATAAATAATTTTTTAAATAAAATAATAGAACATGATTATCAAACATTTCCAAAAGTCCATAAGCATGTACAGTATGTAAAAAAAAGTATTTACACCCCTTGGGCACTATGCACATTTTGTGATGAAACATGTAAAACATTTAAAGTTTGACAGGAACCTAGTACTACGTTTGGTTCAGAAACAAATACTATTACGTTGTTATATAACAAATACTATTACGAAACTAAAAAAGGTGCAAAAAAAGTTTGTACACCTTTCGAAAAATTAACATAAATAATGTTATTTGTTGACAAATCACCATAAATCCAGTCTCCCAACTTCAAATAGGCATCCTTGACTGATTTATAAAATAATTTGGATTGAATATAAAGTTTACTAACAACTTAGTATAAAAGTTTATATAACTCTGGAAATTCTATATAAAACTTATCTAAACTTAATTTTGCAAACTTTTAATTCAACTAAATGTCAATATATTACCTTAGAATTGCTAAATAAACATTTTGGAGTGGGTATAACACCGTTTTGGGGGTATTAGTATCGATAGAGTAGATTTTGCTTTGAAATTTCGTACCAACCCGGAATTACGTCGTAGGAAAATCCGCCGGCATCCGAACCACGATTTACAAGTCAACCTATGTGGCATCGGAAAGGGCATAAAATTTCCGATCTTTTGATACCAAAACATCTTGGTTTTTTTAAAACCTACGTTTTTAAATACCTTATTTCCCCAAAAAGTTTGCCAAACATGTTTGCTGTAGTGTAATGGGCAAACAAACGGTTTTTTTGTTTGTTTGCGAAGCTTTTTTTGTTTGTGTTTTGTCTAGTTTGATTGTTTGTTTTGGATAGTGTAATGGCGGCTTCATAAGACAATTTTTTGACTGAAACCACATTACAATTTTAGTTAAGAGACTTTTATATCAATAAAAATGACTAAATTGATTTTTGTTTCACTTCTGATTGATTTACGTTTTTTTTTTTGTTTTTTTTTTGTTTTTTTTTTATAATTTTTTCTTACTCTTGCTAGTGCCTTAGTTAAAGAAATAATTGTTCCTAAATGGATTATGATGCAACACACAGCTGTAAGGAACTCCAAAACTCTGTTATGCACTTCAAAACAACTCATTGTATCTTGATTATTCACCAATAAAACCGAATTGAATTGAGAACTGATTGATTTACTTTACGTGTCTTCTAAAATTAGACCAGTCAAGCAAAACTCCCTCCTAATCGAGCGCTCCTTTCCGTGTCGCAAAACTCGCGTGACTCCATTTTTGGCGGCGGCGGCAGTAAGATCACGCCATGCTGTCTGTTGAACACATTTCCAGAAATCACGCCACAGGCGGCACCTGGCTGTCTAGTGGGTCTACTAGTGGTCCCACTAAACCTATACTAAATTGAGCCCCAACACAGCTGCTGGGTGCTTTTTTGTGGGCCCAATTTGGGCTAATCGGGGTAAAATAGTACAAATTTATATTTTAATGTTTTGTTTTTTTCGACAAAATGTTTGAAAATAGATTATTTTAGGGAAAAAAGTAGATATCAACAAATATTTGCCCCATTTTTCAGATTATTCTCGAAAAAACCAGAGCCTGATGGTGGGTACAAGTCGTGTGACGTCATCGAGTGGCATAATTTTTGCGTCGCCACAAAAACCTGCTGCTCGTCAAGCGGTCCGAGGTCCGAACCGGTTTCCCAGTTTGGGCGCTGGTCTGGTCTGTGGTCGTGTGCTTAATCCACGCATGGCAATGGACCTTGGACGGGCAGCCGTAGCCCATCCCGGATATAGAGAGATGGAATGTTGGCTCACGTGCAGGTCAATAATATATTTGTGTATTGGCTGACGCAGGTGGACTTGGATATTCTGCAGAATATGATGTTTTAGCAAACAACAGACTATCAATCACTCTAATTTGACTTAGTTGATATGAAGGAAAGATTATTTTTTTCATAATTTGAAAATCTAAAGCTGCTTAGAAGATCTTCGGTTCTTTTTTATACCAAGATACTAACACGACCTATCCATTCAAGTATCATCACGTCATTCCACCGCGTATAGTGGATTTGGTGTTGGTGATATTCAAGACTAAAGGTTCAAAAGATCACCCCACCAAGCCACTTTCCATTTGTTTGCATTGCAACTTTGACGTCAAAGTCGTTGCTCGTACGATCCCGGCCCCGTACGAACGTAATTAGTTTAATTTGGTTAACAATGCAAAATAATGAACTATCAACTTCGCTTTCCTGTTTATGGCGGAGTTTCTTTTTATCATTTTTGCAAAATACTTCATTTCAAACAATTAACTCAATATTCATACAAGAAACTTCAAACACAAAAATGGCTTATTATATCAATTTCTAATCATTAAAATTTTACGATAGTAATCGTCTTCGCGCGTGAGCTTGTAAATGTGTTTCCACAATCATGTTTGATTAAAGCGTTATCACCAAGCACCAAGAGAAGATTGCTTATCGACACGGCGTCTGGCCGTGGTCTGTGAGTGTGAGAGTTTGAGCAGCAAGTGCAGCGCACACAGTGATTTAGCTGTTTTTTTATTCGTGTGCCATAATCGCACGATTGGCATTTACACGGTTTATTTGTAAGCTAAATAAAGGTACACGCAAATTTGGTTTCGACCTGTCTCCACAGGTTAAAGCTAGCTTTTTTGTGGCTTCGGTTGGCAACAGCGCAGCGATGTCTGCAGCTGGATTTTTTTTCGCACGATATGATAAAATGATAATTAGCATTCGATATCCATTCATTAGGTTTCTGTGTGATTAGAAACTGGTTTGAGCTTGTTTTGGTAGAATTTTCGTGCATCTGTTTGGATAGTTTTCTAACATTTGAGGTCATCGCACTTGGATTTTGATGAGAAACTTCTTTTGAAAATATATTTTAAAAGGAAAAATGAATATGAATATAAATGCTTCTCAAACTGAAATTTTGCATTGACAAAGAGAGGAAACAGAATTTTTAGATAATAGCACTACGCGTTAACTAGTCATGATAATATTAGGTACATCAAAAATAGATAGATTCTATGTAAAAAAAATGTGTAATTTTACATACAGTATGTAAAAAAAGTATTTACACCCCTTGGGCATTATGCACATTTTGTGATGAAACATGTATTGACAGGAACCTTACTTGTTGTTCATGCAAACATTTGTCAAAAGATGAAAGTTATATAACAGGAACCTCAACATGTTATTTGGTCGCCATCATAACAAATATTTGACTGATTAAAAATAAAACAGTTCAACAAAAATCAAATGTGTAGAAGAATATGTAACTATAAAAATTTATAATTTGAAATGTTAGTTTGCTAAATAGTCGTTACAAAGAACTATTGAATAAACAAATCCATGATCTCCCAACTCCAAATTGTTTACGCATATTTATAGCCATTTAAAATTAGAATTTGACTTGCATGCAAGTTGGAAAACTTGAATGAGAACCAACTGAAAATATAATTTTAAAATGGCTATAAATATGTGTAGAAACAATCTAAAACAGTTTAAACGTGAACTTTAAGATACATTTATGTTTATGCAATAGTTCTTTGTAAAATAGTCAGTCTAATTTCAAAACTAACATTTCAAATATCTCAAAATTGGGACCATTTAGCAATTCTAATTAGGCAAAATTCTACTAGGAACACATATACTGTCTAGAGACAAAATCACCGTTTTGATTGGTTATTTGTATCGATAGAATAAAATTATTTCGTTAAACATTTCGTATCTAAATGTCCATATATTACATCGTCGGAAACATCCATAACCGGTATCTAGAATAACCGGTCCACCCAATTACGTCGTCAACCGGCATTTCAGAAAGTCAATAAAATTTCCGATCTTTTGATACCCATACATCCAGGTTTTCTATAAAACCCACGTTTTTAAATACCTAAGCAAAAACGTTGTTATGGCTTCGTTTGAGCAACCTGCCAAAAATGTATGGAATTTCGTAATTTTTATTCTCGTGGATCAAACTTACTTTTTGCCCAGGTATTTAAAAACGTAGGTTTTAAAGAAAACCTAGATGTATGGGTATCAAAAGATCGGAAATTTTATGCCCTTTCCGATTCCACATAGGTTGACTTGTGAATCGTGGACCGGTTCGATGCCGGCGGATTTTCCTACGACGTAATTCCGGGTTGGTACGAAATTCCAACGAAAAATCTATTCTATCGATACAAGTACCCCCAAAACGGTGTTATACCCACTCCAAAATGTTTATTTAGCAATTCTATGGTAATATATTGACATTTAGATGAATTAAATGTTTGCAAAATAAGTTAAGATAAGTTTTATATAGAATTTCCAGAGTTATATAAACTTTTATACTAAGTAGTTAGTAAACTTTAGATTCAATCCAAATTATTTTTTTAATCAGTCAAGGATGCCTATTTGGAGTTGGGAGACTGGATTTATGGCGATTTGTCAACAAATAACATTATTTATGTTAATTTTTCGAAAGGTGTACAAACTTTTTTGCACCTTTTTTTATTTTCGTAATAGTATTTGTTATATAACTTTTTATAGAAATCATCTTTTCGTGAGCTTTTTGTAGCAAAATGTTTGGCATGAGTTTCTGAACAAAACGTAGTACTAGGTTCCTGTCAAACTTTAAATTTTTTACATGTTTCATCACAAAATGTGCATAATGCCCAAGGGGTGTAAATACTTTTTTTACATACTGTAAAAATAGTAACAATTCACCACTTTTTATGTACAGGTTCCGTGTTCATATCGGTTGTTGCGTTTGAAACGGAATTCATAAACGATTCGAACCGAATTCTGTTCCATTCGAATGAGTTGACTGCAGGGATGGAATAATCACAAAAAAAACCCATTTTCGCTTGCGAACTTTCTTCATCCGCGAAAGAGAGAGGAGGCAAATCACGCAAAAGAAAATCGCTCCCGAACTTCTCCGAAAAAATCAATCTATTGATGATTTATTGTGACTTTCCTTGTTAGCACCACTTAAAACTAATTATTTCGCTTTGTTTACACACATTCCCCATCTACAAAAAGTGACAGGTCATTTTAAGACTTATGACGTTACACTTGCAAGAGTAGTAGTGAAAAAGATGTTCCGCCGAATAATCAAGATGATGATTTTTTTAGATTCCTTTTACCGATCTTTCGTGCGCGAGAGAGGAGAGCCATGCTTCCTTAGGATTTTTTTCTCTTGATGAACGTCCAAAGATTTTCTTTTTTTTGATGATTATCCCATCGCTGGTTGACTGGGATACAATTTAAAGAGCTTTCCATACAAAAGATCTACAAAAAGTGCCGTCTTTTGAACTATAGATACACATGTTGTTTTGGTAAAGCTATGACTTTTTTAAAAAGTGGTTTTCTACAATCTCAAAGAATCTTTTCGTGTGAAATTTTTATATAGTGCGCTGTTTGCAAAATAAAGCTTTTTAAAAGGAAATTTTGATCATCTTTTTTCTTAAATTTATTTATAGTCAAATCTATATCCGCCATGGAACATAATTTTCTAAATAGATTCAAAAATAATGAAAATTTTGACATTTTTTTTGTATGAAAAGAAACTAAGGCCGTTGCAAATATAAGTTTATGACAAACGTGAAAAAACAATAACAAAGCAAAATGATCGAGGGGTCAGTGAATGCAAAAATAAAAAAAAAAACAAATTTTTTTTTTTAAGTTTTCATTTAAAATAATGTGATATTTAAAGGATATTTAAAAGGCGCGCTCTGGAGATATTTTTGAGCTGCTTATTTTTTTTTGTTAAGTAAATGTAAAGCATCGATGTTTCCCTCGTCATTCCTTCGTCAGCCCAGTTAGCGGGCAGCATTATGTAAGTGGGCTACGTTCTCACCTCAGTAACCGAACAGGTACTGTCATACATTTGCAAAAATAAAATAGTTTGAAATTTGATACTGAATACTAATTTAGTACCCAAATTTTTAAAATGTTTTTTTTTAGTGAAAGTATCTAGAATCTTGTTTTTTATTGACAATTTTGACGAGACAAAGGATTGTTTAATTCAATTAATTGAATCAAAAATACACTATGAGACTTTATGAATTTTCAATCATATAAAAAAAAATCAAAAGAAAAATCGATTTCCGAAAACGTAGAGAATCGCTCGAATATTATTTTCAGCCATAAAATTTCTAAAAGAGTGTTTTGCTGGGCTATACATAGCACGATACGTAAACTTCGCTGCATTTGTGAATCTTTCCGGCAAACAACAATATTTAGCCCTGATCATCTTGTGTGGACGTTTTCCGAACAATATTTGCCCGAGCACGGCTGTCTTTTGATAACTTGATGGAAAACAAACTTATTTAACAGGAACACACACACTATGCACTTTGATGACGTGCAGAGCAATAGAATCACGCTCGTAGAATTCCATGAAATCATGTATTTAATTCGTTGCTGAACAAATCTCTGACAGAAAAGAGACATTACTAGTAAAATTCCTTAGAAATGCTAACAGAGAGTGTCTAATTGTAAAAATCACACAGTCCTGTGTCCCAAAACTAATTGCCATTGCTTTCTTGTTGCTCTTGTGACGTTTGCTTTATTGTTTGTTGACTCTAGCGATTCCTTCATCATACTATCCATATCCATGTTGTTCTATAGAAATCAGTAGTTACGCACAACCAAATAACCAAAACAAACCTCCCCGTCTCTCTCTCTCTCTTTCTCTCTTCCCTGCTCGTTCCCCTTTTCTTCCCCTGTTTTCTCTTTTTCTTCCCCTTTCCGTGTAGGTGGCGCTATTCGCCGTGATCGAGAAGCGCTTCCGTGCGCGCCCTCCACCACCGGTATGCCTTCCGACGCCGCCGGCCACACCACCCTCGTCGGACACTGGTGGCGCCCTCTGTAGTGACGTCAGCTCCAACAGCTCGAACGGCACCAACAACTCGCGGTGCACGTACGCCACGTACCGGTACTACCGGCGAACCGCCGCCGACCAGAAGCATCAGAAGCGTCACCGCATGTCCTCGTCCAGTCCGAAAACAGGAACAGGGACAGGAACGAAACCGTACCGGGAGTTCCGGATCATGGCGTCCAGCTCGCCGTCGGCGTCTTCCTCGACCTCGTCCATCTCGTCGAGCGTGGTCCCCGGCGGAGCGGCGTTGACCTCGGTTCGGCTTCAGCGTCGACGCCGGAAGAAGAAGCGCGTGCTGCAACCGGCGGCCAAGGTCGAGCCGGAAGTGGCCGGGGGAAGCTCCCGGGGGTCCAAGAAGGTCACGAGGAATGTAGCACGGGAAGAGGAGGAGGAGGAGGAGGACGAGCGGGATACAACGAACGATGAGGACGGTTCCGACGATGAGGACGAGGACTTCGAGTTTGACGAGACTGACCAGTGTCGCCGGTTGGCGGCCGCCAGCAACGGGAATGGAGCGGAGGAACCGATATGTAAGATATACTTGCGATACTTGTTAAATCAATTATCCCTTTTTCTGTATCTATTTGTACCAAACTAACAGCTTTGTCGATGTGACCGATGTGCCCCGCTCCCCTTCTTTTAGTGATATTGCTTGCCCCTTGATGCTTTATGTAATGCTATTAAACGCACCGTTTAGAACTTTACTCGTGTAGTTGAAAGTATTTTAAAACTAGCTCACTGTTTCATATCATCTGCTGAGTTAGATACCTCACAAATTAGTTCACACACTTGATTGAACGACACATGTTAAGCAAACATTCAACTTAAATTACAGTTTTACTCTCGGGACAAGACAGTGACAAGAAAGTAGCTCTCATTTTTCTTTTTTTTTTGGTTAAGCTCAAGAGCGAGAGAAACCGAGAGAAAAAATAGAAACGAGAGTCACTTTCTTACTCTCTGTCTCAAAAAAATTATTTTTTAATATTTTACAACTGGTATACAATTTTGATATAAACGTGAGCATTTATTATTACGAAAAATTTAATGATCTACAACAGTACCTGTTCGGTAACTAAGCTGTAATAAAAAAATGTTTTAAAGTGTTTGTGAAATTTCAAGAAAAATAAGCTCTGGACACAAATTTAATTAGCTTTTATTTATTTTTTAAAGATAACATAATGCTTTGGTGGTCTTCTCGGCATTTTTCGTTCCGCCCAGTTACCGAACAAGTACTGTTTTTTGTCTAAAAGCCGAAAACGCATGACTCTTTTTTTCACAAATATCAACTTCGAATACGACGAATTAAGAGCGAGTTCACGAACAGAGCATACTTGTCTTGCATCGACCTCACCAATCGGCCTGATTTTTTAGGGGTTGTTTGGACATATATAACTAGCATCTAGGCGAAATATGAACACTCTAGGTCAACGGGAAGTGGGGCTAATCGGGACACAAAGTTTTACTCGTTCTTAATATCAACCGATTTAATTCTGAATTGATACAGATGCTTACGTTTTGTTTTTTTAAGGAGCATAAAATTTCACAAAAGTTTCATTTTGTGTCATTTTACAAGTGTTTTTTCTTCATGAAATATTTTTTAACTTCAAAAATGTAAATTTAAAAAAAAATATTACCGTTACCTGGAAAACGATGCACTTTATCAACATTTTTGATTTTCTTTAAAAATATCATAAAACTTGCACCATCCTAATCTTTGGCTCAAAAGTTGCCTTTATTCATTCCCCCTATAAATTATAAAACATGAGCAATTCTCTACGAAATCGGTCTTTTTTCTTCAATTTTAATTTTTGTATTTTTTAATCCGGCTGAAACTTTTTTGGTGCCTTCGGTATGCCCAAAGAAGCCATTTTGCATCATTAGTTTGTCCATATAATTTTCCATACAAATTCGGCAGCTGTCCATACAAAAATGATGTATGAAAATTCAAAAATCTGTATCTTTTGAAGGAATTTTTGATCGATTTGGTGTCTTCGGCAAAGTTGTAGGTATGGATACGGACTACACTGGAAAAAATAATACACGGTAAAAAAATTTGGTGATTTTTTATTTAACTTTTATCACTAAAACTTGATTTACAAAAAACACTATTTTTATTTTTTTATTTTTGATATGTTTTTAAAAGCCAATCAGAAATTTCAGGTTGTGCAAAAATCACTGACCGAGTTATGAATTTTTAATCAATACTGATTTTTCAAAAATCGAAATTTTGGTCGTTAAAATTTTTCAACTTCATTTTTCGATGTAAAATCAAATTTGCAATCAAAAAGTACTTTACTAAAATTTTGATAAAGTGCACCGTTTTCAAGTTATAGCCATATTTAAGTGACTTTTTGAAAATAGTCGCAGTTTTTTTTTTAAAATTAGTGCACATGTTTGCCCAGTTTTGAAAAAATATTTTGAAAAGCTGAGAAAATTCTCTATATTTTGCTTATTCGGACTATGTTGATACGACCTTTAGTTGCTGAGATATTGCAATGCAAAGGTTTAAAAACAGGAAAATTGATGTTTTCTAAGTTTCACCCAAACAACCCACCATTTTCTATCGTCAATATCTCAGCAACTAATGGTCCGATTTTCAATGTTAATATATGAAACAATTGTGAAATTTTCCGATCTTTTCGAAAAATATTTTTGGAATTTTCAAATCAAGACAAACATTTTAAAAGGGCGTAATATTGAATGTTTGGCCTTTGTGAAATGTTAGTCTTGATTTGAAAATTCCAAAATATTTTTTCGAAGAGATCGGAAAATTTCACAAATGTTTCATATATTAACATTGAAAATCGGACCATTAGTTGCTGAGATATTGACGATAGAAAATGGTGGGTTGTTTGGGTGAAACTTAGAAAACATCAATTTTCCTGTTTTTAAACCTTTGCATTGCAATATCTCAGCAACTAAAGGTCGTATCAACATAGTCCGAATAAGCAAAATATAGAGAATTTTCTCAGCTTTTCAAAAATATCTTTTCAAAACTGGGCAAACATGTGCACTAATTTAAAAAAATGAAAAACTGCGACTATTTTCAAAAAAGTCACTTAAATATGGCTATAACTTGAAAACGGTGCACTTTATCAAAATTTCAGTAAAGTTCTTTTTGATTGCAAATTTGATTTACATCGAAAAATGAAGTTGAAAATTTTACGACCAAAATTTCGATTTTTGAAAAATCAGTATTGATTAAAAATTCATAACTCGGTCAGTGATTTTTGCACAACCTGAAATTTCTGAAAAGTTGGCATTTTATGCCTTCTAAAACATATCAAAAATAAAAAAATTAAAAATAGTGTTTTTTGTAAATCAAGTTTTAGTGATAAAAGTTAAATAAAAAATCACCAAATTTTTTTACCGTGTATTATTTTTTCCAGTGTAGTCCGTATCCATACCTACAACTTTGCCGAAGACACCAAATCGATCAAAAATTCCTTCAAAAGATACAGATTTTTGAATTTTCATCATTTTTGTATGGACAGCTGCCGAATTTGTATGGAAAATTATATGGACAAACTAATGATGCAAAATGGCTTCTTTGGGCATACCGAAGGCACCAAAAAAGTTTCAGTCGGATTAAAAAATACAAAAAAAATCGAATGACCGAAATCCTAGAGAACTGCTCACATTTAATATTTAAAACTACCTACTTTGGGCAATCTACTTTTAGTGCTAAAAATAAAATATAAAAATTGGGATTTTTTCGTTGTTAAAAAAATCTCTTTGAATAATCACATGCCTATTTTGTATAACCAGCAAATTTGTTCCATTGGAAGTGAGTTACCAGGAGAGAAGAAGAGGTCTTATAATATCGAATTTTGCAATTCGTTATAAAATATTACTTTATTAGGCCGATGCAAATATTTAAAAAAAAATTTTGTCCCTCGGCCCTGGGGGGCAAAAAAATAAAAAAATATAAAAATTTAAATAACAAGCCATAGTCTTCACATTGAAATTAAAAAAGTGTTTTAAAATGCATTTTACACTAGTTCAGTTGTTTTGCAAATTGTGTGTGTGAAATTGTGAAGTTTATTGTAAAAATATTTTTTTTGCCCCCTGATTTTTCGGGCCAATTTTGAAGGGGGTGACAAAAACTTTTAAAATATTTGTACCAGCCTTAACAGTACAGGGAAATCGGGAAAGTCGAGAAAAAGTCGGGAATTTCTGAAAAAAATTAAACTTAGGTTTGGAGTTTGTTTTTTTGTGGTAAATATTTTTAATTGTTTAACTAAGTTCATCAAGTAATTTCCAATATTTTTTTTAACAAATGTTTCCCTTGAGCTTTCTGTGAGTATGGGTAAATTACCATAGATAAAGCTTGATTTTAGTTATTAGAAAACTTAAATATCGAATGAAATCCATTCGGTGTTCGTTCTGAAAGAAACAAATAAAAAATAGTTATTTTCGTTTTAAAAAAATATTGAAATTGCTTAAA
This sequence comes from Culex quinquefasciatus, assembly GCF_015732765.1. Lineage (NCBI taxonomy): Eukaryota > Metazoa > Arthropoda > Insecta > Diptera > Culicidae > Culex > Culex quinquefasciatus. Next base: position 86,475,303 of record NC_051862.1, read on the forward strand.
AAATCAATTAATTTTTATTTAAGTTATTTCAAATATGTTAAAAGAATTTGTCTCTTTAAACACTTTGCATAAAATAAGTGCTGAAACATAGAAACTTACCAAACTGAACTTTTAATTGAAAAAAAATTAAGTTTAATACTGACAACTTTCTAAATCAACATTGATTAAAAAATCCAAAATACAAAATTATAAACGGAACTTTGTAAAATCATTTTTTACAAACTGAACAAAAATAATGAAATTTCTGATGTCACGAAAATTGTCAATATAGTAGTTGTTCGCTAACTGGGCTGGACGAAAAATAACGAGGGGACTACCGATGCATAATATTCATTTGATGAAATATAAAAATAAAAGTTATTCAAATTTGTTTACAATGATTACTTTTCATATTTCTTTAATTGTGACTTGAAATTACATAAAAGTTTGCAAAAAGTTTTTTTATTTGTTGACCATGATTTTTGCATCCATTAACCCCTCGGTGATTTCGGTTTGTTTTGGTTTTTATAATTCTTTAAATTATTTTTCGATGGTTGACATTGACTTTTTATAAAGAGTTATTTGTTTCAAATCATTTTTTATAATAAGAAAGGCCTATTATTTGTGTTTCTGGAAAAGTCGGGAAAAAGTCGGGAATTTGAAAATGGGATTTGAGTGGTCACCTTGTAAACAGTCAAATATTTTACTTTGATATAAGTGAAATTTCGAGAAAATTTTCCATCAAATTTCCAAATCATCACAATTTTAGGCCGCAAAATATTGGATAATAACTTTTTTTTTCGAATCGGGTAATTAAAAAAAATCGTTTTCCCGCAAATATGTCCAAGTCTTGAGATATATTTAGTTTAATACTATTCAATCAAGTTCAGGCTTAAATAAACGTTGATTAAAATGTCATCGCGTATCAATCACTATCGATGAATGCATCATCTACCAAGAAATACCCGTGTTCCAAGGACAACCCCGGGCCCAGACCGGATCTACTGCACCCTTTTCTGTTGACCGCGAAGATGACGTTGATGTTACACGCGCGCAAACTAATCTCGAAAAACCAAGCCCACAGTCCAAAGGTTTATTCTAGAGTTATAACTTGCCTCGACCCGACCGCCGATCATTTGTATGAAGTTCAGACAAGTCGACAGACACAAATAACGGAATCGTCCGAATCACGCGCAACGTCACGTGAGGGCGCAGCTATTCTGTCCGGAGTCGATGATCCGTTCGTAATCCGATCTGATTGATCACTGCCAAAACCAGGAAGCTTCACGTGCCCGCTCCGACTCGGACTCGATCCTGCTTATCAAAATCGGTTGAACCGGTTCAGCGCGCAGTCATGTTCTAGTCTGGGAGGAGCGCTTTGAGGTCAAGTGCAACGCTGTAGTACATGCATAACGTAGAATGTTGAATTGCCGGCGTTGATCTTTGTCAGCCGGTCGGCGGTCATTCAAGTTCGACACACAAAGCCGCACCGACGACGACGACGACGACGTACTCAGTCAACGTGTCATAGTACGAGTGGCAAGTTCAAGGAGACGGCGGGGTTACAACTTGGAACGTGCGTTGAGCGGGCGTTAGCTAGAAATTACAGGCCGAACTCATTATTCATGTAGACAAATGACAGGCAACGAACAAGATAAACTGATCGATATCTATATTTATGTTCAATTGGAATCTGTTTTGCCTCTTCAGTGTTTGTTGCTAGAATTTTTCTAATACGAATTTCAATTGCTTTGTTGACATTGAAAATCGGTGATCCGTTTCCAAGATATTAATGATGACAAATGAAAAGTTGAACTTTCCGCACTTGTATCTAAAAGTAATATTTTTCAATATTGTTTTCATTTGACCGTGAATTGAACACATGAACATTAGGGTTAATTAAATTCGGGCTTATTTAGGGCTACCACCTGCACGGAGAAAAAAGAGTTCCCAAAATCGTGAACAAGCGTTCATGAAAATGGGAACCTCGAACAAAGTGTTCAAATCTCATGGTACGATTTTGAAAAACGTACCATGAAAATTGAACACTTTGTTCGTGGTTCCCATTTTCATGAACGCTTGTTCACGATTTTAGGAACTCTTTTTTCTCCGTGTGAAATAAAAGATTGACCCATCACTAAGATGAATTCCAAATTTGAGCACCCTTCCCTCTAAGCCCTCCTTGGAGTTTGTATGGGAAAAATCGCTAAAATGTATCGAGAAATTAAAAGTGAGAGTGTGTGCAACATGTAGTTAAACTTTCTGTGAAGTTGCGGTGAAGATTAACATGGCACTTTGAAAACACACACACTCTCACTTTTAATTTCTCGATAGAGAAAGGCAACTGTTTTACTTTTTTACCTATGGAAGGCGCAATAGTTATCCGATTCTTACAATTTATCAGTCTCTTTGAGCCGGCCGCACAAAAATGGTAATTTTCGGAAGCTAATAACTTTTTTGCAAAACTCCTAAAAATATTGTGTCTTCGGGAAAGTCGTTCTAAATTTAATGAAGGTTTTTCATCTGAGAAACAGTAAGAATTGGATAACTATTGCGCCCTCCACATGTAAAAATACCATACAAACTTCAAGGGCTTAGAGAGCATTAGAGGCATGTTTTTTTAAAGATTACTAAAACAAGAATAAATGATTTAAAAAAAATATTTCATGTTTTGAAACATGTTTGAAATCATACGTTTTCTCCCTTTCTCCATTCGACTGTAAGTCTTATTCATCCAATCTTTGTATATAACATTATTTTTATTCAGTCTTTAAAAGCATGGTGACAAAACACGTTTTTATTAAGTGGTTGGTGCCTTCCTCTCATTTATAGAATGATTCCAACCCCACTAAAGTATCCACATGGTTTATGGATCGCCCCTAACGTGATCGCAGCACCAAACAGGTCCTAATAAAAATAAGTGATGAGTAAAAAAACAGACTGCCTACAGACTTTTTGTCGAGATTATACATACACCACCGTGGAGAAATAGATTGAGGTTATGTAAATTCAAAGCATTTTTTTTAACTGCTTGTAAGTTTAAATAGGTAAATCAGATCTTGAAAATTCTTAATCCACAAGAAAAATCATTTCAGAACCTTTCTAAAAATATATAATATGGTAGGTTTTCATGCAAAAACCACCTTTTTTGCAAATTGTGAAATTTATACGCATCAGTTTTTTTAAGTAAAACTTTTGATGTGCTTTACTAAATCTTATAAATTTCAATAGGGACTTATATGATCTCAAGACGAATCGAGTGAGGCCAATACTGTCAAAATCGGTTCGGCCAGTGACGAGATATTCCAGTGACATTGGTTCGGTACAAATGTCTACATATAGCCACACAGACACACAGACATTTGCTCACCTGGTGATTCTGGGTCGATATTTATAAATATAGGAGGTCTAATTAAAAAGTTAATTTTCAGGTGATTTTATAGCCTTTCCTCAGAAAGGTGAGGAAGGCAAAAAAGGACTATTTCGGTCCACACCTTTATTCATTTCTTTAGGCACAATTATGTATGTACCGTAATCAAGAGTGAATTTGTTGTGATGGTTTTGCCTAATATATTGATATTTTCTATTAGGTTCTTCTAGAACGAGCACAGAACATCCTCATTCATGTATTGATTTCCAAACTTAAACTTAAGTGCTTAAAAATTCCTGTCCCTATCCGCACTGTAGTCCCGATTCTCAAAGAAAAAGGTTTTTAGGAGTAGCGATTGAGCATTGAAGTATGTGAAAAAAATCAAACTGCTTCATTGAATTGCTAATTACTAAAATCTTTAAGTGATCATCGACAAAGCTGAAAACTGACAGAGGTAGGAGGAGAAATATACTCTTTCTCGGCACATTATCGGCTTATCGGAACCTTGTTCATGAATTACAGCATTCATACAGTGTTTTATCTATTTCCTTATCCGATAAATATTTCCAATTACCGTGAGCAATAAGGTGACAAGAAAAATTTAAAATTTTGGAAAATCTTAAGAGATACCCCCTGGCTCTCTAGGTCAAAATAAGTAACTGTACTTATTGTCGCTATTGATCGTTGAAGTTTGTATGGAAAAATTTGTAAAAATGCATGGGGAAAAGCAAGAATGTCAAAATTCGACAAACTTTGAAAAATATTTGCAGCGGCCCAAATTTAACGAATTATCTTAGCGTTAAGCTTTACGTAGTAGGCTTGGCCTGATGTGGTGATAGAAATTGGTTGTGCTAGAGTTTGGTTTGATTATATCTAGCAAAACAATGCGAATTGTCTTTGTGAGTTTGCCAACAATGCGTGTATCCTGCTCATTCCTAATGTAAACATCCACTGACGTGATCAAGATACACTCTTTGTTTTCGAGTATTCGAACTCATATTCTCCCATTGAAATTTTTGTTAGTTTTGTTAGAGATTACAAATATTTCTTTTCTTATGGGAACTGTCCTAACCTATACATTATTTTTTTCTTAATTTCAATCTCAATGCTTACATTTTGAAATATGTAGGATCGAGCTCTGTAAAATGCATGGTTTTCGAATTATGTTTCACCAGTTCTCATTGCTATCGTGTTATTTTAACATTCGTGCTTTTGCACACCTTTCACGGAAAAGGGGTAAAATAACATGTTTTTTTTCTGGATTAAAAAAAGATAAATTATTTCTTAAACTGAATTCACTTCCACAATAACAGTCTCCATTTAACATTTATTAATGTTCCTTTTATGCTTATTTTCTCCCTTCCAGCGATGCCATGGTTCGGCATGGATATCGGGGGCACCCTCACGAAGTTGGTGTACTTTGAGCCGAAGGACATCACGCCGGGCGAGCTGGACCAGGAGGCGCGCATCCTGCGCAACATCCGGCGCTATCTGACGAAGCACTCGGCCTACGGCGACACCGGCCACCGCGATACCCACCTGCAGATGGACGACGTGGAGATTCGAGGCCGGCGGGGGTCGCTGCACTTTATCCGCTTTCCGACGGCCGAGATGGACAAGTTTCTGGCGCTGGCCAAGCGGAAAGGGATGGCCCAGCTGGTGACGACGGTGTGCGCCACGGGCGGGGGTGCGTTCAAGTTCGAGGACAACTTTCGGCACGAGGTCAACATGAAGCTGGCCAAGTTCGACGAGCTGGACGCGCTCATCAAGGGAATTCTGTTCACCGAGACGCACAACTCGTGTGAGTGCTACTACTGGGAGAATGCTAGTGATATTAGGTAAGAGATGGGAGAAGACTCCAATTGCTGGTCAAAACTTCTAAAAAAAATCTTTCTTTCAGTTTAAGTACAAAGAAAAAGTTTGACTTTAGTCAACCGTACCCGTTCATCCTGGTGAACGTGGGCTCGGGAGTGTCGGTGCTGGCCGTGCGCGGTCCGGACAACTACAAGCGCATTTCCGGTACGAGTTTGGGCGGCGGAACCTTCCTGGGGCTGTGCTGTCTGCTGACGGGGTGCGAAACGTTCGAGGAGGCCATCCAGCTGGCCACCCGCGGGGACCACAAGCGGGTCGACAAGCTGGTGAAGGACATCTACGGTGGGGATTACGAGCGGTTCGGGCTGCCGGGGGATCTGGTTGCGTCGAGGTGGGTGATTTTGAGTAAGATGTTTTTGAGGCTGGTGCTAACGGTTTTACTTGGTTGTAGCTTTGGCCAAATGAACCTGTTGGAGCGGAGGGCAAGCGTATCGCGGGAAGATCTGGCGAATGCCACGCTCGTTACGATCACGAACAATATCGGTTCGATTGCGCGGATGTGCGCTAGCAACGAGAAAATCGATCGGGTAAGTTTCTTTAGTATTGTTTTGTTTCTACTTTGTCATCTGAGACTTTTTCGATTTTTTTTTCTAATTTCGAAATTTTTGTGTAAATGTAAATGTTGATGTTCGAGCCTACAAATGCGACTAAATGTTTTTTTTCAGAAAAACCGTCGTATTCTTGCAATGCACGAGCCACAACAAACAATCTGGTGGTCTTCTACATATTGAATTTTGAAGTTAAACATGCGTGGTGCTGTGGTGCAGCCATAGACGTTAGAAGATTAGAAGAGTCTATGTTCGGAAATCATTTTATCGGATTCCTTGGAAAATTTAACATATTTATCATTTCCAAAAATGGTTGAGTTTCAAAACTTATTTTTGTTAGGTCCTCTTAGGTGTAGCGAACATACTTGCACACCAGGTAACCAAGGACGTATGCTTGGGCCTGGCGGATATTACAGATCTTCAACCTGGTGCCAGGTGCCAAGGCTCAGCCAAACTTTAGAGCACCTCTTCTGCTTCCTCCTTCATGGCTCCACCGGTCCGAGGGCCTGTGTTTTCTTTACTGCTTTCTGCGGGTACTACCAGACTCTGTTTCTTCTCCTTCCGTACTGATGGCCAGTTATGGGGGGGTTCCCGGGAAGCGACCCATGTTGGCTACTTCCCGGGCTCCTGGGAAGGTTTTGAAGATTAACTTCTAAACTGCACTGGTTGAACGATGAAACTAAACTACGGGTTGGACACCTACTGCCGCGTCCGGATGAAATCCGTACGCTTTAGACAGCTTCGTTCCGTGGCATCGTTGGCTCCAGAGCAGTTGACACACGGCTTCTTAGACTTGGCTCCTGTAGGGACCCGCACAGCTGTTGCACAGCTGTTCCATGGCCCAGATGCAAGCAGTTCCTGCACTGGGTCACGTTCGCCCACTTTTTCCGGTAGGCTTCCCAGTGGTTGTGAAATGCTTTCAATCGCTTGATTTTACTCAGCTACTTTTTATGTTGTTGTACCTCTTAGGGAACGTAACAATGTACGGGGAATCCGCCGATGAGGCGAACTCTCCTTTGCTCTTGATGGCTTCCAGTTTGTTCGATTTCTTGAGGTTCTTCTTGACGTATTTAGGTTAAGACCGTGGAAGTCCTCTGACAACGACGCGGAGTTGCCCCTCGCTTCGTTTCTCGTGGGCGCGGTTTAAAAACGCTCCTCGGAGATACACAGCATTTTGATCCCAAACGGATTCAGCTTGTAACTAGGCCTGGTTGTACACGACAACATTAAACTCCTCAGCTTGGCGTACAGTGAGTCAAATATTTGTCCGTACCCCCCCGTACGGGAAATGTTTGTGATATAAAAGTACATAAAATTCGACTAAAGTGCCATGTTTTATACATCAATCGACGCGGCAAAATGTCCTCTTTAAGACATTGTCATTGGATTTGCAAAAAAACTTTTTCTTGAAAAATACAAAAATTGTTTACTGAAAAAGTTTTAAAGAGGTCAAATAATTGTCCGTACCCCTAGTAAAAGTACAAAATCTGATCGATTTAAGTGAATTCATTTATGAAATGTTGTTTCAGTGTCAAATACTAGTACCTTTAGCCAGTTTGTGACAACTTTGAACTTCTGATAAGTTTGTTTAGTTAATTTATATTAAAATTGGATTAAATTTAGTTTTTAAAGTAAAACTTATCAAAACATTAGTTTATAAACAACTATTTTTATAAAATTGCTATTTTGTGTTGTAAGAGTCTCTATTGAACAAGTTTCAACAATATTTGTTCAAAATATACATTGTTTTCATCTTTTTATTGACATTTTTCGACCAAAAATACTGTTTCGGAACAATACCGTTAAACAATCCGGATTGTCCCGGAACCGGTTCAACCCTCGGAGGAATTTTGTGGTGATCAGATAGAGGACAAAAACCCACCTCTTGCAATTTGAAGCATCCAATTTCGTCCACTACAGCCCGATTACGAGTCCCTAGTCTGAAATTTGAAATTTTCACTTTCCGTGCTGAGAATTTCTGTACCGTTCTGGGTCAGAATGTTTTGCTTGGGGAATTTGAAAATTTCAAATTTCAGACTAGGAATCGTAATCGGGCTGTAGTGGACGAAATTGGATGCTTCAAATTGCAAGAGGGTTTTTTTGTCCTCTATCTGATCACCACAAAATTTCTCCGAGGGTTGAACCGGTTCCGGGACAATCCGGATTGTTTAACGGTATTGTTCCGAAACAGTATTTTTGGTCGAAAAATGTCAATAAAAAGATGAAAACAATGTATATTTTGAACAAATATTGTTGAAACTTGTTCAATAGAGACTCTTACAACACAAAATAGCAATTTTATAAAAATAGTTGTTTATAAACTAATGTTTTGATAAGTTTTACTTTAAAAACTAAATTTAATCCAATTTTAATATAAATTAACTAAACAAACTTATCAGAAGTTCAAAGTTGTCACAAACTGGCTAAAGGTACTAGTATTTGACACTGAAACAACATTTCATAAATGAATTCACTTAAATCGATCAGATTTTGTACTTTTACCAGGGGTACGGACAATTATTTGACCTCTTTTTTTGACTTTTTTCAGTAAACAATTTTTGTATTTTTCAAGAAAAAGTTTTTTGCAAATCCAATGACAATGTCTTAAAGAGGACATTCTGCCGCGTCGATTGATGTATAAAACATGGCACTTTAGTCGAATTTTATGTACTTTTATATCACAAACATTTCCCGTACGGGGGTACGGACAAATATTTGACTCACTGTAGCTCGATTTTTTGACCACCAGAGGTGGTGGTTTCTTGGCCATTGGAACCATTGTTGTTGTTGATCTTCATTATCGGGCTAAACTTGTTGTTGTTGAGAATATGCCCCTCTTGGCCATTTCCGACAACGGTGCCGTCGCTGGTCTTCTTTCGCTTCCGCGTTCCGTTTACGGTACGAAACTTGTCCCCATCGGAGGATTCTTCCTACATCTCTCGTTAGCACTTTGCGGCGCAACGAAAACAAACGCTGCCTTCAGCTGTCAAAACCGAACTGACATTTCGACGTCGTGCTATCTTGTCGTACCCGCCATTTCGACGTTCCGAGAAAAACGCATTTTAATGTTTGACCTTGAATAAACAAAAACGAAAGCACGCAATGTAAATAATAATAAACACATTTTGTTTGGCTGACCATCACCACGGCTACGTCACGACTGTCATCCACAGCGCGTAGCGTTTGCAAAGGTCGTATGCGCATCGTTCATAACTTACAAAAAAATAAAACTTTTTTTATTTTATTTTTATTTTTTCAAAAAAAGCAGTTCTCTCAGATTTCGGTCATTCGATTTTTTTTTGTATTTTTTAATCCGACTGAAACTTTTTTGGTGCCTTCGGTATGCCCAAAGAAGCCATTTTGCATCATTAGTTTGTCCATATAATTTTCCATACAAATTTGACTGCTGGCCATACAAAAATGATGTATGAAAATTCAAAACGCTGTATCTTTTGAAGGAATTTTATGATCGATTTGGTGTCTTGGGCAAAGTTGTAGGTTTGGATATGGACTACACTGGAAAAAAATTATACACGGTAAAAAAATTTGGTGATTTTTTATTTAACTTTTGTCACTAAAACTTGATTTGCAAAAAAAAACACTATTTTTTTTATTTTTTGATATGTTTTAGAGGACATCAAATGCCAACTTTTCAGAAATTTCCAGGTTGTGCAAAAATCTTTGAGCGAGTTATGAATTTTTGAATCAATACTGATTTTTTTCAAAAAATCAAAAAATTGGTCGCAAAAAGTACTTCAGTGAAAATTTGATTAAGTGCACCGTTTTCAAGTTAAATCCATTTTAAGGTGACTTTTTGAAAATACCCGAAGTTTTTAATTTTTTAAATTAGTGCACATGTTTGCCCCTTTTGAAAAAATATTTTCGAAGAGTTGAGAAAATTCTCTATATTTTGCATTCTTGAACTTTGTTGATACGACCCTTAGTTGCTGAGATATTGCCATGCAAATGTTTAAAAACATGAAAATTTATGTTTTCTAAGTCCCACCCAAACAACACACCATTTTCTAATGTCGATATCTCAGCAACAAATGGTTCGATTTTCAATGTTAAAATATGAAACATTCGTGAAATTTTCCGATCTTTTCGAAAAAAATATTTTCCATTTCCAAACATTCAATATTACGTCCATTTAAAATGTTAGTTTTGGTTTAAAATTTTTTAAAATATTTTTTTCGAAAAGATCGGAAAATTTCACGAAAGTTTCATGTTTTAACATTGAAAATCGGACGATTAGTTGCTGAGATATCGACATTAGAAAATGGTGTGTTGTTTGGGTGGGACTTAGAAAACATAAATTTTCCTGTTTTTAAACCTTTGCATGGCAATATCTCAGCAACTAAGGGTCGTATCAACAAAGTTCAAAAGTGCAAAATATAGAGAATTTTCTCAGCTTTTCAAAAATATTTTTTTCAAAAGGGGGCAATTATGTGCACTAATTTAAAAAAATTTAAAACTTCGACTATTTTCAAAAAAGTCACCTAAAAATGGATTTAACTTGAAAACGGTGCACTTTGTCAAAATTTTACTAAAGTACTTTTTGATTGCAAATTTGATTTTACATCGAAAAATGAAATTGAAAAATTTTGCGACCAATATTACGATTTAAAAAAAAACAGTATTGATTCAAAAATTCATAACTCGTTCAAAGATTTTTTGCACAACCTGGAAATTTCGGAAAAGCTGGCATTTGATGTCATCTAAAACATATAAAAAAATATAAAAACATAAAAATAGTGTCTTTTTGCAAATCAAGCTTTAGTGACAAAAAGTTAAATAAAAAATCACCAAAATTTTTTACCGTGTTTCATTTTTTCAGTGTAGTCCATATCCATACCTACAACTTTGCCGAAGACACCAAATCGATCAAAAAATTCCTTCAAAAGATACAGATTTTTGAATTTTCATACATCATTTTTGTATGACCAGCTGCCAAATTTGTATGGAAAATTATATGGACAAACTAATGATGCAAAATGGCTTCTTTGGGCATACCGAAGGCACCAAAAAAGTTTCAGTCGGATTTAAAAATACAAAAATTAAAATTTAAGAAAAAAGACCGATTTGTAGAGAATTGCTCAAAATATTTACATTTAATCTCGGAGCTTGGGAATCAGCATTTAATTCCATAGAGCACCTAATGTTGGCATATCACCCTTTTGGTGTTCAATGAAAAACAAGTTTAAAATATTTTGATGGAAATTTAGTGAGTATTTTAAAAGCGCAATTTATTCTAAACCAATGGCCAGGAAGAGTCAAACGTAATTTAAGTGGATTCAAGGAAATTGGATCTATTTCATTTTTAGTTTACTGAATTGTATATTGCTTGGATGGTCAAGTAAAACCTTGTAATATTTTGATTTAGAATCAACAAGTGTGGGGAAATTTACGTAATACTTGTAATTATCTCAAATATATCTGCAAAAGATAGTGGAAACTAACAAAAAAATAATTTTGAAAAATAATAATGTATGGAAAAAATAATAATTTCAGACGACCTTTTCAAAAAACCACACGTAAACAATATTGACAGCGCCTCTGGCGGTGACTTCAGTATACTTCATGCGAGTCAGATCCTTGACCATTACGTGCATTGTCCCGAAGTTTGATAGAAGTTGGTTGCTGGAGTCCCGAGTTATAATTAAAAATGTTTACGGTAGTCTAACTTGTACGTGCGTCAAACGCGTTCTGACCTGAAATCCCTTTGACCAGTTGTCGCACATACATCAATTTTCAGGGAATGAAAAGATAGTACGACAAGATTGAAACTACTTTCATATGTGAAGTGACGGAGTTTTTTTTGGATTTCCTTGAATATCTCAAGTTTGAAATCGAATTTTGGGGAATTGTACTGCCGTTCTACGCATAATTGTCCCATGTTCAAAAAAGTGCAACTGAGAAAAACGCGATTGAAATTTTTCGACCGATTTCTTTGTTTCTACGCATAATTGTCCCGTGGGTTCCTATTCGCCCTATGTGTCCCTAATCATCCCAGTTAGCAGTTTATCACCATTATTTGTGTTTCTCTTGCTATACAACAGGTAAACAAGGCATAATGCTTAGTAAAACTAATGATTCCGTGTAAGAAAATACTTGGTGGGACAATTATGCGTAGAAGTTTAACGATGGGACAAACAGACTTGGTGTTGTTTTTGATGAGTTTCCGAACAAAGTATCAGATTTTATGTGTTTTTCTTAAAGTACACATCAGACTAAACTTAAAAATGGCATAAAGTCAAAATTGTCAAAAACTGACATGGGACAATTATGCGTAGAACGGCAGTGTAAAGGTCAAAAGGTGAGCTGCACAAAATGCCGTTCTTATCTCAATTTGGCCTAAAATGCATGTACGACAAGTTAGCACGACGGCGACGATTTGCTCTTTCTCACCTATTAAAAAAACTGTCAAGATTATATGATTTGTTTAAAAATATTCTCAATACAAGTTTTTATTAATTATCAATGACGCACTTGATGCACTTCGGAAGGAACCGGTCAAGAAAAAAATCAAATGCTGGCTTGAAGCGAAAGTTTATCTCTCAATACATCATAAGAAACTGAATTTGACATAAGAAAAACAAAAAACACCTCCAAGCTGCTAATGAATGATTTCTAAACACGTCGACGTGCCTCCCAAGCAACGCTACCATGGAATGGGATTGCTCAATTACTCTTTTCCTTCCACACCCGTAGGTGGTCTTTGTGGGAAACTTCCTGCGCGTGAACCCCATCTCGATGAAACTGCTCGCATACGCAATGGACTACTGGTCCAAGGGCACGCTGAAGGCGCTGTTCCTCGAGCACGAGGGCTACTTCGGTGCGGTGGGCTGTCTGCTGCAGTTCAACGGCGAACTCAACACCCATCTCCACAACGAGGGCGAACTGTTGCCTTAGACGGTTGGATTGTGGTTTCAGTTAGGCACGTGAGGGTTTGTTTCTGGTTTTGTATTTGTTTTCTTGATTGCACACAAAACGATGCACACAAACACACGTACACAAACAGGCACGCATAAATTTACGAGTTAATATGCTAGAAATCAAGTGAAAATTATATACAACTTATTAAAACAAAAAGAATAACAAATCACATTCGGTAGCGTGTAAGGCAAGCAACTTGCAGGAAAGAATCCTTACTAGGGTAATGCAATTGAACAGAACTGTGCGTTGAGAGAGAAAGATGAGAGAGTGCTAGAGAATGTTATATCATGAATGTGAAGTTAAACATATTCAAATGTAAATCAAAAATGGTCCAGACAATTTTGGTCGTTTTTCCCCCCTCTTTACTTCTGCTAGGCTATTTATACTAAGATAGTGTCGTTTTTATGTTTAAGACCTACTTTTAAAAATAAATCAAGCTGTTTCGGTTTTCGAAATCGATTTATTTGTTTCTTTTTTAGATAGTGCTAGTAGCGTTGGCAACAGGGAAATCGTAGAGCCGTGAGAGATAGCTGGTTTTGTTTCAAACTTTATCAAATTTCCACTAGCGTTAGAAGTGCGTATGTTAACATTCTAAAAATATATAAGTGACAAATATTCAAATCCCCTTGAGTAAGACAAATTGATAAGTAATTATTTATCTGATCTTTATCGTTTACTGTTCTTTTTTTTGTTGCGGTGTAGGATAAACTATCAGTTACTGTTACCAAAATATACCCTACGACACTAAATACAATCAAACTCAATTGAAGGCAACTTATCCCAAGAACAAACAAAACAAAAACACACAAATCTTGACCTATCCAAAGCTATCAATAAATATCATGCATTTTGAATTTAAAACAGCTTTGAATATCGCCTTTCTGGGATTTTGCTTTGCAAGAATTCAATGCGCGTTGATTCATCATACACACAGAACACAAATATACGCAAGTTCAGACTGTGCGGAGAGGCCGTTGTACAAACTTTAAATTTTTCGCAATAGACATGATTGTAGGGAAGAGGTTTGTTTGTGCGCATTCTTTGCATTTTTCAATTTCAACCAGCGAAAAAAAACTTTTGGAAAATATATTAAATGAATATATGGTAAAAATTGGCAAAGCGGCGGCGTTTTTTTGAATGTTTGTGTGTTGATATATCACAATCCTTTAACTGTCCTGCAGAATCTCCCCGTTACTTTTCCTCACCTCTTGTTAGTTGTAGTTGTTTTCTCTTGTTTCGGATGAATCGGGAACAACGAAGAGAAAATCAAAAAGAGAGTTGCTCTCTTGCTTTCTGTCTTGGCGTGTTCTGAACTCTGCAATATTTTTGATGATTTAAGAAAATTATTTCAAACAGATCGGGCATCTCGCATTACTCTTTTGCCGGCGTGCCTTGAAATCATATTTGCAAAAAATAAAAAATAAAAATATGCATAAGTTGACCACCTCTCATTCGTAAAAGTGCATCCCGGCCCCGGGAGTGCAATTCCGCTCTCTCACGTGAAAAAAAAAGCAAAACAAACCGAGAGAGCCCTTGAAATTGCGATGCGCGTGTTATTGAGCACACACACATACTCACTTTGAGAAAGAAAGAGAGAGGGAGGAAGAGACATCCACCATGTTTGTTATTATTTTGCTCTCCGCGCAAAACTCTCTCTCGTGAATTTTCCGGAGCCCCAATCATCATCATTGTCATTATGCTCGTCATTGAGGCTTTTGATATAAAACTTACAATAAGTTAATAATATTTTAAGAAGATTTGTTTAACCTTATTTATTCAAATATGAATAAAACTTAAAATTAGAAAACATGGTTCCTAACTTCATTATTCTGAAGTTATCATCATCAATCATCGCAGTAAACATCGTCATGATCATCGAGAAATAATTGGCCACCAAAATCTCACCGAGCCGGGATGGGGGGTTCTCCATTTTGGCCGTCGTCTGCGGACGTCATTAGTGATCGGGCCGTCGGTCAGTTCTGTCGTGTTTCCTCCGCGTTTCGGGCGTAAATCCGGATTTTTTCGGCTCCCCTTCTGTGACTCGCGCGCCGGTACCTACTCCTCATCATCACTCTCTTTGTTTTGTCTCTCTTGATCTCTGCAGGTGTGCGTCCTGTTTTGTGTGTATTATTCTTTTGGTTGTTTTGTTTTTGGGTGGCTTTTCCCGTGATTGACAGCCATTGTGAATGGCAGTGAAAATTTCGATGGGGTATTTTTCATTAATGTGGTTGATTTTTATACAAAAAACCCACAGTGTTGATAGGTAGCTAAGGTGCTATTGGTTGACACTTCGAGTTTTGTGAAATCCTGATAATTTGAAAATTAATTCAAACTGCTCAAAGGGCGGATTTCTCGTGTTACTCCAGATTTGTAAAGTTTATATTTTTATTTACAAGTTGAACCAGCTGAAAAACTCTATAATAAAGAATAAAAAAAATATTTACATAGCGCAAAAATTGATAACAATCAACACATCGATAAATTTATCGGGAATATGCAAAAATCATAAATATAATGGTTAGAGTATACTTACCAAAGAAATGTTCAAATTTAATCATCCAAAGTTTTTTTTTTTAATTTCTCACTTTTAATTAGAGAAGTCTTAAAGAGAAGTGCCGTAGCTTACTGAGAGGCTTCCATTACTTGTCAAATTTTGAGTTCTCGAGCAATCCGCTCACACAGGCTCATGCAAGTGCATGACTTTGTTAAACAAAATCGTATAATGTCAATTGCATGGCAAAATGTCACCAACTGTTTTTCACCATATGAGACGATTTACGATTGAAACCAAATAAACATACCAAATTCAATAAATTTGGCTAGGGTTTTACATTTTTTGCGAAAATTTGGGATGTTTTCTTGTACAAAACTAGTAACGGAATCGACGTCAAAACCTTCTAATGATACCCTATTAAACCTTGATGTTCCGTCAACGGTTCCACAATCTTGTATCTTTCATTTTGCGACAAGACTCCGCCTCACCAGTCTGCTAAGTATGAAGGTTTTGCACGGGCTGCTTGTAAAACTAGTGACCACAAGAGAAGCAAGATAACAACCGGTACGATTGTCGTCCTTTCGTTCCCATCAGCCAGGGAAAACTTCCGAATTAGGGCATCGTGTAAGGCCCAAGATCGCAGCTGTTTGGAACAAATCTCTAACAAAAGGTCTTAACAGCCTCCTCCAGCACTTGATAGCAAATCTAATTTTCATTGTTTTTAAGTTGAGGGCACTTAGTGAACACTTAATGAACAATCCAAAGAATTTGTGATAATGTTTTTTTTTTCTTCTAATATTGATTAAATCCCGATTGAAAAAAGCTTTAATTAAAAAAACCGCTAAGGATCAATTGCAATCTTACTCGAGAAATGCTACGTAGTCCAAGTAACATCCGATTAATGTGCTTTCCTTTTACGCCGAACACACCACTAACACCTAAAATGCTTCTCGATCCATGCAGATGCCTAAATTGCTGAATAACTGAAAATTAATTGTTCAAATGTGTGCTTATTTTTATCCTACGATTTCAATACTTCTTGCTTTTTAAGAAGAGAAAATATGCGATGCTCCCGAGTCCTTGCGTTCCTTTGAGTGATTTGAGTGCCTTGACGCTTCTCTTTAAGACTTCTCTACTTTTAATATTAAATGCGACTTCTTCTATTACATTTTTGTCTCGGAAAATGCAATCGGGGATCTCACTCAGGCCAACTGGAGTGAGAGGAAACCACGCTTACCACTACGGACCCGGCCTGTTATATTACCAAATGCATTTTTTCGATATTTCATCACCGGCATTTTGGGCAACATCTTTAATTAAAAACAAAACAAGTTAGTTTGGAGCAGTTCTCTCAGATTTCGGTCATTCGATTTTTTTTTGTATTTTTTAATCTGGCTGAAACTTTTTTGGTGCCTTCGGTATGCCCAAAGAAGCCATTTTGCATCATTAGTTTGTCCATATAAATTTCCATACAAATTTGGCAGCTGTACATACAAAAATGGTGTATGAAAATTCAAAAATCTGTATCTTTGAAAGAATTTTTTGATCGATTTGGTGTCTTCGGCAAAGTTGTAGGTATGGATATGGATTACACTGAAAAAAATATACACGATAAAATAAATTTTGATGATTTTTATTTAACATTTTGTCACTAAAACTTGATTTGCAAGAAAACACTATTTTTATTTTTTTATTTTTTTTTTATTTTTGGTATGTTTAAGAGGACATTAAATGCCAACTTTTCAGAAATTTTCAAGTTGTGCAAAAAACTTTGACCGAGTTATGAATTTTTTAATCAATACTCATTTTTTTCAAAAAATCGAAATATTGGTCGCAAAAATTTTTCAACTTTATTTTTCGATGTAAAATCAAATTTGCAATCAAAAAGTATTTTACTGAAATTTTGATAAAGTGCAGCGTTTTCAAGTTAAATCCACTTTTAGGTAACTTTTTTGAAAATAGTCGCAGTTTTTCTTTTTTTTAAATTAGTGTCCATGTTTGCCCACTATTGAAAAAAAAAAACATTTCTGAAACGCTGAGAAAATTCTCTATATTTTGCTTTTTTGAGCTTTATTTATACGACCCTTAGTTGCTGAGATATTGCCATGCAAAGGTTAAACACAGGAAAATTGATGTTTTCTAAGTCTCACCCAAACAACCCATCATTTTCTAATGTCGATATCTCAGCAACTAGTGGTCCGATTTCCAATGTTGAAACATTCGTGAAATTTTCCGATCTTTTCGAAAAAAAATATTTTCAAAATTTTTAAACCAAGACTAACATTTAAAGAGGGCGTAACATTGAATATTTGGCCCTGATTTTTTTTGCGGTTTTGCCTATGAGCTCATCGATCCATAATAAGACAACAACAAAATTCTTGATTCGTTTTTAGAAATCGAAATTATTCCAAGACATTCGGATAACCGAGTCTGGACTGTAGAGTAAAAAAAAAATATTTTGAATGTTTGTGAAATTGTGTATTGTACAGTACTGCAAAAGGGACATAATCTTCAAAACGTATTTGCAACGGGCCAAGTTCTTAAAAATTCATAAAAACAAACAACATTTTTCATAAGTCTAGATTGTAACGAGTATGGTTTTTGGAAAAAAAAGTTGTGTGTTATATGAAAGTGATAAAAACCTTTCGTATGATTCAAAAATATTGAGGATCTGATAGCCCTATCAATAGTTATGAAAATTTCAGTATTAGGCATACAATATTTCTGATATTTTGTTGACAACAATATCATGATCCAACATCTGACCTGTCGTTGGATGGGTAATAGGGTGATAACAAAAAAATGGATTTTAGGGACCATTTTTAAGTCAAATACGTTATAATTTAGGGGTTGCTGCAGAACATTTAAATTAGTGAAAAAAACTATTCATACAGAAAGGTTTTTTTAAATAGCAAATAACTTTTCAGGATCAACACGGATCGCTTTGCACTCTTCGACAAAATGATAAAGTGCTAAAATTGACACTGATGCTCAATTTTGTCTAAGGTATTTTTTAAAAATTTCCCATGTTTCTTGTCCCACCAATGAGCAGTCAAAAGATTTATCGATAAATGATAACTTTTAAAGATTTAATTGCTCTATTTAAAAGTATGAGTACTGAAATACAAATTATCTAAAATTTATAGGCATAGTTTTGGTTTAAAAAAATCAAAAATCGTGAGACATGTCATTTTATGAGAAAATTAATGTACTTTTCAAATCTGAAATAACCCAGAAGGGTTATTTTTCATTTAGAACAATTTTTATTTTATTTTTAAAATATGAGTTTTTATAACTTTGCAGGGTTGTTGTTTAGAGTGTAACAATGTTCTACAAACTTGCAGAGCAGACAAAAATTTTGATATCAATATATTAGGGGTTTGTATGTATGCTTGATGAGTTAGGGACCATCCATAAACCACGTGGACACCTTAGGGGGAGGGGGTCTATGGCGATTGTCCACGCTCCATACAATAAAGTTTTTTTGTATGAATTGTCAACGAAGGGGAGGGGGGAGGGTTTGAGATTTTCAAAAAAGTGTCCACGTTGTTTATGGAGTGCCCCTTATCAGAATTTTATTTAAAAAATTTTTTTTTTGAAATGGTGAAGATTTTGATCATGACCAGTTTTTCGAATATTCAACACCCAAAACTCAATCGTGTGCTTTTGAAAGCATTTTTTATTCGAAAAGTTTAGCAAAATTTGCATAAAAAGGACACTTTGGACGATTGTTGTGGCTCGTAATAAGGTAACTAAAGGTGAAATGTTTTGAAATGAAAAGTTGTAATCATTCCCATGGTGGGCCTCTTACTTGGAGTTGGAGGATCCAAGGGGGGGCAACTCCGCCAAATGTGATTACGAGTCGCGACGCGGCAATTTTTGCGTGCGCGTTTGTATTTGTGCGTGAATACTCCTCGTTCAACGAAACATGCACAGCAAAATTGGTTCGGGTTGCGTGCGGAGTTCTCGACCAACGCGAACCCACCGCGGAGGAGGCTCCTCTTCCTCTGGACGGATCTCTCTCTCTGCAGAGTGTTGTGTGCGGAGCATATCGCGAAATCAAGGGCACACGCAAAACCCCCAGTGCAGTTTTGTTTGGGGAGAGTGGGGTAGCATTAATTTGCAACTACACTCAAACTCCGATGGTTTGACACCAACTGCTGTCAAACTAACGGGGTCACTTTTTAGTTTGACATCCCTTTTACACGGAGATCACACACACTACAGAACGTTTGTATTGATAGTGTGCGTGAGCGCCGTGTAAAAAGTGACAGTTTGTCACTTTTTAGTTTGACTTTGACCAATTACCGGGGGTTGAGTGTATTCAAAATTTAAAATATATGCACAATTAACCCCATATCTCCCTACAATATTTAAGGGCCAAGACGACTTTACGGTTTGACCGTGACGCAAACAAAGTCAGACCTGGACGGAGGAAGAAAGGTACAAAAACACGACAACTTCGAGGGGGTGCTGCTGCTGCTGCTGGGGAGGAGGATATTATTGAAAGGCCAGCAATGCTTGGGTTGACCAGGCAGGCAGAAGGTCGGGCGGGGTCCCGTTTCGCGCTATGTTTGTGCATGTCGAAACATGAAGAAACTGAATCTGGGGGCTTTAAAGAAAGGTCTTTAAATGGACTTGTGAAGATATTTCAGTTTGATCGAGTTCAGCAAATGAATTGAATTAAGTTAAAATTTTCTTCATTGCTTTATGGTTCTATCTGTATTCAATAAGCTTTTTGAAATTCAAATCCGCTTGTCTTTCTGTTCAAAATGATTCTAAAATTTCCCAACTTGTTTTTATCTTACTCAAATTGATTTCCAAAAGGAATGTGCATTTGCCCTCGTTAAAATGTGTTTATTATAAAATAAACACACATTTTCGTATCATTCCCGAAAATATCTTCCACGCCGGCAGTCAACCAGCTAACTTTGTATTTGTAAGTGTGTGAACGAACGAACATTCACTACTTGCAGTGTAGTGTATCAGCATTTCAGTAAACGGCGAGTGTCGTCATCTTTGCAAGTCGCAAATTCCCGTGTCGTTGGACACAGTTTGCTACACGTGCTTAAATGTATTTATCTCAGCGCAAAAAAAAAATGAGATGCGTTTGTATTTTGCCGCACATGAATGTGGCGATGCACTTTTATTATTATGCCCCCTGTTTGTTGGTACACACGGAACCCTTTCAAGACCAAAATTTTGATATGGTAGCATCACAGACAATTCAAACATTCAATATCTCGTGAAATAAAAATAAAACATTGATCTCCATTGAAAAACCAACGGAATATTTTCTCAAAAATACACGATGGAGAGGCCAAAACTTTAATAAAAATAAAAATTATTCGCTATACGGGTCATTCCATCTGAAGCGAAACAGCACTTGAAAATTACCATCTCCGATTCTGTCCAAATTTGACAGAGCTGTTGAGACTATCAAAACATGCAAAAATCCCGAATTTCATCCAAATCGGACCACCCCCTCCATTTTTGTACCCTCCCAAAAAATCAACTTTTTGGCGATTTTTGAGCGAAACCCCTATCTTCAAACGACGATAAATCAGGAACCACGAATCCTAGAGGGTCGGTTTTAGACTCAATTTTGAAGGAAATTGGACGTAGAATCCATTTCTGTGATCAAAATTTAGATTAAAATATGTTTTCTATCTGTATTGCGAAATTGAAAACTTTAAATGGCCGTATCTCAAAACAGCCCTATTTATTTTTTGAATTTGACCTCACCAACGTATTCCCCGTCCGATTTTACATAAGAATCACTTATCGACAGAAAGGAATATGTTTCGTTCCAGAGATATCGAATTTTAAAGTTTTGAGTATTTGAGATTACCTGAATTAGCTAAACTCGCCGCCTCTGCTAGAAACAATAAGTCGTGCTGATGAATAATTACTACCTGGTGTTCTGTAAGATGAATTATTTTTATAATTTTATACGATTTTGAGACAATCAATACCTTGAGCAATCTATTTTTTGTTTAAGGAATATTTATTGGGTAATTTTCAATGCACTGATCTTCATGATCTCAGTGTCATTAAACCATATTAAGTAAAATTTGAACTTTGAATGTTTATTAACAAATGCTACAGAGTTTTTACACTAAAATTTTCAAAAAATTATCATTTTTCTATTATTTTCATATTTTTCCTAATTCCTCATTTCTTCCCACTTTATCAAATTATTTCTTTTATTTGAAGTGAGAACAAATGTAGTGCTGGCTGTGATAGATGAAATAACTCTCATGGGGTCTAGAGCTATTGCCATGTGCGGTAGCGAAATAGTGCTATTCAGCAAAAACCCCAAAATCTGCCTTACGGGTTGAAAGGTTGATCATATTAAACCGATTTTTATATTGTGAGCCAGTTTCATCTGAATAATTGATAATTTTTTTCAATTCTGTTACATGTGGACAGCAGCTTTATGGTCTTTCAAGATTTCTAAATGATTGACAAACAATAAAAAATGATTATTGTTCGGACGGTGTCGAAATCAACACAACTGAATTAAATCTTAATCAGATAATAAATCAGATTGATCTTTGTGATTTACTAACATTTTTCAGTTTGATACTTTCCAGAAATCCTCTTGCTTAATCATGCTTCACGAGAGTTTTATTCATTTTAATTCATAATTTTTAACACGATAATGTATCGTACACTTTTTCTTAAGTGTTACTTACAAGATCAATTGCAATTTCCTGCTAGCTCTGCGGGAATTCCATTCTTAGGCTATCCATTGGGCTAGCAAACAAATTCACTGTATACTATTTTTTAATTTAAGATTATACAGCAGTTTCCTACAGTGCTGTACATTCAATATTTGCCTATTTTGGTAATGATTATTCGGGATGAAATCTTATTTCAATAAAAACAGGTAGCAGTTATTGATCAGCACGACTTAGTGCTTCTAGCAGAGGCGGCTAGTGTAGCTAATTCTGGTAATTTCAAATACTCAAAACTTTAAAATTCGATATCTCTGAAACGAAACATATTCCTTTTTGTCGATAAGTGATTCTTATGTAAAATCGGACGGGGAATACGATGGTGAGGTCAAATTCAAAAAATAAATAGGGCTGTTTTGAGATACGGCAATTTAAAGTTTTCAATTGCGCAATACAGGTAGAAAACATATTTTAATCCAAATTTTGATCACGGAAATGGATTCTACGTTCAATTTCCTTCAAAATTGAGTCTAAGACCGGCCCTCTAAGATTTGTGGTTCCTGAGTTATCGTCGTTTGAAAATAGGGGTTTCGCTCAAAAATCGCCAAAAAGTCGATTTTTTGAGAGGGTACAAAATTGGAGGGGGTGGTCCGATTTGGATGAAATTCGGGATTTTTGCATGTTTTGATAGTCTCAACAGCTCTGCCAAATTTGGGCAGAATCGGAGATGGTAATTTTCAAATTTGCATTTTTCTTGCACACTTCAGGTGGAATGACCCATACACCATTGCCTTGGCGTTCTCGATTGCGAGATTCCTACTCGAAACTAAGTGTCCGAAGGTTTGATTGTTGAGGCAATTGCAAACCTCTCTATACACCTTAGCTTCCATCCACCCCGGGATTCGAACTGACAACCTTTGGATTGTTAGTCCAACTGCCTACCAGCGACTCCACCGAGGCAGGACCCAGGGAGACGACTCCTACACCTGGACTGAGCTAACGACCTAACCCTCTAGGTTAGACCGGGGCCAACATTTACTTCCCCGTCCGACGGAAGGCATGGTCAGACAAATCTCGTCTCGAAAAATGCCACCGGGACCGTTTGGGATCGAACCCAAGCCGACTGGGTAAGAGGCAACCACGCTTACCCCTACACAACGGTTCCGGATTAATTAAAATATGCTTTCATAATATGCGACTCTACGTCCAATTTTCTTCAAAATTAGTCTCGACTTTGTACCAATGGCTTGGCAAAGAATTTGTTCCAGGGATATCGCATTTTTGTGTATATGGAGCCAATTTCAATCGATAATAACATTTGAGAAGGGCGTAAGAGTGTTTTCAATGTTTTTGTATTTTGGAATTTAAATATCGCTGTACAGTCCAGACTCGATTATCTGAAGGCCTCGGCAAAATTTAACTTCGGATAATCGAATCACGAAAACATTTTTTTTTCGTTATCTTGTTTTTGATGGTCGAGCTTAAGTATGACTCTAGAAGGTTTTAGAATTTTTAAATCCAAGATGGCGGTGAAAATGGCGACGATGAATTGGGTCCTAAAATAAAGCTTAGATTGCTGATATTATTGTTTACAGCGATAAAACTTATTTTTCTGAGTACAATGACCCTTTGTACGACCACAAAGAGTTTAAAATGAATTTTTAAATCAATTTTGAAAAATTAATCTCGCGGTCCTTCTTGACAGAAAAGCTCCTACTTGACAGCTCGTTCCAAAAGGACCATAGTTCCATCGAAAAAATGTTGTCTTGTAAAAAAAATTGCATTAAAATGAAAAAAAGTGATCAGAAATGGTTTTTAATCGTGTTTTTTAACGTTGTACATAAAAATTGACATAGGGCTTTAGTACCCAATTATTTAAAAAAATGCATTTTATAACTTAATATTAATATTCAAATTTGACTAAATTGGGATCGCAGAACTTGAGTTTGATGTTTTAAGTTAGAAATAAAATTTAAAAAAATTGGGTCGTGATTCGATTATCCGAAGTCCCATACAAACCTTCGGATAATCGAGGTTTAGGTAATCGAGTCAGGACTGTATCTCGAAGCCATTGCATCGTATGAAAAGTGGTCAAAGACAAACTTGTAGGAAACTTGACGAGCTTTCCGAAAAAAACAAGCTGAAAAAAACAAGCCACATTTTTTTTAAGTTTAAGAGTCAAATTTGAAGGAGAACCCACGTTTTTTTGTTTATAATTTTTGTGAAAATAGGTTAAGATGTTACAAAAAGACTCACGAAAAATACAGGATACAGGAGCAACTCTCCTAAAAAATACAGAAATCATTTACTAATATTTTTTAAAAGTTTTTTTTTAAAATGTTGTAAAAATAGGAGAGAAAAAAAGTGCCCAAAAAATTCCTGTTTAGGGTTTGAATTGCTCGAAAGCAAAAAAATATATTATGAATGAAGTGGAGAATCGAAAATATCTTCATAATATTTTTGTTGCAATCACCTTAATTGAAAATATATCATTTTTTTTGTTTTTTTTTATGTTAAAGTTCACTCTAAAAAAACGTATTGAAGAAAATTGGAGACAACATGTTAATTGTAAACAAATCTCTTTTTTTAATCCTATAAACTGTTGTGTTTCATATGTTTATTGGACCATTTTAAGAAATGCTCTAAAATATTCGTTGAAATAAGTTTAGAAAACAATTATTCACTAGTTCAAAAAGTTTATTTTTAATTAAACCATTTTGAGCGTCAATGCTCTCCGAAGCCGTTCCGATCGACAGATTGGAAATTTTGTTCATTTAGGTTTAAAGAACAAAACCCAAATTTTTAGTGTAATGACAAATTTAAAGACATTTGAGCAATTCTTCCCGAATGGAATTGGAATTTATTTGTATTTTTTATTAGGCTCAACATTTGTAGGGGCCTTTCCTATGACAAAAGAAGCATTGTTGTGTTAATTGTTGTGTGTTCACCCTTAAAAGTTTTAATACAATTTTGGCAGCTGTCTATACATAAATGGTACATAAATATTCGAAAATCAGTATCTTTTGAAAGAATTTTCTGATCCATTAGGTGTATTCGGTTAAGTTGTAGGTATTTCAGAAAAAAATACATATGTGATTTTTTAAATTTTTGTGTATTTTTATTGTAAACAAATACCCGCAATAATATTTTCGAGAAGAAATGGGAAAATTGAAATTTCACTCATTTTTTTTAACAACAGCATACTAACAAGCTAAACTTGTTGGGATTCCTATCTACTTTAGTCTAGTACAAATTTTATTTAAAGTTTTTGCCCCCCCTTTAAAGTTGACCCGAAAAAATAAGGGGCAAAAATATTTTTCAAAAAACTTCTAAGTGCAATCAGCTGAAATTGATTTAAAATGCATTCCCCTGCGTTTAAAATCACTTTTAGCATGTTTGAGTAGATTTAAACATCTTTAGAATTTTTGAAAATTATAAATGTTTAGTATCGCAAACATTTTTTATCGCTATTTTTTTTATTTTCGTCAAATCTTACTTTTTTTTGAAAACTAATGATTGCAAATTAACTGAACGAGTAAAAAATGCATTTTAAAATACCTTTTGCATTCAAATGTTGGGACTACGGCTTGTTATTTAAATTTTTATATTGTCCATTTCCAAATTTTAAAGCTTAAAGTGCTCTTAAAACTGCTGTCCCTATTCAGACTGTAGTCCCGATTTGCCTCAGATTACGGTACACATTTCCGTATGGAATGCTGCCAAAATTGTATATAAACTTGTATGGGTAACACAACAAAAAAAGTTGTAACCAAATAAAAAAATCATCCGTTTTCCAGAGAATTGCTAATTTTTATTGGTCTTGCAAAAACTGAACATGATAATTGCATTTTAAAATATACAAAAAAGGAATAAAAATCAACCAGGAAAAGGTTGTTATAGAACAAGCTTTGCTTCAAATAAATATGACAAAACTATTAATAAAATAGTGGCAGTAGAGGATTCAATTTAAGTTCTGCTTTTGCTTCTTATATTTGCTAATAGGGGAAGGAGGGGCAAGAGGAACAATCGCTCGTACGGCCGTAATTTATAAACTTTTGATTGTTTACAGAATGAGGAATTGTTGCTAGCAATGCAATTAGCTGATTCTACTACCACATAACCGCAAAAACGACGTAAACGCTGCGGGGCATAAGATTGAATGAAGTTTTGTCAAAACCTTAGTTTTCTTATAATTTTTGGAAAGTTCAAAATACTATTTTTCCTAGATCAGTACTGTCCCAATCAATGACTTGCACTTATTATAAATTATGATTTAACTTTTGGTTATTTTTGTTGAGAGCTTTTAAAAAATCTTGTTCAGGTGGGGCAAGTGTACCATATGTATTTTAAGTATGGAAAAAATACGAATTGCTGTAACAACATATTTTATTGTGAAATAAATACATAAAAGTACTTAAAAACTGATAAACAATTGTTAAAAAAATTGTCCATGCAAAATATAGTGATATCATGAAAATTTACTATTTATCATCCAAGTAATAATTTTTTTTCGTAAAAACGATCAAATTTTTTTTAAATATTTTTTTTTATCTAAAAATTAAAGAAACGTTTCCAATACATTCTAATCCGATGTATCGAAGTGATAAAAGTTCAATTGTTAGCAAATTAACATGTTGTTTCATGCATTGTTCCTCTTGCCCCAACGGGTTGTTCATCTTGCCCCACTTGTTGAGTAGAACGTACGGAAAATCAAAAAAATTTAAATCAATTTTTTACATTAAAAAACTGGATTTTTTTAAATTTTGTTCTATCAAAGTCTTAGTCAAGACCTAAAATAAAATGATTATAAAAAAAAATTACGTTTTTAATGGGTTATAACGAGCATTTCCTTAGCTTGTTACACTTGCCCCACTTTCCCCTACATACTAGCGAAAAGAAGAATTATTCTGGATTTTTTTTAAAGGTCAAGTAAACAAAGTTTTATGTGTTTTTGAATACCTCTGACACTCAAAATGCAATAATTTTTTAAAAAAATAAGAATTTATAAATTGAATGGATTTGAACATATCCCCATTTTACATGGAAAATTTATTTTATAAAATTCGTGGCGGTTTTGAAGGGTGCAAAACCGGGTGCACTTGCAAACATTTTTATCTGACACTCTTGCGAGTTGTTTGTCCGATTACAACGTTTGCGATAATGTTGGTGATTTTCGAGATGACGATGATGATGCATATCGACACATTCACACCAACAATGATGGTGATGATTTTTATGGGGGGACATTGGGGGAATAAGTGAGGACGGCCACCCTCCAGCAAAGACAGAGAGTAAAATCGAAAGAGAGAGTGAGCGATGAGACGAGTCCAGCTCAGCCAAGTACCAATACCAAGTTCAGTTCGTGTTTGAGTCGACTCTGGTTCGGATCGCGCGAATAAAGTTGCGGTGATGCGTTTTGCGCCTCGCGATTTTTTTCGGGTCGAAAATTGGTGTAATTTCCGTGGGTTAATTTGGAAGAAAATGCGCTCTTAGTTTGCAGGGTTGTTGGTGTAATCAAGAGGAAAAATTCTGTTGTGTATGTGTGTTTAAATAATTACACCGGTGAGCACGCAGAAGAGGGGGGTTGGTGGAAAATTATAAAGTCAGTCTCAATAATTGGCCAGATCGGGAAATCCCCTGGCCAGAGCTCCAAGTGTTTCTGTGTAAGTGTGCAAAGTGGTGTGTTTTGTTCACACGAGATTAGCCCGAAAATAAAAGGCTAAAAAGGAAAAGAAGTTTACAAAAAAAAAATCAAGTGTTTGATAAGTAAAACGTAGAACCGAAATTTTGTGACGACCGTCGAAACGCGAGAGAGCGAGCGAGAGAGAGGATTATTATTTTGCTGGCCTCAGCCGGTTGATTTGCACGGAGAGCGGCTCAAAAGTGCGAGAGGATCGCATCGTGCACGGCCTGTGCGGAAAGTCTTGCAAGTGAGTTTGAGCGGGTTGTTGCAATATGTGTTGCATGTTTAGGGGAGGAAAATTTGAAGGATGGTGTTTGGTTTTTGGACTGTGTCACGTTCCCCAGCAAACCATTACCCAGTAATCCATAATGAACTGTTCCCCAGAAGTAAAATTTAACTCCATTTTGAAGGAAAAAATTCTTTGCAAGGATAAAATTACAATGTACAATTTCATAATTTCTACGATATTCTCCAGAAAATCCCTCGTTGAATATTTCTTTGAGACTAAATTCCTAATATTTTTCGAAGCCAGTCCGTCCAAAATGTAATTTCGTCAATTTTGAGTTAATGATGCAGTTGCGATCGAAATCATGTGAACTACAGTACTTGTTCGGTAACTGGGCTGCTTTTTACCTAGACGCTCCATAACTGGGTTGTATCCCACTAAAAAGGCAGACATACGTTAAAAAAACAAAAACAAGCTGAAATGATCGAGTGGATGCAAAAAGCAACTCCAACAAAAAAAAAAATTTAAATTTTTATCATATTACAAGTCAAAATTAAAGGTCCATCACTCAAGTATCCGACTAGCATACGCATCCACTTTTCCGTGTCTTACCACTGGTCGTGGCCGGCGCCGGTATTGATCAGCATGGTAGGGACCTGGGTGCTGAATAGTGGTTCGCAAAACGGCCTCAATTTTGAACTGTCAAAGTGGAACCAATTAACTATTTGCCAAAAGTAGAGAGAATTGTTATCGATCATTAAAATTTGTTTTTTGAGGACCTGGAGTTAAAGTCAGGAAATCTAAAGAAAGTTGAAGGCGAGGTCGTCATTTTTTTATAATTATGAATGGAAGTTGTTTATGGAGTCAATGCGGTTGTATCCATCCAGAAGCTGTCTTAGTTGTTTGATTCCGTTCTCTCACCTTTTGTCTTTTTCATATTTTTACTATTAGTTTTAAAATGATTGTTTTCATATTTTCTGCTACAGAATGATACCATCACCATTTAAATTGTAAAAACAATAAAGGCAGAGTGTGAAAAATTACACAAATTACTCCATTTTTATTTTTACTTAATAAAGCCAAAGTTGGCCTCTTAAAAACTGATATTTTGAAAAATAATTGGTAAAGTCTTTTTTGCCTTCCTCTCCTCGATGAGGAAAGGCTATAAAATCACTCGAAAAATGAACTTCTTTATTTGATCTCGTAGACCCACCTTCGCGTATACCTATCGACTCAGAATCAAATTCTGAACAAATGTCTGTGCGTGTGTATGTCTGTAAGTCCGTGCACCGAAAAATATGCACACGATTATCTCCGGACTGGCTTTACCGATTTGGACCGTTTTGGTCTTATTTGATCCGTCTTGGGGTCCCACAAGAACCTAGTTAATATTATAAAGTTTAGTAAAGTACTTCAAAAGTTATGCTAAAAAAACGATTTGGCTGAAGTTTGAAATATTGTAAAAGGGTGGTTTTTGTAAGAAACCCCGTCATGCTATATATTGTTAGAAAGGTATTTGAAAGACCTTTCCAACGCGTTCAAAAGATTGAAGATCTGACTACCCCATAAAAAGTTATGAGCACTTAACTGTTATTTATACACTTTTTTAAGGCCGGATCTCAAATATTTTGATGAAAAAGTTGTCCGGATCTGTCATGTGACCCATCGTTGGATTGGTAATCAAAATACCTTTCCAACAAGCCCAAAAGATTGAAGATCTGACAACCCTATCAATAGCTACAAGTACTTAAGTTTTTTTTTAATAAACTTTTTTTGAGGCCGGATCTCAGATATTTTGATAAAAATATGCGAGGAAGGCACCAACCACCTATAGGTGGATTAAGTAAGGTTTTTAAACAAGTTATTCTTTCAAGCCTTAAATTTTTTTACATTTGAAGATTTCTTGATAAAAGTGCCATTTACAGCAGAAAATGCGAAAACAAGCAAAAAATTGAAAAAGTGAGAGTAAAACCATGACAAAAGTAAGGATAGGAGGTGGTAGAATAGGCCACATACTACGAATAACAAACATAAACCAAACAAGATAAACGCAAATCTATATACAGCAATTCCCCACGAAAACAGCTTAATCCAAAAAAAATTTCTCCGATCGGGCTCAAAAATTTGACCCGTATTTTTTGCCATTTTCGTAATTTTTCACAAAAACCACTTTTTTCAAAAAAAAAAACGTTACTTAATCCACCGGAAGGTGGTTGCTGCCTTCCTCCTTAAAGCCTTGCAACCACACACTACGAAAGCTTTGGCTAACGCTTACTTAGTAAAGACACTATACATCTGAGTGCTGCCATCTAGGTATGATAAATTTAATGAACCATTTGAAAGCACTGCAGTGTTTGTGTGCGTGCACTGAGCGTAAAGTTCCGACAGCTATCCGCCGGAGCTTTCAAATTATGTAAATAATGACCCTTTTTAGTATCAACCAAAACAGTTTTTCGAACATATCTTTTAAAGTACTGCACCAAGCCGGATGAAATTTAAAAAAAGACTTAAAGAACCTGAAGGCAAATCCAAAAACATAGATCCGGACAAAATCGGTCGAGCCAGTTCCGAGAAAAGTGAGTGAGAAAAAAAATTCTACGTCCATCCACACGCACAGACATTTGCTCAGAATTTGATTCTGAGTCGATATGTATACGTAAAGGTATATCTGGGAGGCTTATTTAAAAAGTTCAATTTTTGAGTGATTTTATAGCCTTGCCTCAGTGAGGTGAGGAAGGCAAAACCATATCTCCGCGCCATTCAATCCGATTTTAGCTGTCTTAGATGCAAAAGAAAGGTGATTAGTTTGGCTGTTTGGGAAAAATAGTAAGAAGTTTCAAAAATCTAGCTTAACATTTGAAAAGGTCGTATGAAAACTTAAAATGCTGTTTTGAAGGTCTCGGGACCAAAAAGTCTATGTCTGAAAATATTACCTGATTCCTCGGAAAATTTTACATAACATATCAAAAAATGGTGAAGTTATGTTTTCAATTTTCTTAAATACATTTTTTTTTAAATAAAAACTGGGTTTTTCGACGCGCCTCGCGCAATAATGGGAAAATGACGAAAACTGAAAAAACGACTGCGATAACGTAATTTAAATACGCAACTTTTGGTACCCTAACATGTATAGGTCATCGCTGAAATTTTAAAGTTATTGCAGTTTTAGTGAAAAAAGTCGATTTTTTGCCGTTTTCGTCATTTTCCCATTTTTGCGCGAGGCGCGTCGAAAAACCCAGTTTTTATTTTCAAAAAATCGTATCTCAGAGTATTAAAACATAACTTCACCATTTTTTTATATGTTATGTTAAATTTTCCGAGGAATCTGAAAAAAATATTTTTAGCCATAAGCACTTTGGTCCCGAGACCCTCAAAACTGCATATTAAGTTTTCATACGACCTTTTCAAATGTTAAGCTAGATTTTTGGAACTTCATACTATTTTTCCTAAACAGTCAAACTAATCACCTTTCTTTTGCGCCTAAGAGAACTGAAATCGGATGAAATGGCGCGGAGATATGACTTTTTGAAAAAGTGGTTTTTGTGAAAATCGACGAAAATTGTCATTTTTCGGACCACCCTAACACGGCGTAGGTCACCCTAATGGCCAAACAAAAAAAATACGGGTCTAATTATTTCGGCCAAATTTAAAAATAACCATACAAAGTTTTTCTAACTTAAATCTAACAAGAAATTTGAAAATGAAAAGTTTTGTTCTAAATATAAAATTTCAGATTCCAAAAGTGCATTAAATTTTCCTTGAAATATCATGTCCCAAAAATAATACAGTTGAGAAACGAATAATGACAGAATTTTAGAAACTTTTTTGTGTCTTTTTCTCTGTACGCCATCAAATCGGGCGTCCCTTTGACGCCAAATTTCCAAACCACCACCATTTCAAGCTGCAAATTTTTGAAAAACACGTCTTTTTTGAAAAATTGTATACATAAATCAGATGAAATATTATTGGAAAATCCTCTACCACCTTGTACTAATATCTCGTTTTTGCCAAAAGTGGAAATTAGCCGTTTTTTCAATGGTGGGCAGTATACACAAAATTATCCCTTTCACAACTCAATGTTTACATTTGTTTATAGGACCTATTTAAAAAGAAGTCTAGACATGAAATTTAAAGTTTTCCTAGAATATCTATATAAATCCGATAGGCAAGTACTTACAGCGTCAAGCAAGTTTTCCCAGCCTATCGTGGCACCTCAGAGGAAATATAAATGTTTTGCTTCTGTCGTCACTAGAGCGAGGATTCTCCCCAAATTTCCCACCATAATTTCGCGAGAAATAGCGAAACATTCGCCAGAGAGCAATTGAGAGCTAGACCCACTAACAAGTGAAAAAAAAAACATCATTACCGGAGAAGAACGCAGCGACTTGCAAATAGAATAAGAAATTTTCAATGTCAACTTTGTTTGTGTCGCGTTGGCCAGTCTGGCGCGGCCTGCTGCTGGGCTGCGGTTCCACCAAATGCCGGCAAAACTGAACCGGAATGAATGACAACTGCTTCAGGTTGGACGACCCTATTTGCTGGTGTGATTGCAGGC
Source organism: Culex quinquefasciatus (assembly GCF_015732765.1). NCBI lineage: Eukaryota > Metazoa > Arthropoda > Insecta > Diptera > Culicidae > Culex > Culex quinquefasciatus. The sequence goes on from NC_051862.1 coordinate 86,507,646, forward strand.
TTTTTGCACGGATGGAGCGGTGCAAAATTCAGAAATGACGTAGTAGAATTATTCCCTCGTGATGGATGATGATGATTCGGGGCACACTAACATCAGAGCCTTTTGAGAGTGTTGGAAAACCGCATTAACGCGCGGTGTGTAAGTGTACAGATAGGCTTCGAATAGGGACGACGACGACTGATTGACACAGTGAACATTTTCAATGTGGGGGAGCTCTCCACCGGGTTCGAGATTTGATGGTGTGAGATTGCTGCGTCTGGGAAGATTGCTGTGAATTTGGCGTTTTTGATTACGGATTTTTTGCTGAGCTAAGTTGAGAAATTTAGTAATTTTTGAAAGAAAATGTGATTTTCATTCAAAAATATTTCTGGGCATTTTGTTGGGTGGTCCAAATTCGGGCTTCCTCGGGGCTACCCCCTGAAATCGAAGATTAGCCCATCAATAGGCTAAATTCCAAATTTGGGCTCATTCCGTTTACGGGAACCACTCCCTCTAACCGCTTGAAGTTTGAATGGGAAAATCGTCAAAATATATGGAGAAAAGCAACTGCTTTACTTTTTTGTCTGTGGAGGGCGCCAATCCTTTTCAATTCTCGAATGCAGGATCTTCATTAAATTTGGAACAACTTTTCCAAAGACACCTTATTTTTAGGATTTTGTTTCCCGCAAAGTTATTAGCACCCCAAACTGCCCATTTTGCGCGGCCAGTTGTGAGGGGCAAAATAAAAGTCGCACTGACAAGCAGACAGGCAGGCAAGTGAGCACGCACGTGATTAAAAACCTTGAACATGAATGTATGACAAATCTGGAGCTCTTTTTTTTTGTGAAGGTCAAATAAACCAAATTTTCAGTTTTTGCGTTTTGGGTGTTTTTTAATGCCCCTGACTCAAGGCTGTTTCAAAAACACCCAAAAAGCAAAAACGTGAAATTTGGTTTATTGAACCTTTTCAAAAAAAAACTCCAGAAATAAAATATTTTGAAAGAATATAACATTCTTAAAAATATGTTTAAAGGAATAGAAAAACTCACACAAGTATTATTTTTTTATGATTGGATAAACTCACAGAAAAAAAATCAACATATTTGAAAGAAAATAATAACATAAGGCTTTCTAAGCCCAGTGAAAAACATAATTTAACCCAAAAATGACGAACTTCTCATCACAGTGTCCTGTTGCAAACAAAGACCGAGCTCGAGCTGTCACATCCCAACGAAGTATGTTGGCTGACATATCAGGCGGTCAGTAAAAAAAAGGCTATAAGTCGCCTGAAAAAAAAACTTTTGCTAGGAAGAGAAAGGAAACCTGATGCAAGCAAACCTCCAGCTGTAATGTAAACATACTTTGAATGTGTTGGTAAATTTCTGAATAGAAAGCCTTAATATAATTCGAATAAAAAATATTAAACGATTTCAAGAACTGTTTATGTTTGATAAAATTTAAAGCTCAGAGAAGTATAACGAAAACATTAGTATATTTCATTAGAAAAATATTCAATAAATGAAAATATGTTCAAATTCGAGCCTTTTTAAATAACTGCAGCAGGCTTGGCCGAATGGTTACTTGGTTGTTAGGCCGTTAAGTCATTCTAGGCGTGAGAGTCGTCTTTCTGCTATAAAGACAAACACTACACCAAACTAAGCCTGCTCCGGTGGAATCGCTGGCGTCGGTTGGACTCGCAATCCTGTGGTCGTCAGTTCGATCCCTGCGGTGAATGGTTTCTTGGAGTAGAGAGAGTTTGAGTGGTCTCCCCATTCAAGCCTTTGGACTCCTAGGTCCGATCAGAAACTTGCAATAGAGATCACAAAAGACCTGGGATTAGTGCGCTGACCACGGGGACGCGCTGTCTTGTTTTTGCATGCTCATTTTCATTTCTTTTGTGTCGCTGTTTGTGTGCTTGGGTGCGTGGTTATTACAGGGTGGCCACCTCGGGAAAAAACCGGGAAAACCGGGAAAAAACCGGGATTTTTATCAACCGGGAGAAAACCGGGAAAAACTCGGGAATTCGACTGAGAAACCGGGAAAATATTTTTAGTTTATATAAAAATTGACAAAAGCCTCTTTAATGTACTCAATATGTTCTTTTCACAAATAGAATATTATTCCTGTTATTCTAAATGAAGACTTCGCGAAAACTATGTTTGAATTTGTGTAAAAGATTGTGTATAGAATGCTTCTTAGTTATGGATGATTTTTCTTTTGTATCCTATGATATTTTTACATGTACATGTTACCCTGGGAGTACCACCAGCGGTTTCAGGTGGTCCGGTAGACAACCCCGTAATGGCGGACATATGTCCCAAACTAAATATTTAACAGACAAAAAATATCAAATTGATTTGAAGCAACAAACTAACAACCATATTTAGGGTGCAGTGAGTTACGGGTGAATTAAAAAATATTTAAATGATAAACCTATAATTTGCATTCGTTAAGCAATTTTAAGAATTTGAAGTAAAGTTTGTTGTTTTTTTTCTACGAATATTTGTTTCAAATTTACAAATTGTGCCAACTACCATATAGGTATTCAAAACATTCGAAATGTTAGTAAAAATATCTTATGTTTGAACGAAGTTGACTTTATAGCTGTCGGCAACCATTGCTGGTACCAACTACTAGCGTTTTCCTTTCATCTACAAGGAGCTTATGTTTTAAAATTTGGATATTCTCAATTCGACCTTTCTTTGCTAAAATATTAGTTTTGCATAAAATTCAAATCAGGATTTTTTTAAATTTAAAGATCAAGATTTTTCTTTCAAATAGTCACACAAAATACACTCTTTTAAATATTTTTCGTAGCCTGTATCTCAGCAACAAAAGCATGGATCAAAAATGTTCAAAAATTAAAGCAGTTAAGAATTTTCTCAACCATTCTTTTTTTAGAGATAAAATAGAATTATTCTTTATTGAAAACAGCTACAACTTCTGAAAAGTACTATTAAATAGAATGTTTAAATCTAAAAACAAAACAGTTCTTGAAAATCTTTTGAATGTATATTTTGAGCAGTTTAAAAAATCTCTGTTTCAAAAACAATTCGTCCGTCATCAGAAATTTACATTAAAAAAAAATATGGGATATGTATGTAGAAATGAAAAAGTCAATGAAAATTTGGTTTACAAAAGGAATATCTCTGAATTTATTGACATTTTAAGTAGATAGTTTAAAAGAAATAAAGAAATACATTTTATTTTGAAGCTTTACTAAGAAAACTGATTTAAAGAAACGACGTTGTTTGGCCTATCCAGCACAAGTAAAAAAAAAAAAATTTCAACAATATTTAATTTAGCATTGAAACACATTTTTAACGACATTTTAAATGCTTTAAAATTCAGGTCTTAATCAAGCATCAATTGAAAATTTTCACATCCGTGCAAAAAAAATAAATAAAAAATATAAAAAAGCAATAGTCTCAACATTTGAATACAAAAAGTTTTTAAAATGCATTTTACACTAGTTCAGTTATTTGGCAATCATTAGTCTTCAAAAAATGTAAGATTTGAGGAAAACAAAAATGTTAAAGAAAAAAAAACTTTTTAAGATACTAAAGATCGACCATTTTCAAAAATTCAAGAGACTACCCTAGTAACATTTTTAAACTTACTGGTTTTATCATGGTTCTGACAACCCTCATACGACCTAAATAGGCTTTTATGGCCTACTTAAAACCTAAAATGTTACTAGGGTATTAAATCAACCCAAACATGCTTAAAAATGATTCTAAACGCAAAAGAATGCACTTTAAACAGATTTCAGCTGAATGCACTCAAATTTCCATTTTGATGTTTTTTGAAAAAAATATTTTCAACTTCAACTTTCAAGGGGGGTACAAAAACTTTAAATAAAATTTGTATCAGCCTTATGTGTTGTTGAAAAAATCTCAGAAAGGTATTTTTTTACGATTTTTAACATTTTGTGTTTTAGGTTTTATAGAACTTTTTTTTCAGTAAAAATTATTTTCGAAAAATTCCAAATTTTATGAATTTACCAAAGATAATAAATCGATAAAAAAATCGATCCTGCACTGCTGCCAAAGTGCATACATTTTTGTTTGGACTAATGAAGCGAAAAGACTAAAAAAAAAAGTACTCACATAATATAAGCCAAAAAATAATAATTAATTAACAGGAATTGATAATTCTAGGAAGAATCTTTCTTCTTGAATTCACAAAAACTTTTTTCAAAGAAAATTTATGAGCATTTATATAAATGTTGATATCAATGTATTTTTGCAAATCTTTTCTTGTAAATTCCATTTTCTGCTTTCTAATAATAATTCATGTTATTCTAAAAAATAAAAACTTTTTTTTATTTTGAGTTTGTAAAATCTATAGAGCATGATGATGAAAAATCCCAATCATTAAGGAAATTAGAGGTTTGGATTGGAAACAGATAAAAACGGCTTCGTTTACAACTTACTTTCTTTGTTCTCAAGATATTTGAAAGGAATTCTTTAGAAATACAAACTTTGAAACAAATTTATGCGTTAAAAAAGTATGTTAATAATAACGTTAGCCTGAAAAACATTGAAATTTGGTTTAAAAACATTCCGGAAAATTTCTTCTGGTATCGGTAGAAAACCGGGAAAAAACCGGGAAATTGAAAATCGAAATCTAGTGGCCACCCTGGGTTATTATATATTGGTGAAGAGATTTTATTAAATGATGATTTTATTGCATTATTATATTTAATTGATTATATAACCACACTATATTTTACACTTAACACATTATACAAAACACATATGAAACTGTAAACAGGAGCGTTTGGTACGGTATGTCCACGCATCCTTCCTCCCTGTAGATTCTGTGAAATGTGTTCCGTTCTCATAATCCTCTCTGCGGTAAACACAGCGTAGTAGGGCTGTCCGCTTTAATTTTTGCAATACATTTTCGGGTGTTCTCGGATGTACTGCAATTATTAATAATGACAAGAAAAGTGCTTGTGGCGTAATCTAATCACAAGACTTTCCAGCATGCTTTCATCGGACTGGCTGCGTTTGTGTTAGATTAGATTAGATTAGATTAGAAAGAAATCACAAAAGACCTGGAGGTCATTAAAGTAGATGGTTTTATTCATTTATCAAAGAATTGAAATATTTTAGAAGCATGTAAACATGTACGTTCAAGCCCGACATACAAAATAAGACAACGTTTTTTTTTCGTGATAACGATTTTCCGAAATTAAATTTCCGTTGCCGAATACACCAAACCGATCAGAAAATCCGTTCTCAAGTTACTGATTTTTAGATATTTTAATAGCCTTTTTTTATAAACAGCTGACACAATTGTAAGAAAACTTGTATGGGCGACCAAAAAATTTTATTTTTTTTTATTGATCATTAAAAAGAACACACACAGTTTCATAAAAAAGATCGTTACCCGCAGTCTCAGAGAATTCTAGCAAAACAATGTAAACAGGCCTCTATCCTGCTCGTTCCTAATATGAACTCGATGAACTGAAATAAGAATGTTTAGTAATTATAAAATAAGAATATTCTAGTTATTATTCAATGAATGTTTATAATTTGGTTATGTTTTCTTCAAGGCAAAACAATACACAATTTAAGCTTTTTGGAAAATAATATCTATGTTTCTATGAATTCAGTTACTAGCTTAAATTACTAGCCATAACTACATATACCAGAAGTGCCTCCGAACAACCAAAATTCTGCATTATCTGGCATACAATAGGTGGTACATTTAAACCGGTTGCCCACAGCAGCCGAATCTGCACGACCGACCAATCGATGGCGGCGGCCATCGGCATCATCATCCGGTTTCGCTTACCGTGGCGCGCCGGCTCAATCATAACAACAAGAAAACGAAGAAGAAGAACAAAAAGAAGCCCGGCCGGCGAAGAAACGGAATATGAATATTCGCGCACTACTCGCGAAACCAGGTTGAACTGTCTGGGTCTGGGTTCGGGTCGTCGTGGGGAACCGAACTGAGCCGCGCCAGCTCAGAGCCAACGAACCGACCAAGACCAACACCAAGACCAATCAGCGAACCAACAGTTACAACATCGAGACGAGAGAGGCTACCCGCCGACGTCTGGTTCAGCAGCCGCGACACGTTCGAGGCCCCGAAATCGAAACCAGTTTGGAGGTTTTGTTTTTTTTTCTGCTCTTCACTCTTTGACTGTGGTGCCTTTTTTTTGTTGCTTTTGTTTGTGCATTGCAATTTTGTTGAAGTACTCATACAATGTCTGATATGCGAGTTTTGTGTATAATTGTTAGTACAATGAAGTTATGGTTGTGATAATACCATTAACATGTGTCATTTTAAATTATAGTGAAAATAAATCGCTGATAACATTTCGTCAAACGTTGTCATTAACATACATATCAACATTTTTAAAGGGTTATTACATTCGTTGAAATTGGGTGTTTCGCACTTGGCCCAACTCAAGAGATTATTTTAACTGTTAGTTGAATTTATAAGCTTCCAAATCGATAGGACGTGTCACAAGTGACGATCTGTGTAAAATTCTCAACTTATGCAATGTTGTTTCTTTTGCTATTTTGTAAATTTTGTTGTAATTTATATTGTATTGCATTTCAAAGTTTGAAATAAATAATAAATAGTTATAAATTAACCCTCTACTGCCCAATTTTTTTTCGATTTTTTTTTATTTTTCCCGTGTTCAGGAGGTCATTTTGAGCAACTTTTGTTCTACGAAAAGCTTTACTTCTCTTTTCTCTTGTTTTATGTTTTTCTTGTTTCATTTTTAGTATTTTAATTTGCATTTATCTTGTTTAGTTATGTTTGTTTTTGGTAGTATTCGGCCTATTCTACCACCTCCTATCATTACATTTTGCCTATCTAATTTTTTCATGTTTTTACAGCCACTTTTTCAATTGTTTGCTTGTTTTTTTCATATTTTCTGCAATGAACTGGCACCATTATCATTTAAATTGTTAAAAAATACGAAGAGGCATAGTCTGTGGCACTAAAAAAAAAATACTGCATACTTCTTTTTGCTTAAAATATAGGAAATGTTAGTAAAAAACACAGCCAAAGTTGACCCCCTAAAAGATGAAATTTTTAAAAACATGGGCAAAGTCACATAAAACAAGTCAAACATCCAACACATAATTTTTCTCAAATTTTAAGAGTTCTTTTTTCCAATGCTTTTTAAAGATCAAAAATTGGTTGAAAAATGGGTTTTTGGCGATATTTTAAATCGAAGCCCGTCTAAAGGCGGGGTAGAGGGTTAAGAGAAATTTCCATAACTTTTCAAAGCTGGATGAGAGCAATTCTCTACCAAAACCGACTTTTTTTCACAAAAACTAAATTTCCCAAAATACGTATTTTTTGATTTTCGAGATTTTTTTATATGTTTTAGGGGACAAAAATCCGCAACTTTTGAGCCATAGAGAAACATGGTCAAACAATCTGCTGCCGAGTTATGATTTTTTGAAAAAATAGTGATTTTTGGAAAAAAATTAAGTTTCATGCAAAAACTAATTTGACATTATTTTTTAATGCAAAATTGAATTTGCAATCGAAAAGTATTTCACAAATTTTTTGATAAAGGGCTCCGTTTTCAAGATACAGCCACCGAAAGTTTGAATTTAGTGAAATATTTGCAGTTTTTCGATTTTTAAAAATAATGACCATGAGTGACCATTTCTAAATAGTACGTTCATCCCGGGAATTCCCGGGACAAAATTCCCGGGATTTTTCCAAAACCGGGAATTCCCGAATACCGGGATTTTTTTTATAATTTGTCCCGGGAATTCCCGAAATAAAGAAAAAACAAATTTTGGTCTGGAAATTCAGATTTGGTTGCGGAAATGGATGAACAGTTGAATACCTCATAATCGATAATAATTTTAAAGCATTATAATTTGTATTCGGCATACACCCGAATAAATTTGATGTATTAGGGAAAACAGTTAAAATTTTAGTTAACCGATCTGCAAAATGCCTAGCGCCTTAAATATTTCCTATCTTATTTTATATATTTTATGATTTTAAATTTGGAAAAAAAATCAAACCAATATATTTTTCATCAAACACTGGCATTTGGGGCAAATAAGGACAGGAAAAGAATTAAGACAGCTATTTAGCCATTTTTTTTGCATGATGTTTTGAATGACTTTGGTTAAAACAGGAACAGAACAAAACAATTTCACAGAACACCGATCACTTGTCGTATTTCTAGATTCTTTTGTCAAAACAACCAATGCGCCAAGAGTTTCCTATGTACATAGGACATTTTGAAAAAGTAATCGAGATTCATCCGATAAATTTACGACTCGTGCTGAAAAAATCTTTCTTTTGCCACTTGTTGCATAAACTATTATGATATAAATCATGAAACTCGTAACTATGGTATCTAAAATTTTACATTGACTGGTGTCATTTTATTTGTTATCGTATCTTGTTTTGAAAGATATTTTCAAAGAAATTGTTCAAGCTCTTCTAATCATGTCATATAAAAAATAAATATATTTATATATGTTTATTTAATTTGAATCAAATTGAAGTTCTTTTAAAATCCAAAGTACAACAAAAAACAAAAAAAAAAACTTGTTTCAATTTCGTTTAAGCTATTTAAAAACATGGACATGGAAGACATGTTTAGATCGAAGTGTAGATTATCACCAATTAAAATGATTGAGCTTATTCTATGATTTTATACTTGAAAAAATAACAAATCTAATGAAAACATAGATTTTATTACCGTTTCAAAAATTTCCAGGGATACCCGGTTTTCCAGAAATTTCAAAAATATTTTTCCCGTTTCCCGGGAAATTCAAAACCCGGGAAATTTGGAGCCCCATTTCTAAAAATATTTTTTTTTTTAAGTTTAGGTCGATAGCTCAGTCCAAGTGTAGGAGTCGTCTCCCTGGGTCCTGCCTCGGTGGAGTCGCTTGTAGGCAGTTGGACTCACAATCCAAAGGTCGTCAGTTCGAATCCCGGGGTGGATGGAAGCTAAGGTGTAAAAAGAGATTTGCAATTGCCTCAACAATCAAGCCTTCCAACACCTAGTTTCGAGTAGGAATCTCGCAATCGAGAACGTCAAGGCAATTCTGTAGAGCGAATAATTTGATTTTTTTGACATTGAAGAGCCGCTTTAAGAAAAAGAAACACGAAAATTTAAGTTTTCTAAATCTCACCAAAACAACCCACCATTTTCTAATGACGATATCTCAGCAACTAATGGTCAGATTTTCAATGTTAATAAATGAAACATTCGTGAAATTTTCTGATCTTTTCTAAAAAAATATTTTTAAAATTTTCAAATCAAGACTAACATTTTAATAGGGCCAAACATTGAATATTACGCAAAAAAAAATCCAGAGATCGATAATTCCTTTTCAAGACTTAGGTATTTTGCTGTGCCACTTTCACAACTGCATTTTTTCGTCAATCCGATAATTTTGCAGTACATATCTTCTCGAGAGGGTACCGTTCGTTGAGGAATCTTTTCCTGTCCCCCCTCCCCCTGGATTCAATCTGTAAGAGAGGGGATTTCCATGAACCACGATTCTCAAAATTACACTACTCCTTTTTGCTGCTGCTTCTACGTATGGCATTCAAGTCCGCTGAAACGTTTAAAAAAAATATCATTTTCCGTCGTGTATCGGTTATTAAGCCGACCGGTGGAATGACCACCAAAAGGCCAGTTTGAGCCTTTCACCTCGTGCTATTTTTGTTCTCCGTTTCTTTTTTTACCCCTTCAACCATTGTATTTTTAGAGGTCTGTGCTAAATTTCGGTCAAAAAAGTGTACACACACACACACGCTTATATCATGATCGCTCACGGTCGAGACTGTGGGTCCAAAGTGGTCATTACGGACCTCCGGGATTGAAGAAGAGGGGGGGGGGGGGGGGGGTTAAAGTCTGACACCTTTCAATGCGTATTCATTGGCTGCAGAACTGCATATGATTGAAGAGTCCATCGATCTATCCGAGACGTAAGACAATACTATGAATATGAACTATACGACAGCTCTCCATTGACCGAAGTCTATGAATATGTCACAATAAATTAATGTTTATCGATTGCAAAAGTTGTTGACCTTTTTTTGGCTTATAAGAAGTATCGTTTGGAAATTACCTGTTTAGAAGAAATATCCTTTGGAAATTATTCTGTTTGTATTTATCATTTGAAAAGACATTTTCAAAAGCTGAAATAATTATTTTTAGCTACTTTAACAACAATTTAAAACATACCTATAAAACGTGCCATTTGATTTTTTTTAATTTGTTTTTTTTTAGAAATCTTCAAGATTTCTTGAAGTGCATGAAATAATCGCTTAAAAATTAAACAGGTGCATTTACTCGACAATTACTTAAAATATGCTTAACACTGGAACGCCCAAGCCTCCCAAACAAGTTGGAACGGTAACTTCAACGCGCCGGTTCTCGGGCATAACTCAACCAATCGGGACGATTCTTGTTTCCAGTGATTTGTTAGGAATGTCTAGATGATCCTAAAATTTTGCATAACTTGATTTGAACAAATCTGTAATTTCTGCGACCGAAAACATCGTTCCACATTTTTTTTCAAAACGGCTGCCTCGGAACGATGTTTTTGATCGCAAAAATTTTGTTGGTCGGTGTTATCAATTGTCAAACGGAGGATTCAGTAAACACCGTTTTTTTTCGCTGAAGTTCAGTTAAGTTTCACTGAATTTTCATCATTGTTCAGATTTTTCAGTGTTTTTAGGAACTTACTAAGTTTAGTAGATAATATTTGCATTCGCTGTAATAACAATTTTACTGCTATTTTATTTGAAAGGTATAGCTTCAAAGTTTAAAAAAAATACTATTTTTTATTGGTTTGGTTTTCATTTTGTATACAAATTTTGATTTCGTTATAATTAAAGTATTTTTTACTTTTGATTTAAAATTCACATTTTGAAAGGAGAGAAAAAAATGTAATTTGCAAAATGTCACAAAAAAAAATCAAATTATTTCACTCATTTTTGCTGGACAAGATTGTTAAATTAATTTTTGAGTAATAATCAATTAATTTATTCTTTCAAAGTATAAAAAAAAACAAAAATATCAAATTAAACTTGGGTATTATCGAAATCGGGAAAATTTTAAGAAATGGAAATCGGGAGTTGCAGAAACGGAATGGCACTGTATTTTCAACGTCAACAGTCAAGACCCGAAGAAAAAAATTTCCCTGTACAACCCGAAGCCTGCAAAATGCGTTACAGTAAATTTTCGCAGGCTTGGGAAATATGCAAAATAGCACCAAACTTCAATGTTTTATAGTGTTTTGGAATCGTCAGAATGTCTACTTTAAGGAAAAAATATGCAAATTAGTGGATTTTTGGGCGGGGCTCGGGGGAGGGTGAACGAAAAATATCCGAGCAAAATGCGTTACAGTAAATTTGTAAAATTTATATCTTATGCAAAACATGACCAAAACTCAAAGTTTTATAGTACTTTGGAAAGGTCTTCACATGAACTTTATGTTAAACATATAAAAAGACTACGTTTTCCATAAAGTTTTACTTAAAAAGTTAAGTAAACATTTATTGTTCTATATACTAATATCAGTAAGAGAATAAAAACATGACTTTTCATTAGAAACATAATCATGCGACATATCTAACTTCTCCAAATTTCATGAATAGTCATTCTGCAACAAAATTGAACCGATTCAGCTGAACCGGTTCACCCAACCAGTTCAATAGTTGTACCGGTTGAACATTTCTGGCACAAAATGTAGCATGCGACATATCTAACTCTTTCAAATTGCCTGAAAAGTCATTATGTAGCAAAATTGAACCGATTCAGCTGAACCGGTTCATCCAACCAGTTCGATAGTTGTACCGGTTGAACATTTCTGGCACAAAATGTAGCATGCGACATGTCTAACTCTTTCAAATTGCCTGAAAAGTCATTCTGTAACAAAATTGAACCGATTCAACTGAACCGGTTCACCCAACCGGTTCGATAGTTGTACCGGTTGAACATTTCTGGCACAAAATGTATTATGTGACATGTCTAACTCTTTCAAATTGCCTGAAAAGTCATTCTGTAACAAAATTGAACCGATTCAGTTTAACCGGTTCACCCAACCGGTTCAATAGTTGTACCGGTTGAAAATTTCTGGCACAAAATGAATCATGTGACTTGTCTAACTCTTTCAAATTGCCTGAAAAAGTCATTCTGTATCAAAATTGAACCGATTCAGCAGAACCGGTTCATCCAACCGGTTCAATATTTGTACCGGTTGAACATTTCTGGCACAAAATGTAGCATGCGACATATCTAACTCTTTCAAATTGCCTGAAAAGTCATTCTGTAACAAAATTGAACCGATTCAGCTTAACCAGTTCATCCAACCGGTTCAATAGTTGTACCGGTTGAACATTTCTGGCACAAAATGTAGCATGCGACATATCTAACTCTTTCAAATTGCCTGAAAAGTCATTCTGTAACAAAATTGAACCGATTCAGCTTAACCAGTTCATCCAACCGGTTCAATAGTTGTACCGGTTGAACATTTCTGGCACAAAATGTAGCATACGACATATCTAACTCTTTCAAATTGCCTGAAAAGTCATTCTGTAACAAAATTGAACCAATTCAGCTGAACCGTTTCATCCAGCCGGTTCGATAGTTGTACCGGTTGAACATTTCTGGCACAAAATGTATTATGTGACATGTCTAACTCTTTCAAATTGCCTGAAAAGTCATTCTGTAACAAAATTGAACCGATTCAGTTTAACCGGTTCACCCAACCGGTTCAATAGTTGTACCGGTTGAACATTTCTGGCACAAAATGAAACATGTGACTTGTCTAACTCTTTCAAATTGCCTGAAAAGTCATTCTGTAACAAAATTGAACCGATTCAGCAGAACCGGTTCATCCAACCGGTTCAATATTTGTACCGGTTGAACATTTCTGGCACAAAATGTAGCATGCGACATATCTAACTCTTTCAAATTGCCTGAAAAGTCATTCTGTAACAAAATTGAACCGATTCAGCTTAACCAGTTCATCCAACCGGTTCAATAGTTGTACCGGTTGAACATTTCTGGCACAAAATGTAGCATGCGACATATCTAACTCTTTCAAATTGCCTGAAAAGTCATTCTGTAACAAAATTGAACCAATTCAGCTGAACCGTTTCATCCAGCCGGTTCGATAGTTGTACCGGTTGAACATTTCTGGCACAACAAGTATCATGCGACATGTCTAACTCTTTCAAATTGCCTGAAAAGTCATTCTGTAACAAAATTGAACCGATTCGGCTGAACCGGTTCATCTTACCGGTTGAAAAGTTATGCTTCCTTAAATTCTTTAATTTTTCTTAATTCTTTATATTCTCTAAGTTCTTAAAATTCTTAAAATTCTTAAAATTCTTAAAATTCTTAAAATTCTTAAAATTCTTAAAATTCTTAAAATTCTTAAAATTCTTAAAATTCTTAAAATTCTTAAAATTCTTAAAATTCTTAAAATTCTTAAAATTCTTAAAATTCTTAAAATTCTTAAAATTCTTAAAATTCTTAAAATTCTTAAAATTTTTAAAATTCTTAAAATTTTTAAAATTCTTAAAATTCTTAAAATTCTTTAAATTCTTTAAATTCTTAAAATTCTTAAAAATCTCAAAATTTTTAAAATTTTTAAAATCTTAAAATTCTTAAAATTCTTAAAATTCTTAAAATTCTTAAAATTCTTAAAAATCTTAAAATTCTTAAAATTCTTAAAATTCTACTAATTCTAAAAATTCTTAAAATTCTTAAAATTCTTAAAATTCTTAAAGTTCTTAAAATTCTTAAAATTCTTAAAATTCTTAAAATTCTTAAAATTCTTAAAATTCTTAAAATTCTTAAAATTCTTAAAATTCTTAAAATTCTTAAAATTCTTAAAATTCTTAAAATTCTTAAAATTCTTAAAATTCTTAAAATTCTTAAAATTCTTAAAATTCTTAAAATTCTTAAAATTCTTAAAATTCTTAAAATTCTTAAAATTCTTGAAATTCTTAAAATTCTTAAAATTCTTAAAATTCTTAAAATTCTTAAAATTCTTAAAATTCTTAAAATTCTTAAAATTCTTAAAATTCTTAAAATTCTTAAAATTCTTAAAATTCTTAAAATTCTTAAAATTCTTAAAATTCTTAAAATTCTTAAAATTCTTAAAATTCTTAAAATTCTTAAAATTCTTAAAATTCTTAAAATTCTTAAAATTCTTAAAATTCTTAAAATTCTTAAAATTCTTAAAATTCTTAAAATTCTTTAAATTCTTTAAATTCTTTAAATTCTTAAAATTCTTAAAATTCTTAAAATTCTTAAAATTCTTAAAATTCTTTAAATTCTTTAAATTCTTTAAATTCTTTAAATTCTTTAAATTCTTTAAATTCTTTAAATTCTTTAAATTCTTTAAATTCTTTAAATTCTTTAAATTCTTTAAATTCTTTAAATTCTTTAAATTCTTTAAATTCTTTAAATTCTTTAAATTCTTTAAATTCTTTAAATTCTTTAAATTCTTTAAATTCTTCAAATTCTTTAAATTCTTTAAATTCTTTAAATTCTTTAAATTCTTTAAATTCTTTAAATTCTGTAAATTCTTTAAATTCTATAAATTCTGTGAATTCTTAATTTTTTTTTAAATTCTTTAAATTCTTTAAATTCTTTAAATTCTTTAAAATCTTTAAATTCTTTAATTTCTTTAAATTCTTTAAATTCTTTAAATTCTTTAAATTCTTTAAATTCTTTAAATTCTTTAAATTCTTTAAATTCTTTAATTTCTTTAAATTCTTTAAATTCTTTAAATTCTTTAAATTCTTTAAATTCTTTAAATTCTTTAAATTCTTTAAATTCTTGAAATTCTTGAAATTCTTGAAATTCTTGAAATTCTTGAAATTCTTGAAATTCTTTAAATTCTTGAAATTCTTGAAATTCTTTAAATTCTTGAAATTCTTGAAATTCTTTAAATTCTTTAAATTCTTTAAATTCTTTAAATTCTTTGAATTCTTTAAATTCTTTAAATTCTTTAAATTCTTTAAATTCTTTAAATTCTTTAAATTCTTTAAATTCTTTAAATTCTTTAAATTCTTTAAATTCTTTAAATTCTTTAAATTCTTTAAATTCTTTAAATTCTTTAAATTCTTTAAATTCTTTAAATTCTTTAAATTCTTTAAATTCTTTAAATTCTTTAAATTCTTTAAATTCTTTAAATTCTTTAAATTCTTTAAATTCTTTAAATTCTTTAAATTCTTTAAATTCTTTAAATTCTTGAAATTCTTTAAATTCTTTAAATTCTTTAAATTCTTTAAATTCTTGATTTTTTTTAAATTCTTTAAATTCTTTAAATTCTTGAATTTTTTTAAATTCTTTAAATTCTTTAAATACTTTAAATTCTTTAAATTCTTTAAGAATTTAGAGAATATAAAGAATTTAAAAAAAATAAAGAATTTAAGGAAGCATAACTTTTCAACCGGTTAGATGAACCGGTTCAGCTGAATCGGTTCAATTTTGTTACAGAATGACTTTTCAGGCAATTTGAAAGAGTTAGATATGTTGCATGCTACATTTTGTGCCAGAAATGTTCAACCGGTACAACTATCGAACCGGTTGGATGAACCGGTTCTGCTGAATCGGTTCAATTTTGTTATAGAATGACTTTTTCAGGCAATTTGAAAGAGTTAGACAAGTCACATGATTCATTTTGTGCCAGAAATTTTCAACCGGTACAACTATTGAACCGGTTGGGTGAACCGGTTAAACTGAATCGGTTCAATTTTGTTACAGAATGACTTTTCAGGCAATTTGAAAGAGTTAGACATGTCACATAATACATTTTGTGCCAGAAATGTTCAACCGGTACAACTATCGAACCGGTTGGGTGAACCGGTTCAGTTGAATCGGTTCAATTTTGTTACAGAATGACTTTTCAGGCAATTTGAAAGAGTTAGACATGTCGCATGCTACATTTTGTGCCAGAAATGTTCAACCGGTACAACTATCGAACCGGTTGGATGAACCGGTTCAGCTGAATCGGTTCAATTTTGCTACATAATGACTTTTCAGGCAATTTGAAAGAGTTAGATATGTCGCATGCTACATTTTGTGCCAGAAATGTTCAACCGGTACAACTATTGAACCGGTTGGGTGAACCGGTTCAGCTGAATCGGTTCAATTTTGTTGCAGAATGACTATTCATGAAATTTGGAGAAGTTAGATATGTCGCATGATTATGTTTCTAATGAAAAGTCATGTTTTTATTCTCTTACTGATATTAGTATATAGAACAATAAATGTTTACTTAACTTTTTTATTAAAACTTTATGGAAAACGTAGTCTTTTTATATGTTTAACATAAAGTTCATGTGAAGACCTTTCCAAAGCACTATAAAACTTTGAGTTTTGGTCATGTTTTGCATAAGATATAAATTTTACAAATTTACTGTAACGCATTTTGCTCGGATATTTTTTCGTTCACCCCCTCCCCCCCGAGCCCCGCCCAAAAATCCACTAATTTGCATATTTTTTCCTTAAAGTAGACATTCTGACGATTCCAAAACACTATAAAACATTGAAGTTTTGTGCTATTTTGCATATTTCCCAAGCCTGCGCAAATTTACTGTAACGCATTTTGCAGGCTTCGGGTTTTGACTGTTAAAAAAACTGGTGGCACTGCCAAACAAATTGGCAACCTACAAGATGGAAGCTCTATAGTCATCTGAAACATATCCAAAAGTTTAAATTAGCCCATTCACGTTGTTTTGTTAAATTAATACAAGAGTAATTCTCTGACATCTTCACGTAATTCAAATTAGGTTGTCGAAATGAAAACAGTCAATCCAAAACAATATCGCTTACATATCCGAAAATATTCAAATACTATATTAAAACTGGAAGAAAAAACTGCTTTTGTGTGAAACAGTTTTAAAAAAATATTCATAAATTTATGATTGATGTTTTTTCATAAATATATTAAAAAAGCAATGCGCCGAGATAAGTGTGTTGTTTAACACAAGAGGTCTTTTTTCTTCAATTTTAATTTTTGTATTTTTTAATCCGACTGAAACTTTTTTGGTGCCTTCGGTATGCCCAAAGAAGCCATCTTGCATCATGAGTTTGTCCATATAATTTTCCATACAAATTTCGCAGCTGTCCATACAAAAATGATGTATGAAAATTAAAAAATCTGTATCTTTTAATTTTCAAATCAAGACTAACATTTCAAAAGGGCCAAACATTCAATATTACGCCCTTTTAAATTGTTAGTCTTGATTTGAAAATTTTGAAAATAATGTTTTCGAAAAGATCGGAAAATTTCACAAATGTTTCATATATTAACATTGAAAGTCGGACCATTAGTTGCTGAGATATCGACATTAAAAAATGGTGGGCTGTTTGGGTGAGACTTAGAAAACATCAATTTTCCTGTTTTTAAACCTTTGCATTGCAATATCTCAGCAACTAAAGGTCGTATCAACAAAGTCCAAAGAAGCAAAATATAGAGAATTTTCTCAGCTTTTCAAAAATATTTTTTTCCAAAAGTGTGCAAACGTGTGCACTAATTTAAAAAAATTAAAAATTGCGACTATTTTCAAAAAAGTCACCTAAATATTAGAGGTGGGCAAAACCGTTCTTTTTTTGGAGCCGCTCATTTTCGTTCGCTCTTTAAAAAGAGCCGCTCTTTTGAACGGTTCTTTCGCTCTTTTTCAAAATTTGGATTAAATGGGTTTTTTCAAGAATCGTGTGATTTTATAAGTTATTTCACATTGGACTTTTATAAATTAGGCCGTACCAAACCTTTTTTGAAGTTTATTATGTCCCTCAACTCTGGCCAAAGTAGCAAAAAAATAACAAGCCATGGTATAAACATTTGAATGATAAAAGAGTTTTAAAATGCATTTTACACATTCCCAGTTGCATTGCAATCATTAGATTTCGATTCGATTCGAATATCGAAGTATTGATGAACCGTTTTTTTAAGCCGAAAAAAAAACTTTTTGCATTACTGTGCAAACGGAATTTCACAAAAATTCGAAATATTTTTGATCGATCCCAAAATGCTTTTTAATTTTTTCAGTTGATAAGACTTCTAACGAAACTATTGGCACTACGCCCCCCGGGGCATGGCCTTCCTCTAACGTGGGATTTCTGCTCCAGCGCCTCTGACGAGACAGGAGAAACCGGGACCGACGTTTTACTTCACCATCCGATAGAAGCCCAGTGGATAAGGCGGGAATCGAACCCGCGTCTCATAGCATCATCGGGATCGGCAGCCGAAGCCGCTGCCCCTGCGCCACGAGACCCACTATCATAATAAGACTTCTATTTCCATTAAAATTTGGAAGTGTTTTGAACAAAATATTATTTTGCCCTGATTTTTTGGACCGATTTTGAAGGGGAGGGATGGCATAAACTTTGAAAAATGTTTGTAACGACCCTATTTGATGAATAAAATAAATAAATCTGAAACGAGAAGATGCCCTTGAAAACCATAAGTTTTGCTGGTGTCTATGTCAAGATTTCTACTCAAAACTAAACTTTCGAGTAATTGAATGGCATCCAAACTGAAATCTAGGATACTGGAAAAATTGATATTGATTTTAAAATTGCGTTTATTTCTGAAAACCTAAAGCTGATATTTTATTTGGAGATAATATTATGTGAACTCTTCTCTACAGTCTGATTTAATAGATAAGATCTATAAACTCTAACGTTTAATCGGACAACATGATTTTTTTCCGAAAGTTCTAAAATATTCAGTAGATTTTTGGTAATATTTGACAAATTATGCTATTTGAAATGCTAAAATTTGTATTCCGGTATTACTTTAATGTACAATCAGTTGTACAATGAAAAGTTTACTTCATTTTGTTTAGAAATTCATTTACTTTTGGGATTAATTTTTCTAAGCATTGGAATTTTGAAATTGCATTTTCAAGTTTCCAAAACAAATTTAATGCTACATTTGTTGGAAATTCAATAACTTATATTTATAACAAAAATCATTCTATCTTGAGCCGGTTCTTTCAAAAGACCGGAATTTAAAAAAAGAACCGCGGTTCTTTTTTTGTGAGCCATGGTTCGTTCGCTCTATTCAGTGAACCGGCTCTTTGAGCGGCTCGCTCTTTTTTTGCCCACCTCTACTAAATATGGATTTAACTTGAAAACGGTGCACTTTATCAAAATTTTGCTAAAGTACTTTTTGATTGCAAATTTGATTTTACATCTAAAAATGAAGTTGAAATTTTTTTGCGACCAATATTTCGATTTTTTGAAAAAATCAGTATTGATTAAAAAATTCATAAAATAGTGTTTTTTTGCAAATCAAATTTTAGTGATAAAAAGTTAAATAAAAAATCACCAAATTTTTTTTACCGTGTATCATTTTTTTTCTGTGTAGTCCATATCCATACCTACAACTTTGCCGAAAACACCAAATCGATCAAAAAATTCCTTCAAAAGATACAGATTTTTGAATTTTCATACATCATTTTTGTATGGACAGCTGCGAAATTTGTATGGAAAATTATATGGACAAACTAATGATGCAAAATGGCTTTTTTGGGCATACCGAAGGCACCAAAAAAGTTTCAGCCGGATTAAAAAATACAAAAAAATCGAATGACCGAAATCCTAGAGAACTGCTCACAACATAAATATCTTAAATCTTGCAAGTAATTAATTGCACTACATTTCTACACTAAATTAAAAAAAAAATATTTGTGTGGAATTTCCATAAAAGGAAGTGTCCAAAATTTCCAGAAATTCATTGTGGTTTAAGGATGGGCATATAATAAGTTAGGAGCTTTGAAAATTCAGTGATTCCAAAATGTTTTCTTTTGAGCAATTCTCTCAGATTTCGGTCATCATTTTTTTTGTATTTTTTAATCCGGCTGAAACTTTTTTGGTGCTTTCGGTATGCCCAAAGAAGCCATTTTGCATCATTAGTTTGTCCATATAATTTTCCATACAAATTTGGCAGTTGTCCACTCAAAAATGATATATGAAAATTCAAAAATCTGTATCTTTTGAAGGAATTTTTTGATCAATTTGGTATCTTAGGCAAAGTTGTAGGTATGAATATGGACTATACCGAAAAAATGATACACGGTAAAAAAAATTGATGATTTTTAATTGAAATTTTTGTCTCTAAAACTTGATTTGCAAAAAAAAACTCTATTTTTTATTTTTTGATATGTTTTAGGGGACATAAAATGCCAACTTTTCAGAAATTTCCAGGTTGTGCAAAAAATCTTTGACCGAGTTATAAATTTTTGAATCAATACCGTGATCAATACTGATTTTTTTCAAAAAATCGAAAAAAAAATTCAACTTTATTTTTCGATGTAAAATCAAATTTTCAATCAAAAAGTACTTTAGTGAAATTTTCATAAACCCACCATTTACTAACGTCGATATCTCAGAAACTAATGATCCGATTTATAATGTTGTTTCAAATTTTAGTGACATAAAGTTAAATAAAAAATCACATTTTTTTACCACGTATCATTTTTTTCAGTGTAGTCCTTATCCATACCTACAACTTTGTCGAGACCCCAAATCGATCAAAAAATTCCTTCAAAAGATACAGATTTTTGAATTTTCATATAGGCATCAAAAACGTTTCAGCCGGATTAAAAAAAACAAAAATTAAAATTCAAAAAAAAAAGATAGTTTTCGTAGAGAACTGATCTTTTCCCATCGTGTAAACATTATTGCCAAAATTCTTCATCGTCAAACATGGAAACCTATTTCAGGTTTATTTTTAGATCGAATTTCGAGACCTATTTCGCTTTTTCCATCATTATTTATTCAAAAGGCTCTGACATTTGGCCTTTTCCCCTCTTTGGCATTGATTGGACAGGACACATGACTGAAAGCAAACAAACGCACAAAAAGCGACCAGCCTTTGTCCTTGATCCTTTCGCCGACCTCCCACCTCCAAAATTCACATTCCGGCCGGTCCCACAACCTTCCCGTTCCGTGTTTTGAAGTGAATTTCAAGGCCTTCTTCAAGCACGCCGAAAAGAGAGAATATCCGCCATGTTGGGTTGGGTGAAAGATGAAAACTACCCCCTTGATCTATTTGAGCTTTTTTCTATGTAGAAAGATTCCACAAAAAAAAACACAAATATACGCAAAAACAAAACAAACATAGCAAAACAAAAAAAAAACCAACATGGAGTCGCGACTCTCATTGATTTCCCGGAAGAACGCAAAATATTACTTTATCCCACAAACTTGGAGAACTTGAACTCATTTCCTGTGGGTGGCGTTTTCACTCTCATTTACCACCCCCCCTCGCACACAAACAGTGTTTTTCCCCTTTGGGTTGGGGGGTTTGTTTTGACGTCGTTGCCTCTCGGCCGTCATCGTCATTGTCGGCGTCATTTTACGCGGCGAGCGTCATCGTTCTTTTTGGAGAGCGAGAGAAATAGAGCAACGTTGGGGAGAGTTTTTTTTTTGCTCTTTTCTCTTTCTTGGCTCTCGGTGGTGAGCTGGCTGGAATAGTTCAAGTTCATGTTTTTGTTTGGGTTAGACGGGTGGGTGGTGTACATAAAAGTGGGTGGAGAAGTGGGTTGGGGAAATGTTTTGGATTCGGAGCGGGTGGTGGAACCATTCTGATGACATAATTTTGGAAAATTTTGGCTGGCCCTTGTTTGTTTTGTTCAATTTGTTATTGTGTATTGTCAGCACTTGCGTGCACAGGGTGGGGCAACATGGGGCAGTTGCCCCACCATCCTAAGAAATTTGTAAAATTGGTAAGGGGGTGTCCAAAAATGACGAAATTTTCAAAACGCTAATATTTTTTCCCCACCTTCCTTGAGGATCTGGGAACGCTAGTGATTGTCAGACTCCATTTTTGAACATTCACATAAATCGTAAACCCTTCCCCTCCCCTTCCACTAGGATCTTAGGCTGGTGTTACTATTTTTTCCAGGTTTTTGAAATCTGTTTCTTAGTGAGGATTTTCGACTTTTTCGGGAGATAGCCATCCGGCCAGCAAGCAATTTTCGTCTGTGGCGTGAACTCGATTCTTGGCTTGCCAAACTTGAAACGTCTTGTAGGCAGATCTGCCTTCGATTTTTACAGAATGTCCATAGTACCTACAGTCAGAATCTGTTTCGGAATCTCTCATCTTTGTTTCAGATCTTGGGAACAAACCTTTTTCAGAATTCACTCTTTAGCGCCAACACAGAAAATTTATTTCCCCTTCGAAAAACTCCAGAACTGAAAAAACATTGTATGGAAAAACAAACTCAATTCTTTCAGTAATTTTAACGATTGCGTTCGTATTTTTATTTTGTTTGCTTTCATAACAAATATCGACCCGACTTGTTTTGAAAAGTCATCGTTTTCCGAAAACACCCTTTAAATGCAATTGTTAGTCAAATGTCTATGTATTTAGCCAATTCACCGTTCTTATTAAAAAAATTTAACAATTTAAAAGTATTACTGTTCGATATAGTTGCTGAAAAGTTCAAATTTTCAGAACTCATTTCAGTGCTAAACAATAGAACTTTTCAGTCCTTCTATCAAAAATTATTACTTTCCGATTCTGTCATTCACGTTTCGTGGTTCGAGAATGACAGAAAAAGTAAGTGAGCAACTCTCTACGAAAGCGGCCGATCTCGACCATTTTTATTTTTTTGTATTTTTTTATTTGACTCAAACTTTGTGGGGGCCTTCCCTATGACCAAAAAAGCTATTTTGTGTCATGGTTCACCCATACAAGTCTCCATACAATTTTGGCAGCTGTCCATTCAAAAATGGTACGTAAATATTCGAATAACTGTAACTTTTGAATGAATTTTCTGATCAATTTGGTGTCTTCGGCAAAGTTGTAGGTATTGTTGAGGACTATTGAGAAAAAAAGGGACACGGAATTTTTTTTTGCAGATTTTTTTATGAACTTTTTTTTCACACAAACTCAGTTTCCCAAAATACGTATTTTTTTGATTTTCGAGATTTTTTGATAACATATTATGTTTTAGGGGACAAAAACCCGCAAATTTTGAGCCATAGAGAAACATGGTAAAAAAATCTGCCGCCGAGTTATGAATTTTTGAAAAAATAGTGCATTTTGGAAAAAATCGAAATTTTATGCAAAAACCAATTTGGCGTATTTTTTTAATGTAAAATTCAACATTTTCAATGTTAAAACATGAAACAGTCGTGAAAGTTTCTGATCTTTTCGAAAATAATATTAAAAAAAAATATCAAGACTAACATTTTAAATGGGCGTAATGTTCAATGTTTGGCCCTTTTAGAATGTTAGTCTTGATTTATTTTTTTTAAATATTATTTTCGAAAAGATCGGAAAATTTCACGAATGTTTCATGTTTAAACATTAAAAGTCGTACCATTAGTTGCTGAGATATCGACATTAATAATGGTAAGTTGTTTTAGTGAGACTTAGAAAACTTCAATTTTCGTGTTTCTTTTTGTTTAAGCCGCTGTATCTCAGCAACCAGAGGTCCAATCTTCAATGTCTTAGACAATTTTATAGAAAATTTTCTGAGCTTTTCAAAAAAAAAATTTTTAGAAATGGTCACTCATGGTCACTTGTTTTAAAAAATCGAAAAACTGCAAATATTTCGCTAAAATCAAACTTTCGGTGGCTATATCTTGAAAACAGAGCCCTTTATCAAAAAAACTGTAAAGTACTTTTCGATTGGAGATTCAATTTTACATTGAAAAATTACGTCAAATTTGTTTTTGCATGAAATTTCGATTTTTCCCAAAAATCACTATTTTTCAAAAATTCATAACCCGGCGGCAGATTTTTTGACCTTGTTTCTCTATGGCTTAAAAGTTGCGGGTTTTGTCCCCTAAAACATCAAAAAATCTCAAAAATAAAAAAATACGTATTTTGGGAAATTTAGTTTTTGTGACAAAAAGTTGATTGAAAAATCTGCAATTTTTTTCCGTGTACCCATTTTTCTCAAAAGTCCTCATCAATACCTACAACTTTGCCCAAGACACCAAATTGATCAGAAAATTCACTCAAAAGTTACAGTTGTTTGAATATTTACATACCATTATTGTATGGACAGCTGCCAAAATTGTATGGAGACTTGTATGGGTGAACCAATGACACAAAATAGAGCTTCTTTGGTCATAGGGAAGGCCCCCATAAAGTTTGAGCCAAATCAAAAAATACAAATAAAATCCATTTCCGGTTTTGGTAGAGAATTGCTCAACTGGTCTTTTACCTATATTTTAACATATTTTGTTTGTTTTTTGTGAAAATATTTATAAAGAGGTGATTTATACTTGCAAAAATAGTGTCATTTTATTTTTAAATAAATTGTAATTAAAATTAAAAATCGGTGCAAATCTAGGTTCAAAGAGATTTTTCAACAATTATTCCTCCAATTTCAATAAATTTTGGTCGTCCTGACCCAGCCTATAAAATATTACGTCAATTATTATCCGCGCACCTCTTCTGTTGCGCGACAAAATTTGTAGCGCCGTAGAAAAATGGAGTGGTTTGTGGTAAGCGTGCCCATCAGCCTGTGGCGCAACAGGCTTTGACAGGTTGCGCTCGTATTTTGATTTTTGTCTGCCTTCACAATAATATGGAATACACTCAACCCCCGGTGGTTGGTCATTTTTTCGTTTGACACTTTTTTAGTTTGTAGGTACCTCGTTGGTTGGTCAAAGTCAAACTAAAAAGTGACGAACTGTCACTTTTTACACGGCGCTCACGCACACTATCAAAACAAACGTTTGGTAGTGTGTGTGAACTCCGTGTAAAAAGGGTGTCAAACTAAAAATTGACCCCGTTCGTTTGACAACAGTTGGTGTCAAACCATCGGGGTTCGAGTGTACATTTATTTTTGCTGTCTTTGCAGTTTTCCACTTAAGAGCAATTCTCTGAGATTTCGGTCATTCGTTTTTTATATATTTTTTAATCCGGCTGAAATTTTTTTGGTGCCTTCGGTATGCCCAAAGAAGTCATTTTGCATCATTAGTTTGTCCATATAATTTTCCATACAAATTTGCCAGCTGTCCATACAAAAATGATTTACGAAAATGCCAAAATCTGTATCTTTTGAGGGATTTTTTTGATCGATTTGGTGTCTTAGGTATGGATAAGGACTACACTGAAAAACACACGGTGAAAAATTGTGATTTTCAATTTCACTTTTTGTCACTAAAACTTGACTAAAACTTGATTTGCAAAAAAACACTATTTTTAATTCTTTTTCATTTTCATGTTTTATGTTTTTCAGATGCCAACTTTTCAGAAATTTCCAGAATGGGCAAAAATCTTTGACCGAGTTCAATCAAAATCAAACCATCCACATTAACGACCCCCGAGTCTTTTGTGGTCTCTATTTCAAGTTTCTGCTCGAACCTAGGAGTTCGAAGGCTTGAATGGGGAGAGCACCCAAATCTGTTTCTACTCCAAGGAACCTTCCACCCCAGTGTTTGAACTGACGACCTTCGGATTGCGAGTCCAACCGCCGCCAGCGATTCCACCGGAGTAGGCTTGGTTTGGTGTGTTGTTTGTACTTATGGCATGGAGACGACTTAACGGCCCAACAACCAAGGCCGGGACCGACATTTACTTCCTCATCCGATGGAAGGTTGCAGCAGATGGGAATCGAACCCAGAATCATCCGCTTACAAAGCGGACAGCGTAACCATTCGGCCACGCACTGCACGCACACGCACTGCTTTGACCGAGTTATGAATTTTTAATTCAATGCTGTTTTTTTAATCGAAATATTGGTCGCAAAAAATTTTCAACTACATTTTTCGATGTAAAATCAAATTTGAAATCAAAAAGTACCTTAGTAAAATTTGATAAAGTTCACCGTTTTCATGTTTGCCCACTTTTGAAAAAAATATTTTTGAAAAGCTGAGAAAATTTCTATATATTTCGCATTTGAGCAGTTCTCTAGGATTTCGGTCATTCGATTTTTTTTTGTATTTTTTAATCCGACTGAAACTTTTTTGGTGCCTTCGGTATGCCCAAAGAAGCCATTTTGCATCATTAGTTTGTCCATATAATTTTCCATACAAATTTGGCAGCTGTCCATACAAAAATGATGTATGAAAATTCAAAAATCTGTATCTTTTGAAGGAATTTTTTGATCGATTTGGTGTCTTCGGCAAAGTTGTAGGTATGGATACGGACTACACTGGAAAAAAATAATACACGGTAAAAAATTTGGTGATTTTTTTATTTAACTTTTTGTCACTAAAACTTGATTTACAAAAAAACACTATTTTTAATTTTTTTTATTTTTTGATATGTTTTAGAGGACATAAAATGCCAACTTTTCAGAAATTTCCAGGTTGTGCAAAAAATCATTGACCGAGTTATGAATTTTTAATCAATACTGATTTTTCAAAAATCGAAATTTTGGTCGTAAAATTTTTAACTTCATTTTCGATGTAAAATTAAATTTGCAATCAAAAGTACTTTAGTGAAATTTTGATAAAGTGCACCGTTTTCAAGTTATAGCCATATTTAAGTGACTTTTTGAAAATAGTCGCAGTTTTCATTTTTAAAATTAGTGCACATGTTTGCCCAGTTTTGAAAAAAATATTTTTGAAAAGCTGAGAATATTCTCTATATTTTGCTTATTCGGACTTTGTTGATACGACCTTTAGTTGCTGAGATATTGCAATGCAAAGGTTTAAAAACAGGAAAATTGATGATTTCTAAGTCTCACCCAAACAACCCACCATTTTCTATCGTCAATATCTTAGCAACTAATGGTCCGATTTTCAATGTTAATATATGAAACATTTGTGAAATTTTCCGATCTTTTCGAAAAAAATATTTTCAAAATTTTCAAATCAAGACTAACATTTCAAAAAGGCCAAACATTCAATATTACGCCCTTTTAAAATGTTAGTCTTGATTTGAAAATTTTGAAAATATTTTTTTCGAAAAGATCGGAAAATTTCACAATTGTTTCATATATTAACATTGAAAATCGGACCATTAGTTGCTGAGATATTGACGATAGAAAATGGTGGGTTGTTTGGGTGAAACAGAAAACATCAATTTTCCTGTTTTTAAACCTTTGCATTGCAATATCTCAGCAACTGAAGGTCGTATCAACAAAGTCCGAATAAGCAAAATATAGAGAATTTTCTCAGCTTTTCAAAAATATTTTTTTCAAAACTGGGCAAACATGTGCTCTAATTTTAAAAAATAAAAAACTGCGACTATTTTCAAAAAAGTCACTTAAATATGGCTATAACTTGAAAACGGTGCACTTTATCAAAATTTCAGTAAAGTACTTTTTGATTGCAAATTTGATTTTACATCGAAAAATAAAGTTGAAAAATTTTACGACCAAAATTTCGATTTTTGAAAAATCAGTATTGATTAAAAATTCATAACTCGGTCAATGATTTTTGCACAACCTGAAATTTCTGAAAAGTTGGCATTTTATGTCCTCTAAAACATATCAAATAAAAAATTAAAATAGTGTTTTTTTAAATCAAGTTTTAGTGATAAAAAAATAAAAAATCACCAAATTTTTTTACCGTGTATTTATTTACCGTATCCATACCTACAACTTTGCCGAAGACACCAAATCGATCAAAATTCCTTCAAAAGATACAGATTTGAATTTTCATACATCATTTTTGTATGGACAGCTGCCAAATTAATGATAAAAGCTGCTTTGGGCATACCGAAGGCACCAAAAAAGTTTCAGTCGGATTAAAAAATACAAAAATTAAAATTGAAGAAAAAAGACCGATTTCGTAGAGAATTGCTCATTTATGAACTTTGTTGATACGACCATTAAATGCTGAGATATTCCGTTGTACACGTATTTGATCACTAGCTCCCCAAGAGCCACGAAAGCGGGTTAATATTTCCCCTGCGAATTCGAAAACTATGGCAGAGTGAAAAGGTCATCTCCGGACACATTTGCTTCTTCCGGAACTGTGCTGCTCGCCGCGGTTAAAAACTAAGTAAAAATGTCAAACATTCATCATTCGTTCCACCGATTCAATCTCTATTTAAGCCACTACGCAGTTACAATCCCACCCAGCACCTCTCATCAAAGCAAGAAACCCAAACATTTTATTGGCACTTGTGAGGGCGGAGGCATGTGTGTGATAACTGCCTAGAGAAAATTTCATCACTTTATTACAACTGCTGCAACAACAAACGCTCGTCCGCGTGACTCAACGTGATGTGCTCTCTAGTAGTGCCATAATTGCCTACGGGCTGGGGTTTGAAGCGTTTTCACGCGACTCGCGTGAGAAAATGGAAGCAAATTAGAATACAATTTGCGCCATTTGCATGGTGGAGGATGAAAGGCTTATCGCACAGCTTGACTGCGGGAGGGAATTCTTTTCTTTACTCTAGAGAAAACTAGTTTGAATTTGGTTTTAAGTTTTTTTTTATTAGCTAATCATTCTGTTTTTGTTTCAAACAAGCACCTTTCAATCGACCGGCTTCAGCGTGATAAATCGGGAAAGAATAAAAACAACCGCGATCGTGGCCGTGACAAAGCAAACCACAAACATGTAGAAGCTCTCCTCGGTGAAGACGTCGGTAAACGCGGGGATCTGGTGATACCAGTTCTCGATGATGGCCATGTGGCCGCCACCCTTTTTCTGGCCCATTTTTTTTGTTGTTTTTCCTAAATCAAACTTCTAACGTCTTAACAATTACACAAATGCGTTCTCTTTATCGTCGCTTGCCGCCGCCGGCCTTCTTTTCGGACTTGGTCTTGACGGTGCTGGTGGCGATCTCCTTGGGGGCGAGCGCCGTGATGTGTTTGTTGCACAGCTGCAGCAGTTCCAGCGTGGTCAGGTTGGCGCCGTTCAGTTCGATCTTTTTGAGCTTGGCTTCCGCCTGCACCGAGGGGATGAGCTGGAACACGACCGAGGGCGGGCGCCGGTCGCACACCACTTCCGAGCGGAGCACGCACGAGGGGTTCGTTTGGCCGATCTTGGGCGCGGACAGGTGGTGCAGGAATTCCCTGTAGGGAGGAGATAGAGGAAAATGAATTAGACAGACCCTGACAGACGACAGAAAATGATCTGAGACAGCACTTTGTAAGCCGCGTTGAGAATAGTGATAGCACGATAGTTCTAACATTCCAACTTGTCCCCCTTCTTTTAGATTTGGATATATAACTCCCTCTTTCCACTCCTCCGGTAGCTGTTGTGTTTCAGATCTTGACCATCAGCCGGTGCAACAGGTCGCCAGCTTGTCCAGGCCCATCTTCATGAGTTCAGCTTCGATAACAACCTTACCGGGTTGCTTTTTTGTTCTTCAGTTGCTTCCTACCCGGTACATTTCGGCTCGCGGCATGAAGCCGTTCCGGAATTAGCTGAGTTTCATGTAGATCTTACGCGTTTTGTTGGAGCGATACAGCTGTTCCATGTCCTGGAACTCCAACTCTTCCAGGTGGTGCTTCTTATCCCGGAAGAGGTGGATTTGCTGTCTTCACAACTGTTTGTATGACTCCCTGTTCCCACGGGTGTTATGCAGCAGCCACTTGTCCCGCGCTGCTTTCTTCTCGTCCCAAATTGCCAGACATTCCTCGTCGAACCAGCCGTTCCGTCGAACTCGATCCACGTACCCGATGGCGCTGCGTTGATGGCTGCTTCCATATGGCTCCAACAAGCCTCCAGAGGGTCTTCGGCGAGCTCACCCTCGTCATGCAACGCAGCTTCGAGTTCCCGCGCGTACTGGGTAGCGACCTCGTGGTCCTTGAGTCGCTCCAGATTATACTGCTGCGGGCGACGGTACCGGAACTTGTTGACCTCGGACAGGCGTTGACGCTGCATTGCCACCACCAGCTAGGTTCTGACGTCGATTATGTCCGAGAAGTGCCGACCATCGATGAGAACATGGTCGATTTACATCTACGTGTCGTTTGGTGATCTCCTGGTGTACTAGTAGAAGAGGCTGTGCTGGAAGCAGGTACTACGTATGACCATGTTTCGGGAGGTATCGAAATTAATGAGTCGTAAGCCGTTCTCGTTTGTTTGCTGGTGGGCGATGAACCTCCGAAAAACCAGTCTCCTCCAAGCTAACTTGAGCGTTTAAGTCGCTGGTGACAATCTTGACGTCGTGTTTTGGACACATTCTGTACTCGCGATTAAGAAGCTTGTAGAAAGTAGCACGTTGATGATGCTCAGGTTGAAGAATCCTTCCAAATCAAACTTAAATTCTTCTAAACTTCCTTTCCGTAAACGTAACACTAAACACAGCTTTCTTTTATATTTCAGCGCCTCCTCGCTAACCCGGCTGTCGCCACCCGGCACCTCGTCACACCAAGCTGGCGGAAATGTCGACAGAACGGGAACTCACTCCCGGAGGGCCCCCACCGATGCATCCGCTGTCCTATTCGGACCTGGCCTCCCACATCCAGCTGAACGGCGTCAACGTGATGGCGAAGAATTTTAGCGGTATGCTCGTTTTAAATGTTGTTATTTTGGTCACTTTTGTTCGTACTCCTCCCCCGGGAAGATTGTGCTCGGCTGTCTTCTCGATTGTTCCCGGGTTGTGTTTTAGAAGCGACTTTCCCTGAGTGTGTCTGAATGTTTTTTCAACCAACCTTGATAGCGTTTAGCTTCTTCTATCTTCCAGACTGTTGTTGTAATCGATTCTAACGATTTAGTTGTTTAAAATCGTAGAAATTTTCCAATTTTTCTTCACGCACCTTAGCTTTGCCTTCTCTCGTGAAAATCCAACTTCAAAATGTGTAATTTCCCTGTCGTTTTCCGATGAGCAATATTTTGACGCACGCTTGCGCACTATGTTCCGGAGTCCCTGTCCCCATCTGCACTCGTAGAAGCCAATCTCACCTCGTCGGAACGGCATTCTCGTGGAACGGATCAAAGGTGACCGTAATGCGCTGGACCGCCTTCAGGTTCAGCATCTTCAGCTGCTTGCCAATAGCGGACACGATGCCGCCGGACCGGCTGAACGTTCCTCCCACCTTGATGGACATGGTTCTGGGGTTGTTTATCTGGGAAAGCTGCCGGAAAAATAAACTTTTCCTCTCAACTCAACTGATTTCATAACACACGCGCAGTGCAACACCGCGGCTGCAAAATGTAAACTTGACAGATTGCACATTTTATACGAGTTTTTGACGTTTCTGTGAACTCGTCTAAAATTGTGGTAGCGGCACAGATTTTTACAGCGGCACCGGGCACTGTGAGTAAATTGGATAAAACAGTTCTTCTGTTTGTTTTTTTTTAGCGAAGTTGTTTGAATTTCATATAAAGGTTCCAACATTCAGTGACGATTTTTGTGTAACATTAAAATAAATCAAATAAAAAGACTGATAAAAATATTTGAAAAAAAACATGCTTCGTCAAAAACTATTAATTAAAATTAAAAATGTAGGAGTGAATTTTGGAGAAATTAAATTAGAAATAAATTGCCTTTTAATGAAAATAATGAAAACTAATTGTTTAAACATAAACCAAAAATAAATTTTAATTTCAATTAATAGTTTTTGACGAAGCATGTTATATATTCTATAGAATCAGAAGTCAAGATGCAAAAAATCTTCAAAATTTCAATAATTTCATAAGTTTCAGTTACTAAACAAAAAGCCTTTTTATTTTGGACTTATCAAAACAAAAATGTTAAATTATAAATACAGTTAACACAACAATTATGTTTTGTGTAGACTCAATTGACACTGGCAGTTTTGAATATATAAAATAAAAATATATAAAATATGTTTCAAAAATTTGTTTTAACACTTTGTAAAACATGTTTAGCTTTTAAAACATATTAAAACTCGCTATATAGAGCAATTCTCTGCGAAATCAGCTGATTTAAACTAATTTTATATTTTTTCATTTGGCTCTAACTTTGTGGGGGTTTTCCCTATGCCCAAAGAAGTCATTTTGTGTCATTGGTTCCCCATACAAGTCTCCACACAATTTTGCAACTATTTATACAAAAATGGTACGTAAATTACTTACACTTAACAGCTTTTTTTTTTGATAAAGTGCACTGTTTTCAAGATATAGCCAATAAAAATTTAATCTTGATTGAAAAATTTCCGTTTTCGATTTTTTGTAAATTCCTAAAAAATCAGAAAATTGCCAATAAAATTAGCGACATTGAAGATTCTCTGGTTGCTGAAATGCAGCGAATAAAATAAAAAGAATGAAAAAAAATGATGTTTTTTAGTATCATCCAAACATTCCCAGATTCCCACATTTTCTAATCACGCAGAAAAATAAGGCATATTTGAATCAACAAAACGTTTTGTTGATTTGAAAATCAAGATTTTTGTTGAATCAACGCTAAACGTCAAAGCAACTTTTTCAAAACAACAAAAGATTTTTGTGGAATTGAGAAAACCAAGGTTTGTTTCAACGCAAAATCGGCGTTGATTATATTCAAAAAAAAAATTTGTTGAATCAAACCTCGTACAGGCTGATTCTACACAACATTTTTCTGCGTGATGCCAATATCTTAGCAACTAATGGTTTAATTTTCAATGTTGGAAAAAAAAACATTTGTCGAAACAAATATTTTGAAATTTTTGAATCAATACTACTATTTCAAAAGGGCCAACAAATCAATATTAGTCTTGATTGCAAAATTTTCAAAATATTTTTGAAATTATGAATGTGAGGAAGGGACGTACCAAGTAACATAAGTAATTTTTTTTAAATAATTTTTTTTTCCAAAAAACACAGTTTAAAAAAATTATAACTTGGGAGTAACATTTTTCTCCATACTTTTCTATGGCATTTTTCTCCATACTTCTATGGCATACAAATTTTTGAATAGAAATAAGGAATATTGGAATTAAAAAAAAGTGTCAACAAATAAAAAAAAAACAAAAAAAAAAACGTAGTTGACTTTATAGCTGTCGGCCACTATTGCTAGTACCAACAACTAGTGTCTTCCTTTTATCTACAAGAACTTCGCCGCCCTGGGCTCCTAAGTGTTTGAGTACGGCACGGAGCGACGGCGCTAGATACCCATATTTACACAAAGAATTTTAGAGCGCCCGCGGCGGGATTCGAACCAGCAACCTCAGGATTGTGAGTCCATTGCACGGTCCGATTGATCCACACGGGCGGGACAAAAAAAACAACAAATCTGGAGTTTTTTTTTAAAAGGACCAATAAACCAAATTTTCAGTTTTTGCTTTTTGGGTGTTTTTCAATACCCCTGACTCAAGGCGGTTCTAAAAACACCCAAAAAGCAAAAACTGGAAATTTGGTTTATTGGACCTTTAAAAAAAACTCCAGAAATCGATCAGAAAATGCCTTGAAAAGCAAAGCTACAGATTTTTGATTTTTACGTACATTTTTGTATGGACAGTCAGTTGTCAAAATGGAGCACCCTAATGTAGACTCATCAACTGTAAAACACAGAGTAAAGGCTAGTATGCAGATCGGAAGGAAAGGGGTCACGAAACAGCTTTACGAACAGCAGAACAAAGGAGAGGGAGCGATTTCTTGGCGCTTTTCTTCACCCTCTCTGATTTGTTTGCGCTGCCGTTGCTGCCCATTTGATTTTTTTCTTGACCGATTCCTTCCGAAGTGCGTATACCGCTTAACCGAGAGGGACCAGTCCGTAGAAAAGTTATTTCATTTTTTGGCTCTATAAGGTACAGAGAAACCTCTTTTTACGCGGTGGCGTTACGCTTTTTGTTTTGTAGATTTCTCTTAAATCATACAATCTATTTGCAAGCTTCGCGTTTTATAGATCTGAACAAAACCTACAAATTGCTTTTAAAACATTGCAAAATTGTTGCGTCGTTCCAGAGAAATCGACAAATTAGAAAAACGTAACGCACCGCGTAAAAAGAGGTTTTACTGTATAAGATTTACCACAAAGTTGAACCAAAAACGCACTGGACTCACAATCCATAGGTTGCTGGTTCGAATCTAGCGGCGGCCGCTCTAGAATTCTATGTGTAAATATGGGTATTTGGCGCCTTCAATCCGTGCCATACTCAAACACTTGGAAGCTCAAGGTGGCGAAGTCTTTGTAGTCAAAAGGAAGACACTAATGTTGGTACTAGCAATAGTGGCCGACAGCTATAAAGTCAACTTCGTTTTTTTTCGGAACCGAAAATCAAATGCGAGTGTTCACTCTGGGTTACTCTGCGATGAAAATGATGATAATCAACAAATAAATAAATTGTTCGCATGGCGTTTTCTATTGCGAGATTCCTTCTTGAAACTAGATTCATGAAGGCTTCAAACGGTTAGGCAATCTAAATCATTCACCCCGGGATTCGAACTGACGACCTTTGGGCTGTGAGTCCAACTGATGACCAGCGACATTTTTCGGGATTATTTTTCAAGTGAGTGACTAAGTAATGGTCAAAAGAACATGTTGCCGGTAGTTGGAAGCAATTTTATATCTTAAGCGCTTTAAAATCGTTAGCGCAAGTGAAAAGATATTGATGGCGACTTTCGTTAAGCAGTTAACCTCTCATCTTGCGTGTGGATGTGTGTGCCAACAAAATGATGAGAAATGGTCTCGCAAAATCGTAACTATGATCAAAAGTGCATTCAATTTGATCTTTTTGGCCAGTAAAAATGGCATAAATTTGCGTGCTTAAGGCTAGTATGCAGATCAGAAGGAAAGGGGTCAAGAAACTGATTTACGAACAGCAGAACAAAGGAGAGGGAGCTATTTCTTGGGGCTGTTCTCACCCGCTCTTACTCACTTGCGCTGCTGCTGCTGCCCATTTGATTTTTTTCATGACCGATTCCTTTCGAAGTGCGTATACCGCTTTACTCGAGGCGGTGCTGTTGCTGTTAACTTTATAGCCTGAAAAGTATTTTTGGAGCATTAATCGAGCATCAAACTCTCCATATGACGAAGATAGGTGTTTGATTAGAAAGGGTATATTTCCCCTATTATCTGAAAACAAACCTAACAAGAGGAAATTCTCATTCAATTGGCAGGTTGAGGATTCGATCCTATTTTTGTCTAATTGGCTGTTTTTCACCATTTACCAAAATATTTTGCAAAAGTTTTGAAGGAAACTTGCTTGCTCATCTCCTATTGAGCTATTTATTTATTATTTATTAGCTATTTATTAGTTGAAAACGCCAAAGAGCTGATATGCCTACATTAGGAGCACAATGAAATATAACATGCCTTTGCAATAATTGGTACCTATGTTGTGAAATTAAATTTCAAAACTCCTTTGGGTTGATTATATTTACAGCGGCACGTGCCACTCACACGCGCGTGCAACATAGACACCTCTTTTATCACAACCACCTTGTTCGTTTTAGACGAGTTTTCGCCCAGGAGCAGGGAGGCCAGTTTCGCTAAAATGTTATCGTTTGCAGACATTTGCTACGCTGCAGAACATTGGAAACCTGTTGGATTTCGTACTTGAATGAAGTTGTGTTGCTTGTTTAAAGAGTGATCTGCTTATTTTAAATTATGTTTTAGGATATCAAGCGTCTCCTCCGCCATCAAATTGTGTTATTGGTCACGATCTTAGTTGGTTTTAGCTGCTTAAGTGACGATACAGACATTTCGTGATATGTTCCTACAGACCTGCGTAAGAATCCGTCTGGCACCGCTTCCCAAGCAGCCATCAAAATTTCGCGACGACTTGCCAGCAGCAGACGTGCGTGTTTCGTGAGCGAGAAAAAGAAAAGTTTCGTGCGTTTTTCCGTGCATTTCGTGCCCTCCCTCCGTGAGTGCCTCCAGTTCGGTGTTAGGGTAGCGTGCGTGCGTGACAATGTACCCCGTGGGACAGCGTAAGTAGCGTTCTTTGTCACGGGGGAAAAAGCTGCCAGAAGAGTGTGTCTGTAAATAGTCTTCTTTGGTTCGACTTTTTTTTTCACGTCTCTCTTTGACTTGTGATGGTGTGCGTGTCGTCGTCGCGTGGTGATGGTGTTTGGGGTGTTGTGTGCGTGTGTGAAGGAAGAACAAGAAGGGAGCTCTTTTGGATGTTGATGATTGCGTGACAGCAGCTTGAAAGGGGGGGGCAAAACAAAAACAATATCGCAAGTGAAACGTCAAACAGTGTCTTTGATAGTTTTGTGCACTGCTTGGTTTGATTTGCTTGTCCGGAAGTCCGGAACCACAAACGAAAACAAATCCCCGGACTAATGAACTCTGCACGTTCTTTTTTGTGTCTACACGAGAAATCTAACGGAACTGTCCAAGTGTTGGTGTGTTGCTAGTTTGCTGCGTGCGTGTGTGTGTGTGTGAAATGTTCTCGCTAATCATGCTCCAGAAAACGGTCCGGATTTGAGCGCCCGGAAGGGCGCCATCCGGAAGTGAATTCCGCCATCAAAATACTCTCAACCGGTAGTCGATCACCCAAGCTCCAGAAATCAAACAACTTCCACCGATTCCACCCTGCGGCCGGTCGGGAATTCCTCACCTGAAAATGTCCCAATTGCGTGCAGGTGTATTTGTAGAGGGGGGGATCCGCGCTGCATCGCACCACTACACACCCACACGAGACCGTCGTCCGTATGCATCATCATCGTCATCGTCGTAGCAAGTTGCTGCTGGCTGCCCGAAAAATTTCGTTGTTTCCCAACACTAAACGCGCCTTAGATCATGTTGGAACGAGGAATGGAAGGGAATCGCTGGTGGCAGTCTGGCTGGATTCCACAAACCCCCGACTCCTCCGTTTGAAAGCTATGGCTGTTGACCCGTTCGTGGAAGTTAAGGGTGGCACACCTGCCTGAATGATGCAGCTGCGGGAATTCCAATTAATGAACTGTGGAATCAGTCAGAGGTGCACATTTTACGGGTCATGAATTCGTAATAAACTCGGACTGAAACAAGTCAAAACCTGAAGGCACAAGAAACTACGGATCAGAACCTGCCAAATCTTGGAGATGGAATGTTTCTGGACTGCGATAAGAACCTAGATCTTTTAGTGGTCTCAACAGCTGAGCAAATCGAGAACAGGCGGATGGTTTTCCTCGGCCTCATCCATTTCACTTACCAGCGGAATGTTTTCAGACTGTGATCAGAACCTAAATCTTTCAGTGGTCTCAAAAGCTGAAC
Organism: Culex quinquefasciatus; assembly: GCF_015732765.1. NCBI lineage: Eukaryota > Metazoa > Arthropoda > Insecta > Diptera > Culicidae > Culex > Culex quinquefasciatus. The sequence continues at coordinate 86,544,575 of NC_051862.1, forward strand.
TTACACTGAAATTGTGTTCAGTGTTCAGAAAATAAAGGCAACATTTTTCTGGACTGCGATCAGAACCTAGATCTTAAAATGGTCAAGAAACTGAAGGCACGATTTTCCTAGACTGTGATCGGAACCTAGATCTTTAAGTTGTTCGGAAACTGAAGGCGGAATGTTTCTGCTCTGCGATCAGAACCTAGATCTTTTAGTGTTCAAAAACTGAACGCGAGATGTTTCTGGTCTGTGATCAAAATTTAGATCTTTAAGTGTGCTCAGAAACTAAAAACAGGATATTTCTGGATTAGAGCTTTAGTATTCAGAAACTGAAGACAGGATGGTAATGGATTGCGATCAGCACATTCGCATATCAAGATAAATCCTGTGTGTAATCTGCGTTAACTTCTGAACAAGGGAACAGAACCTCACATGATAAGTTATCGAGTTGTCCCAATTTTGTGTAACATACTGCATACAGTTTACTGTACATTTATAGTTTTTGTAACAACGGATCAGAACCTTTGAAGTAGAAACTATTAAATATTACAAGCAAAAAATATAATAACAAAATATTTACATCTCAAGTCCAAGTAAAAAAACAGATATTTTAGCAAATATGCATAACGCATGCCATTTGTAGAAGCAGAAAAAATCCCGTAATTCTACAAACTTCGTAGGAAGAAACCATTCGATTTATTTTTTTTTTTGCGGTACGCAGCTTAAAAGGAACAGAAACGGAAAGTGGCGTTTGACGTTTCTTCGCGCGGTGCGTGTTTGTAATATGTTTTGATTAAAAAATCAAAGAATTTGAATTTTACTTTTTGAATGCCTTGGGCATGAGTAAGGACCTCGACGCCGTTAGCAATGTTGGCTTTAAAATAAAATTTCGTGATAATATCACTTCCCCCCAGCCAACATTTTTGCCATGCGAAGCGGGCCTCGACGCTGTGTCTAGGTTTAATTCCTAGCTAGGAGCCATCAGTGTCTTAAGAGGTGGTCCCAAGGCCGAGTAGGAGTTCATGAAGCAAATTAGTCGTCTCCCCCCCCCCCTTTTAAATTGAAAAATGAACTCTGAAACCAGCGCTTACTCACAACAGAAACAGAGGCAACAGAAACAGAACAACAGAAACAGAGGCATAGGCATTGTAGGATAGAATAGATTTTGAAATTTATTAAAAAAAAAATATTATTACGTAGCATTTTGATATGTAAAAAATTCCATAGAGTCTCGGTCAATCAATAGTGCGATGATATCGGACAAAATTCGTTAATCTGTTGAACTAACGGTTTTCGGATTATGGTTGTATCGACCATTGTTGCGAATCGAGGGTCTACTGGAGCCTTGACGATCAAATGGAGCCTAACATTTCAAAAGGGCGCATGGGTTTTGTGAACAGGAGTGTGTCTCCTTCACTCAAATGACAGTTTACATAAGGTATAATAGAGATGCACTCTTGTTTGCAAAGCTCTATGCCCTAATGAAATGAATGGCATGAAATAGTCGTCTTAATTACTAGTGTTCAACTTATGAACTGTTCATTTATGTTTATTGGTTTTGGAAGCGGCAAGACTGGTTTAAAAACAAGATCCTTTACCTTATTTGGCGTTATAATAAAACATTCGGGGATTTGAGATTAAATTTACTTTCAGACAGTTTAGTTTAGGTTGTTGAATAAAGTTAGATAGTTTTCCGTAGATGAATAATTGGACTTAAATGATTAGTTGATTTGAACGAAGTGTAACATTTCATTGGCAGATCTGTTTCTAGTTGTAATGTACGACAAGACTATTGACGGACGTGACAGGTCGGCAGTTAGTTTTCATCTTTTTTCTCTAGTATTTTTATTTCCTTTAAATTTGGAATACATCATAGGTTTCTTTTGTATAGATCTCCGATTAGTTACATTTTCTTATTTAATTAACTAATAATTTAATTTATTCCGGGCCTTCTTACTTTGAATCACAATTTCAGATTTTCTTTATTCAGTGTTAAACTTAGATTACCGTAACTGCTCAAATCATCCAAGTTCTTACTACTCACATCAACACTAATTTTCTTTCACCTCCCCTCCCGATCCCCTATATCTTCCGGTGGTGTTCATTTGGTATGCAATACTAGTTCGGCCACTACCCTTTTTCCACAAGAAACCGGACTTGGACTGACTTGAGGCCGCGTCCCCCACCTTGCTCCGTAAAACGAAAACGAATTTGAATTTTACTTTTTGAATGCGACTGAGATTTACAATCGTTTGAATAATTTGATATTCGTTAGAATAACAGAAAATCCCGGCAAATCTCAAAATGTAGAACCAGCAACCTTTGTATTGTGAGTTCACTGCACTGTCTGATTATTTCACCCTGGCGGGAAGAAATAAACCAGAGTGACAATAAACTTGACAATAATTAAACAAATATCTATTTTCTTACAGAAAAATTCGATAATAATCTGCTATACAAATGACAATACAAATGATTCAAAACTAAAAATTCGAAATTTGAAAAAAAATATTTCAGAAATTTCAAATAACAAAAACAAAATATGAAGCAAATTACAACCATTATTTAAATCTTTTTTTTTTTTTTATTTAATAAATATGCAGGATTGAAAAAAAATATTAAAGTCGAGATAAAAGAACTTATAAATTAAAAATTTGAAACCTAAAAAATTTCAGAAATTAAAAGTCAAAATTTCAAAAGTTTAAAAAATCTGAAAAATAGAAATTCGGAAACACATATTTACAAAAAGCCCAAAATTCTAACATTCAAAAACTCTTATTTTTCAAAAATTCAAAAAAAAAACTCAAAATTCCAGAATAAAAAAATGCGGAGTTCAGAAACTTAAAAATTCATGAATTTAAGAATAACAAAAAACAATAAAATTTAAAAATTTAAAATTTAAGAACTTAAGAATTTAAGAATTGAGGAATTTAAAAATTGAGGAATTTAAGAATTTTGAGAGTTTAAGAATTTAAGAATTTAAGAATCTAAGAATTTAAAAATCTAAGAATTTAAAAATCTAAGAATTTAAGAATTTAAAAATCTAAGAATTTAAGAATTCAAGAATTTCAGAATTTAAGAATTTAAGAATGTAAGAATTTAAGAATTTAAGAATTTAAAAATTTAAGAATTTGAGAACTTAGCTGAGACCCGTGATGTTGGGGTAAGCGTGCACTATGGGGTTTCAGGCGGCCATAAATCTAAAAACCGACATACTCTAATTATTTTTTTGGTATTTTTTTTCGAAAATAAACATTCTAACTAAGAAAAATCCGGAGTTTGAAAGTTGTAGGTTCAAAATTCACTGAATTGCAGACCTTCAAAGGCGAAAATGGTAAGAAAAAAACATGTTTTTTGACAAAAAATGATTATTTTTCATAGTTGTACTGTGTAGCTGTTTATGTATTTTTCCTGCATCATTATATATATTCAGAAAGGTAATTGATCTAACTTTTCAATAACATTTTACAAAACACACTTTTACAGGCTAAAAAAAATGATAAAAATCAAAAAAGATGGATTTTTATTCAAAATTTAGTTTTTTTCAACTTTGTTAATGGAGTACTTTTTTTGTGTGCATTTGTGCGATCTGAAAGATTTGCAGCTTAAAATTTGAACCATGTCCTAACTTGTCTCCAAATTTCAAAGTGCACTTATGTGCACTTTTTGAGTTATGCCATTTTGAACATTTTGATTCATGCAAGAAAATTAATGATGTCGCGTATACGCTTGGTTAAAATCACATTATTTACCTGCGGTCCTGCGGAGGGGGCTTCAAAGAGAGGTGGATTTTAACTCAAAAAGAAGGGGAGGGAGATTGAACGTAAATCAGAAACTTTAATAAACCGCCATTCCGTGCATCAAAAAGACAGAGCAAGAATATTAAAATTCACCACTTTAATGCATGTGGCCTCAAATATATGAAAAAATCGAAAATTAAACTTTTTTTTTGGAAAAATATCAAAATTCATTTGTTTTCATTATACTAAGTACAAACAACACAAAAAAGTCACAAAAAAGCAAAAAAATATTTTTGGCCGCTCGCTTATTTGGAAATACCCCATAGTGGCGTGGTTGCCTCTCACCCAGTCGGCCTGGGTTTGATCCCAGAAGGTTCCGGTGGAATTTTTCGTGACGAGATTTGTCTGATCACGCCTTCCGTCGGAAGGGAAGTAAATGTTGGCCTCGGACTAACCTAAAAAGTTTAGGTCGTTAGTTCAGTCCAGGTGCAGGAGTCGTCTCCCTGGGTCTTGTCTCGGTGGAGTCGCTGTAGGCAGTTGGACCAACAATCCAAAGGTGAATGGAAGCTAAGGTGTAAAAAGAGGTTTGCAATGGAGCACCCGCAGTCGAGCAGTTTTTGACAGTTCGATCCATAAGAAATACATTGTAGAAAAAAGCAAAAACTGCTCGAATGGAAATGCTCCATTGCCTCAACAATCAAGCCTTCGGGCACTTAGTTTCGAGTAGTAATCTCGCAATCGAGTTCGCCAAGGCGGTATAGCGAATAATTTGATTTTTGATTTGATTTGAAGAATTTAAGAATTTAAGAACTTTAGAATTTAAGAATGCATGAATTGAAGAATTTCAAATTTAAGAATTCAAGAAAATCTTTTAAACATTTGTACCAGCCTTATTTTATAATTTCCTAATTTCCAAATTTCTTAAGAGGCAGTATTTGTAGATTCTGCTCGGTTTGTTCTAGAGGTCGTATCGAGGTGCTCCGATTTGGATGAAACTTTCAGGGTTTGTTTGTCTATACATGAGATGAACTCATGCCAAATATGAGCCCTCTACGACAAAGGGAAGTGGGGTAAAACGGACTTTGAAGTTTGAGGTCCAAAAAACATGAAAAATCTTAAAATTGCTCGCATTTCCGTAAAACTTCATCAATTCCAACTCTCTTAGATGCACTCGAATGGTCTTTTGAAGCCCTTCAAAACGTGCTATAGACATCCAGGATTGGTTTGACTTTTTCTCATAGCTTTTGCAAATTACTGTTAAAATGGATTTTATTAAAACCTTAATAACATTTCCCAACAGCCTCCAACACCCATACTCCCATAGGTTAAAAGTTAGGGAATTTTATGGACTATAGCCTACGGTATTAACTTTTTGGCCAATTGCAATTTTTCTCATAGTTTTACGGTTTTTCTAGAACAAACATTTTACAACGTTAGTTTTTGCCCTGTATACCGAGAAGACGGCACTTTTTGGTCTCAATTTTGTCATATTCGGAATCCTCGGACAATTTCACGTAAGTTAGAAGTATTGGAGTTGTAATATTGCTTTAAAAAATAATTAAATAAAACATATTTGAAAAAAGAAACAGATCTTATTTACCCTATGCTCAATACGTCAAATGCTGTATCAAGTAGGCGAAAACTTGTTTTACCCTTAATCCGACAAAATGCTAGATAATATTTTAATTAATTCTAAATTGCATTTTTTTACAATCAAATTCAAAATTACAACACCTCAACCTAATGTAAATTTTTTTGAGGATTCCGAATATGACAAAATTGAGACCAAAAAGTGCCGCTATGGAGGCCTACAGGGCAAAAACTAACGTTGTAAAATGTTTGTTCTAGAAAAACCGTAAAACTATGAGAAAAATTGCAATTGGCCAAAAAGTTAATACCGTAGGCTATAGTCCATAAAATTCCCTAACTTTTAACCTATGGGAGTATGGGTGTTGGAGGCTGTTGGGAAAAGTTATTAAGGTTTTAATAAAATCCATTTTTAACAGTAATTTGCAAAAGCTATGAGAAAAAGTCAAACCAATCCTGGATGTCTATAGCACGTTTTGAAGGGCTTCAAAAGACCATTCGAGTGCATCTAAGAGAGTTGGAATTGATGAAGTTTTACGGAAATGCGAGCAATTTTAAGATTTTTCATGTTTTTTGGACCTCAAACTTCAAAGTCCGTTTTACCCCACTTCCCTTTGTCGTAGAGGGCTCATATTTGGCATGAGTTCACCTCATGTATAGACAAACAAACCCTGAAAGTTTCATCCAAATCGGAGCACCTCGATACGACCTCTAGAACAAACCGAGCAATATTTACAAATACTGCCTCTTAAATAAAAAGAGACCATTAAAAAAATATCAAATTTAAGCTCATCTCTATTACGGACTTCAATTGGTACTGCACTTGGCTATTTTCAAGTACGAGATAACTTGAAGTTGAGTTGATTCTTTTGAAATGGCCACAATCACAATGAAATGATAAAGCATTTTACGAAATCCTGAAACTATTTTATAACTCCATCAAATATGTTATGAAACTGTGGCAATCAGGTCTTGTGCAGTTGCCGATTGTTGCCGAAATTGATGGTTTCTTTCTCCGTCGTGGAAATACAGTAAGATTTCTGCTTCTTCGAATGGCAGGCGTAAGGCATAGCTAAAAGTGTTCGTAAACAACATTTCAAGATTTGTTTTTCATCTTTGTTGTGATAGAATTGCAGCAAATATTCGCAAAAAAATCAGTTGGATCATTTGGATTATGGATAAATTTTGTCAAGTTTGCCGCTTGTCATTTTTAATTGTTTCTACTTTAGAGGTTTTAAATCCGTTGTAACAAAAGGTTAAATCGACTGTAAAGTTAATGTAGTATATGAAACTAAATTGGGATAATTAACCTGGCATTCAAACGACTTGTGCTAGACAAACAGATGTCTTCGCTTTCATCAACGCAGTATTTAATGTTGATTCTCCTCTTCTATCTTTTAAACCATAAAAAGCTCAAAAATTGTTTCGGATAAATGTGGTATTCCACTACGGGAAACTTTGTTTGTAACCTAGACAAACAGTATCACAAAAGGTCTTGGCTAGTTTGCAAACAAAGTTCACCCTAGTGAAATACCACCCTTTGATAGAATTCGAACATGACTCCTTTGACTGTGAAGTCCTTGATTGGGAAATGCCTGCCTAGTTTTCACCAAGATCAACAAACTTCGCCACTGTTATCTACGCAGCAGTACGTGACCCAATTCCGGCCCTCTAACCCGCTCTTTGCTTAGCCAAACCCCTCTGCCTCTCCAACATAGTCACTTCATTTTCCAAAAAGAACGTCGTCAACAAAATGCGTTCGTGTCTGGGTCTGTTCGCCTTGACAGTCGCGTCGTCTCGCTTTGAAGAACTGACCCCCCATCTCCTCTTCCTTCCCCTCCAACAAATTTTCCCAACCCCACTTCCGTTCTGTCGCCATGATACTAGTGTGTGGCGCTTCTTGCACTAAACGACGACGCTGACATCAGAACCGACCTGGTGTGATGATATCTCGTTAACGTGTGTGTGTGTGTGCGACTTCTTTTATTTTTAGGTCATCGACTCTTTCTCTCTCTATCGCTCTCTCTCGCGGGCGCAGCGATTTGAGATGAATATTCATTTGAATATGTTTTCCTTTTGTGTCTGCATTTGTTTGCTGTGTTTTGTGTGTATTTTGCGCGCAGAAACGGGGAGATAATGGGTTTGTTTTGGTTTTTTTCTGGGCTGGGAAGCTGTTTATTCACGGAATCTTTGAGATTGTCAAATTTGATAGCTGCAATTTGTTTGGTTTTTATTCTTTTATTCTGGTGTGGTTGCAATTGCATGGTATTGTTTGTTTTTAGACAATTTGCTATATTTTCATTTCTTAGATTGTTTTAGATGTGTGATTTTGCCCACCCTTTCTGATTGATCCCATTGATATCTTGGCAATGGAACCCGGAGTTTGAAAAATTGCTGTGATATTTTCTTCCTAACGACTCCTTGATAAATTGTGAAATACTGCTAAAATTTCGATCAAAAAGTCCCTTCGTGCCGTTGCCCACCAACTCAACCTGAAGAATCTTTTGTTATTGTTTTCTTCTTCTCTTTTTTCTTCTTTTTCTTTTTTATAGAAACGCCGTGGAATACTTCGCCGCCAAGGCCTCCAAGTCCGACTCAGTCGCAGACCAGCTTCGATACACTCTCACGTAAACTGACAATCCAAAGCTCTCTCTCTTTTTCCCTATTTGACAAAACGTAGCACTTTTTCGAACGGTTGTAAACTTGAGAAGGTTAGGTCAAAAACAATAGCAGAGTGAATTGGTTGAAAAAAGATTTAAAATTTGCTAGGACTTTTCAGGATTTCTAATTGGTTTTCAAGGTTAGAAAGGTTGGAATTGAAAATTGGTAGCAATTCCATGAAAATTTTAGAAACAAATAAGAGTCTATCACTTTTGAATTTCAACAGAGAGGTTTACAAAACCGTTCGAAAAAGCTAAATAAAAAAAACGAAATCATGCATAAAACCACAGAGTGCCTTATTAGCTCTTAAAGAAAAACAGTCAGGGATCACACAGTTCAGTTCGCGTACGCATTTGAGTCACCTACACAAACACAAATACACACAAGCCATTGTTGTAGTCCTGTTGTGTTTTGCTCATTTCGCGCTCACTTTTACAAACACAAATCCGGTTGAGCTCGAGATTTTTTCCTCTCCCCCATATCATGTTTTCCTTAGCCTGAGGCTTGATCTTGTTTTGAAATAAAGTGTGAGTGTGGGTGTGAGTTTTCAATGATGAACAATAGAAGGAGAGAAGGAAGTGGTGCGAGATTGAGAGTGTCGTGAATTGTTTTTTTGTTAGCGTTCATAGTGTGTGCGTGTGCGAGAGTGTGCTGTTCCTTTTCAGCAGCAAATCATCCACAGAGTTTTAATCGCTCACACTATCCGTTTGTCACTAATATAACAAGTCTCTTATTTATCATTGTGTGCAACTACTGCATAATAAAAAAAAACATAGTGGTAGTCTATTGTGTTGTCACTAATATTCATGTACATATTTCTTCGATTTTTTTGTTTGTTTATTTTTTTAAAGAACCATCCAACGCATTCTCCATCTTTATCATACAATCCACTCATAATGATAATTATTTGTTATTTTTGTTTGTTACTGTATCTAACTTTACTCAATGCTTAACCTTTTATGTTTGTTCTGTCTATATTTAAGGTTTCCACATAAGTGTTGCGGTCTGCGTTTAATTATAAAATTTAGATAAGAAAAGGTTTAAATGGAATAGTTTCTTTGAGCGTGCAAACTTAAAAGGAGGGTTTTTCTTGACCAGTTGCCCTAAAAATGACTCGTCTTCGAACTACGCTCTGTCTAACAGGTTATGGTGTCGATTTCTGGAAAAGTCAGGGAATTTTATTTGACCTGGAAAAGTCAGGGAAAGTCAGGGAATTTTAAGCTGGGTCAGGGAATTTCGATGATCTTAAAAATATTATCGTCCTTGATGATGTATTTGAATGTCTTCCAGGCCAAACTTTGCAACATTGATAATATTTAATTTTTTACATTGGTCAGTCTGGAAGGAACGCAGCAACTCCATATAAAAAATGCTTAAGAAAAGGGTCACGATGAAAAGCGCGTAGCTTGTTTGCAATATGTTTAGGTTTAAAAATGATTTGGATTTCCGTTCAACTGAAAATTACAAATTACTAGCGCACACAGAGTGGGACAATATGAGGCAGTTGCCCCACCATCCTCAGAGATTTGTTCTAAAATTGGTCGTTTGCTTAGAATTTAGGAACCATAGAGAAAATTATACATTTTGTCAGAAAAATTGAATGATTTAAAATATCAAAAGTTTTCTAAATTTTTAAAATTTTGAAATTCGGATATTCTGGAATTGTTGATTTCTTTATTTTTGAAATTCTTATTCTAAAATTAAAAAAATGTAAGGTTAGAATATTTTCCAAAATGTCACTTTAGTATTCGTTATCTGAATTTTTATTTTTCTCAAAATTAAACTGAACTAAGATTTAAAAATGATCCAAAGTAGTCTAATTTTGTGTAATCTAAAATGTTAGCAAAATAGTGATGATGAAATGGAATTAAAAATTAAAGAATTAAATTCAAGAATTAAAGAAATAAAACAAAAAATTATGGAATAAACAGGGTTGTTACGGACTACACTCAAATCATGTTTAAACATACTGACTCTGAATATTTAATTTTGAGTAATATTTTTTATCCTTATTTATTGTTCTTTTATACTGGAAACATTCAATTTTAATCATATTTCAAACATTTCCTGAAGAAACAGGCGTTTGGATGTAACAAAAAATATTATTGGGCATGTTCCAGTGGGTGTACTGTGCATCTATCCCAAATATGACCTTGATTGGACTTATCAGAAGCTTCACCGCCCTTTGAATTTTCGATGGGATTCAACAAGTAATTTTTTTTTTAATTTGAACATTCTTGAAGAAAAAATCAAAACATTAAAAAATTACAAGCTACAACATTTAAAATTAAAATAAATTCTTAAATTTTTAGAATCTTAAATTCATAAATTCTTAAATTCTTAAATTTTTAAATTCTTAAATTCTTAAATTTTTAAATTCTTAAATTCTTAAATTCTTAAATTCTTAAATTCTTAAATTCTTAAATTCTTAAATTCCTAAATTCTTAAATTCTTAAATTCTTAAATTCTTAAATTCTTAAATTCTTAAATTCCTAGGTTCTTAAATTCTTAAATTCTTAAATTCTTAAATTCTTAAATTCTTAAATTCTTAAATTCTTAAATTCTTAAATTCTTAAATTCTTAAATTCTTAAATTCTTAAATTCTTAAATTCTTAAATTCTTAAATTCTTAAATTCTTAAATTCTTAAATTCTTAAATTCTTAAATTCTTAAATTCTTAAATTCTTAAATTCTTAAATTCTTAAATTCTTAAATTCTTAAATTCTTAAATTCTTAAATTCTTAAATTCTTAAATTCTTAAATTCCTATGTTCTTGAATGCTGCCATTTTTGTTACCATCTTAGATTACAGAAAACCTGATAAAATTTGAAGTGTTTTTGCAGTTTTTTTTCGGTTAGAGAAATTTTAAGGAGAAGATGTAGGAAAATTTGCTTCGATTTTTCTAAGTGACGCTTTGGTAAGATCATCGAGTATGAACTGTATCTTAAATTTAAAACTTCAAGGTCGGGAATTTATTACAATTTTTAAATTTTATTATTTTTTTTATTAAGATTTCATTGAGTTTTTAGATCTAAATTTCTAAATGTTGAAATTTTTGATTTGTTTTTCGCCAAAATGTTTGTTTTGGCTTTTTCCTCTAGTTTACCTAATCCTAGCAAATATAAATTTTCAGCGTTTCAAGATTCTGCGTTCTACAAAATTGAATTTATTATGAAACTCTTTTGTATGTTTGTAGCAAAATCATTTTTCTTAAAATGACGTGGATTTTGCGCGGATTAGATTTTGGGATGGCGCGGATTTTTTTTCGATTTCTCCGTAACAATTCTGAATTAAGGAATTTGAGAGTTCAAGAATTTATGAAATATGGTCTCTTCGGAAAAGTTGTTTCCAGCATCCGAGATTTCATAGGGATTGTACAACTACATTTCACATATATTCTCCAAACAACATTCAAGGGGTTACAAGGATGAGTTCCCGTGGTCAGATCGAGCTTAAATTTAGATCAATTCCAAAACACCCAAATATCTAAGTTTGATAAATAATGAATTTTTGAAAAGCTCGAGGTTGTATTTTGTTTTTATTTTTATAAAATGTATTGATCGTGTGAATGATCGTCTGTAGGCTCTGGTCAAGGTAGAAACCATTTTTTTTAAATTTCATTGCAAAAATATGTTTTTTTTTGTTAAATTATTTAAGAAGATGTTGTTGAAAAAGACCTAGATCATTTTTAAAACCGTAAACATGTACTTGAAAAATTTACATTTAATTGTTTATTTTTCTTATTTTATCAGTTTTGTTTTAATCTTTCTTAAGGTTCTAAAAAATTACATATTTTTTCAATTTTTTGTCTCCAGAACCTTTAGTTTTTTTTTAATAAAAAAAAACACAATCAAAAATGGCATCGGCCTATTTCGTTTGAAAACTCCGCAAAAGGTAACAATTTTATAATTAAACATGACTTCTTACTTTAATTCAAATTTTCAATTGTTTTTTTTTTTTAACTTTTAACTTTAAATTTTCTTTAAGGAATGAAGTGAAGTAACTAATCGCAATTTGAAATTTGCAACAATTGTAATAATTAATTATTTCTAGAGTTTTTAAAGGTCCTGTAAACTATTGTGTTTCATATGTTTATAGGAGCCATTCAAAAAAAAAAAAAAAAAGCTCTAGATTTTTTGGTAAAGAGCAACATTTAAAATGGCATAACCAGATAAAAAACATAGGACAATTTTATGGCTGCTCATTTTGGATGTTCGATTAGAAAAAAATGATTGACAAAATAAAAAAAAAGTTTTTAAGTTTTTGCAGAATCCATCGTGAAAAAAATAAAATAAAAAGTCATTGATTTTTTTGATATCTTAAACTTCTTTAATATTCAAAAAGGAAAATGCATTAAACCATAAAAACGCTCCAAACAATATGTCAGTAAAAAATTTAAAATAAAAAAATGGTGGTCTGGAGGGGTCAGGGAAAAGTCAGGGAATTTTATTTTGGGATTTGGATCGACACCATGTAACAGTTATGATTCCAGATCCTGAATCAGCTTCTTCATGGTGCATAGTGTTTGAAGACCTCTTTAGTGAAGGACATGACCATGAACCGCGAGATTTCTAGGGTCTCGAAAGGTCGTCACTACGTGTGTCTAAGAATAGAGTCCTATTTTTCTAAACCACCCACATTGCCCTAACGTCCATGGGTAGATAATTGTATTGTGAACAACAGGTATATTGATTATATGATTCCACTTCAAGACTCTTGAACCTGTTGGTCATTATCAGGGATCCTCACCATAATACTCAACACTGAGCGACCAAACAGAAGACTAACTTCAAATTAAACCTTTCGCATTTTGATAAGAGAAACTTTGTCCTCTAAAGTCCTTAAAATGTATAAAATCGTAATTTTGAGCACTAAACTGTGAGCACTAACTGTGGTATTTCCGTAGTAAACCTATCACCCGTTGCAACATTCCCAAAAAGTCAGACATCAACTCACCTGAAACCTAACCTTCCAGTTGGACCGTCCGACATCACGTCGACCGAGCATGCCGTCGATGCATTTCTCGGAACGACAACGGAGCTGATAGACCTGACGATACAGCTAGATGCGACGACCCAACGACGCGACGCTATCCGCAAGGAACGCAAAGCCAAACGAGGTATGACGATGGTAATTGGTTATATGAGTCATACCACGTGGGTTGATTCTAATTGTGGGTTGACTCATCGCAACACTTTTTTGTAAGCCTTGTTTTTACGTTTTTTTTTGTTTCATTTCTCATTCTATGTTTTGCTCATTTCATGTAAATATAATGCTCGTTGCCAAGTACCAATTAGAATCGAAAGCTGTGCTAACATTGTACAATAGGTCGCGTCAGGAAAGCAGGAGTTGGCGAACTGATGAGGGAAACTTTGTAAACAAAAAGATCAAGCGCAAGTTCTAGGAATAATGAAGTCATCACTAACCATAAGAAACTGATTTGCTCATCGACAGGGTGGAGAATTCTCCATGAATTGTGTTCCGAACCCATTGTAATCTCATCCGTTATTTGTTTCTTTTTCTTCGCCCAAACCTTCTGGTCCCTGTTGAAATTGTATCATTTGATAAAACCAAAAATATTGTTGCTTCTGTTATGCTCGCAATAACAAAATCACAATACCCGATTGGCAATCGAAACCACAAAGCAGCTCCTCCAGCTGGTGCGACCGTCAACCCGACCCCGACGACCACTTCCGGCGCGCAGAATGTCGCGACCAGCGCCCTCGGGGTCGTCCCGGCGACGCCGCCAGCCCCGCCGGATCTGCCGGTGTTCACCTGCCCGCGGCGGCCAAATCTGGGCCGCGAGGGTCGTCCGATCGTGCTGCGTGCGAATCACTTCCAGATCACGATGCCCCGGGGCTTCGTGCACCACTACGACATCAACATCCAGCCGGACAAGTGCCCGCGCAAGGTCAACCGGGAGATCATCGAGACGATGGTGCACGCGTACAGCAAGATGTTCGGCGCCCTCAAGCCGGTCTTCGACGGGCGGAACAACCTGTACACGCGCGATCCGCTTCCGATCGGGAACGATCGCGTTGAGCTGGAGGTGACGCTGCCCGGAGAGGGGAAAGATCGGGTGTTCCGCGTGACCATCAAGTGGGTTGCGCAGGTTTCGCTGTTTAACCTGGAGGAAGCGTTGGAGGGACGTACCCGGCAGATTCCGTACGATGCGATCCTGGCGTTGGACGTGGTGATGCGCCACTTGCCCAGCATGACCTACACGCCGGTCGGACGGAGCTTCTTCAGCTCGCCGGATGGGTAAGGAGTTGGAGACTTTGAGTTGATCAGTACTAACCGTTTCGCTTTTCAGATACTACCATCCCCTTGGAGGTGGTCGTGAAGTTTGGTTTGGTTTCCACCAGAGCGTGCGACCCTCGCAGTGGAAGATGATGCTGAACATTGACGGTAAGTGAGAGATCCGGAACTCCTGTAGCTACGAAATTGACAACCTTTTCCACCTCACAGTGTCGGCCACCGCCTTCTACAAGGCCCAGCCGGTGATTGAGTTCATGTGCGAAGTGCTCGACATCAGAGACATCAACGAGCAGCGCAAGCCGCTCACCGATTCGCAGCGCGTCAAGTTCACCAAGGAGATCAAGGGCCTCAAGATCGAGATCACCCACTGCGGTACGATGCGCCGCAAGTACCGGGTTTGCAACGTCACCCGGCGTCCGGCCCAGATGCAGTCGTAAGTGTTGATCTCTGTACTGTCGAATGAAGTTAGGATTAATCTGCCTCTTCTCTTGTAGCTTCCCGCTGCAGCTGGAGAACGGCCAGACGGTGGAGTGCACCGTGGCCAAGTACTTCCTGGACAAGTACAAGATGAAGCTGCGCTATCCGCATCTGCCGTGTCTGCAGGTCGGCCAGGAGCACAAGCACACCTACCTGCCGCTGGAGGTCTGCAACATTGTGGCGGGGCAGCGTTGCATCAAGAAGCTCACCGACATGCAGACGTCGACGATGATCAAGGCCACGGCCAGATCCGCTCCGGATCGGTGAGTTGTCAAACCCTTATGTCTTCAAGAAATATCCCCTAATCCAAAACTTCTTCTTCTTACAGTGAACGTGAAATCAACAACCTGGTTCGCCGCGCCGACTTCAACAACGACGCGTACGTGCAGGAGTTTGGCCTGGCCATCTCCAACAGTATGATGGAGGTTCGCGGGCGGGTGTTGCCGCCGCCGAAGCTGCAGTACGGAGGGCGCGTTTCCAGCATGAGCGGACAAGTAAGTCTATTGAAAGGGCTGGCCGCTTTCGCTTTTATTAGCTTTCTCGATCTCTTAGTAGTTTTTAGTTGCGGGGCTCTGTGGGGTTGAGTGATCGTGTTTCGAACTACGCTCTGTCTAACAGGTTATGATTCCGGACTTCAAATCAGCTTCTTCATAGTGCACAGTGTTGGAAGCTTACTGAGTGTGATGGCTCAAGAAGAGGATTATTCTCAACCAGCTGCCCTAAAATTACGAGTTTTCAAACTATTCTCTGTCTAACAGGTTTTTATCCAGCTGTCCCGAAAACGTAATGTTTTCAGACAACGCTCTGTCTAACAGGTTATGATCCAGACTTCAAATCAGCTTCTTCATAGTGCACAGTGTTGGAAGAATGATTGTGTCACGTTCCCCAGAAAACCATTCCCCCGAAAACCATTCCCCAGAAAACCATTCCCCAGAAAAGTTTCTTTCTCGAAAAATCAAAGTAGTTTCAAAAATTAGTTTGTTTGAAATTTCTTAGAAAATATAAAAATTGGACAAGGTTATTTTATCCATGCCAAGAAATTTTTCTTTTTATTTTTTGACAACAATTCTTGAGAAAATAACAGAAAATGTTAATTCGGCTTATGTCTCGTTCTATTATTCTAAGAAATTTTCCCTTCTTTTTCAGTCATGTTAAATTTGTTATACAAATGCCGAATAAATTGCAGTTTCTTTTTATTTCTTGTTTTTCGTGAATGCTATTTTTATTTTGCAAAGAAGAAAAATGTTTGTTAAAATTAAAATATGATTATGGGTGTCATTGGTATTCCATTTGACATATTGGACCTTTGGCATATTGCTCATTTTGCATGATTATTTAAATTTTCTAAATTTGATTTAAGGTGACAAAATTTAATTTATCATTTTTGCAAGAAGAAATCTCTCTTGACTTACAATAACTGATTAATTTTTCCTTCTTTTAAGGTCTCCTGACACAAGTTGAATTTCACCTTCTTTAAAGAAGGGAAAACTGTCTTGACTTGTGATATCTGCTAACAGAAGTTGAATTTCGCTTTAAAGTTTTTTTTTCTTGTATTCTTTCTTGTTTCCATAAGGAAAAACTCTCTTGACTAGTGATAACAAATTTAAAAAGTTGTGTAAGTGGTCAAGTATTTTATCCCTTACTTAAAAAAGGGAAAATAAACCCGTGTCGCAGTTATAATAACAAGGCTATAAATTTTTCCCTTCCTTACAGAAGGGAAAACTCTCCTCCTCCCTTTTAAAGGTAAAATTCAACTTGTATCAGTCAGTTAAGTTTTCCTTTCTTTAAAGAAGGGAAAACTTTCTAGCCTTGTAATAACTGCTGACACAAGTTAAAGTGGTGATTATTGCACTCGAGCGTAATATTTCAATCTTTATTTCTCGCATCACGATCGAGATTTTTCGATCTAAATATTACGATCATAATTTCTGGAGTTTTTTTGAAAAGGTCCAATAAACCAAATTTTTAGTTTTTGCTTTTTGGGTGTTTTTGAAACCGCCTTGAGTCAGGGGTATTGAAAAACACCCAAAAAGCAAAAACTGAAAATTTGGTTTATTGGACCTTTCAAAAAAACTCCAGATTTGTTAATGGTAAGTCAAAAAACCAAAGCTTCAAAAATGTCATAAATTAAAAACATTTTCAAAATTAAAAAAAAAAATAAAAAATTTTGAAATTCAAAAATCAAAATTAAAGAGAAAAGAAATTTTAAATTTAAAAAAAATCAAATATTATGAATTTTGTTTTTAGTTTTTTGAAAATTTGAAATTATGGAAATTTTGATTTTTTTGGATTTTTTGGAAATTTCGGAAATCTTAACAATTTTCGAAATTTTTAAAATTTTGAAAATTTTGAAAATTTTCAAAATTTTCAAAATTTTCAAAATTTTGTAAATTTTCAAAATTTTCAAAATTTTCAAAATTTTCAAAATTTTCAAAATTTTCAAAATTTTGTAAATTTTGTAAATTTTGTAAATTTTGTAAATTTTGTAAATTTTGTAAATTTTGTAAATTTTGTAAATTTTGTAAATTTTGTAAATTTTGTAAATTTTGTAAATTTTGTAAATTTTGTAAATTTTGTAAATTTTGTAAATTTTGTAAATTTTGTAAATTTTGTAAATTTTGTAAATTTTGTAATTTTTGTAAATTTTGTAAATTTTGTAGATTTTGTAAATTTTGTAAATTTTGTAAATTTTGTAAAATTTTGTAAAATTTTGAAAATTTTAAAAATTTTGAAAATTTGGAAAATTTTGGAAAATTTTGGAAATTTTGGAAATTTTGGAAATTTTGGAAATTTTGAAAATTTTGGAAATTTTGAAAATTTTGGAAATTTTGGAAATTTTAGAAATTTTGGAAATTTTGGAAATTTTGGATTTTTTGAAATTTTGGAAATAATTATAATTACCACAATAAATATTTCTGGGGAATTGATTTCTGGGGAATGGTATTCGGGGGAATGGTTTTCTGGGGAACGTGACACAATCCACAGTGGTCCAGATCGCAAAATTAAGTGGAAAATGGATTTTCCGAAAAATGGTGACGTTTTGGAGCTTTGGTGTCTTCAGAAGATATGTTGCAAATGGAAAGGGGCAACTTTTGGTTTGGTTTAAAATTAGGGTGGTTCACGATTAGGGTGATTTTGAAAATCTAACTTTTCAGGAATATTTTGGGAATTTTTATGTCTTCTAAAAGTTGTTGGGCTGGCCAATTCAAGCAACTTTGTCGAAGACACCAAAATTTTATCTCGTAATCTACGCCTTCTATGACCTAATTTATAGAAAGCATCTGAGCAAACCTTCAAAAATCAGTTTTTGAACGTGGCAATTCAGGGTTAATTTTTAGAGAAAGTGATATTCGGAGCACTTTTAGAGCTCTACAAAACGAACATTTTCATTTTTGACATGTCAATTTGGACTTAAGGGTCAAAGTTACAGCCATTTTGAGGTAAAGATGCAAATTTAAAACTTAAATATCTCAAAATGGCGCAAGCCAAATTTTAAGCACTAGGTTGCATTTGAAAGAGGAGATCCAGCACTACAAACGCTGAAAAATCTCAGGGTGTTTTCTTTAAACTTGAGATATCTTCATTTGAAAAAGTCTAATTTTCAAGGAAAACCATATGGGACCACCTAACGAAATTCGAAAATTGTCCAAATATATGTTTTTCCATGTAATTTTGCGCTGAATCTGAATCTGCCCTCAGAATTGAGCTAAAATGTCAACAAATCGATTTTTGGTCATATTTTGGGTTTCCATGTAAAATTATCATTTAAACCCAAAATATGACCAAAAATCGATTTGTTGACATTTTGGCTCAATTCTGAGGGCAGATTCAGATTCAGCGGGCAAAATTACATGGAAAACATATATTTGGACAATTTTAGAATTTCGTTAGGTGGTCCCATATGGTTTTCCTTGATAATTAGACTTTTAAATGAAGATATCTCAAGTTTAAAGAAAACATCCTGAGATTTTTCAGCGTTTGTAGTGCTAGATCTCCTCTTTCAAATGCAACCTAGTGCTTAAAATTTGGCTTGCGCCATTTTGAGATATTTAAGTTTTAAATTTGCATCTTTTTTACCTTAAAATGGCTGTAACTTTTGACCCTTAAGTCCAAATTGACATGTCAAAAAATGAAAATGTTCGTTTTGTAGAGCTCTAAAAGTGCTCCGAATATCTCTTTCTCTAAAAGTTAACCCTGAATTGCCACGTTCAAAAACTGATTTTGAAGGTTTGCTCAGATGCTTTCTATAAATTTGGTCATAGAAGGCGTAGATTACGAGATAAATTTTGGTGTCTTCGACAAAGTTGCTTGAATTGGCCAGCCCAACAACTTTTTAGAAGACATAAAAATTCCCAAAAATATTCCTGAAAAGTTAGATTTTCAAAATCACCCTAATCGTGAACCACCCTAATTTTCAACCAAACCAAAAGTTGCCTCTTTCCATTTGCAACATATCTTCTGAAGACACCAAAGCTCCAAAACGTCACCATTTTTCGGAAAATCCATTTTCCACTTAATTTTGCGATCTGGACCACTGTGCAATCTTCTCTGTCTAACAGGTTATTATTCTAGACCCTAAATCAGCTAAGCTTCTTCATAGTGCATAGTGTTCGAAGACCTCTTTTGGTGTGATGGCTAAGAGGGTGATTCTCGACCAAATGTTCTGAACCCAACACGCCTTCAAACTACGCTCTGTCTAACAGGTTATAACCCCAGACCTTAAATCAACTTCTTCACAGTGGATAGTGTTGGAAGACCTCTTCTAGTTTGATGGCAAAGAAGAGGGTTATTCTCGACCAGCTGCTCTAAGCTCTCAAGTTTTCACACTTCACTTTGTCTAACAGGTTATGGTCCTAGACCCTAAATCAGATATTACATAAGCTTGACAAGAACTGTTCAAGTATGATGGGAAAGCTTATTATTTGAACTGTCTAGGACGTCGGACGTGGTTCAGGGTGTTTTTTTAACGAACCCCAACTCGTTGCTTAACTCAATCACTCAACTACCCGCCCCATTTTAGAGCACATAGCGATACCCCCCCTAGACTTTAAGCACCTTCCCCCAAGAAACCTTAGCAAGTGGCACGTTAAAATCAGCGAACAAGTTACCCTCTGGTCCACAGAACAAGGTGAGCTTAGCATTACCAAACCAAGGGGTTTGGGACATGCGAGGCAAACAATTTTTCACTGGCGTCGAGATCCGCGTGTGGGCCATCGCCTGCTTCGCGCCCCAGCGAACCGTCCGGGAGGATGCGCTGCGCAACTTTACCCAGCAGCTGCAGAAGATTTCCAACGACGCCGGGATGCCGATCATCGGACAGCCCTGCTTCTGCAAGTACGCCACCGGGCCGGACCAGGTCGAGCCGATGTTCAGATATCTGAAGAACACGTTCAACCAGCTGCAGCTGGTGGTGGTCGTGCTGCCCGGCAAGACCCCGGTTTATGGTGAGTTGTGGTTGATGATCTTGACGGTTTGACTGTTCTTGTAACGATCATTTCGCTTTCAGCTGAGGTCAAGCGCGTCGGAGACACCGTCCTGGGAATGGCAACCCAGTGCGTGCAGGCCAAGAACGTCAACAAGACGTCCCCGCAGACGCTGTCGAATCTGTGCTTGAAGATTAACGTCAAGCTGGGCGGCATCAACTCGATCCTCGTGCCATCGATCAGACCAAAGGTAAGATCTCCAAACATCTTGAATTTCAATGTCACTAACATCAACCATTCTTCCTCAGGTCTTCGACGAACCGGTCATCTTCCTGGGCGCGGACGTGACCCACCCACCGGCCGGCGACAACAAGAAGCCCTCGATCGCGGCCGTCGTCGGCTCGATGGACGCCCATCCGTCGCGGTACGCCGCCACGGTTCGCGTCCAGCAGCACCGCCAGGAGATCATCCAGGAGCTGAGCAGCATGGTGCGCGAGCTGTTGATCATGTTCTACAAGTCGACCGGGGGCTTCAAGCCGCACCGGATCATCCTGTACCGGGATGGGGTGTCCGAGGGACAGTTCCCGCACGTGCTGCAGCACGAGCTGACGGCGATCCGCGAGGCGTGCATCAAGCTGGAGGCGGACTACAAGCCGGGCATTACGTTCATCGTGGTGCAGAAGCGCCACCACACGAGGCTGTTCTGCGCGGACAAGAAGGAGCAGAGCGGCAAGTCCGGCAACATTCCGGCCGGAACGACGGTGGACGTGGGAATCACGCACCCGACCGAGTTTGACTTTTACCTGTGCAGTCACCAGGGTATTCAGGTGGGTTTTTGGAATGGTTGAGTTTGGTTTTTTTTCAGGATTCGTGAAGGTCCAAGAATTATAACCTCTTCTGCTGAACAAGCTTTCAGTAAGTCACCGGCATTTATAAGGTGAAGTCGTATCATTTCGCAACGAAGTTTGATGACATTTCTTTCCCGAATATAATTTGTTTTGTCATCATTAATTTCCAAAATATCCAAGTATTGACGAAAATTTTATTTTTTTGCGAAAAATATTTATTTTGCCGTGCTGTACATTGGGATTTCATATAAATTCATTTTTTTAAACAAGCCCAAACATGCTAAATATGATTATCAATGCAGCAAAATGCATTTTAGATTGTTTTCAGTTGACTAAACTTCTATTTTAATGGAAATTTTGAAGTTTTTAGGAATTTGTTTGTACCCTAATTTTCAAACCAATTTTGAAGGAAGCGACATAAACTTTGAACATATTCACAACGGCCTTAAAAGAACAAAATTAAAAAAAGAACAGGAATACAAAAATGCCAAAATAAAATAAGTACTAAATATAAATAAACAAAAATTTAAAAAAAAAACAACTCAACAGAAACAGAAGTAAACGAAAAAAAAAAACAAACCAATAACTATAAAACTAATATAATTTAAAAAACAAAATAACATAAAAACATAAAAACATAAAAATATAAAAACATAAAAACATAAAAACATAAAAATATAAAAACATAAAAACATAAAAACATAAAAACATAAAAACATAAAAACATAAAAACATAAAAACATAAAAACATAAAAACATAAAAACATAAAAACATAAAAACATAAAAACATAAAAACATAAAAACATAAAAACATAAAAACATAAAAACATAAAAACATAAAAACATAAAAACATAAAAACATAAAAACATAAAAACATAAAAACATAAAAACATAAAAACATAAAAACATAAAAACATAAAAACATAAAAACATAAAAACATAAAAACATAAAAACATTAAAACATTAAAACATTAAAACATTAAAACATTAAAACATTAAAACATTAAAACATTAAAACATTAAAACATTAAAACATTAAAACATTAAAACATTAAAACATTAAAACATTAAAACATTAAAACATTAAAACATTAAAACATTAAAACATTAAAACATTAAAACATTAAAACATTAAAACATTAAAACATTAAAACATTAAAACATTAAAACATTAAAACATTAAAACATTAAAACATTAAAACATTAAAACATTAAAACATTAAAACATTAAAACATTAAAACATTAAAACATTAAAACATTAAAACATTAAAACATTAAAACATTAAAACATTAAAACATTAAAACATTAAAACATTAAAACATTAAAACATTAAAACATTAAAACATTAAAACAATAAAACATTAAAACATTAAAACATTAAAACATTAAAACATTAAAACATTAAAACATTAAAACATTAAAACATTAAAACATTAAAACATTAAAACATTAAAACATTAAAACATTAAAACATTAAAACATTAAAACATGAAAGCATGAACACATGAAAACTTGAAAACTTGAAAACTTCAAAAATTGAAAACTTGAAAACTTAACTTAATAACTCAAAAACTTAAAAATTCAAAAACCTTACAACTGAATAACTTAATAACTTAATGACTTAATAACTTAATAACTTAATAACTTAATAACTTAATAACTTAATAACTTAATAACTTAATAACTTAATAACTTAATAACTTAATAACTTAATAACTTAATAACTTAATAACTTAATAACTTAATAACTTAATAACTTAATAACTTAATAACTTAATAACTTAATAACTTAATAACTTAATAACTTAATAACTTAATAACTTAATAACTTAATAACTTAATAACTTAATAACTTTATAACTTTATAACTTTATAACTTTATAACTTTATAACTTAATAACTTAATAACTTAATAACTTAATAACTTAATAACTTAATAACTTAATAACTTAATAACTTAATAACTTAATAACTTAATAACTTAATAATTTAATAACTTAAAAACTTAAAAACTTAATAACTTTATAGCTTTTTAACTTTATAACTTTATAACTATATAACTTTATAACTTTATAACTTTATAACTTTATCACTTTATAACATTATGTCTTTAAAACTGTGATAATTTGTCAATAGCAGTGATAATTTGTCAATAGCATGTCAAATAAAGCTGCATCTCTCTCGACCCTACTGTTTTTAGAACCTTCATTTGGACATTATCTTGCTATTTCATAATTAAAAGTAGTATTTTTTGAACAAAAAACTTCACTTCAAGACTATTTTATCCAGAGCAGCAAAACACTGACTCCAAATTGCCTGTTCCATGATTGTGGGATGTTATTGTGCCTCCTGAAACACCTGAATTTAACTGTTATTTTCACAAAAAAGTTATCAGACCATGGATAAAACATCACTAAGCTAGAGTGAAACTGGTTGCAGTGTGTGAAGTCATTATTTTGTTACAAATATGTACTCCTGGAGAGATCCAAAATTTGTTTACATCCGTAAGAAAAAAGTGTTCCGAATTCGTGGATTTCAAGGGTCAAAGTTTTTCTTCAAAAACTTGATATAAAAATTAAAATTTGCAGTTGTTCGATACAGCATTCGGAAGATGGCATGAAAAGATTTCAAATGAAGGTAAAAGCGAATCATTAAGTTCAATGATCGATTTGCTATGATTTTTGAACATTGGCCGATCTGGAAACCGTTCCGAATATGTGGGATGACTGAGGGGTCCTTACCAGGTCCCAGTACCGAAAAGGACCTAATAAAAATAATTTTATGAAAAAAAAACTTTATAACTTTATAACTTAAAAACTGAATACTTCATTTAAAAATTTTGTGGACTTCACATCTGATCGAGTGTTGTGAAAGGGAAACCTTAAAATTTGCAGCATTGATCATCTAGGATCCGCCCTTAGCAAGTGTTACGACCGCTTTGGTCCAATAAACATGTCTGGTCTATTGAAAGTAAATCGTTCAAGTTATTCCAACAAACTGAAAACATCGGTTCTTCCGTTCAATCCCTCGCAGGGTACCAGTCGCCCGTCGCACTACCACGTCCTCTGGGACGACAACCACTTCGAGTCGGACGAGCTGCAGTGCCTGACGTACCAGCTGTGCCACACGTACGTCCGGTGTACGCGGTCGGTGTCGATCCCCGCACCAGCCTACTACGCCCATCTGGTGGCGTTCCGGGCCAGGTATGTAACGTTTAAAGTCTCTTAGTTTATTTGAACTTTTTGCTGATTTGAATCGAATTTTTTGCGCCAAAGATACCACCTGGTCGAGAAGGAGCACGACTCGGGCGAAGGATCTCACCAGAGCGGTTGCTCCGAGGACCGGACGCCGGGCGCGATGGCCCGTGCAATCACCGTACACGCAGATACCAAAAAAGTTATGTACTTTGCTTAAAGTATTTCACGTCGCTTTTTTTTAAATTACCTTGTATCGATTCGGTTCAAAGTTGTGTTACATGTACCAATTGTACTATTTATTTACCCCTCAAAAAAACCCGGGACGGCGAAACGCACGATTTTCTCGCAAGATTTTCAAACACAAAATTGTACATTTCAGTAGTAGCGATACACAAAAAAAAAAAATACGTTGGAACCGTAAAAGCAAATTAAGAAACAAACACCAACAGAGAAAGTTGTTTAGTCAGGATTTAACACAAAAAGTAACGAAAACCTATGGAATTATTTAAAATAGAATATTTGTATTTTTCAAACCTTCCTTTTTATTTGATCTTATATTTAGCTACGACTTAAAGCGCATACGTTATATAGGTTAGGTTTAGTTCTTGTACGCAATTCAAGGTAGAGGTAGTAGAACAGCCGATCGTTGGCGAAAAGAGGCTCCGCCCACCCCTCAAAAAAACTCGAGCAATAGCAATGCAAACAGGGCGGAGTCGAGATTCGTCACGTCACTATCACACCAACACAAGGGAAAACAACAAAATCAAACAAAAAAACGCAGAGGTTTCTTTAGTCAGTCTTTACTTTTGCTCAAAGTATACAAAACAAAAACAAAAAAGAACATGCTGAAAACATCCTGAATAGGTTTCGATATGGCTTTAATCCAAAACTGAGAGTAGAAAAAAAAAGAAACACAAAGGTTAGACATTTTTCCAAGCTTCCAATTTAGTTTTAACACACAAACACACACTATTTCTAGAGCGTGCGCGCGTTTAGATTTTAAGTAAAGAGGCTTTTAACAAACACACTTTTCGCAAAAGTTCGCAAACTTACTACCCCTTTTCTGCTTTACTTAGTGCTTTATTTACAATCTTTTTTTCTGCGTTCGTGTTAGGTAATTTAACAAATTTTGTTCTCAAACTCTGAATTGTGCGCGAAATAAACGGATAAACGAACATGATAAAAAAAAACTAATACACACACAAAACTCAGCTTTAACACAAATCTCTAGAAAACTAAAAAACAAACAAACAAATCAAATCACTATTTAGGGAACAATCTCAACCCGCACACAGACGCAATTTTAGACATTCCTCAAACAAGAAAAAAAGTAAATAAAAAGATGGTCGGACCGCTTTTATATCTCTGTGCAACGCAACGCAAGTGTGTCGAACAAGGTAAACAAACTCGATCCCGGTTAAGTGGTTGTTTTTATTTGTGTTTTCTTCGTGTTTAGAAACAAAACTCTCGTACTCAAATAAGCAGATTTAACTTATTCGCATGCGTGCGTCACGAAACAAGGGAATAATTTTGTAAGTAGTTGAAATCTGTTTGCCTTATTTTGTTTGCGTCACTTTAACAAATTATGTGACAAATAAAAAAAAATTCTCTCAGTGTATTGTCTATGGCATAGTTGGTCGATGAGGCAATTGTTTTGGTTATTTTCACTCAAATTTTGTCAGAATTCATCCTTACTTACTAAAAAAAATTTTTACATTGCAAAATATAAAATTTTGTTTGGTCGATAAGGATTCCTAACATTTCAAAACCAAAAATTTCTCAGTTTCTGCGTTTGGTCGATGAATGAATGTGTTTAACCTCCAAAAATGTAGATTTTTTTTTTGTAATTTGAGAAATTAAGACATTAAGGACTTACAGAATTAAAGAACTTGAGAATTTAGGAACTCAAGAACCTACAAATTTATAATTTTAGAGTTTTTGAATTTTTAAATTTCAGAGTTATTTTTTTTTGTATTTTTTTCAATTCCTATTTTTTGGACTCTCAAATCTTGCAAGCGCTCAAAACGAACTGTCAATTTTTTTGGGGGTCCGGTTACGAAATTGGGTCCTAAAGCCCTGTGTCATTATTTTTGTACAACGGTAAAAAATACGATTGAAAACCATTTCTGTTCATTTTTTTTTCATTTTAATTCAAAAAAAAAAGACAAGACAACATTTTTTCGATAGATCAACTATGGACCCCTTGGAACGAGCTGTCAAGTAGGACCTTTTCTGTCAAAAAGGGTCGCGAAGTTATTTTTTCAAAATTGATTTAAAAATCCATTTTAAATACTTTGCGGTCGTACAAAGGGTCGTTTTACTCAGAAAAATCAGCTTTATCGTTGTGACCAATAATATCACAAATTTAAGCTTCAGTTAGGACCCAATTATGGGAAAGTAAAATCTGTAAATTATTCGGTTTATACTGATACAACTTATCGTGTGTTAGCCCTCGCGCTGCTTCATTTCAGAATGACAAAGGTCCCTGCGGTTCAATTCCGAGGTCATTGGACAATGTCTGGCCCTGTATTTGGTCGATGATGTCAATTATAGTTGTGCACTCAAATGTTGTCAAAAGTAGGCCAACTCCAAGGCATATTTTATAAGGAGATTTTCAGAAGAGTGAAAATTTGACCATTTTCTAGGCAAATTTCATCGGATTTTTTCCTGTGGGGTTTCACTTTTCTGAAAATCGCCATATAAAATCCGGTTTTCGTGCCAATATTTTTTTTGACAGCTGGAAAACCCGCCTTACCTTATCTAATCTACTCACCTTGGTCAACCTGGTCAACCAAAGATTTTTGTTTATCAATTGGTCGATAAGGCGACTGTTTCATTTTGAGTGTTTAACAAATCGACCAAACGCCTAAAAAAATCTATTGACAATTATTTCGAAAAAATAGAAGATTTTATTCCTCAATTTGTCTATGGCCGTTGAGGCATTTGAAAATTATGTCATGCTCTCGAAAAACTAGCAATATTAGAATATTTGTCAAATCTAATCAATTTTAACAGAAACGCAGCCAGTCTGATGAAAGCATGCTGGAAAGTCTTGTTAAAAGATTACACCTCAAGCACTTTTCTTGTCATTATCAATATTTGCAGTACATCCGAGAACACAAAAAATAAAATAAAATGGCCAGCCCTACTGTGTTGTGTTTACCGCAGAGATGATTCTGTGAATCGATCACATTGCACAGAATCTACCGGGGAGGAGGGATGTGTGGACATACCGTGCCAAACGCTCTCCGGTTTATTTTTCATCATTTTCTGAGATATTTGTGTGAATTTAATCAACTGTGACCAAATGTCAAACCACAAAACCATAGACCATGTTTCACAGACCAATCACTGAGAGAAGTACAAACTTTTCATCAAATTTTCGTACCGACGAAGCCAACTAGAGGAGCCAACAACCCAAGTGAGAGCCATTTCAAGTTAAAAAAAAATATGAAAAGAAATTGTGGACGATTACGACATTTACGGAAGCCACTAAACTTCAAATATGGGAATAAAACAAAACTAATGTTAGCAAGTGACTTGTAGCTGTACTATAAATATTTTAGCTAGTAAGTGTAAGCAGCGGATCAACCGAAACTTTCAAAACCCCCTTCTCTTAAAACAAAACACGCAGTATATTAAACGTGAATCACTCGTAAAAGAAATATAGAATGGAACTCAGTGTAAGAATGGAAACAAGAACTCATCTTAAAAACAAACCTATCAAGAAACACATCCAGCAACTTATTAAATAATTATAAATATTGCACAATAGATGTGAAGAACGTAATTTATTAGAAAAGAACCCCCCAAAGTAGACACAAAACCGCGAACTGGGTGAAATATTAGCGAATAAGAAAGTTTTAAACAAACAATCTACAGATGTGAAGCAGAACACGCATTGAATTTTAATTGTTGTGAAATAACAGTGGATGTGAACAAATAATAATGCAGCAGCTAGAACAATCGTCGAATGAAAGAAATAGAAAAAAAAAATGGAACAAACGTAACCTTAAAAAAATCATCCCCTCTGAACGAATGCCAAAATTGTTAATTTTTTTCGCCACCTTCGGATAGCAGAAAAACCAAAAAAGTTTTACACTATTTTGTTGAGTGTTTTTGATTTCTTTTTTAATTTAGGAAAATGTGTCAAATCTCACCAATTTGCGAGCGTGTACTTCATTTGTCAGCTTGACTTCGTTTGGTCAAGGAGGTGTTAGATTGTGGCAAACAACCAAACTCACTTTTTCGCGTTCGACAGTTTGCCAAACTCGCAATTTTGTTGGCGGCAAACTCGCCAACAGGACAAAATGTATGCAGGATGACGTTTCTGCAAATAAACGTTGGCGAACAAACTGTCAAAATGTGCGAGTTTGTTTGTCTGTTTGCTGTAGTCTAATACCTCCTGCAGTTGAATTCAAAATGGCCTCCATTTTGCTTGATAGTTTGGAAACAAATGTGTCAGAAATGACATCTGGTCGAGCAAATTCAAAATGGCCGCCGTGGCTTCGCTGCATGGTCGATGAGGCATTTAATCAAATAACATTGAATTATTGTAGTATCTGTCAAATGAAGTACACCTCTCAAATTAAATTTGCTTTTGGTCAAGAAATTACCAACTTGACTTCAGTAGCATCCATTTTGTCTTCTTTTCATGGTAGAGCCTTTCGTTGTCTTCCTAGAAGAAACGTTCTGAGTTTTTCATCTTCCGATCTGGCAATTATTGCACCTTATATCAATAGTACCATATAAACAATGAATCAACACAGCAACTAACGGATAAGCAGCAGCAGCAGCACCACAATTGAATGAGGTTTCAGCCCAGCAAGTCTCATCTAATTTTTCCTCGATGTAACTTTCGTTTCGCCACTCAAAACCTTTTAAACTCCCCCAGAAAGCGATCATCATAAATTAAAGAAAAAGAAGTAATAAAAACTAGTTTGTAAGGCGCGAGATATCGTGAGCAACCATGCAAACGTGACATCAAGAACCGGGAACTTTCTATTATTAATGTTAGGCTGTATTTTTGTAAGTAGAGGAGGAGAAGGCGATGATGAACTATCTTAAAAATAAAACAAGTGAACCAGCAACATATAACAGAATAAACGTAGAAATAAGTGAAATGAAACAAATGAATATGAAAAAAATGAGGACAAAGAATCAAAGATATCAAACAAACTTAAAAAAAAAAAAACAAGCAGAGAAAGTGAACAATAAAGTAACGTGAAAGCGGATAGAAAAACAGTAGAATTCTGCGAAAAACAAAAGAACACAAGCTACTAAAGAAAGAATAACAAACAAGGGATTTTCATTGCTAAGTAGATAATAAGTGTTGAATAAAGAAACAAAAAAAGAATTAATTAACAGAAGCCAAGTTTTGCATGTAAGTAAGCGTGAAGAAGCCAGGACACAGTGATTGTAACAAGGGCGTCTATGCAACAGGATACACAAACATACAAAAAAAAGAACACACATTTATAACAAAACTTATAACTTATGATTGAAACTATATGTTTTATTGGACCACGTTTAGTTAAACTAATTTGTAAGTGCTCTAGTGAAAGCAAGCAAGGAATCTTAGCATCAAACAAGTACTTTACTCTCTCTCTTCGAAGCTTCCTTTACCTTTGTCAAACAACTATTTTACGTACCTTTTCGTATCTTTCGTTCATTGCTTTATTAGTTTGGTTGTTTTGTCACTTCGAAATGCCACAATGAAAACGAGTTTTCACACATTATATACTTCAATTTTATGCCTACAGATTAGAATAAACTGTTTCAAGTTTAGAGTAATTGTAAACTGTGCGTTTCTTTTTGACGTCAAATTAAGCGTGCAATATCACATCCCAGTCGAAACGTTTTGCATCGTTTGCAGAATTTTGCTGTAAACTTTGAGGTAAACTTGCGCGTTGTAGATGAAATCCATGTGGTTCCAGTTGGGAAGCTCGTAGCGGGTGCGGCACGACGGAAGTTCCTTGGTAAGTTTTTGGAAGTCCTACAAGACAAAAAGATAACAGTTAACGTGAAGAAGTTGATACTGGGTTAGTTTGTTACCATTGGTGACGTTAGAAAATCCTTGGTTCCGTAGAAAAGAGTGAAGGGTACGGAAATTTTGGAGAGGTTATACTCTGGTGGTTTTACCTGCCGGTACCGTTGCATGTTGGTTAGGTAGTTTTTGTAGTCGAATTGTTGGAATTTTTCTGAAATTTAGTAATGGTTTCAGTGAATTCACAAAATTAGGTGTTACAAGCAGTGGTTGACTGAAATCACGATAAATTGTCTGTTCATAATACAATAAGGATGAAACAAGGTCAAACAGAAAACTGGATTGACAGAAGGAATGGATCCTTCGATTTTTCACAAGTGCCTTTTAGAGGTAGGATGATCAGGTTGTCACCAGTACAAACTAGTAAGAAATGGCGAGCATAATCGCCTGGAATAGGGTTCTAAAGCCCTATATAAATTTTAAAGTACAACGGTGAAAACACTATTAAAAACCATTTATTATCACTTTTATTATAAACAAAAAATAAATTGACAACATTTTTTATGGATCAATTATGTGATACAAGCAGTATACAACTAAGATCATGAGTTTATATTGTAGGCGATGAATTGTCTGTTCGTTATTGAAAAAATATTGAATACAAAAATTATGTTGCCGTAATGAATTGGATGGATGGAATACCATCAACAAGATAAATGAAAAAAAAAAATGTTTAAAAAAATAAAACAAGACAAGGTCAATATGAACCTAGAAGGATAGAAGTTTAGAGCTGGTCCGGGTAGGTCGATCTGTACAAAGTAGTAAACAAAAACGAGCTTCTTCGCCGGGAATTGCAGGATATGCAACTTGGCGTCCTATACGAACCTTGTATTGCGTTTCTAGAGAATCGTGTCATCTGGATTCGTCGAACGGTTAAGAGTGCTACATTTTAAAGGCAGCTTGAATATTTGATGTCCGTAATTGAGGAGTACAACGACCAATGATAGAATGGTTCATAATAGTGTAAGAAGTTACTCGAATAGAATATTGTTCACAAGAAATCCGGAAAAGTTGCCCCAACTTCTCTTAGATTAGCGTCAAACTTTGTCCTAAGGGGTAATTTTAGTTCCCGATTACGAATCCGAGGCCCATTTGTCGATATCTCGTGACGGCTGGGTGGTAATACTCCTTTCATTTTCGAACATGCAAAAAATACGTGTTTTTCAATCATTTGCAGCTTGAAATGGTGATGGTGATGGTCGCGAGATATCGAAAAACACTCCAAAACAAAGTTACACGCATATCAAAGGGCCATTTTTGTATATATGGAGCCAATTGTACTTGAAAATAACATTTGAGAAGGGCGTAAGGCTGGTACAAATTGTATTTGAACGTTTTGTCTCCCCCCTTCAAAGTTGGCCCGAGAAATCAGGGGGTAAAATTTTTTTTCTAAAGACTTCAAAATTTCCATGGAAATTTAAATGGAATAAGCTGAAAACAATTTCAAATGCATTCCACTGCGTTGAGAATCATTTTTAGCATTTTTGAATTAATCTAAAAATCTTAAAAAAATTCAAAATTTTCGAAGTTTAGGCCGTTGCAAATATTTTTCAAAGATTATGTTTATGTAAAGTAATTATTTTGAGTATCGCTTCAGATAGTTGAAGGCTACTTTCAGAGCAAAACATTAAATTTATTTAAAAAAATAGCACCATCAAAATCAAGTTGGTGAGAATCAGAATGTGGCTCCTGCAAAAGCTGTGATGCACTGCAGTCTACATTCAGGTTTATTCTTGCAAGTGGCAATAGACTACGAGATGGCGTTAGTGTATCAACCACCACGTTTTTACACACGATTTTCAAAATATTTTGTTCTAGTTGCTACATCATTACTTTGTCGATATAATTTTCCATACAAATCTGGTGGCTTTATCTTTTGAAGGAATTTTTCGATCGATTTGGTGTCTTCGGCAAAGTTGTAGGTATGGATAAGGACTACTCTGAAAAAAATGATACACGGTCAGCGATGGAAGAATCATCATCACAAGAAAATCTGTTGACGTTCATCAACATTCGTAAAAAATTTCGATCTTTTAAAAAAAAATTGAAAACTTTGAAATCAAGACTAGCATTTTAAATGGGCGTAATATTCAATTTTTGGCCATTTTAAAATGTTAGTCTTGATTTAAAAAAATTCAACGTATTTTTTTCAAAAAAATTGGAAAATTTTACTTGCTGAGATATCGTCATTAGAAAATGGTGGGTTGTTTTGGTGAGACTTAGAAAACTTCAATTTTCGTGATTCTTTTTCTTAAAGCGGCTCTATCTCAGTAACCCGAGGTTTTTTTTTTAAATCGAAAAACTGCAAAAAAAATTGGTAAAATAAAAATTTCGGTGTCTATATCTTGAAAACGGAGCCCTTTATCAAAAAATCTGTAAAGTACTTTTCGATTGCAAATTCAATTTTGCATTAAAAATAATGTCAAATTTGTTTTTGCATGAAACTTCGATTTTTTCCAATAATCACTATTTTTCGAAAATTCATAACTCGGCGGCAGATTTTTTGACCATGTTTCTCTATGGCTCAAAAGTTGCGGATTTTTGTCCTCTAAAACATATTAAAAAATGTCGAAAATCAAAAAATACGTATTTTGGGAAATTTAGTTTTTGTGAAAAAAAAGTTGATTAAAAAATGTGCAATTTTTTTCCGTGTACCTATTTTTTTCTCAAAAATCCTTAACAATACCTACAACTTTGCCGAAGATTGATCGGAAAATTCACTCAAAAGTTACAGCTGTTTGAATATTTACATACCATTTTTGTATGGACAGCAGCCAAAATTGTATGGAGACTTTTATGGGTGAACCAATGACACACAATAGCTTATTTGGTCACAGAGAAGGCCCGCACAAAGTTTGAGCCAAATAAAAAAATACAAAAAACAAAATTGGTCGAAATCGGCCGATTTTGCAGAGAGTTGCTCAACTACACTTGCAAGACCTATCAATATTTTTGACAGTGACAGTGTAACAGTGTGTAAACAAAGCGAAATAAACCATTTTAAGTGGTGCTGATAAGGAAGTTTTGCAACGAGTTCCATACAACATTTTTTACAATTCCAAAAAACACTGTTATTTTTGGTACAGAAAAGTAGGCTATTTCGTCGTACAAGAATGACAGGAAAAGTAGGTAGTTTCACGACGGAATTGCAAAAATGTTTTTTTTTTTGCGATTTTTCCATCCGTGTAACATGGTGAAAAAAAATTTGGTGATTTTTAATTTCACTTTTTGTCACTAAAACTTGATTTGCAAAAAACACTACTTTTATTTTTTTCATTTTCTTATATGTTATAGGAAACATCAAATACCAACTTTTCAGAAATTTCCCGAAAGGGCAAAACATTTTGGATCGAGTTATGAATTTTTGAATCAATACTGATTTTATCAAAAAACCGAAATATTGGTCGCAAAAATGTGTACTCTAGTTCAAGTTATAGCTATATTTTGGTAACTTTCTTGAAAATAGTCGCAATTATTATTTTGTTTAATTAGTGCCCAAGTTTGCACATTTTTGAAAAAATATATTTTTGAAATGCTGAGAAAATTCTCTATATTTTGCTTTTTTGAAGTTTGTTGATAAGACCTTTAGTTGCTGAGATATTGCAATGTAAAGATAAAAAAACAGGAAAATTGATGTTTTTAAGTCTCACCCAAACAACCCATTATTTTGTAATGTCGATATCTCAGCAACTAATGGTCTGATTTTCAATGAAACATTCGTGAAATTTTCCGATCTTTCCGAAAGCAATATTTTCAATTTTTTAATCAAGACCAACATTTCAAAAGGACGTAATATTGAATGATTGGCCCTTTTGACAAAATTTCGATTTGGCCAAAGCAGTGTTGAGATACCTATCGTGGCACACGGTTTTTGAACCTCCGTGAATCGAGCCCCCAGCCCCCTCCGATTTGACCAAAGCGCCCCTAGCGGAAAATTTTGGAACTACTGCTGTGTTAGGGTGGTTCATTGTGCTGAAACGAAAACGTCATTTGACGTTTGCTTACACGTTTGGTTTACGTTGTGTGCAAAAACAACACATACTAAAGTATTTCCGACAAGTTTCTCTTCTTTGGCGGTAAAAGTTAGGCTGAATTGCCACAAATTCCGGAAAAAAACGAAGTGGATGCCGTGGGACACTTTCGAGGAAAATCCTTCCGGTTGAAAAGCTTTGCTTGGAGCGGAACGATTTTTCTACTTCGTGTCCAACTTTTCATCGAACCTGGTCCAGCTGGAGTATGGTAACTATCATTCAAGGTGGATACGACAAGTCGAACGATTGCCGGAATTGTGCCGTAGGGGTAGGTTTGCCATGCTACAAAATTGATGCTGTTTATTGCTCACGATGCTCTGCTCTGCTTGGAGGAACAGCAACAGAAGCGATTTTCAGTGGATTCGATTCTGATGCCATGACCATACGGTTGCGGAACGAAGCCATTTAACCTTTAACATGTACGAGTTCATTTCAAAGAATTCGCTGCATCACAAAAAAATCTCTGTTTATGAATTTCTTCGATAACCCACGAAAATGGCGTAAAACTTATGCGCTACAGGTCCAGGGCTCTCTATAAAACACATTCACCAAAATTTGGCAGCTCGTTCAGGATGCTTTGAACTACGTCTGGCCCAAAAAAGAGCATCCTGGATAGGGTTATGAGTTATGGGACTTAGAGTAAAAATCATGAGATTTTTGAAAATTCGACAAAGTCTCAGTTAGCTTTTAGAAAAAGTAGTTCGGGGACCTAAAAAACACATTCACCAAAATTTGACAGCTCATTTTACATGCTTTGAACAAGGTCTGGCCAGAATATGAGCATCCTGGATAGGGTCTGGCATGAGTTATGGGACTTTGAGTGGAAATGATGAGATTTTGAAAATTCGACAAAGTTCCAGATGGTTTTGGAAAAAGTTGTTCCGGGACCTAAAAACACATTCACCAAAATTTGACATGGCATGAGTTATGGGACCTTGAGTGAAAATCATGAGATTTTTGAAAATTCGGCAAAGTCCCAGATGGTTTTTGGAAAAAGTTGTTCGGGGACCTAAAAAACACATTCACCAAAATTTGACAGCTCATTCAGCATGCTTTGAACAAGGTCTGGCCAAATTATGAGCATCCTGGATAGGGTCTGGCATGAGTTATGGGACCTTGAGTGAAAATCATGAGATTTTTGAAAATTCGACAAAGTCCCAGATGGTTTTTGGAAAAAGTTGTTCGGGGACCTAAAAAACACATTCACCAAAATTTGACAGCTCATTCAGCATGCTTTGAACAAGGTCTGGCCAAATTATGAGCATCTTAGATAGGGTCTGGCATGAGTTATGGGACCTTGAGTGAAAATCATGAGATTTTTTGAAAATTCGGCAAAGTCCTAGATGGTTTTTGGAAAAAGTTGTTCGGGGACCTAAAAAACACATTCACCAAAATTTGACAGCTCATTCTGCATGCTTTGAACAAGGTCTGGCCAAATTATGAGCATCCTGGATAGGGTCTGGCATGAGTTATGGGACCTTGAGTGAAAATCATGAGATTTTTGAAAATTCGACAAAGTCCCAGATGGTTTTTGGAAAAAGTTGTTCGGGGACCTAAAAAACACATTCACCATAATTTGACAGCTCATTCAGCATGCTTTGAACAAGGTCTGGCCAAAATATGAGCATCCTGGATAGGGTCTGGCATGAGTTATGGAACCTTACGTGAAAATCGTGAGATTTTTGAAAATTCGACAAAGTCCCAGATGGTTTTTGGAAAAAGTTGTTCGGGGACCTAAAAAACACATTCACCATGATTTGACAGCTCATTCAGCATGCTTTGAACAAGGTCTGGCCAAAATATGAGCATCCTGGATAGGGTCTGGCATGAGTTATGGGACCTTGAGTGAAAATCATGAGATTTTTGAAAATTCGACAAAGTTCCAGATGGTTTTTGGAAAAAGTTGTTCGGGGACCTAAAAAACACATTCACCATAATTTGACAGCTCATTCAGCATGCTTTGAACAAGGTCTGGCCAAATTATGAGCATCCTGGATAGGGTCTGGCATGAGTTATGGGACCTTGAGTGAAAATCATGAGATTTTTGAAAATTCGACAAAGTTCCAGATGGTTTTTGGAAAAAGTTGTTCCGGGACCTAAAAAACACATTCACCAAAATTTGACATGGCATGAGTTATGGGACCTTGAGTGAAAATCATGAGATTTTTGAAAATTCGGCAAAGTCCCAGATGGTTTTTGGAAAAAGTTGTTCGGGGACCTAAAAAACACATTCACCAAAATTTGACAGCTCATTCAGCATGCTTTGAACAAGGTCTGGCCAAATTATGAGCATCCTGGATAGGGTCTGGCATGAGTTATGGGACCTTGAGTGAAAATCATGAGATTTTTGAAAATTCGACAAAGTCCCAGATGGTTTTTGGAAAAAGTTGTTCGGGGACCTAAAAAACACATTCACCAAAATTTGACAGCTCATTCAGCATGCTTTGAACAAGGTCTGGCCAAATTATGAGCATCCTGGATAGGGTCTGGCATGAGTTATGGGACCTTGAGTGAAAATCATGAGATTTTTGAAAATTCGGCAAAGTCCCAGATGGTTTTTGGAAAAAGTTGTTCGGGGACCTAAAAAACACATTCACCAAAATTTGACAGCTTATTCAGCATGCTTTGAACAAGGTCTGGCCAAATTATGAGCATCCTGGATAGGGTCTGGCATGAGTTATGGGACCTTGAGTGAAAATCATGAGATTTTTGAAAATTCGACAAAGTCCCAGATGGTTTTTGGAAAAAGTTGTTCGGGGACCTAAAAAACACATTCACCAAAATTTGACAGCTCATTCAGCATGCTTTGAACAAGGTCTGGCCAAAATATGAGCATCCTGGATAGGGTCTGGCATGAGTTATGGAACCTTGAGTGAAAATCATGAGATTTTTGAAAATTCGACAAAGTCCCAGATGGTTTTTGGAAAAAGTTGTTCGGGGACCTAAAAAACACATTCACCAAAATTTGACAGCTCATTCAGCATGCTTTGAACAAGGTCTGGCCAAATTATGAGCATCCTGGATAGGGTCTGGCATGAGTTATGGGACCTTGAGTGAAAATCATGAGATTTTTGAAAATTCGACAAAGTCCCAGATGGTTTTTGGAAAAAGTTGTTCGGGGACCTAAAAAACACATTCACCAAAATTTGACAGCTCATTCAGCATGCTTTGAACAAGGTCTGGCCAAATTATGAGCATCCTGGATAGGGTCTGGCATGAGTTATGGGACCTTGAGTGAAAATCATGAGATTTTTGAAAATTCGACAAAGTCCCAGATGGTTTTTGGAAAAAGTTGTTCGGGGACCTAAAAAACACATTCACCAAAATTTGACAGCTCATTCAGCATGCTTTGAACAAGGTCTGGCCAAATTATGAGCATCCTGGATAGGGTCTGGCATGAGTTATGGGACCTTGAGTGAAAATCATGAGATTTTGAAAATTCGACAAAGTCCCAGATGGTTTTGGAAAAAGTTGTTCGGGGACCTAAAAACACATTCACCAAAATTTGACAGCTCATTCAGCATGCTTTGAACAAGGTCTGGCCAAATTATGAGCATCCTGGATAGGGTCTGGCATGAGTTATGGGACCTTGAGTGAAAATCATGAGATTTTGAAAATTCGACAAAGTCCCAGATGGTTTTTGGAAAAAGTTGTTCGGGGACCTAAAAAACACATTCACCAAAATTTGACAGCTCATTCAGCATGCTTTGAACAAGGTCTGGCCAAAATATGAGCATCCTGGATAGGGTCTGGCATGAGTTATGGGACCTTGAGTGAAAATCATGAGATTTTTGAAAATTCGACAAAGTCCCAGATGGTTTTTGGAAAAAGTTGTTCGGGGACCTAAAAAACACATTCACCAAAATTTGACAGCTCATTCAGCATGCTTTGAACAAGGTCTGGCCAAATTATGAGCATCCTGGATAGGGTCTGGCATGAGTTATGGGACCTTGAGTGAAAATCATGAGATTTTTGAAAATTCGACAAAGTCCCAGATGGTTTTTGGAAAAAGTTGTTCGGGGACCTAAAAAACACATTCACCAAAATTTGACAGCTCATTCAGCATGCTTTGAACAAGGTCTGGCCAAATTATGAGCATCCTGGATAGGGTCTGGCATGAGTTATGGGACCTTGAGTGAAAATCATGAGATTTTTGAAAATTCGACAAAGTCCCAGATGGTTTTTGGAAAAAGTTGTTCGGGGACCTAAAAAACACATTCACCAAAATTTGACAGCTCATTCAGCATGCTTTGAACAAGGTCTGGCCAAATTATGAGCATCCTGGATAGGGTCTGGCATGAGTTATGGGACCTTGAGTGAAAATCATGAGATTTTTGAAAATTCGACAAAGTCCCAGATGGTTTTTGGAAAAAGTTGTTCGGGGACCTAAAAAACACATTCACCAAAATTTGACAGCTCATTCAGCATGCTTTGAACAAGGTCTGGCCAAATTATGAGCATCCTGGATAGGGTCTGGCATGAGTTATGGGACCTTGAGTGAAAATCATGAGATTTTTGAAAATTCGACAAAGTCCCAGATGGTTTTTGGAAAAAGTTGTTCGGGGACCTAAAAAACACATTCACCAAAATTTGACAGCTCATTCAGCATGCTTTGAACAAGGTCTGGCCAAATTATGAGCATCCTGGATAGGGTCTGGCATGAGTTATGGGACCTTGAGTGAAAATCATGAGATTTTTGAAAATTCGACAAAGTCCCAGATGGTTTTTGGAAAAAGTTGTTCGGGGACCTAAAAAACACATTCACCAAAATTTGACAGCTCATTCAGCATGCTTTGAACAAGGTCTGGCCAAAATATGAGCATCCTGGATAGGGTCTGGCATGAGTTATGGGACCTTGAGTGAAAATCATGAGATTTTGAAAATTCGACAAAGTCCCAGATGGTTTTTGGAAAAAGTTGTTCGGGGACCTAAAAAACACATTCACCAAAATTTGACAGCTCATTCAGCATGCTTTGAACAAGGTCTGGCCAAATTATGAGCATCCTGGATAGGGTCTGGCATGAGTTATGGGACCTTGAGTGAAAATCATGAGATTTTTGAAAATTCGACAAAGTCCCAGATGGTTTTTGGAAAAAGTTGTTCGGGGACCTAAAAAAAACAATCACCAAAATTTGACAGCTCATTCAGCATGCTTTGAACAAGGTCTGGCCAAATTATGAGCATCCTGGATAGGGTCTGGCATGAGTTATGGGACCTTGAGTGAAAATCATGAGATTTTTGAAAATTCGACAAAGTCCCAGATGGTTTTTGGAAAAAGTTGTTCGGGGACCTAAAAAACACATTCACCAAAATTTGACAGCTCATTCAGCATGCTTTGAACAAGGTCTGGCCAAATTATGAGCATCCTGGATAGGGTCTGGCATGAGTTATGGGACCTTGAGTGAAAATCATGAGATTTTTGAAAATTCGACAAAGTCCCAGATGGTTTTGGAAAAAGTTGTTCGGGGACCTAAAAACACATTCACCAAAATTTGACAGCTCATTCAGCATGCTTTGAACAAGGTCTGGCCAAAATATGAGCATCCTGGATAGGGTCTGGCATGAGTTATGGGACCTTGAGTGAAAATCATGAGATTTTGAAAATTCAGCAAAGTCCCAGATGGTTTTGGAAAAAGTTGTTCGGGGACCTAAAAACACATTCACCAAAATTTGACAGCTCATTCAGCATGCTTTGAACAAGGTCTGGCCAAATTATGAGCATCCTGGATAGGGTCTGGCATGAGTTATGGGACCTTGAGTGAAAATCATGAGATTTTGAAAATTCGACAAAGTCCCAGATGGTTTTGGAAAAAGTTGTTCGGGGACCTAAAAACACATTCACCAAAATTTGACAGCTCATTCAGCATGCTTTGAACAAGGTCTGGCCAAATATGAGCATCCTGGATAGGGTCTGGCATGAGTTATGGGACCTTGAGTGAAAATCATGAGATTTTTGAAAATTCGACAAAGTCCCAGATGGTTTTGGAAAAAGTTGTTCGGGGACCTAAAAACACATTCACCAAATTTGACAGCTCATTCAGCATGCTTTGAACAAGGTCTGGCCAAATTATGAGCATCCTGGATAGGGTCTGGCATGAGTTATGGGACCTTGAGTGAAAATCATGAGATTTTGAAAATTCGACAAAGTCCCAGATGGTTTTGGAAAAAGTTGTTCGGGAACCTAAAAAACACATTCACCAAAATTTGACAGCTCATTCAGCATGCTTTGAACAAGGTCTGGCCAAATTATGAGCATCCTGGATAGGGTCTGGCATGAGTTATGGGACCTTGAGTGAAAATCATGAGATTTTTGAAAATTCGACAAAGTCCCAGATGGTTTTTGGAAAAAGTTGTTCGGGGACCTAAAAAACACATTCACCAAAATTTGACAGCTCATTCAGCATGCTTTGAACAAGGTCTGGCCAAATTATGAGCATCCTGGATAGGGTCTGGCATGAGTTATGGGACCTTGAGTGAAAATCATGAGATTTTTGAAAATTCGACAAAGTCCCAGATGGTTTTTGGAAAAAGTTGTTCGGGGACCTAAAAAACACATTCACCAAAATTTGACAGCTCATTCAGCATGCTTTGAACAAGGTCTGGCCAAAATATGAGCATCCTGGATAGGGTCTGGCATGAGTTATGGGACCTTGAGTGAAAATCATGAGATTTTTGAAAATTCGACAAAGTCCCAGATGGTTTTTGGAAAAAGTTGTTCGGGGACCTAAAAAACACATTCACCAAAATTTGACAGCTCATTCAGCATGCTTTGAACAAGGTCTGGGCAAAATATGAGCATCCTGGATAGAGTCTGACATGAGTTATGGGACTTTGAGTGGAAATGTCCCATCCCCGAGGGTCCCGGAGCACCAAAACTTCTCAGCATGGTGGCTCCCAACGATTAATTGCGTAAACAAACAGGAACGTGAGCGGGGGATCCCCACGTTTCTTCCTCTCCTGTAGATTCAGAACTGTAATGCTGTTTGAACATTCGTGTTCAAACTCAATCCAATTCAGCGAATCATCTGTGGGGGAACGAACGAGGCGAATAATAAAAGCCGGAGGATTAATAATCTAACGAGATTTATTTGATCTTCGAGTTAATCGAACTTGTGACTCTTTCGAGCGCGTCGTCACGAATGGCGGAAAACGGCAGAACGATAGACGTCACCAGATGTCGTCTCTCGTTCTCTCTCTCTCTCTCTCTCTCTCTCTCTCTCTCTGCACAGAGTTGTTCACCCGGGATCCCACAGCCTCCCCCCAGTTACACCAAGAATCGCACTGTGTCCAGAAGGTGTAACTTTCGTTGCTGGATCATCTTGGGGGTGCGCGTTGACCTCAGGATTGCAGATGAACGCCGGTTTCAGTCGATCGATGGAAATACATTGTTGTTTTCCTGCTACCAGCACATTGAAGCTCTTGTCTCCCCTCTCCAGTACCTCGTAGGGACCGTCGTACGGATGCTGCAGTGATCGCTTGACGGAATCGATGCGCACGAAGACATGCGAGCACTTCTTAAGGTCGCCACTGATGAACACACTGCGTTTACCGTGGTTCGAAGCTGCTGGTTTCTTAACGTCCTCAAACACTTGGTGCAGCTTGTTCGCGAACTCCGTTCGACTGACCGCCGGAAGTGCATCGTCGAAGAATTCGCCCGGCAGCCGCAAAGATTGCCCGAACACTAACTCGGCAGCACTACAGTTCAGGTCGTCGCGATAAGCTGCTCGCAAGCCAAGGAGAATGTGCGGCAATCGGTCGTACCAGTTTGTCGGGTCAGTGCACATTATCGCCGCCTTCAGCGTTCGGTGAAACCGCTCCATCATCCCATTTGCTTCTGGGTGATACGCCGTTGTTCGAATGTGAGTTGTTCCCAGCATGTGGTTGAGTTCGGCGAACAACTCGGACTCGAACTGCCTTCCTTGATCGCTCGTAATGGTTTCCGGTGCTCCAAATCTCGATACCCAAGTTCCGCAGAACGCTTCCGCCACCGTCTTTGCTGTCATATCGGACAGTGGTATGGCTTCCGGCCAACGTGAGAAACGATCGATGACTGTCAACAGATACCGGCAGCCTTTGGACGTTGGTAGCGGACCAACCAAGTCAATGTGAACGTGACGGAAACGTGATTTTGGCAATTCAAAACTGCCGAGGGGCGAGACAGTGTGCCGTGAGATTTTCGACCGTTGACAGTTCACGCACGATTTGACGAAGTTTGCAATATCTTTGTTCATCGATGGCCACACATACCGTTGCGAGATAAGCTTTCGAAGCCCGCACACCAGGGTGTGCCAAGCCGTGGAATTTCTCCAGAACCGACTGCCGCTGCTTCTTCGGGGCGTAAGGGCGCTGGATGTTCGGGATCGAGATGTCGCAGTAGACCGGTTTGCGACAGTGCGAGAAATGCTTCTGTACAAGCTTCAACGAGCTTGTGGGTGACTTCACCAGATTCTCCAACTCGACGTCGTTCTCTTGGTCCTTCGCCAGCTGCTCGAAGTCGATGGTGCTCTGGACAGCGTCGACGCGAGAAAGTGCATCAGCCACAACGTTGTCAACGCCGCTGATGTGTCGGATGTCCGTGGTGAACTCGGCAACGAACCTCAAGTATCGCTCTTCGTGAGGAAGACGGCTACTGGATGTTGTAGTAATCGCGTGCGTGAGAGGCCGGTGGTCCGTGAAGATGGTGAAACTCCTCCCCTCCAGGAAATGGCGGAAGTACTGAACGGCCATTTTCATTGCTGTCAGTTCTCTGCCGAAAGTGGAGTACTTCTTATGTGCGTCGTTAAACTTCTCGGAGTAGAATCCAAGTGGTTCCCAGGACTTGCCGTCAAATTGCTGCAAAACAGCTCCAGCAGCAGTATTGGACGCGTCGATCATCAGCCCTAGTAGCTTCCTCGAATCCGGGTACGTCAAGAGCGCAGATGAAGATAGAGATAATTTGCAGTTTTCAAAGCTTGCTCTCGATTCCTCGGTCCACTGCACTTTCCGCGTGTCATTCTTCCGGTTCCCGGGGATCAGCTTTCGAAGGTCTGCCTGAATGTCGGAGGCGTGTGGAATGAACCTCTTGTAGACATTCACTAACGCCAGAAACCTTCTCAGTTCACGAACCGTTGACGGCGTTGGGAAGTCTCGCACAGCCTTGACCCGTTCCGGGAGCGGACGAATTCCAGTTTCGCTTACCACATAGCCGAGGAAATTCACTTCTGTCTTAGCGAACTGGCTTTTGGCGACGTTGATCACCAGGCCGTTGGCGTGCAACCGTTCTAGCACAATGCGAACTTGGCGGCGATGCTCTTCCATGGAAGTGGATGCGATGCAGATGTCGCCAATGAACTTCACGACGAAGTCAAGATCTGCAAACAAACGGTCCATGAAGCGTTGAAACGTTTGGCTGGCATTCATCAACCCAAATTGCATGCGAGTGAATTCAAAAAGGCCAAACGGTGTTATCACTGCTGTTTTTGGGATGTCCGACTCTTCTACCGGTATTTGGTGATAAGCTCGTTCCAGGTCGAGTGTCGTGAATATCGACTTACCGGTCAGCGTGTTGAGCAGGTCGTGGATGTGAGGCACCGGGTACCGGTCGGGTGCTGTGATTTTGTTGAGCTGCCGGTAGTCCCCGACGAACCGCCACTGACCATTTTTCTTCGGAACACAATGCAGTGGACTTGCCCAGCTGCTACTCGACGGTCTGCAGATGCCCAGGTCCATCATCAACTGGAATTCTTCCTTCGCGGCCTTCGCTTTATCAGTCTTCGCACCTTGCACGCAGCAGGAGGGCCTTTCGTTACGATGTGGTGAGTTACATCGTGGGTTGGTTGACACCGGAGTGAGAAGGGGACAGTAATTTTTTGGAATTCGTGCAGCAGGTCCCGAAACGGGTTCTGTTCGTCGACGAACGTGACACTGTGGACCGTTGCCGTCATCATTCCACCAAGCGAATGCAGCTTCGTCGTGTTGTCGATCAGGCGCTGGTGCTTGAGATCGATGATCAGCCCGTAGTGCGCCAGAAAGTCAGCGCCGAGGATCGCCATGCCGACATCCGCAACCAGGAAGCTCCACACAAATTTCCGCCTCAGTCCCAGATCCATGCACAGGAATTTCTTGGAGTACGCCTTGATGCTTGAGCCGTTTGCAGCGTGCAGGTGAAAAGGTATCTCGCCTCCGGTCCGGTCACTTCTGCTCGCGGGAATCAGGGACACGTCGGACCCTGAATCGATCAGGAATCTTGTTTTGGATGATCTATC
The DNA here is from genome assembly GCF_015732765.1 of Culex quinquefasciatus. Taxonomy (NCBI): domain Eukaryota; kingdom Metazoa; phylum Arthropoda; class Insecta; order Diptera; family Culicidae; genus Culex; species Culex quinquefasciatus. The sequence goes on from NC_051862.1 coordinate 86,589,073, forward strand.
GTAGACGACAAGACGACGACTTGTTGAAGCTCCACCCACCTCCGCCGTTTGAGATGGGCCGAATTCTAGTTTTTTGTAGAAAACGTGCACGGTTCACGGCACTGTCGAGCGTTGTTTCCGTATTTGCGATGATACCAACACACGTCATCTCGATTTCTGGACGGAGAACGAGCGTCGTCCCGAGCTCGGGACAGTGATCGACTGCGGGAACGCGAGGGCTGGATCCTCATCCGCTTGACCTCAGCTGTGAGAGCTGCAACCTGTGCCTTGAGATCGTCGGTTTCGGAGGTCGGAAGCCCTTCCGGCTTGCTCACGGATGCCACGGTTGCTGACATAGTTTCGATCATTTTGTCTGCCATCAACGCAATGTTCGCTAGCGGCTCGTTGCAAATCGAGAGGATTCCTCTGACGTTCGTTGGCAGTTTCTGCAGAAAGAGCATCCGCAACAGCGCTGACTCAACTCCCAATCCCGACGAGAGTTCCTGCATCTTTGCGCAAATCTCCAAGGTCGTGCGTTCCAAGCAGTCCTTCCAGTCTGGCTTGAGGGGACAAAGCAAAACGGCCAATCAGTCTCTCCTTCACTGCGTTGTACTTGTTCTCAAGCGGGGGGCGATGGACCAGGTCGGCGATGTGGCAAATCACGGTTTGATCGACTTTGGCCACGATGTGGGAGTACTTTGGGTCGTCGTGTGTGATGTTGGCCAAAGTAAATTGCGCCTCCGCTTGCGCAAACCACATCTCCGGGTCCGTTTTCCAGAAATCTGGAAGCTTGACACGGACGGCCGCGACAGCTTGCATGTTGCTTGCGTTCCCTTCTTGGTTGGCTGTCGGAGGGTTAGACATTTCGAGGTTATGTCCCCCTTTGTTTTTTGCGTAAAAAAACGTTTTTTTCGCAGGTTTTCCGTCGGAACCGGTAAACTTTCGAACGTCGCGGGTCACCACTGTGGGGGAAAAGCCGGAGGATTAATAATCTAACGAGATTTATTTGATATTCGAGTTAATCGAACTTGTGACTCTATCGAGCGCGTCGTCACGAATGGCGGAAAACGGCAGAACGATAGACGTCACCAGATGTCGTCTCTCGTTCTCTCTCTCTCTCTCTCTCTCTCTGCACAGAGTTGTTCACTCGGGATCCCACACATCTTTACGGTTAACTTTACGCAGTTGGCCTGGCCGCTTTAACGTTTCAAAGCAATTTATTGCATTGGGGCACTACAATTGCTAATAATGACAAGAGGATGCTAGGCGGTAATCAACCTAAACCATCTGGGACTTTGTCGAATTTTCAAAAATCTCATCATTTCCACTCAAAGTCCTATAACTCATGCCAGACCCTATCCAGGGTGCTCATATTTTGGCCAGATCTTGTTCAAAGCATGCTGAATGAGCTGTCAAATTTTGGTGGATGTGTTTTTAGGTCCCCGAACAACTTTTTCCAAAACCATCTGGGACTTTGTCGAATTTTCAAAATCTCATCATTTCCACTCAAGGTCCCATAACTCATGCCAGACCCTATCCAGGATGCTCATAATTTGGCCAGACCTTGTTCAAAGCATGCAGAATAAGCTGTCAAATTTTGGTGAATGTGTTTTTAGGTCCCCGAACAACTTTTTCCAAAACCATCTGGGACTTTGTCGAATTTTCAAAATCTCATCATTTCCACTCAAGGTCCCATAACTCATGCCAGACCCTATCCAGGATGCTCATAATTTGGCCAGACCTTGTTCAAAGCATGCAGAATAAGCTGTCAAATTTTGGTGGATGTGTTTTTTAGGTCCCCGAACAACTTTTTCCAAAAACCATCTGGGACTTTGTCGAATTTTCAAAAATCTCATCATTTCCACTCAAAGTTCCATAACTCATGCCAGACCCTATCCAGGATGCTCATATTTTGGCCAGACCTTGTTCAAAGCATGCAAAATAAGCTGTCAAATTTTGGTGGATGTGTTTTTTAGGTCCCCGAACAACTTTTTCCAAAAACCATCTGGGACTTTGTCGAATTTTCAAAAATCTCATCATTTCCACTCAAAGTTCCATAACTCATGCCAGACCCTATCCAGGATGCTCATATTTTGGCCAGACCTTGTTCAAAGCATGCAGAATAAGCTGTCAAATTTTGGTTAATGTGTTTTTTAGGTCCCCGAACAACTTTTTCCAAAAACCATCTGGGACTTTGTCGAATTTTCAAAAATCTCATCATTTCCACTCAAAGTCCCATAACTCATGCCAGACCCTATCCAGGATGCTCATATTTTGGCCAGATCTTGTTCAAAGCATGCTGAATGAGCTGTCAAATTTTGGTGAATGTGTTTTTTAGGTCCCCGAACAACTTTTTCCAAAACCATCTGGGACTTTGTCGAATTTTCAAAAATCTCATCATTTCCACTCAAGGTCCCATAACTCATGCCAGACCCTATCCAGGATGCTCATAATTTGGCCAGACCTTGTTCAAAGCATGCAGAATAAGCTGTCAAATTTTGGTGGATGTGTTTTTTAGGTCCCCGAACAACTTTTTCCAAAAACCATCTGGGACTTTGTCGAATTTTCAAAAATCTCATCATTTCCACTCAAAGTTCCATAACTCATGCCAGACCCTATCCAGGATGCTCATATTTTGGCCAGACCTTGTTCAAAGCATGCTGAATAAGCTGTCAAATTTTGGTTAATGTGTTTTTAGGTCCCCGAACAACTTTTTCCAAAACCATCTGGGACTTTGTCGAATTTTCAAAATCTCATCATTTCCACTCAAAGTCCCATAACTCATGCCAGACCCTATCCAGGATGCTCATATTTTGGCCAGATCTTGTTCAAAGCATGCTGAATGAGCTGTCAAATTTTGGTGAATGTGTTTTTAGGTCCCCGAACAACTTTTTCCAAAACCATCTGGGACTTTGTCGAATTTTCAAAATCTCATCATTTCCACTCAAGGTCCCATAACTCATGCCAGACCCTATCCAGGATGCTCATAATTTGGCCAGACCTTGTTCAAAGCATGCAGAATAAGCTGTCAAATTTTGGTGGATGTGTTTTTAGGTCCCTGAACAACTTTTTCCAAAACCATCTGGGACTTTGTCGAATTTTCAAAATCTCATCATTTCCACTCAAAGTTCCATAACTCATGCCAGACCCTATCCAGGATGCTCATATTTTGGCCAGACCTTGTTCAAAGCATGCAGAATAAGCTGTCAAATTTTGGTTAATGTGTTTTTTAGGTCCCCGAACAACTTTTTCCAAAAACCATCTGGGACTTTGTCGAATTTTCAAAAATCTCATCATTTCCACTCAAAGTTCCATAACTCATGCCAGACCCTATCCAGGGTGCTCATATTTTGGCCAGATCTTGTTCAAAGCATGCTGAATGAGCTGTCAAATTTTGGTGGATGTGTTTTTTAGGTCCCCGAACAACTTTTTCCAAAAACCATCTGGGACTTTGTCGAATTTTCAAAAATCTCATCATTTCCACTCAAAGTCCCATAACTCATGCCAGACCCTATCCAGGATGCTCATATTTTGGCCAGATCTTGTTCAAAGCATGCTGAATGAGCTGTCAAATTTTGGTGAATGTGTTTTTTAGGTCCCCGAACAACTTTTTCCAAAAACCATCTGGGACTTTGTCGAATTTTCAAAAATCTCATCATTTCCACTCAAGGTCCCATAACTCATGCCAGACCCTATCCAGGATGCTCATAATTTGGCCAGACCTTGTTCAAAGCATGCAGAATAAGCTGTCAAATTTTGGTGGATGTGTTTTTTAGGTCCCCGAACAACTTTTTCCAAAAACCATCTGGGACTTTGTCGAATTTTCAAAAATCTCATCATTTCCACTCAAAGTTCCATAACTCATGCCAGACCCTATCCAGGATGCTCATATTTTGGCCAGACCTTGTTCAAAGCATGCAGAATAAGCTGTCAAATTTTGGTGAATGTGTTTTTTAGGTCCCCGAACAACTTTTTCCAAAACCATCTGGGACTTTGTCGAATTTTCAAAATCTCATCATTTCCACTCAAAGTCCCATAACTCATGCCAGACCCTATCCAGGATGCTCATATTTTGGCCAGATCTTGTTCAAAGCATGCTGAATGAGCTGTCAAATTTTGGTGAATGTGTTTTTAGGTCCCCTGAACAACTTTTTCCAAAAACCATCTGGGACTTTGTCGAATTTTCAAAAATCTCATCATTTCCACTCAAGGTCCCATAACTCATGCCAGACCCTATCCAGGATGCTCATAATTTGGCCAGACCTTGTTCAAAGCATGCAGAATAAGCTGTCAAATTTTGGTGGATGTGTTTTTTAGGTCCCCGAACAACTTTTTCCAAAAACCATCTGGGACTTTGTCGAATTTTCAAAAATCTCATCATTTCCACTCAAAGTTCCATAACTCATGCCAGACCCTATCCAGGATGCTCATATTTTGGCCAGACCTTGTTCAAAGCATGCAGAATAAGCTGTCAAATTTTGGTTAATGTGTTTTTTAGGTCCCCGAACAACTTTTTCCAAAAACCATCTGGGACTTTGTCGAATTTTCAAAAATCTCATCATTTCCACTCAAAGTTCCATAACTCATGCCAGACCCTATCCAGGGTGCTCATATTTTGGCCAGATCTTGTTCAAAGCATGCTGAATGAGCTGTCAAATTTTGGTGGATGTGTTTTTAGGTCCCCGAACAACTTTTTCCAAAACCATCTGGGACTTTGTCGAATTTTCAAAATCTCATCATTTCCACTCAAAGTCCCATAACTCATGCCAGACCCTATCCAGGATGCTCATATTTTGGCCAGATCTTGTTCAAAGCATGCTGAATGAGCTGTCAAATTTTGGTGAATGTGTTTTTAGGTCCCCGAACAACTTTTTCCAAAACCATCTGGGACTTTGTCGAATTTTCAAAATCTCATCATTTCCACTCAAGGTCCCATAACTCATGCCAGACCCTATCCAGGATGCTCATAATTTGGCCAGACCTTGTTCAAAGCATGCAGAATAAGCTGTCAAATTTTGGTGGATGTGTTTTTTAGGTCCCCGAACAACTTTTTCCAAAAACCATCTGGGACTTTGTCGAATTTTCAAAAATCTCATCATTTCCACTCAAAGTTCCATAACTCATGCCAGACCCTATCCAGGATGCTCATAATTTGGCCAGACCTTGTTCAAAGCATGCAGAATAAGCTGTCAAATTTTGGTTAATGTGTTTTTTAGGTCCCCGAACAACTTTTTCCAAAAACCATCTGGGACTTTGTCGAATTTTCAAAAATCTCATCATTTCCACTCAAAGTCCTATAACTCATGCCAGACCCTATCCAGGATGCTCATATTTTGGCCAGATCTTGTTCAAAGCATGCTGAATGAGCTGTCAAATTTTGGTGGATGTGTTTTTAGGTCCCCGAACAACTTTTTCCAAAACCATCTGGGACTTTGTCGAATTTTCAAAATCTCATCATTTCCACTCAAAGTCCCATAACTCATGCCAGACCCTATCCAGGATGCTCATATTTTGGCCAGATCTTGTTCAAAGCATGCTGAATGAGCTGTCAAATTTTGGTGGATGTGTTTTTAGGTCCCCGAACAACTTTTTCCAAAACCATCTGGGACTTTGTCGAATTTTCAAAATCTCATCATTTCCACTCAAAGTTCCATAACTCATGCCAGACCCTATCCAGGATGCTCATATTTTGGCCAGACCTTGTTCAAAGCATGCAGAATAAGCTGTCAAATTTTGGTGGATGTGTTTTTTAGGTCCCCGAACAACTTTTTCCAAAAACCATCTGGGACTTTGTCGAATTTTCAAAAATCTCATCATTTCCACTCAAAAACCTATAACTCATGCCAGACCCTATCCAGGGTGCTCATATTTTGGCCAGATCTTGTTCAAAGCATGCTGAATGAGCTGTCAAATTTTGGTGGATGTGTTTTTTAGGTCCCCGAACAACTTTTTCCAAAAACCATCTGGGACTTTGTCGAATTTTCAAAAATCTCATCATTTCCACTCAAAGTTCCATAACTCATGCCAGACCCTATCCAGGATGCTCATATTTTGGCCAGACCTTGTTCAAAGCATGCAGAATAAGCTGTCAAATTTTGGTGAATGTGTTTTTTAGGTCCCCGAACAACTTTTTCCAAAAACCATCTGGGACTTTGTCAAATTTTCAAAAATCTCATCATTTCCACTCAAAGTCCCATAACTCATGCCAGACCCTATCCAGGATGCTCATATTTTGGCCAGATCTTGTTCAAAGCATGCTGAATGAGCTGTCAAATTTTGGTGAATGTGTTTTTTAGGTCCCCGAACAACTTTTTCCAAAAACCATCTGGGACTTTGTCGAATTTTCAAAAATCTCATCATTTCCACTCAAGGTCCCATAACTCATGCCAGACCCTATCCAGGATGCTCATAATTTGGCCAGACCTTGTTCAAAGCATGCTGAATAAGCTGTCAAATTTTGGTGGATGTGTTTTTTAGGTCCCCGAACAACTTTTTCCAAAAACCATCTGGGACTTTGTCGAATTTTCAAAAATCTCATCATTTCCACTCAAAGTCCCATAACTCATGCCAGACCCTATCCAGGATGCTCATATTTTGGCCAGATCTTGTTCAAAGCATGCTGAATGAGCTGTCAAATTTTGGTGAATGTGTTTTTTAGGTCCCCGAACAACTTTTTCCAAAAACCATCTGGGACTTTGTCGAATTTTCAAAATCTCATCATTTCCACTCAAAGTCCTATAACTCATGCCAGACCCTATCCAGGATGCTCATATTTTGGCCAGATCTTGTTCAAAGCATGCTGAATGAGCTGTCAAATTTTGGTGGATGTGTTTTTAGGTCCCCGAACAACTTTTTCCAAAACCATCTGGGACTTTGTCGAATTTTCAAAATCTCATCATTTCCACTCAAAGTCCCATAACTCATGCCAGACCCTATCCAGGATGCTCATAATTTGGCCAGACCTTGTTCAAAGCATGCTGAATAAGCTGTCAAATTTTGGTGGATGTGTTTTTAGGTCCCCGAACAACTTTTTCCAAAACCATCTGGGACTTTGTCGAATTTTCAAAATCTCATCATTTCCACTCAAAGTCCCATAACTCATGCCAGACCCTATCCAGGATGCTCATATTTTGGCCAGATCTTGTTCAAAGCATGCAGAATAAGCTGTCAAATTTTGGTGAATGTGTTTTTAGGTCCCCGAACAACTTTTTCCAAAACCATCTGGGACTTTGTCGAATTTTCAAAATCTCATCATTTCCACTCAAGGTCCCATAACTCATGCCAGACCCTATCCAGGATGCTCATAATTTGGCCAGACCTTGTTCAAAGCATGCTGAATAAGCTGTCAAATTTTGGTGGATGTGTTTTTTAGGTCCCCGAACAACTTTTTCCAAAAACCATCTGGGACTTTGTCGAATTTTCAAAAATCTCATCATTTCCACTCAAAGTTCCATAACTCATGCCAGACCCTATCCAGGATGCTCATATTTTGGCCAGACCTTGTTCAAAGCATGCAGAATAAGCTGTCAAATTTTGGTGAATGTGTTTTTTAGGTCCCCGAACAACTTTTTCCAAAACCATCTGGGACTTTGTCGAATTTTCAAAATCTCATCATTTCCACTCAAAGTCCCATAACTCATGCCAGACCCTATCCAGGATGCTCATATTTTGGCCAGATCTTGTTCAAAGCATGCTGAATGAGCTGTCAAATTTTGGTGAATGTGTTTTTTAGGTCCCCGAACAACTTTTTCCAAAAACCATCTGGGACTTTGTCGAATTTTCAAAAATCTCATCATTTCCACTCAAGGTCCCATAACTCATGCCAGACCCTATCCAGGATGCTCATAATTTGGCCAGACCTTGTTCAAAGCATGCAGAATAAGCTGTCAAATTTTGGTGGATGTGTTTTTTAGGTCCCCGAACAACTTTTTCCAAAAACCATCTGGGACTTTGTCGAATTTTCAAAATCTCATCATTTCCACTCAAAGTTCCATAACTCATGCCAGACCCTATCCAGGATGCTCATAATTTGGCCAGACCTTGTTCAAAGCATGCAGAATAAGCTGTCAAATTTTGGTTAATGTGTTTTTAGGTCCCCGAACAACTTTTTCCAAAACCATCTGGGACTTTGTCGAATTTTCAAAATCTCATCATTTCCACTCAAAGTCCTATAACTCATGCCAGACCCTATCCAGGATGCTCATATTTTGGCCAGATCTTGTTCAAAGCATGCTGAATGAGCTGTCAAATTTTGGTGGATGTGTTTTTAGGTCCCTGAACAACTTTTTCCAAAACCATCTGGGACTTTGTCGAATTTTCAAAATCTCATCATTTCCACTCAAAGTCCCATAACTCATGCCAGACCCTATCCAGGATGCTCATATTTTGGCCAGATCTTGTTCAAAGCATGCTGAATGAGCTGTCAAATTTTGGTGAATGTGTTTTTAGGTCCCCGAACAACTTTTTCCAAAACCATCTGGGACTTTGTCGAATTTTCAAAATCTCATCATTTCCACTCAAAGTCCTATAACTCATGCCAGACCCTATCCAGGGTGCTCATATTTTGGCCAGATCTTGTTCAAAGCATGCTGAATGAGCTGTCAAATTTTGGATGTGTTTTTAGGTCCCCGAACAACTTTTTCCAAAACCATCTGGGACTTTGTCGAATTTTCAAAATCTCATCATTTCCACTCAAGGTCCCATAACTCATGCCAGACCCTATCCAGGATGCTCATAATTTGGCCAGACCTTGTTCAAAGCATGCAGAATGAGCTGTCAAATTTTGGTGAATGTGTTTTTTAGGTCCCCGAACAACTTTTTCCAAAAACCATCTGGGACTTTGCCGAATTTTCAAAAATCTCATGATTTTCACTCAAAGTCCTATAACTCATGCCAGACCCTATCCAGGGTGCTCATATTTTGGCCAGATCTTGTTCAAAGCATGCTGAATGAGCTGTCAAATTTTGGTGGATGTGTTTTTTAGGTCCCCGAACAACTTTTTCCAAAAACCATCTGGGACTTTGTCGAATTTTCAAAAATCTCATCATTTCCACTCAAAGTTCCATAACTCATGCCAGACCCTATCCAGGATGCTCATATTTTGGCCAGACCTTGTTCAAAGCATGCAGAATAAGCTGTCAAATTTTGGTGGATGTGTTTTTAGGTCCCCGAACAACTTTTTCCAAAAACCATCTGGGACTTTGTCGAATTTTCAAAAATCTCATCATTTCCACTCAAAGTCCTATAACTCATGCCAGACCCTATCCAGGATGCTCATATTTTGGCCAGATCTTGTTCAAAGCATGCTGAATGAGCTGTCAAATTTTGGTGGATGTGTTTTTTAGGTCCCCGAACAACTTTTTCCAAAACCATCTGGGACTTTGTCGAATTTTCAAAATCTCATCATTTCCACTCAAAGTTCCATAACTCATGCCAGACCCTATCCAGGATGCTCATATTTTGGCCAGACCTTGTTCAAAGCATGCAGAATAAGCTGTCAAATTTTGGTGAATGTGTTTTTAGGTCCCCGAACAACTTTTTCCAAAACCATCTGGGACTTTGTCAAATTTTCAAAATCTCATCATTTCCACTCAAAGTCCCATAACTCATGCCAGACCCTATCCAGGATGCTCATATTTTGGCCAGATCTTGTTCAAAGCATGCTGAATGAGCTGTCAAATTTTGGTGAATGTGTTTTTAGGTCCCCGAACAACTTTTTCCAAAACCATCTGGGACTTTGTCGAATTTTCAAAATCTCATCATTTCCACTCAAGGTCCCATAACTCATGCCAGACCCTATCCAGGATGCTCATAATTTGGCCAGACCTTGTTCAAAGCATGCAGAATAAGCTGTCAAATTTTGGTGGATGTGTTTTTAGGTCCCTGAACAACTTTTTCCAAAAACCATCTGGGACTTTGTCGAATTTTCAAAATCTCATCATTTCCACTCAAAGTTCCATAACTCATGCCAGACCCTATCCAGGATGCTCATATTTTGGCCAGACCTTGTTCAAAGCATGCAGAATAAGCTGTCAAATTTTGGTGAATGTGTTTTTAGGTCCCCGAACAACTTTTTCCAAAACCATCTGGGACTTTGTCGAATTTTCAAAATCTCATCATTTCCACTCAAAGTCCTATAACTCATGCCAGACCCTATCCAGGGTGCTCATATTTTGGCCAGATCTTGTTCAAAGCATGCTGAATGAGCTGTCAAATTTTGGTGGATGTGTTTTTAGGTCCCCGAACAACTTTTTCCAAAACCATCTGGGACTTTGTCGAATTTTCAAAATCTCATCATTTCCACTCAAAGTCCCATAACTCATGCCAGACCCTATCCAGGATGCTCATATTTTGGCCAGATCTTGTTCAAAGCATGCTGAATGAGCTGTCAAATTTTGGTGAATGTGTTTTTTAGGTCCCCGAACAACTTTTTCCAAAAACCATCTGGGACTTTGTCGAATTTTCAAAATCTCATCATTTCCACTCAAAGTCCTATAACTCATGCCAGACCCTATCCAGGATGCTCATATTTTGGCCAGATCTTGTTCAAAGCATGCTGAATGAGCTGTCAAATTTTGGTGGATGTGTTTTTAGGTCCCTGAACAACTTTTTCCAAAAACCATCTGGGACTTTGTCGAATTTTCAAAAATCTCATCATTTCCACTCAAGGTCCCATAACTCATGCCAGACCCTATCCAGGATGCTCATAATTTGGCCAGACCTTGTTCAAAGCATGCAGAATGAGCTGTCAAATTTTGGTGAATGTGTTTTTTAGGTCCCCGAACAACTTTTTCCAAAAACCATCTGGGACTTTGTCGAATTTTCAAAAATCTCATGATTTTCACTCAAAGTCCTATAACTCATGCCAGACCCTATCCAGGGTGCTCATATTTTGGCCAGATCTTGTTCAAAGCATGCTGAATGAGCTGTCAAATTTTGGTGGATGTGTTTTTTAGGTCCCCGAACAACTTTTTCCAAAAACCATCTGGGACTTTGTCGAATTTTCAAAAATCTCATCATTTCCACTCAAAGTTCCATAACTCATGCCAGACCCTATCCAGGATGCTCATATTTTGGCCAGACCTTGTTCAAAGCATGCAGAATAAGCTGTCAAATTTTGGTGGATGTGTTTTTTAGGTCCCCGAACAACTTTTTCCAAAAACCATCTGGGACTTTGTCGAATTTTCAAAAATCTCATCATTTCCACTCAAAGTCCTATAACTCATGCCAGACCCTATCCAGGGTGCTCATATTTTGGCCAGATCTTGTTCAAAGCATGCTGAATGAGCTGTCAAATTTTGGTGGATGTGTTTTTTAGGTCCCCGAACAACTTTTTCCAAAAACCATCTGGGACTTTGTCGAATTTTCAAAAATCTCATCATTTCCACTCAAAGTTCCATAACTCATGCCAGACCCTATCCAGGATGCTCATATTTTGGCCAGACCTTGTTCAAAGCATGCAGAATAAGCTGTCAAATTTTGGTGAATGTGTTTTTTAGGTCCCCGAACAACTTTTTCCAAAAACCATCTGGGACTTTGTCAAATTTTCAAAAATCTCATCATTTCCACTCAAAGTCCTATAACTCATGCCAGACCCTATCCAGGGTGCTCATATTTTGGCCAGATCTTGTTCAAAGCATGCTGAATGAGCTGTCAAATTTTGGTGGATGTGTTTTTTAGGTCCCCGAACAACTTTTTCCAAAAACCATCTGGGACTTTGTCGAATTTTCAAAAATCTCATCATTTCCACTCAAAGTCCTATAACTCATGCCAGACCCTATCCAGGATGCTCATAATTTGGCCAGATCTTGTTCAAAGCATGCTGAATGAGCTGTCAAATTTTGGTGAATGTGTTTTTAGGTCCCCGAACAACTTTTTCCAAAACCATCTGGGACTTTGTCGAATTTTCAAAATCTCATCATTTCCACTCAAAGTCCTATAACTCATGCCAGACCCTATCCAGGGTGCTCATAATTTGGCCAGACCTTGTTCAAAGCATGCTGAATAAGCTGTCAAATTTTGGTGAATGTGTTTTTTAGGTCCCCGAACAACTTTTTCCAAAAACCATCTGGGACTTTGTCGAATTTTCAAAAATCTCATCATTTCCACTCAAGGTCCCATAACTCATGCCAGACCCTATCCAGGATGCTCATAATTTGGCCAGATCTTGTTCAAAGCATGCTGAATGAGCTGTCAAATTTTGGTGAATGTGTTTTTTAGGTCCCCGAACAACTTTTTCCAAAAACCATCTGGGACTTTGTCGAATTTTCAAAAATCTCATCATTTCCACTCAAAGTCCTATAACTCATGCCAGACCCTATCCAGGATGCTCATATTTGGCCAGATCTTGTTCAAAGCATGCTGAATGAGCTGTCAAATTTTGGTGAATGTGTTTTTAGGTCCCCGAACAACTTTTTCCAAAACCATCTGGGACTTTGTCGAATTTTCAAAATCTCATCATTTCCACTCAAAGTCCTATAACTCATGCCAGACCCTATCCAGGATGCTCATAATTTGGCCAGACCTTGTTCAAAGCATGCAGAATAAGCTGTCAAATTTTGGTGAATGTGTTTTTAGGTCCCCGAACAACTTTTTCCAAAACCATCTGGGACTTTGTCGAATTTTCAAAAATCTCATCATTTCCACTCAAGGTCCCATAACTCATGCCAGACCCTATCCAGGATGCTCATAATTTGGCCAGATCTTGTTCAAAGCATGCTGAATGAGCTGTCAAATTTTGGTGAATGTGTTTTTTAGGTCCCCGAACAACTTTTTCCAAAAACCATCTGGGACTTTGTCGAATTTTCAAAAATCTCATCATTTCCACTCAAAGTCCTATAACTCATGCCAGACCCTATCCAGGGTGCTCGGAATTTGGCCAGATCTTGTTCAAAGCATGCTGAATGAGCTGTCAAATTTTGGTGAATGTGTTTTTTAGGTCCCCGAACAACTTTTTCCAAAAACCATCTGGGACTTTGTCGAATTTTCAAAAATCTCATCATTTCCACTCAAAGTCCTATAACTCATGCCAGACCCTATCCAGGATGCTCAATTTGGCCAGACCTTGTTCAAAGCATGCAGAATAAGCTGTCAAATTTTGGTGAATGTGTTTTTTAGGTCCCCGAACAACTTTTTCCAAAAACCATCTGGGACTTTGTCGAATTTTCAAAAATCTCATCATTTCCACTCAAAGTCCTATAACTCATGCCAGACCCTATCCAGGGTGCTCATATTTTGGCCAGATCTTGTTCAAAGCATGCTGAATGAGCTGTCAAATTTTGGTGAATGTGTTTTTTAGGTCCCCGAACAACTTTTTCCAAAAACCATCTGGGACTTTGTCGAATTTTCAAAATCTCATCATTTCCACTCAAAGTCCCATAACTCATGCCAGACCCTATCCAGGATGCTCATATTTTGGCCAGACCTTGTTCAAAGCATGCAGAATAAGCTGTCAAATTTTGGTGGATGTGTTTTTAGGTCCCCGAACAACTTTTTCCAAAACCATCTGGGACTTTGTCGAATTTTCAAAAATCTCATCATTTCCACTCAAAGTCCTATAACTCATGCCAGACCCTATCCAGGGTGCTCATATTTTGGCCAGATCTTGTTCAAAGCATGCTGAATGAGCTGTCAAATTTTGGTGGATGTGTTTTTTAGGTCCCCGAACAACTTTTTCCAAAACCATCTGGGACTTTGTCGAATTTTCAAAATCTCATCATTTCCACTCAAAGTTCCATAACTCATGCCAGACCCTATCCAGGATGCTCATATTTTGGCCAGACCTTGTTCAAAGCATGCAGAATAAGCTGTCAAATTTTGGTGAATGTGTTTTTTAGGTCCCCGAACAACTTTTTCCAAAAACCATCTGGGACTTTGTCAAATTTTCAAAAATCTCATCATTTCCACTCAAAGTTCCATAACTCATGCCAGACCCTATCCAGGATGCTCATATTTTGGCCAGACCTTGTTCAAAGCATGCAGAATAAGCTGTCAAATTTTGGTGAATGTGTTTTTTAGGTCCCCGAACAACTTTTTCCAAAAACCATCTGGGACTTTGTCGAATTTTCAAAAATCTCATCATTTCCACTCAAAGTCCTATAACTCATGCCAGACCCTATCCAGGGTGCTCATATTTTGGCCAGATCTTGTTCAAAGCATGCTGAATGAGCTGTCAAATTTTGGTGAATGTGTTTTTTAGGTCCCCGAACAACTTTTTCCAAAAACCATCTGGGACTTTGTCGAATTTTCAAAAATCTCATCATTTCCACTCAAAGTCCCATAACTCATGCCAGACCCTATCCAGGATGCTCATATTTTGGCCAGACCTTGTTCAAAGCATGCAGAATAAGCTGTCAAATTTTGGTGGATGTGTTTTTTAGGTCCCCGAACAACTTTTTCCAAAACCATCTGGGACTTTGTCGAATTTTCAAAATCTCATCATTTCCACTCAAAGTTCCATAACTCATGCCAGACCCTATCCAGGATGCTCATATTTTGGCCAGACCTTGTTCAAAGCATGCTGAATGAGCTGTCAAATTTTGGTGAATGTGTTTTTAGGTCCCCGAACAACTTTTTCCAAAACCATCTGGGACTTTGTCGAATTTTCAAAATCTCATCATTTCCACTCAAAGTTCCATAACTCATGCCAGACCCTATCCAGGATGCTCATATTTTGGCCAGACCTTGTTCAAAGCATGCAGAATAAGCTGTCAAATTTTGGTGAATGTGTTTTTAGGTCCCCGAACAACTTTTTCCAAAACCATCTGGGACTTTGTCGAATTTTCAAAATCTCATCATTTCCACTCAAAGTCCTATAACTCATGCCAGACCCTATCCAGGGTGCTCATATTTTGGCCAGATCTTGTTCAAAGCATGCTGAATGAGCTGTCAAATTTTGGTGAATGTGTTTTTAGGTCCCTGAACAACTTTTTCCAAAAACCATCTGGGACTTTGTCGAATTTTCAAAATCTCATCATTTCCACTCAAAGTCCCATAACTCATGCCAGACCCTATCCAGGATGCTCATATTTTGGCCAGACCTTGTTCAAAGCATGCAGAATAAGCTGTCAAATTTTGGTGGATGTGTTTTTTAGGTCCCGAACAACTTTTTCCAAAAACCATCTGGGACTTTGTCGAATTTTCAAAAATCTCATCATTTCCACTCAAAGTTCCATAACTCATGCCAGACCCTATCCAGGATGCTCATATTTTGGCCAGACCTTGTTCAAAGCATGCTGAATGAGCTGTCAAATTTTGGTGAATGTGTTTTTTAGGTCCCCGAACAACTTTTTCCAAAAACCATCTGGGACTTTGTCGAATTTTCAAAAATCTCATCATTTCCACTCAAAGTTCCATAACTCATGCCAGACCCTATCCAGGATGCTCATATTTTGGCCAGACCTTGTTCAAAGCATGCAGAATAAGCTGTCAAATTTTGGTGGATGTTTTTTTAGGTCCCCGAACAACTTTTTCCAAAACCATCTGGGACTTTGTCGAATTTTCAAAATCTCATCATTTCCACTCAAAGTCCTATAACTCATGCCAGACCCTATCCAGGTGCTCATATTTTGGCCAGATCTTGTTCAAAGCATGCTGAATGAGCTGTCAAATTTTGGTGGATGTGTTTTTTAGGTCCCCGAACAACTTTTTCCAAAAACCATCTGGGACTTTGTCGAATTTTCAAAAATCTCATCATTTCCACTCAAAGTTCCATAACTCATGCCAGACCCTATCCAGGATGCTCATATTTTGGCCAGACCTTGTTCAAAGCATGCTGAATAAGCTGTCAAATTTTGGTGAATGTGTTTTTAGGTCCCCGAACAACTTTTTCCAAAACCATCTGGGACTTTGTCAAATTTTCAAAATCTCATCATTTCCACTCAAAGTCCCATAACTCATGCCAGACCCTATCCAGGATGCTCATATTTTGGCCAGATCTTGTTCAAAGCATGCTGAATGAGCTGTCAAATTTTGGTGAATGTGTTTTTAGGTCCCCGAACAACTTTTTCAAAAACCATCTGGGACTTTGTCGAATTTTCAAAATCTCATCATTTCCACTCAAGGTCCCATAACTCATGCCAGACCCTATCCAGGATGCTCATAATTTGGCCAGACCTTGTTCAAAGCATGCAGAATAAGCTGTCAAATTTTGGTGGATGTGTTTTTTAGGTCCCCGAACAACTTTTTCCAAAAACCATCTGGGACTTTGTCGAATTTTCAAAAATCTCATCATTTCCACTCAAAGTTCCATAACTCATGCCAGACCCTATCCAGGATGCTCATATTTTGGCCAGACCTTGTTCAAAGCATGCAGAATAAGCTGTCAAATTTTGGTGAATGTGTTTTTTAGGTCCCCGAACAACTTTTTCCAAAACCATCTGGGACTTTGTCGAATTTTCAAAATCTCATCATTTCCACTCAAAGTCCTATAACTCATGCCAGACCCTATCCAGGGTGCTCATATTTTGGCCAGATCTTGTTCAAAGCATGCTGAATGAGCTGTCAAATTTTGGTGGATGTGTTTTTTAGGTCCCCGAACAACTTTTTCCAAAAACCATCTGGGACTTTGTCGAATTTTCAAAAATCTCATCATTTCCACTCAAAGTCCCATAACTCATGCCAGACCCTATCCAGGATGCTCATATTTTGGCCAGATCTTGTTCAAAGCATGCTGAATGAGCTGTCAAATTTTGGTGAATGTGTTTTTTAGGTCCCCGAACAACTTTTTCCAAAAACCATCTGGGACTTTGTCGAATTTTCAAAAATCTCATCATTTCCACTCAAAGTCCTATAACTCATGCCAGACCCTATCCAGGGTGCTCATATTTTGGCCAGATCTTGTTCAAAGCATGCTGAATGAGCTGTCAAATTTTGGTGGATGTGTTTTTTAGGTCCCCGAACAACTTTTTCCAAAAACCATCTGGGACTTTGTCGAATTTTCAAAAATCTCATCATTTCCACTCAAGGTCCCATAACTCATGCCAGACCCTATCCAGGATGCTCATAATTTGGCCAGACCTTGTTCAAAGCATGCAGAATGAGCTGTCAAATTTTGGTGAATGTGTTTTTTAGGTCCCCGAACAACTTTTTCCAAAAACCATCTGGGACTTTGCCGAATTTTCAAAAATCTCATGATTTTCACTCAAAGCCCTATAACTCATGCCAGACCCTATCCAGGGTGCTCATATTTTGGCCAGATCTTGTTCAAAGCATGCTGAATGAGCTGTCAAATTTTGGTGGATGTGTTTTTTAGGTCCCCGAACAACTTTTTCCAAAAACCATCTGGGACTTTGTCGAATTTTCAAAATCTCATCATTTCCACTCAAAGTTCCATAACTCATGCCAGACCCTATCCAGGATGCTCATATTTTGGCCAGACCTTGTTCAAAGCATGCAGAATAAGCTGTCAAATTTTGGTGGATGTGTTTTTTAGGTCCCCGAACAACTTTTTCCAAAAACCATCTGGGACTTTGTCGAATTTTCAAAAATCTCATCATTTCCACTCAAAGTCCTATAACTCATGCCAGACCCTATCCAGGGTGCTCATATTTTGGCCAGATCTTGTTCAAAGCATGCTGAATGAGCTGTCAAATTTTGGTGGATGTGTTTTTTAGGTCCCCGAACAACTTTTTCCAAAACCATCTGGGACTTTGTCGAATTTTCAAAATCTCATCATTTCCACTCAAAGTTCCATAACTCATGCCAGACCCTATCCAGGATGCTCATATTTTGGCCAGACCTTGTTCAAAGCATGCAGAATAAGCTGTCAAATTTTGGTGAATGTGTTTTTAGGTCCCCGAACAACTTTTTCCAAAACCATCTGGGACTTTGTCGAATTTTCAAAAATCTCATCATTTCCACTCAAAGTCCTATAACTCATGCCAGACCCTATCCAGGGTGCTCATATTTTGGCCAGATCTTGTTCAAAGCATGCTGAATGAGCTGTCAAATTTTGGTGGATGTGTTTTTTAGGTCCCCGAACAACTTTTTCCAAAAACCATCTGGGACTTTGTCGAATTTTCAAAAATCTCATCATTTCCACTCAAGGTCCCATAACTCATGCCAGACCCTATCCAGGATGCTCATAATTTGGCCAGACCTTGTTCAAAGCATGCAGAATAAGCTGTCAAATTTTGGTGAATGTGTTTTTTAGGTCCCCGAACAACTTTTTCCAAAAACCATCTGGGACTTTGTCGAATTTTCAAAAATCTCATCATTTCCACTCAAAGTCCTATAACTCATGCCAGACCCTATCCAGGGTGCTCATATTTTGGCCAGATCTTGTTCAAAGCATGCTGAATGAGCTGTCAAATTTTGGTGGATGTGTTTTTTAGGTCCCCGAACAACTTTTTCCAAAAACCATCTGGGACTTTGTCGAATTTTCAAAAATCTCATCATTTCCACTCAAAGTTCCATAACTCATGCCAGACCCTATCCAGGATGCTCATATTTTGGCCAGACCTTGTTCAAAGCATGCAGAATAAGCTGTCAAATTTTGGTGAATGTGTTTTTAGGTCCCCGAACAACTTTTTCCAAAACCATCTGGGACTTTGTCAAATTTTCAAAATCTCATCATTTCCACTCAAAGTCCTATAACTCATGCCAGACCCTATCCAGGGTGCTCATATTTTGGCCAGATCTTGTTCAAAGCATGCTGAATGAGCTGTCAAATTTTGGTGGATGTGTTTTTTAGGTCCCCGAACAACTTTTTCCAAAAACCATCTGGGACTTTGTCGAATTTTCAAAAATCTCATCATTTCCACTCAAGGTCCCATAACTCATGCCAGACCCTATCCAGGATGCTCATAATTTGGCCAGACCTTGTTCAAAGCATGCAGAATAAGCTGTCAAATTTTGGTGAATGTGTTTTTAGGTCCCCGAACAACTTTTTCCAAAACCATCTGGGACTTTGTCGAATTTTCAAAAATCTCATCATTTCCACTCAAGGTCCCATAACTCATGCCAGACCCTATCCAGGATGCTCATAATTTGGCCAGACCTTGTTCAAAGCATGCAGAATAAGCTGTCAAATTTTGGTGGATGTGTTTTTTAGGTCCCCGAACAACTTTTTCCAAAAACCATCTGGGACTTTGTCGAATTTTCAAAAATCTCATCATTTCCACTCAAAGTCCTATAACTCATGCCAGACCCTATCCAGGGTGCTCATATTTTGGCCAGATCTTGTTCAAAGCATGCTGAATGAGCTGTCAAATTTTGGTGGATGTGTTTTTTAGGTCCCCGAACAACTTTTTCCAAAAACCATCTGGGACTTTGTCGAATTTTCAAAAATCTCATCATTTCCACTCAAAGTCCTATAACTCATGCCAGACCCTATCCAGGGTGCTCATATTTTGGCCAGATCTTGTTCAAAGCATGCAGAATAAGCTGTCAAATTTTGGTGGATGTGTTTTTTAGGTCCCCGAACAACTTTTTCCAAAAACCATCTGGGACTTTGTCGAATTTTCAAAAATCTCATCATTTCCACTCAAAGTCCTATAACTCATGCCAGACCCTATCCAGGGTGCTCATATTTTGGCCAGATCTTGTTCAAAGCATGCTGAATGAGCTGTCAAATTTTGGTGGATGTGTTTTTTAGGTCCCCGAACAACTTTTTCCAAAAACCATCTGGGACTTTGTCGAATTTTCAAAAATCTCATCATTTCCACTCAAAGTTCCATAACTCATGCCAGACCCTATCCAGGATGCTCATATTTTGGCCAGACCTTGTTCAAAGCATGCAGAATAAGCTGTCAAATTTTGGTGAATGTGTTTTTAGGTCCCCGAACAACTTTTTCCAAAACCATCTGGGACTTTGTCAAATTTTCAAAAATCTCATCATTTCCACTCAAAGTCCTATAACTCATGCCAGACCCTATCCAGGGTGCTCATATTTTGGCCAGATCTTGTTCAAAGCATGCTGAATGAGCTGTCAAATTTTGGTGGATGTGTTTTTTAGGTCCCCGAACAACTTTTTCCAAAAACCATCTGGGACTTTGTCGAATTTTCAAAAATCTCATCATTTCCACTCAAGGTCCCATAACTCATGCCAGACCCTATCCAGGATGCTCATAATTTGGCCAGACCTTGTTCAAAGCATGCAGAATAAGCTGTCAAATTTTGGTGAATGTGTTTTTTAGGTCCCCGAACAACTTTTTCCAAAAACCATCTGGGACTTTGTCGAATTTTCAAAAATCTCATCATTTCCACTCAAAGTCCTATAACTCATGCCAGACCCTATCCAGGGTGCTCATATTTTGGCCAGATCTTGTTCAAAGCATGCTGAATGAGCTGTCAAATTTTGGTGGATGTGTTTTTTAGGTCCCCGAACAACTTTTTCCAAAAACCATCTGGGACTTTGTCGAATTTTCAAAAATCTCATCATTTCCACTCAAAGTTCCATAACTCATGCCAGACCCTATCCAGGATGCTCATATTTTGGCCAGACCTTGTTCAAAGCATGCAGAATAAGCTGTCAAATTTTGGTGAATGTGTTTTTTAGGTCCCCGAACAACTTTTTCCAAAAACCATCTGGGACTTTGTCAAATTTTCAAAAATCTCATCATTTCCACTCAAAGTCCTATAACTCATGCCAGACCCTATCCAGGGTGCTCATATTTTGGCCAGATTTTGTTCAAAGCATGCTGAATGAGCTGTCAAATTTTGGTGGATGTGTTTTTAGGTCCCCGAACAACTTTTTCCAAAACCATCTGGGACTTTGTCGAATTTTCAAAAATCTCATCATTTCCACTCAAGGTCCCATAACTCATGCCAGACCCTATCCAGGATGCTCATAATTTGGCCAGACCTTGTTCAAAGCATGCAGAATGAGCTGTCAAATTTTGGTGAATGTGTTTTTTAGGTCCCCGAACAACTTTTTCCAAAAACCATCTGGGACTTTGTCGAATTTTCAAAAATCTCATCATTTCCACTCAAAGTTCCATAACTCATGCCAGACCCTATCCAGGATGCTCATATTTTGGCCAGACCTTGTTCAAAGCATGCAGAATAAGCTGTCAAATTTTGGTGAATGTGTTTTTTAGGTCCCCGAACAACTTTTTCCAAAAACCATCTGGGACTTTGTCAAATTTTCAAAAATCTCATGATTTTCACTCAAAGTCCTATAACTCATGCCAGACCCTATCCAGGGTGCTCATATTTTGGCCAGATCTTGTTCAAAGCATGCTGAATGAGCTGTCAAATTTTGGTGGATGTGTTTTTTAGGTCCCCGAACAACTTTTTCCAAAAACCATCTGGGACTTTGTCGAATTTTCAAAAATCTCATCATTTCCACTCAAAGTCCTATAACTCATGCCAGACCCTATCCAGGGTGCTCATATTTTGGCCAGATCTTGTTCAAAGCATGCTGAATGAGCTGTCAAATTTTGGTGGATGTGTTTTTTAGGTCCCCGAACAACTTTTTCCAAAAACCATCTGGGACTTTGTCGAATTTTCAAAAATCTCATCATTTCCACTCAAAGTTCCATAACTCATGCCAGACCCTATCCAGGATGCTCATATTTTGGCCAGACCTTGTTCAAAGCATGCAGAATAAGCTGTCAAATTTTGGTGAATGTGTTTTTTAGGTCCCCGAACAACTTTTTCCAAAAACCATCTGGGACTTTGTCGAATTTTCAAAAATCTCATCATTTCCACTCAAAGTCCTATAACTCATGCCAGACCCTATCCAGGGTGCTCATATTTTGGCCAGATCTTGTTCAAAGCATGCTGAATGAGCTGTCAAATTTTGGTGGATGTGTTTTTTAGGTCCCCGAACAACTTTTTCCAAAAACCATCTGGGACTTTGTCGAATTTTCAAAAATCTCATCATTTCCACTCAAAGTTCCATAACTCATGCCAGACCCTATCCAGGATGCTCATATTTTGGCCAGACCTTGTTCAAAGCATGCAGAATAAGCTGTCAAATTTTGGTGAATGTGTTTTTTAGGTCCCCGAACAACTTTTTCCAAAAACCATCTGGGACTTTGTCGAATTTTCAAAAATCTCATCATTTCCACTCAAAGTCCCATAACTCATGCCAGACCCTATCCAGGATGCTCATATTTTGGCCAGACCTTGTTCAAAGCATGCAGAATAAGCTGTCAAATTTTGGTGGATGTGTTTTTTAGGTCCCCGAACAACTTTTTCCAAAAACCATCTGGGACTTTGTCGAATTTTCAAAAATCTCATCATTTCCACTCAAAGTCCTATAACTCATGCCAGACCCTATCCAGGGTGCTCATAATTTGGCCAGATCTTGTTCAAAGCATGCTGAATGAGCTGTCAAATTTTGGTGAATGTGTTTTTTAGGTCCCCGAACAACTTTTTCCAAAAACCATCTGGGACTTTGTCGAATTTTCAAAAATCTCATCATTTCCACTCAAAGTCCTATAACTCATGCCAGACCCTATCCAGGGTGCTCATAATTTGGCCAGACCTTGTTCAAAGCATGCAGAATAAGCTGTCAAATTTTGGTGAATGTGTTTTTTAGGTCCCCGAACAACTTTTTCCAAAAACCATCTGGGACTTTGTCGAATTTTCAAAAATCTCATCATTTCCACTCAAGGTCCCATAACTCATGCCAGACCCTATCCAGGGTGCTCATATTTTGGCCAGACCTTGTTCAAAGCATGCAGAATAAGCTGTCAAATTTTGGTGGATGTGTTTTTTAGGTCCCCGAACAACTTTTTCCAAAAACCATCTGGGACTTTGTCGAATTTTCAAAAATCTCATCATTTCCACTCAAAGTCCTATAACTCATGCCAGACCCTATCCAGGGTGCTCATATTTTGGCCAGATCTTGTTCAAAGCATGCTGAATGAGCTGTCAAATTTTGGTGAATGTGTTTTTTAGGTCCCCGAACAACTTTTTCCAAAAACCATCTGGGACTTTGTCGAATTTTCAAAAATCTCATCATTTCCACTCAAAGTCCTATAACTCATGCCAGACCCTATCCAGGGTGCTCATAATTTGGCCAGATCTTGTTCAAAGCATGCTGAATGAGCTGTCAAATTTTGGTGAATGTGTTTTTTAGGTCCCCGAACAACTTTTTCCAAAAACCATCTGGGACTTTGTCGAATTTTCAAAAATCTCATCATTTCCACTCAAAGTCCTATAACTCATGCCAGACCCTATCCAGGGTGCTCATAATTTGGCCAGACCTTGTTCAAAGCATGCAGAATAAGCTGTCAAATTTTGGTGAATGTGTTTTTTAGGTCCCCGAACAACTTTTTCCAAAAACCATCTGGGACTTTGTCGAATTTTCAAAAATCTCATCATTTCCACTCAAGGTCCCATAACTCATGCCAGACCCTATCCAGGATGCTCATAATTTGGCCAGATCTTGTTCAAAGCATGCTGAATGAGCTGTCAAATTTTGGTGAATGTGTTTTTTAGGTCCCCGAACAACTTTTTCCAAAAACCATCTGGGACTTTGTCGAATTTTCAAAAATCTCATCATTTCCACTCAAAGTCCTATAACTCATGCCAGACCCTATCCAGGGTGCTCATAATTTGGCCAGATCTTGTTCAAAGCATGCTGAATGAGCTGTCAAATTTTGGTGAATGTGTTTTTTAGGTCCCCGAACAACTTTTTCCAAAAACCATCTGGGACTTTGTCGAATTTTCAAAAATCTCATCATTTCCACTCAAAGTCCTATAACTCATGCCAGACCCTATCCAGGGTGCTCATAATTTGGCCAGACCTTGTTCAAAGCATGCAGAATAAGCTGTAAAATTTTGGTGAATGTGTTTTTTAGGTCCCCGAACAACTTTTTCCAAAAACCATCTGGGACTTTGTCGAATTTTCAAAAATCTCATCATTTCCACTCAAAGTCCTATAACTCATGCCAGACCCTATCCAGGGTGCTCATATTTTGGCCAGATCTTGTTCAAAGCATGCTGAATGAGCTGTCAAATTTTGGTGAATGTGTTTTTTAGGTCCCCGAACAACTTTTTCCAAAAACCATCTGGGAATTTGTCGAATTTTCAAAAATCTCATCATTTCCACTCAAAGTCCCATAACTCATGCCAGACCCTATCCAGGATGCTCATATTTTGGCCAGACCTTGTTCAAAGCATGCAGAATAAGCTGTCAAATTTTGGTGGATGTGTTTTTTAGGTCCCCGAACAACTTTTTCCAAAAACCATCTGGGACTTTGTCGAATTTTCAAAAATCTCATCATTTCCACTCAAAGTCCTATAACTCATGCCAGACCCTATCCAGGGTGCTCATATTTTGGCCAGATCTTGTTCAAAGCATGCTGAATGAGCTGTCAAATTTTGGTGGATGTGTTTTTTAGGTCCCCGAACAACTTTTTCCAAAAACCATCTGGGACTTTGTCGAATTTTCAAAAATCTCATCATTTCCACTCAAAGTTCCATAACTCATGCCAGACCCTATCCAGGATGCTCATATTTTGGCCAGACCTTGTTCAAAGCATGCAGAATAAGCTGTCAAATTTTGGTGAATGTGTTTTTTAGGTCCCCGAACAACTTTTTCCAAAAACCATCTGGGACTTTGTCAAATTTTCAAAAATCTCATCATTTCCACTCAAAGTTCCATAACTCATGCCAGACCCTATCCAGGATGCTCATATTTTGGCCAGACCTTGTTCAAAGCATGCAGAATAAGCTGTCAAATTTTGGTGAATGTGTTTTTTAGGTCCCCGAACAACTTTTTCCAAAAACCATCTGGGACTTTGTCGAATTTTCAAAAATCTCATCATTTCCACTCAAAGTCCTATAACTCATGCCAGACCCTATCCAGGGTGCTCATATTTTGGCCAGATCTTGTTCAAAGCATGCTGAATGAGCTGTCAAATTTTGGTGAATGTGTTTTTTAGGTCCCCGAACAACTTTTTCCAAAAACCATCTGGGAATTTGTCGAATTTTCAAAAATCTCATCATTTCCACTCAAAGTCCCATAACTCATGCCAGACCCTATCCAGGATGCTCATATTTTGGCCAGACCTTGTTCAAAGCATGCAGAATAAGCTGTCAAATTTTGGTGGATGTGTTTTTTAGGTCCCCGAACAACTTTTTCCAAAAACCATCTGGGACTTTGTCGAATTTTCAAAAATCTCATCATTTCCACTCAAAGTTCCATAACTCATGCCAGACCCTATCCAGGATGCTCATATTTTGGCCAGACCTTGTTCAAAGCATGCTGAATGAGCTGTCAAATTTTGGTGAATGTGTTTTTTAGGTCCCCGAACAACTTTTTCCAAAAACCATCTGGGACTTTGTCGAATTTTCAAAAATCTCATCATTTCCACTCAAAGTCCTATAACTCATGCCAGACCCTATCCAGGGTGCTCATATTTTGGCCAGATCTTGTTCAAAGCATGCTGAATGAGCTGTCAAATTTTGGTGAATGTGTTTTTTAGGTCCCCGAACAACTTTTTCCAAAAACCATCTGGGAATTTGTCGAATTTTCAAAAATCTCATCATTTCCACTCAAAGTCCCATAACTCATGCCAGACCCTATCCAGGATGCTCATATTTTGGCCAGACCTTGTTCAAAGCATGCAGAATAAGCTGTCGAATTTTGGTGGATGTGTTTTTAGGTCCCCGAACAACTTTTTCCAAAACCATCTGGGACTTTGTCGAATTTTCAAAATCTCATCATTTCCACTCAAAGTTCCATAACTCATGCCAGACCCTATCCAGGATGCTCATATTTTGGCCAGACCTTGTTCAAAGCATGCAGAATAAGCTGTCAAATTTTGGTGAATGTGTTTTTTAGGTCCCCGAACAACTTTTTCCAAAAACCATCTGGGACTTTGGGCAGCGAATGACCAAAAGGTTAAAGCTGCCGGAAATAAAGTAATTAACAACAACAACATCTGGGACTTTGTCGAATTTTCAAAAATCTCATCATTTCCACTCAAAGTTCCATAACTCATGCCAGACCCTATCCAGGATGCTCATATTTTGGTCAGACCTTGTTCAAAGCATGCAGAATAAGCTGTCAAATTTTGGTGGATGTGTTTTTTAGGTCCCCGAACAACTTTTTCCAAAAACCATCTGGGACTTTGTCGATTTTTCAAAAATCTCATCATTTCCACTCAAAGTCCTATAACTCATGCCAGACCCTATCCAGGGTGCTCATAACTTGGCCAGATCTTGTTCAAAGCATGCTGAATAAGCTGTCAAATTTTGGTGAATGTGTTTTTTAGGTCCCCGAACACAGTTGCCAACTTACCATTTCGAACTTTGAAGATTTTGAAAAATAGGGTTGTGTTCTCTTGTTTAGGCCTTTAGTTGCTTATGACTGAAACAATATCTTGCTATAGAAAGCGCCTAAACCTCTAGTGCAAATGAATTTGGTTATTTCAAAGCATGGCTTTTGTACTTCGGTTGAATAATTGAAGTTCCACAAACACAGCTTCCGGCTGGCACTTCAGATTCACTTGTCCAATGGCTTCTTTCCGCAAACGTAAGGCCATGGCATCAAAATCAACGAACCATCCACGGAAAACTGCATATCTCACTCCAAGCGTAAAACATTGCAACAGGTCCCGCGTGGACCAACCTACCGTGCTTCACAAATCCGGCCATCGCTCGACGTGTCGTGTCCACCTAACAGCGTCCATTCACCAGCTGGCCCAGGTTCGATGGTAAGCTGGACACAAAGTCGAACATCGAGAACAACAAATTCACCTGGTTTTATTCTAAAAAAAATGCTCCTCTCTAAGCAAAGCTCCTCCACCAGAAGGAATTGTCCCCGCATTTCACACACCGAGTCACAACCACGTGGATTTTTATTCCGGATTTGGTGGCAAATTTAGCCCTACTTTAAGCGCCGAAAAGTAGAAATTAATCGGAAATGTTCTAGTTTTGTGTTTTTTGCACACAACGTAAACCAAATGTGTAAGCAAACGTCAAATGACGTTTTGGTTTCAGCACAATGAACCACCCTAACACAGCAGTAGTTCCAGATTTTTCCGCTAGGGGCGCTTTGGTCAAATCGGAGGGGGCTGGGGGCTCGATTCACGGAGGTGGTTTTTGAAACAGCTAACTTCAAATATCTATACCTCGGCAATGATACAAACAAATGTCTTCAAACTAAATTTATTTAACCCTTCAGCAGTCCCATGTTTCCATAATTCATGTAGTGAATTTTGATTGAAATACTCACTCGATTGCAGCAGCTGCCCGTAGTGGACCAGCTGTTTGGTGGAAATCCCCGTCAGCATAACATCCAGAACGCCGGGAAGCAACAGCTTTGCCTGCTCGGCACTGTACCCGAAAAGCTCCGTCAAAACGTTGGAGCACATTTCACTCGTTGGTGCGTCCTCAGAGCAGAGGAAGCCGCCGAGGAATTTTGAAATCTTCTCCGATGGGGTTAGTTCGTAGATGTTCAGGGAATTGAGGGTGACCTGTAAATGGTAGAAAATGTTAGCAGATTAAGCTAGAAATGTAGTTATTTCAGCAAACCCAAAGCTGATCGTTGAACTTGACTAAATTTTGGGCGATTCCACTTTCGACTCCGTTGCCGAGGAATGCCAGTGGAGCCATTCCTGCGACGGTATGGATTTTTCGGTTGTACTTGGGTTTGTCCGCGAGCAGTGCCAACACCGCCGTGACGCCCTGGTTGTGGCCAATGTAGAACAGCTTCTGGTGGCCAGTTTGCCGCAGGATGTAGTCGATGATGGCCGGCAGGTCGATGGTTCCGATCTCGTGCCAACTGAAATTTTGAAATAATGGTTTTGAAAGTTTTCTAAACTTGGATTGTGTCTCAGCAGTGCAAAATGAACCCACTGGTGGGTGTCTTTGCAAGAAACCTATTTTAAGCACGTGAAACAGTTAAACTGAGAGTGTAATTTTAAAACTCAATCTTGAATTGTCTTGAAAATAAAGTTTAAATTCCCGCCAAGTAACAAACTCCAACCCGAGGCACGTTCCTTGGTCATTATTCAGTCGTCCTGAACGGGGGAGGCACCTCTGCAAGAGCAGAACATCACACGAAAACGGTAATTAATTTATTCTCGCTAATTTCACACTTTCACATTGCGCACCCTCACCTCTCAACCCTGGGGGCTACTTCCGGTCGTTGTCAGGACAGAGAGAGAGAGAGAGCAAGAGAAACGTGCTTTGGCCAAAAAACCGTTTGCAAAACGTGTCCGCTTGGGCGCTAATTTCGATTTAATAATGGTGAAATTAAATGTAGAGATAATTTCGTCTCTCGCAAAAAGGGCAAAAACGTTTGGGTCGTTTTTCAAAATGACTCGCGAGGAGATAAATGTAGAAAGTGTGTGCTTTCGGTTGCCTATCGTGCACCCAGAAGGACAGCGTGAAAATGAGAGGTGGGCGCCGTGAAAGATCACACTGAATTGAAAGTCACGCAGAAAGCGTCGCGACGCCAAATAAGACGACGGAAATTTTCTTTTGGCAATTCCGTCGTTAAACTACTTACTTTTCCTGTCATTCTTGAACGACGAAATACACTGAGCAAAAATCCCACGGTTTATCGAAGTGTTCTACACATGATCTGACCCTGCTGTACAGAGCACTCAAATATCAATCGCAAAACACTTGAATTTTGGGCACCAAAATATACTGTCAATTCAATAGCAAAACACTTGAATTTGACGTGTTGCGTCACATGAAATACAATATTATATTTATTGGTTTTAAATAGCTTTTCTTTCTATAATCAATGCATGTTTGCATGTAAAAGAAATGGATTTCGATTTTTTTAAATAAAGAAGATGTTGCGCAATTAAATTTTTTGGCTGCTTTTATTTTCTAACTTCAAGAACAACTTGGTGTGTAAAAATTTTGTAATTTTTTTCATCCGGTTGTCCCGACACCACCACTGCTTCCTGGGAGGTTCCTCAGCGTCGGCGAGTGAAGCACCGGTGCCGGCGGAGATGGAGGCCACTGGAGAATCTTCTTGTTGATGCGGAATTCTCTTTGGTGGAACCGCGGTGGTTCCATCGACTCAAACTGTGCCTTGACCATCCGAATGACGCATAGCTTGGCCCCTGCATCCGAATCTTGCTTCTCACTGGCACCGCTTCCTGGTACGGCATCTGCAGCTCCTGTGAATCATACAAAATAAATCCAAAAATCAAAACAAAACCCCACAACAAAAATTCTCTCTCCACTCACCAAATAGTCCGGAAAGGAACTTTATCACAAAAGTTGGCTTCTATCCGGGAATCCGGGAGACCAAGCCCTTCCGCTGGCCATACGGAGCCTGAGGACGCAGTCTTGTGGCGATGCTCATCTTCACGGTCACAATCCGGGAAGGCAATTTACTGGACTGGAACATGGCGGCAGCGAACTCACGCGGTCTGCGAAAAACGAACACACCGGACGGCCAAAACTTTCAAATGAGGAAACAAAGCAAAGTCTCATGAAGCTGTCGCGAACCTGCATTTCAAATCAAAACAAGATCAATTTCAAGTGTTTTCCTCATCACTTTGAATAGTTCAACACAGTGGGGCAAATTCATGAGCAAAACACTTGTAATTTTTGAGCCACCCGAATGAAAATAAGGTGTCAAAAAATACCAAAAAGTCAATCGCCAAAACACTTGAATTTAATAATGGATTGGATTGAAATTGATACACAAACAAATTAGATCTAAGATGCGGCTTAATTGAATCATTCAAGTGTTTGGGCACTTGGAAAAAAAGGGTGGCGTATTTTCAGTGTAGCCTACTTTTCTGTACCAAAAATAACAGAATCGAATAGCAACACTTTTCAAAATAAATGCTGAAAAGTTCTACTTTTCAGCACTCAAATGGGTGCTGAAAAGTTGAACTTTTCAGCACTTGTTTCGAAAAGTAACACTTTTCAACATTTTTTTGAAAATACATGAAAATTTGACATAAAATTTCACTCAGTGTATGTTTTTTGGAATTGCAAAAAATGTTGTATGGAACTCGTTGCAAAACTTGATTTTTTCAGCACTCTTCGTATTTATCCAACTCGGTGAACCTCGTTGGATAAATGTACGACTCGTGCTGAAAAAATCCTCTTTTTGCAACTTGTTGCATAAACTACTATTTTGTGCCGGATGTTCATTTGGCAAGTGTCTGACTCCAGACTTTTAAGTAAAATATGATTTTTCTCAAGGTTTAAAGAAGGATTAAAACATCAATTGCAAAATAAAAATAAAACCCGAATAAGTTTTGTAATAAGTATATTGACCATCATACCAGATATATGAAGTAATTTATGTGACTAGTTCCAAGTTACATTTATCCTACGAGGTTTACCGAATAAAATAAATACGACCAGTACTGAAAAAATAAAGTTTTGCAACGAATTGAATACATCATATTTGGCAATTCTGGCAAACACCCTCTGAATTTGTTTTTTTTTTCGGTAAAACGTTTATTTTTGCTTTTGAATGTTATTTGTCGTCAAGGTAAGTTACCAACTCGAAAACAGTACCGTAAAGTATTATTTTTCGATACAAGTTCTGAAAAGTTGAGCGACAGAAACTTTGAAAGATATTTGCCACGGCCTTTATTAAGAACACTTTTTTGTAAGCTTTTGTAAACATTAAATAATAAAGGTTCGTGTTCAAACATCAGAAAATAAATCTAAAACGATGTACATTTTCGAAACAATTGTAGAGTGCTTTCGATTAAGACATTGTATATATAGTCACAATTTTTCCGACCATGATTGGAAAATACTCCCATTTCAAAAAAATATAACATTGATGATATTTTTTGTCATCTAGAACACATGGATTAAAATATCATAAATTGTATTTTTGAGTAGGGAGCGGCCGTGGCTGACTGGTTACGGTGTTCGCTTTGTAAGCGAATGGTCTTGGGTTCGATTCCCATCTGCTCCCACCGAGAAAGCATAGGCAGGAAATATAAATCTTGAAACTCTGAACATGAACGAAAAATCAAAGTCGCTCGAGTCGGGGTTCGATCCCTCGTCCTTTGGATTGGTAAGCAAAAATGCTAACCACTAGGCCATCGCGACTTGGTGAGCCATGTCTGGAATTAGGAATACTGTTACTATCAACTATATACGTGCTGGGTCCTTGTCCATTTGACAAGGGTTCGGAAGTTCTAAATAACGTTTGAATCCGATTGGTGCAAACGTTCTTCAGGGCGGGGCTTGTCGATAAAGCTGAAGTACCTCGCGCTCGGCTAGCCAGCGTAGAAATGGGTCACCGAAGCTCGGCAGAGCTAACACCTTCCAAATGCCTATGCGAGTTATTTGCATGTATAGAATGTAGATCTGAAAATACATGGAAACAACTCAATTTGTAAGAAGCGGCCGCGTGGTCCCGTTTGGTTGGTTGCACACACACACACACACACATAAATTGTATTTTTGAGCAATTTGTTTTTTTTGTGTTAAAAAGTGACAGTCCAGACTCAGTTATCCAAAGTTCGATTATCCAATGTTCGATTATCCGAGGGTTTCTTAGGGGTTTCACTGTTAACATCAAATTTGTGAAAATTGGAATATAGACTCGGAAAGTTTTTTTCTTCTTTCTTATAACTAAACTATATTTAACTCTATTTAGTACATCCCATTTAAAAAAAATATGACAAAAGGTTGAATGTAAAAAAGGTCGAAAGACAAAATGTCGAATGTTTAAACAAACTGAAAGACATATTAGAGAAAAATAATGCATTCAAGATTTGATAGAGTATGTTTGAGTCAGAAATTTATCAAACTTATAAAACATACTAAAAAAAATGCTCATACGCTTTTTGATGCTTTTTGTGACAGTTAACAGAGCTAATCCTTCGTGCTCGTTTAACATCCGTTTGATTTTGTTATGGCTCTCGCTCACACATTTCCGAACCACCTCTCTCATTCACGCAGTGCTCATTCGTTCGAATTCTACCGAAATTATGATCACCGACTCGATGACTGCATTCAATTGATTGCAGTCACCACACTTACCCGAACAAGTAAGAAAGAGAAAGGAAAAGAAATAAAGAGAAAGTGTCATCGTGCGCCCGCCCGTTTGAGTGTTGAGCTTTGCCTTATCTCGTGTCAACCATGGCTTTCTACCTAAGGTACTCGCGATTGAGTGTGTAGTGGTGCGGTTGTCAAAATCGCTATCTCTCAAACCAAGTTCACGAGTACCTTTGTAATTACAGCCTTGCGTGTCAACTTTGTGGTTAAATTAACAGTCGATCCAAATCTAGAGTTTTTTTTATATACACAGAAAAAAAATCATGGTAATATTACATCTGGGAAGGGTACATCTTTTATGTCAGAAAAAATGTGCAATTTTACCTCTGAAAATGTGTAATTTTGATACTTTTCTGTTGTAATGTCGCATTTTCAGTCTGAATTGTGGTAAAATTACATCATAAAAGAGGTAATATTCAACCTTCCAAAATTACAGCTTCCAAATTTACATTATTTTTTTCTGTGCACAGAAAAAAAATCAAGGTAATACACTCAAACCCCGATGGTTTGACACCAACTGTTGTCAAACGAACGGGGTCACGTTTTAGTTTGACACCCCTTTTACACGGAGTTCACACACACTAACAAACGTTTGTTTTGATAGTGTGCGTGAGCGCCGTGTAAAAAGTGACAGTTCATCACTTTTTAGTTTGACTTTGACCAACCAACGGGGTACAAACTAAAAAAGTGTCAAACGAAAAAGTGACCAATCACCGGGGGTTGAGTGTATTACATCTGGGAAGGGTACATCTTTTATGTCAGAAAAAATGTGCAATTTTACCTCTGAAAATGTGTAATTTTGACACTTTTCTGTTGTAATGTCACATTTTCAGTCTGAATTGAGGTAAAATTACATCACAAAAGAGGTAATATTCAACCTTCAAAAGTTACACCTTCCAAACTTAAACATTTTTTTACTGTGTAGGTCTTTTAGCATTCGACCTTATCAAAATATAAATTCTTCTGTTCAATGTTAAAAAATGCTAAAATCTGGAGTTTTTTTGAAAAGGTCCAATAAACCAAATTTTCAGTTTTTGCTTTTTGGGTGTTTTAATACCCCTTTTGTATCACCACGTACGCCCGGTGGCCGATGTCGTACGTGAGAAACAATTAACATTTAACAAATTAAAAGCAAGGACAAAATAAGACTTAATGTCCAACAAATAAAACAACGTGTTATCTTGTAAGTAATTAAACACGGAATGGCTTTATTGCATCCATTTGACAACCGGAACCTCCTCTACGTATGCGCTGTGGTGACGTCGTGACCTGGGCGTTCCAGACGCCAAGTTCGAGTCCAGCGGCGTGCGGACTGGTGGGGACCATCGCTGATTAGGTTGTCCCAACATCCCCCCTTCTCAATTGAGCTGGTACGAGTTGAACCGCTGAGGCTTCTTTCGAACTCGTGTAGAACGACGAAGCCCCGGTACCAGCGACGCAGGCTCGCTTTCAGGCGGTGCAACCTGCTCGGGTGATCTTGGTATGGATGGCGAGCATTCTGGGACACCAGGTGACGAGCGTTGATCCGTACTTGCTGACTGTAGTGACGCGTCCAAGACCGTCGGTGTTGTTGGGTCCGCAGCCGGTGTTGGTTTCGACAGATTCCAGGAATCAAGCAGGATGTCGAGGGGCAACTTCGGCTTCTCTGCTCCATCTGTCCTCGGATTCCAATCTGCACGACTGAGAAGCTGATTTGCGTGCGATCGGAGCATACGGCGGTCCTCGACCCAAACGGTATACATCACCTGGCCAACCCGGTCGCAAACAACGCCAGGCGCCCAGTGCCACTTGTTTCCGCTGTACAGCTTCGCGTAAACCAGGTCGTGCGGTTCAAACCGTCGCTTCCGGGAACCACCTTTCAACTCCGTTGACTCGCTTGGTGGTTTTGGTGGTGGTGGCAAGAGCAGTTCCAGATTCGTCCGGATGCGGCGACCAAACATGGCTTCAGATGGTGACACGCCGCCTTCGACCTGACGATTCGGTGTAGTTCGATACGTCATCAGGAAGACGTCTAGCGCTTCGTCGATTGAGCTCCTCCCCGCCTGAATCTTCTTCACTGCTCGTTTAAACGTATCCACAAACCGCTCCGCTTGGCCATTGGACTGCGGATGAAACGGGGCCGTCGTAAGGTGCTGGATGCCGTTAGTTGAACAGAACTCCAGGAACTCAGCGCTCGTAAACTGTGTCCCGTTATCGCTGACCAGCAGTTCTGGCATACCCAGACGAGCAAAAACGCTGCGGAGCATGCCGATTGTTGCTACCGAAGTGATGCGATTCGTCTTAATCACCTCCGGCCATTTGGTGTAGGCATCTACAATCAGCAAAAGTACGCACCTTCCATCGGACCAGCGAAGTCCACGTGCACACGTTTCCAGGGTCCCGTCGGTCTAGGCCACGGAACTGGTGCTGAGTGCGGAGGATCGTGCCGCTGATGCGCAATGCTTGCACGCCTTCACAAGTGCCTCCACATCGTCGTCAATCGAAGGCCAGTAGACATAGCTTCGGGCGATGGCCTTCATGCGTGAGATCCCCGGGTGTCCTTGGTGCAGCTGGCGCAGACACCGCTGCCGGTGCCGTTCAGGGATGACCAGCCTTTCTCCAAACAAAACGCACCCGTCCACAGTGCTCAGCGAGTCCTGCCGAGCGAAGAAGCGCAAAATTTCCGAGTCGACGATCGTGTGCTTCTGTGGCCAGCCATTGCGCAGGTAACGGTAGATCTTCTTCAGCAACGGGTCGACTTGCGTGTCCCGCTCCACAACCCTAAAACTGAGAGGAAGGGCACTTGCTACGTCAACTACTACTGACCTCAAATCGTTGTCCAGGGTGATGCTAGCAATAACGTAGTCCTCGTCAGGTTTGGCGTGGTTGCTGATGAGCCGTGACAGCACGTCGGCGTGACCGAACTTCTCAGTCGGGACGTGCTCGATGGTGAAATCGTACAGCAAAAGGGTCAACGCGTAACGCTGCAGCCGGTTCGCCGTATACACGGGAATGCCCTTACGCGACCCGAAGATTCGCAACAGCGGCGCATGATCGGTCTGGAGCCGGAACGAGCGACCGAAGATCATCTTGTGGAACTTGGTAACGGCGAAAATGATGGCTAGACCTTCTCTGTCCGGCTGGCTGTACCCCTGTTCCGCCTTCGACAGCGCCCGAGCTGCGTGCTGAACGACTTTCACCGACCCGTCGGTGTACTTGTGGCTGATGGTTGCGCCTAGCCCAACGGATGACGCATCTGCCGAGACAATAATCTCCTGCGTCGGATCGTAGTGGGCCAGCATCAAGTCGGAGCTGAGAATCTGCTTGAATCGGTCGAACGCTTGCTGGCATTCCGGCGTCCACCGAAACTTGTTCCCATCCTTCAGCAGCTCGTCGAGGGGATACCGAAGATTTCGCATGTTCGCCACAAACTTGCCGTAGTAGTTAATGGCTCCCAGAAATGACCGAACTCCACTGACATCGGTCGGAACGGCGAGGTTGGCGATTGCTTCGATCTTGGCTGGATCCGGCCGCAATCCCTGGCGATCAAGAAGATGGCCCAGGTAGCGAATTTGCGGATGACCGAACGAACATTTTTCCGCACGAATCGTGAAACCAAACTCCTCAATGCGCTGCAGCACCGCCCGTAGGTTTTTCTTGTGGTCCTCTTCGTCCAAACCCCCGACAACCACGTCGTCGAGATAACCACAAGTCCTCACGAGCCCAGACAGCATCCCGTCGATGACTTGCTGGAAAGCTCCCGGTGCTGGCTTTACTCCAGGTGCCAGGCGGTTGTACTGGTATAGTCCCCGGTGCGTGTTGACGGTGAGCATGGCACGCGAGCTCTCGTCCATCTCCACCTGCAGGTACGCATCGGTCAAGTCAATCTGACTGAAGACGGTACAACTGGCCAGACTAGCAAAAATGTCCTGGGGAAGAGGCAACGGGTACTGGTTGGGCTGCAACGCGTCGTTCAACCCCGTGGAATAGTCTCCACAGATTCGTACTGCCCCGCTTGCCTTTCGTACCACCACGATCGGAGCTGCCCACTCCGAAAAATCCACAGGAGAAATTATGTTGCAGCGCTCGAGTCGGTCCAACTCTTCATCCACAGCTTGGTACATCGCGTAAGCAACCGGTCTCTTGGGCCGAAAAACGGGTGATTTTTCCGGCTTCAACTCAAGTTTCACCTTCGTCTTCACGCACAAGCCCAACTCTCCAGAAAACAAATGTGGAAACTCCGCCTTAAGAGCATCGACATTTGTTGTTGTTGTTGTTGACGTTTCAACCAGATGACAGATGGTGTCAAGCGGCACTGACCACAGCCCAAAGCTGTCAATTGTGTCAGAGCCCAGCAAATTCAGTGGTTGACTTGTCACTCGAACCAGACCAGAAGACTTTCGTCCCCCGACCACCATTTCGCACCAGAACTCACCGTCGATCTCCAAGGGCTTGCCCGTAGCAGTTTTCGCCACGACGGAAGTTGTTGACATTGGTGGACTTCCAATGCTGCGCCACGTTCCCGTTGAGATGATGGTGATGTCGGACCCGGTGTCGAGTTGCAGCCGCACAGAGGTGCGATTCATCACGACTGGCACGTACTTCCGACGATCTTCCACGCTGCACGTGTTAACTTTCACCACCTTCGTCGAGACGTACTTCTTCCGGACTTTCTCAGCGCTCCGGCAGTAGCCTTCTTTGTGGCCAACCAGTCCACAGTCGGTGCACTCGTGCGCCTTGAACGAGCAGTCCCGTGCGTAGTGCATCCCACCACACAACCAGCAGGCCGTATCTGGACCACTTCTACCGGACTTCGCGCGATCACCAGACGGACCAGACTTGAACTGCTTCCTCGAGAACTTCGGCTTCGAATCCAACGCTTGCACAGCGGCTGCCTGCTCCTTAATCATCGCCGCGTCGTGCCAAATGTTGAGAAGGCGTTGGCATTCTTCCGAAATCAGCTCCAGAGTTATGTCTGCTCGCTCCTCGATCCTGCACAGCAACCGCGTTCTTATTTCTGCGTCTTTCTCTGACTTCAGACCACACACAAAAACAAGACACTTGAACTGCTCCTCCGAGAGCTTGGGCAGTTCGAATTCAACGCAAGCTTTGTTGATGCGGCAGGCATAGGTGACATAGTCCTCCAAAGGTTGCTTCATGATCTGCAAGCAGCGGTACCGTCGACTAATCACTGATTCGGCCGTTCCGAACAGTGACGTAAGCTTTGCCACGGTATCCGCGAACGAGAAAAACTTAGCTGTTTTCGGCAGTATGTAGCTCGTGTACCGCTCGTGTTCCGACATCCCCAGCTTCCTGAGCAGCAAGCGCACCTTGGCCGGATCGTCCAGCCGGCTAGCGTCGTTCGCAAAGAGCTCGTCATAACGATTGTACCAGGCCGCGAAGGTGACGTTGTTTTCCGGATCATACCTGAACTCCTTGATGTTGTTGGCATACGAGTCCAGAATGACCTCCGGGTTCGGCGGGACCTGTACATTGATCCTAGTCATGACGTTCCGTAGAAGCTGCTCCTGCTGCTCCATGAACGCTCGCTGTTGCTGCTGCATGGCCGCTTGTTGCTGCTGGAGAACCTCCTGCTGCTGGCGGAACATCTCCGACACGTAGACTTGCTGCTGCTGCGAGAACCACTGCATGTACGGATCTGCCCCAGGTCGGAATCCATGTGGTTGCTGCCCGAATTGCCCGTTCGGCGGCAACTGTCCGTTCGGCGGCAACTGTCCGTTCGGCGGCAACTGTCCATTCGGCGGCAACTGTCCATTCGGCGGCAACTGTCCGTTCAGCGGCACCTGCCCGCTCGGCGGAACCTGACCGTTCATGGATTCGTCGCCGTCCATCGAGCTCTCGGAACTTTCCCGAAGTCTTCTACGTTTCCGCGTGGGCGACGTCTTGGACCCGTAAAGATTAGGCCAAAACTAACCCGAGTCGCCACTTTTGTATCACCACGTACGCCCGGTGGCCGATGTCGTACGTGAGAAACAATTAACATTTAACAAATTAAAAGCAAGGACAAAATAAGACTTAATGTCCAACAAATAAAACAACGTGTTATCTTGTAAGTAATTAAACACGGAATGGCTTTATTGCATCCATTTGACAACCGGAACCTCCTCTACGTATGCGCTGTGGTGACGTCGTGACCTGGGCGTTCCAGACGCCAAGTTCGAGTCCAGCGGCGTGCGGACTGGTGGGGACCATCGCTGATTAGGTTGTCCCAACAACCCCTGACTCAAGGCGGTTTCAAAAACACTCAAAAAGCAAAAACTGGAAATTTGGTTTATTGGAAATTTAAAAAAAAAAAAAATCCAGAAATTTTCCTGTTTTTATTTTTTGCATGGTTCAAAATGGATTGTAAAACAATATAACAACGATGTCACGTCAAACCAACGGGATCCGAATCTAAAAATTCCGATTTGGGTAATTTCGTAAGGCGTCATCCATAAAGTATGTCACGCTCTAGGGGGGGGGGGTCTGAGCAAGTGTGACATTGCGTGTTATACGTATAGGAAAAGCGTGACAAAGGGGGGGAGGGGGGGGGTAAATTTTGATTGATTTTTGCGTGACGTACTTTATGGATGAAGCCTAATGGGTA
Source organism: Culex quinquefasciatus (assembly GCF_015732765.1). Lineage (NCBI taxonomy): Eukaryota > Metazoa > Arthropoda > Insecta > Diptera > Culicidae > Culex > Culex quinquefasciatus. The sequence continues at coordinate 86,627,546 of NC_051862.1, forward strand.
CTTTATGGATGAAGCCTAATGGGTTCCTAGTACACTTTGCTGGAGACGCATGGTGCTTTATGTTGTACCGAATTCCGGCTTTTCGAAAGATTGTATCTCAGAATCCTGTTCATGATTTGGATATTTACCATTTTTGGATATGTTACGTAAAACGTCCTGAGAAACTGTAACAGATGGCCTGTTTGGCAAAATTATTTATTTATTTGTTTCAATGTTGAATGTTATTTATTTACATTTTGCAATAAAATCCGTGTAGTCAAACTCCGCTTGCACTCTTCGGTAAACATCTCTGTAGTATTCACCACGGTAACTCAACCTGTTTTGGACCGATTGCGTTAAGACCCGGAGAGAGACTCTTGAGAGAGATGAGCCGATCTTGAACTACCTCAGTGAGAGAACACCACAGCTAGACCCGAGAACACAGTTGCTAAAAGGGATGGGGAGTTCGCTACTTCTGTCGCACGCAGTTACCCAGAGAGCATCTCAAGGAATGACGTAATTCCGGTCAAACCGCTTGAGCGTCCGTTGCGACCTTCCCTATTCTGAGGACTCCAGGGCTCGTTCACTTTGTCCCCAGCTATCAACGAGAGTGGAAGTGCGCGTTTTGTACCGCGAGTCTTTGGCTTTTTGTACAAAATGTAATTTAGTATAGTGACGTGTTCCATGTTTTGTTAACTAATTAAATTTCCATTTATTAGTTTCCCGTGTTCCATTTATTAGTAAGTCGTGTGTGCGCTAGTGCTAAAAATTGTTTAATTTGTGTGCGAACAGGAGAAAGGTAATTGTGCTCAATAGAACACCGTGCATGTGCTCATGGAATTCCTCCGAACAGCCCATCGCCGTTAGCAACAGTGCTAACCATCCCGCAGCAGCACGAGCAGCACCAGCCCAGCAGCAGCGCGAACACACGAGCAGCAGAAGCAGCAGAGGAAAACGGAGACGAAGTTCCCCGCGCACCGTACTTCTCGTTGGCGCCGTACGTCACCAGGCGAAGCACGAGGACGAAGAGCGTGAGCGCACGCTAGGAGGCGATCCGTCAACACATCGCCCCGGTGAAGAAGGGAGGGTCCCTGAACCACCACACGAGGACAGCGGAGATCGTTAGTCCCGGCCGGAGTCAACCCTAAGGCCGGAGCTTCCTGTCCGGTTGCGAGCACCTGACAGCCGCGGAACCGGGAAACGTCTGAACCGGCCCGAGCCACCCCGTAAGGCCGAGTCCCGCATTCCGGTCAGCTGTTCATCAGCTGACGGCCACGTGTCGTCCCTGAGCTGAGCAACCAGCCACCAGCAGCAGAGAACAACAGCAGCAACAAGATCATCATTCGGTGAGTCCGTTCTTTTTGCACTTGGTGGAAGAAGCACGTCCCTAGCTGACGTAGCGAGGTTTTTGCCGGCCTAGTGCCGAGGCGGCAGACGCGAGTCCGCTTTCTCGGACGCGTCCAAAGTTTGAGGAGCGAACTTTAATTCCACGCGTTTCTACGCCACACGTGGATGACCCCTGAAATCTAAACGCGCGCGCGCGCAATTTCGGAGCAGTAGCCGATTTGATCAGCTGATTGCTGGAAGATGGGAAGAGCACATGAGCACGGTTAGGGAAACAGACAGAAGTAAAGATAAAACGCACACACGCAAAGTAGGTAGAAGATAGGAAACTTGAAGATGGCCACCAACACTATTGTACAAATATAAGCATGCTAAACCCAAAACGAACAAACGAGAACTCACCTTTCTTTCTGGAGTTATGAATAAAAACCACCCTAGTTCTTTTTCGGATAAATAAAACGTTCGTTTAACTGTTATTTAAAACCTACTTGTGGAGTTTCTTTAGTTGATTTGATTTGGAGTTATGTCACTTTTCGTCGTCTTTTTTCGTTCTGTTTTCTGAATGACAGAGCTTGGCGTCGAATGCACTGCCACGATCGAAGCGCTGCCTGGTGGCAGGTGGCGGCACTGCCAATGATGAGCTTTTAGGCATGGGAAGCAACACACTGGAGTAAGTTGTCTGGGTAATTTCTTGTGGTTGGCGTGACGGATTCTCGGTTTCGTTTAGTGGCAGTTCTCGGTGATCTAGCTGGTTCGATCCTGAATCCTCCGATGAGGATCAGTACAAAATGGGCTCGTCTTTTAAAAGAGTCTCGACCGGGCAAACTAACATGGCGTGCGATCTCCCCTTGGGAGTGGCGCATAAATCACACGCTCACCAGATCGACTAGCAACGGTTACAAAACCATAGAAAAAAAATCAGCTTTGAGCTTTGAGCTCTTCAAATTAGCAAACAAAGTCCAACTAATCATTTTTCTTTTGAAATTGGTCGAATGTTCCGGAGATATGATTTTTGTAAAATGTAATTTTTGTAAAAATCGTTAAAAAATGCAATTTTTTTGACCAATCTATTTAGGAAATGTCCACCCTAATTGCCAAACAAAAAAAATGGTCTAACTATTTTCGGCAAGGAACTCACAGGTAAAATTTGAGCAAATTCGGAACACTTTCGATCTGAATCCTGCTGGTTTGATGTGGAATCGCTGATAAGCAATTCTCGCTAAAGGTGGACCAGGACCACTATTTACAAATAGTGTTTACATATTTTAAATATTACCCTTTATTTAAAGCTCTCTTCAAGTAAGTTATTAAAACATTTTGGGTTTGGTCGAATTTGTTCTCTCTTTGGTGCCAGCAAATCAAAATATTTTCACAAAATAGCCATGGTTTGGCGTGAACTCATACAAGAATTTCTAATCTTTCAAGAATATTGAGTGTTTATTGTTAGTTAATTATTGATATTGGAAGTATATTTTATCTCGGCAAAAAAAAAAAAAAAAAACTTGCCGCAAAACTGTAATTATCATTATTAATAACAAATTTCCTTGTTATCATCCCATCACACCCATAAATTTACCTAAAGTCCCAAAAGGCGGCCGTCTTGGGACCCATGTTCAGGTTCTTCCGGGAGAAGCGTGTCCCGCGGGCATTCGCCAGCCAAACGTCGTATCCGGCATCGGCCAAGATAAATGCGAGCCCGTTTTCCGGCCCCGTTATGATGAAATCGGCCGCCGTGGAAAACAGACCGTGCATTAGCAGGACCACACCCCGGAAGTCGGCGGCGGCGACGAGAGTTGGCGCGTTTTCGTCCCCGGGGGCATCTTTATCTTCGTCTTCTTCGTTTTCGTTTTGCAGGGCAGGATCGGGAATTCGGTGCACCTTGAGGATGTAACCGTCCCGGGTCGTGACTATGTGCAGCTCGGCAGGATAGTTGGCGGATTCGATGGAGCTCATCTGTGAGATTAGAAGAGATTTGAGTTAACAAAGATTGCCAAAAAGAAACAAGAAACAAGAAACAAGAAACAAGAAACAAGAAACAAGAAACAAGAAACAAGAAACAAGAAACAAGAAACAAGAAACAAGAAACAAGAAACAAGAAACAAGAAACAAGAAACAAGAAACAAGAAACAAGAAACAAGAAACAAGAAACAAGAAACAAGAAACAAGAAACAAGAAACAAGAAACAAGAAACAAGAAACAAGAAACAAGAAACAAGAAACAAGAAACAAGAAACAAGAAACAAGAAACAAGAAACAAGAAACAAGAAACAAGAAACAAGAAACAAGAAACAAGAAACAAGAAACAAGAAACAAGAAACAAGAAACAAGAAACAAGAAACAAGAAACAAGAAACAAGAAACAAGAAACAAGAAACAAGAAACAAGAAACAAGAAACAAGAAACAAGAAACAAGAAACAAGAAACAAGAAACAAGAAACAAGAAACAAGAAACAAGAAACAAGAAACAAGAAACAAGAAACAAGAAACAAGAAACAAGAAACAAGAAAACAATTAAATCTCCAGTTTACGGTATACAGTTATCCTACGGGTGCAATGAACCATTCATAGATCCAAATCAAATCCACACCGGCCCAACATTACCACGAAATCCCGCTCGAAACCGGACGACCGCTGCTTCCTGACCGCCCCGGGCCCGGACAATTCACCACCTGATAAAACACTCTCGCCATAACCGTGGTGGTCGTCGCTGGAGTAGTTTCCACTGCTCGTACGGACGAAGCTCGAAATTACAATTAAAACTAATTGTGGAATAACTTTCATCGCACATGGATTGCAAATCCAGAACCGAACCGACTGGGCTGTGATGAGCTACTGTAGAGAGTGTGGAGTTGAGCCTTCTGGTTCTGAGCTAGGCCGAGCGCGAGACTCGGTAGACCGAGGAAATGACCGTCCCAAATTGTCATTTGCTGCAGTTAAGAGAGGTGGACCAGAGTTTGGTGTCATAATCCGAAATATTGCGTTTTGTCGCTCCGGTCGTTTGTTCCGATGTGATGGCAATGGTGCTGGGTGGCTAATTAGAGTCTTCCATGGAGCGTGGGACGTATTAGTCGATTTGAGGGTGTGTTTCGTGTTGGACATGCAAAGTTTTCTGGGCAGAACTTTAGTGCTGGTACAGATCTGTAGTGGATTTTTGCATATATACCGGATTGCTTTGGATTATTAGTACGATAATTAGAAGTTAGCTGTCTCAAATCGAAAGTTCGCAGTTTTCAGTTTGTCCAATGTTCTGATTAACTGTTCACTTTCGTTTTAACTTGGTTTTTATCTTTTTACTTTTCTTTTTTAATTTTTTACTTTTTCAGTTTATGATTCAATCTTTAGTTTTTTTTGTAGTTATCAGTTTTTTTTGTTTTTTTTTTTTATAACAATTATTCATTTTTTTATTTCACCTTTCACTTGTTCAGTTTTTTTGATAGGCAGCTTTTAAGTTCAATATGGATTTTTACTTTCTTTATTTTTTTTTGTTTTCATTTTTTTAAGCTTTTAGTGTTCAGTTTATTTTTCTTTCAGTTTATTTTTAATTTTTACTTTTCACCTTTAATTTTTTACTTTTTAATATATTATTTTTTTATTTTTACCTTTTTAGTTTGGTTTTGCTGTCAGTTACAATCTTGGCTTTTCGCTTTTCTTTTTTTCAGTTTTCAGTTTCAATCTTCAATAATTTAACGTTAGTTGTCTCAGCTCAAAAGTTCAGGTTACACAATATTCTGATTAACTATTTACTTTTGTTTATTTTATTTTTTTCTCCTGTTCACTATTTATTTTTAATTTTTCACTTTTTAGTTTATATGTTATTTTTTAGATTTTTTTGTAGTTTAAAGTTTTTTATTAAAATATTCACTTTACATTTTTTATTTCACCTTTCTCTTATTTATGTTTTTAGTTGAGCAGTTTTTCAGTTTTCAATTTAAATCTTAATTTTTATGTTTTTTTTTGTTTCCAGTTTATTTTTTTTAGTTTTTACTGTTCAGTTTAGTTTTTTATCAGTTTATTTTTAATTTATACTTTCTCAAATTTTCTCATATTTACCCTTTTTTTGTTTTCAGTTTCAATCTTGACTTTTTCCTGTTCACCTTTTTAGTTTTCCTTTTCAGTTTCAATCTTCATTTTCTTTTTTTATCTGTTTTAGACATTTTCAGTTTTTTTTTGTGTTTAGTTTTTCAGTTTGAAGTGCTCAGTTTGTTTCCGGTTTTTCAGTTTATTCATTTTTTCAATTTTTTAGTTTTTCAGTCTTTCAGTTTTCCAGGTAATACGTTTTTCTGTTTTCAATTCATCAGTTTTTAAGTTTTTAAGTTTTTAAGTTTTTAAGTTTTTAAGTTTTTAAGTTTTTAAGTTTTTAAGTTTTTAAGTTTTTAAGTTTTTAAGTTTTTAAGTTTTTAAGTTTTTAAGTTTTTAAGTTTTTGAGTTTTTAATTTTTTAAGTTTTTAAGTTTTTAAGTTTTAAAGTTTTTAAGTTTTTAAGTTTTTAAGTTTTTAAGTTTTTAAGTTTTTAAGTTTTTAAGTTTTTATGTTTTTAAGTTTTTAAGTTTTTAAGTTTTTAAGTTTTTAAGTTTTTAAGTTTTTAAGTTTTTAAGTTTTTAAGTTTTTAAGTTTTTAAGTTTTTAAGTTTTTAAGTTTTTAAGTTTTTAAGTTTTTAAGTTTTTAAGTTATTAAGTTATTAAGTTTTAAATTTTTAAATTTTTAAGTTTGTAAGTTTTTAAGTTTTTAAAAGCTTGTAAGTTTTTAGAGTTTTAAGATTTTTAAGTTTTTAAAGTTTTTAAGTTTTTAAAGTTTTTAAGTTTTTAAGTTTTTAAGTTTTTAAGTTTTTAAGTTTTTAAAGTTTTTAAGTTTTTAAAGTTTTAAAGTTTTAATGTTTTGAGATTTTAAGTTTTATTTTTTCTTACTCTTGGTGACACCTTTATTTACAAACAATAATTGTTCCAAAATGAATTATGATGTAACACACAGCTGAAAGTATCTCCAAAACTCTGTTATGTACCTCAAAAGCACTTATTGTACCTTAAGGGGTTACATACATGTAGAAAATCACAAAATTTCATGTTTCAGAAAATTTATTCAATCCACTTAAAATATGATTTTCAATCACTCCTGAAAGTTTCATGAAGATATTCCATGATTAAACTGAGTAAGAGATGATTTACGCTCAAAATTTTGCCATGCGCAAAGCGAACTGTCAAACTTTGTGAGCGTTTTTCTCTAAACACCGAGTTGATTTATGGGTGCCATGATATCTCGAGATGGGATGGACCAAACTGGCTGAAATTTGAGGTGAAGACTTGCAAGACATATTTCGTGTGCATGACGAAGCCCGATTTTGAAATTTTGCATTTTTAGAAAATACAAAAATCAAAAACTGACGATTTTTTATATGAAAAACACAGAAATATTTTTATCTTTTTTTCAAATATTTTTTTTGAAAATCGGGCTTCGTCATGCACACAGGACCGGTTTAACGAGGCTTCACCAAAATTTTGAGCCAATTTGGTCAAAGCAGTGTTGAGATATCGTGGCACCCGTTTTTTTGAAACTGCTAACTTCAAATATCTTTATCTCGGCAATTATACAACCAAATGTCTTTAAATTTATTTTGATAATAGTTGAAAATATTTATTTTAATGCCCTTAAAACAGATTTAAAAAAAGTTTAAGTGTGTGCTCAAACCAACCTCTGAAATTTTTGCCGATTTACATGTATGTAACCCCTTAATTATTCACCAATAAAACCGAATTGAATTGAATTGAAAAAGTTTTTAAGTTTTTATGTTTTTAAGTTTTTAAGTTTTCAAGTTTTTAAAGTTTATATGTTTTGAATCTTCATTTCTTTCACTTATTACTTTTAAGCTATTCACTTCTTCTATTTTCCAGTTTTTTGTTATAGTTTATATGTTTTTCAGTAAAGTGCCTTATAGAAAGTGGGGACAAGGCTTTCAAAATGCAATGCCACTCACAGTTGGACACTCAAATTTAACCAAGCGTTTAAATAGATGGTGTTCATTTTTTGACAAATCCTATGGACCAAGTAGAGAATGTAAGCACCTTATGTGTAAGATCTTGGAGGTGCTCAATTTTTTGACAAAAAATCGCTGGGTTCTCAGTTTCTCGTGTCCCCTTTCTATAAGGCACTTTATTTTTCAGTGTTCAGTTTGTTGTTTTCAGTTTATTTTTTTTTTCATATTTTACTTTTAATTTTTTCACTTCTTTTATTTCAGTTTTCACTTTTAAAGTTTTCAGTTATTTTGTTTATAGTTTTTAGTTTGAGTTTTGGATACAGCAAGTCCCGTTTCACTTGGAGGCGTTACGTGTTGTATTTAACCAACTTCTCAACAACAAGTTTGTCAAACTTATTTGAAATGTTTGCGGGCGAATTTTGTTCCGAAAGATACCGCTTTACGGTATTTGTACAAAGCCATTTAAAAAAACCCAATCGTAAAATGAAATGTTTCATAATGAGTGTTTCTACAAAGTTGTTCAAAGGAAATTGAGCTCGATTGAATCACCTGTACAGTGTACGGACACGTTTGAGCGATGGAAAACTTCCACCCACTTTGCGCGTATCACACCGAGCTATATTTCACTCTCTAAAACCCAGGCATTCACCATTCCCCCCCCCCTTTGTTACGTTTTTCCAACGATTCAAATTGCCATTCTTCCATCCACGTGGAACAATAGCCATTTAAGGGGCGAGTGTGTACATACTGCATTTTTAACAGCTGAATTATTACTTAATTTCAGCGTTTCCGCATAAAATAACAATCAATCTTGTTTGCATCCAATTACGACCGGAGCGCTTCGGCCAAAAGGATCGCTCACACTTTGTCATGCACACACACACGCGGACACTCACACAGGGAAATATACACACCGTTTTCCTGTAGAACATGGAAAACGGTGTGGTGAAAAACCGTCCCATGATTCAAAGGCGAGTTTGTTGCGGGGTCGATTGGTCGTAGGGATTTTCTTTAATGAAGCATTCCTCAGAATTGTTCACAGCAATTTTTGAGACGTTGCAAATATTTTTTTCAAAGATTATGTGCCCCTTCCCTCTGAGCAATTCTTTGAGATTTCGGTCATTCGATTTTTTTTTGTATTTTTCAATCCGGCTGAAACTTTGTTGGTGCCTTCGGTATGCCCAAAGAAGCTATTTTGCATCATTAGTTTGTCCATATAATTTTCCATACAAATTTGGCAGCTGTCCATACAAAAACGATGTATGAAAATTCAAAAATCGGTATCTTTTGAAGGATTTTTTGATCGATTTAGTGTCTTCGGCAAAGTTGTAGGTATAGATATGGACTACACTGAAAAAAAATGAAACACGGTAAAAAATTTGTGCTTTTTAATTTCAGTTTTTGTAACTAAAACTTGATTTGCAAAAAACACTATTATTTTTAATATGTTTTAGAGGACATCAAATGCCATCACATTTCTGAAATTTCCAGAATGGGCAAAAAATCTTTGACCGAGTTATGATTTTTTGAATTAATACAGATTTTTTGAAAAAATCGAAATATTGGTCACACAAATTTTTCAGCTACAGTTTTCGATGTAGAATCGAATTTGCAATCAAAATGTACCTTAGTGAAATTTGGATAAATTGCACCGTTTTCAAATTATAGCATTTTTTAGGTAACTATTTTGAAAATAGTCGCAGTTTTTAATTTTTTTAAATTTAAAAAAAAAATATTTTTGAAAATCTGAGAAAATTCTCTATATTTTGCTTTTTAGAACATTGTTGATACACTCAGTCGCCAGCCAGCGACAAGTTAAGACGTGTTTTGCTCGTGTTGTCATCTCGCGTGCTTGGAAGTTTTTGACAGATGGAGGTGGAGGAATCCTCCGAGGAGGAAGATTTTCATCCCGTCCGCGGGAATCGGAAGCGGAAGAAGTCCAGCGAGGTCACTGGAATCGGCATCGAAGGAGAAAAAGTTGAGAAGACCCTGCTCAACAACAACAAGTTCAGCCCGCTAGCGGATAACGAAAACAACAACAATGCCAGCCCAGCAGGAGGAGGGGACGCCCCGGTGGTTCCACCACCCGGCCAGTCGGCAGGTAAACAAAAGCAACCACCTTTGGTGGTGAAGAGCACCACGGATTTTTACAAGCTCGTGGCAATAGTGGAAAGTTGTAAATTAGGTTTCAAACCGATTTACAAACTAACCCGATTTGGAACCAAGGTGACCTGCTTCTCTGTCAAAGATTTTGACAAGTTGCAAGAGCTCCTCAAGAAGAAGAAAGTGGAATTCTACACCCACGAACGGCGGAGCGAACGAAATCTTCGGGTAGTTCTTCGTGGTTTACCTGATGAACTAAAACCGGACGAGGTCAAGTACCTGCTGAAGAGGGATCTCAAGCTGGACGCGCTGGAGGTGCATATCATCAAGCGGAAGGAAAAGTCCACCGTGGACGAAACTCCGTGCATTGTGGTCTTCCCCAAGGGATACACCAATCTGAAGAAGCTCTCTGCAATGAAAGTTGTGGCAAGCACTATCATCCGGTGGGAGGCCTACCGGAACAAGCGGCCGAACGTGACCCAGTGCAGGAACTGCTTGCAGCTGGGTCATGGAACCAGAAACTGTCACCTGAAAGGGAGGTGCAACAACTGTGGGGGTCCCCACAAGACGGACGAGTGCAAAGTCCAAGAAGCCGAGCCGAAGCGGTGTGCCAACTGCTCTGGAGCCCACGAAGCCACGGACCGCAGGAAGCAGCCAAGGTGGCCCCCGAGACGGTGGAGCCACGGAGAAGGAAGCCGGGGAGGTGCTCTACAGTTCGGCTGAGCTGTGGGGGATTTTCTCCGAGTACATCGGTAGGTTCAAGACTTGAAAGACCCGCTTGGACCAAGTAACCCTCGTCAGTTACATGATCTCCAAGTATGGAATTTAAAGAGAAAGCTTCCTGGCATCACTTGCTCACTCCAACAGGCGCGCTGGTGATGTTGGTGGCCACCCTTTGTTCTTTATTTGCCTTCGCTTCTCGCTCGGTTTTCTTCAGCCTTCGATTGGAATGGGTCGTTAAAAGTCAAACGTCAAAAGACTTGGCGCGTTTGTTTTTTTGATAGCGCTTGCTAATTATTTACATGTTACTGGATTATTTTTCATTGAGTGACTAACTAATGTTCAAAAGAACATGTTGCTGGTAGTTGGAAGCAATTTAATATCTTAAACGCTTTGAAAACGTTCGTTAAGCAGTTTAGCTCTCATCTTGCGTGTGGATTTGTGTGCCACCAACATGATGAGAAATGGTCTCGCAAAATAGAAATTATGATCAAAAGTGCATTAAGTTTGATGTTTTGGCCAGTAAGTGGTATAAATTTGCGTGCTTACTCGAGGTGGTGCTGTTGCTGGTGTAGCCTAAATAGTGTTTTTGGAGCTTTAATCGAGCATCAAACTCTCCATATGACGAAGATAGGAGTTTAATTAGAAAGGGTATATTTCCCCTACATGAATTATCTTTAGTCAGAAGCAATTTTCTAGGTTAGTAGTAAAAAGCAACCTAGAAAGGCAAGCATCGTCCTCGTCCTAGTCCCACAGTAGGGCAATAACGGGAACCGAAGGTATATCATGCTCCTGCTAAAACTGCCATGACTCACGTTTAGGTCCCCATATCGTTAGTGTTCCTCTGGGCCATTTGGGAGCGCTTCTGTGTGTCCTCCTGCCCAGGGTGGCAAAAACCACGAAAAAAAGCCGCCCACGTTGAAAGTCATGTTCAAACACGTCGTTATTCCTGCGGAATCCACCTCCACTAGCGTTATATACATAAATATAGATTTATGGACGCTGGGTGTCATCAAAACGGAACTAAAAAAACAGGTAGCCAAACGACCATCCCCCACCTGAACGGACCACCCAAAAATGAATGGATCAATTTCCGGAGTAACAGGGAGAAAAAGCTGCAGGAACTGCGACAGTTGGGAAGCTTTGATTGCTGCCGGAATCAGAGCTCGGCGGGACTCCCCCAGAGTGCAATCAGAGCTATGAATGGTCGCTGGTTTTATGGGAACATAAATTAGAGGAGGATTATAAAAAAATTGCGGATGATTGGTATTGGCGAGAGCTATAAAACTAATCGTTTAACGGATTTATGACACGTTTTTTAGTTGGATTTAATTTCACTGTTAAGAAAAATAAATGAAACTCGAATGTGTTGCGATATTGATGAAATAGCAAATATTGACACAATTTGGACCATGCTTAAGCAACAAATATTTTCAAAAAACCATGCGTCTCCATTAAAATTAATTCTTGCGATATATGAATAAATTAAATACAATACATATCCTCCTTTTTGTGTCAGACTTTTCAATGTATGCAAAATAGCAGTAGAAATTAAAAAGACAAAACAAATTGCCTTGAAATGCAAATCACTCTCATATTGTTAAATTTGGTTCCTCTTTCGCTCTCTCTAGCTGCCATCCAGCAATCAAAACATGATTTATTTTAGTTGTTTTATCGTTTTTTTTCTCTCCACTCACCCTAAAAAGCAAACGATGGGTGGCTTGGCTACGTGACGGTGATTTAATAGATGTTTCTCTCTCCGTCATAGACCTCTTGGTGTTGTTCTATAAAGCACCCGTCCCAGATGTTTTACTCTGTTTCTGGCCTGGTTGCCCTCCTCAATGTCAGTCAGGTTTGTCAGATGAAGTCGTTTTCTGATGATGATGGCGGACGATGCTTTTGCTGAAATGTTATGTCTATGCATAAAATTTCCCATTTGCTTTTATGCTAATCAGATAAAATTGCTTCGCCCCAGCAGAGCTCCCAGATTGTGGTGTGGTACTGCTCTGGTGCTCTCGGCAGTTTGAAGATGTGCAAGTTCTGTGTGAAATGTAGAGTTATCGCTTTTTTACTCATATTATGTGACACAAAAAAAAACAAAAGCAGAAAAAATCGGTCAGGAGGTAAACATTGATGAACTGGCATCACCGTGAAAAGATATTTGCATTTGAGTAAAATTTAGTAAACTGCACATTACAAGTTGATTTTTTTTAAATTTAAATTATTTTTAAAATTTAAATCAAACTTGCAACTGAAAGGCACATTTTTTCGATAGACTGAAACGTTTTCATGTTATAGCAACTTGTGGGTTAATTTGTGTTTTAAGTTCTGTTCAAACGTTTCCAAGTAGCCCACTTTGTTCGCCAAGAGATTTCCGAACTGGTTGTTGAACTCATTTCCCAAGTAGCACTCATAACTTGTCGACTGTTGAATAACAGTTAGACAGTTGTTTTTGATAAACATACAAGAATAGTTCTCTACATTAGTTAAATAACAGTTTTTATCACTGCTTGTATAACTGACTTATGTAACTGTTGAGTTGTGTGCCACACAAGTGTAAAAACACACTCAACTTCACTCTTTTCTAACTATAACACACAACATAGGGAAAATTCCCGCATGTCTGGGAGGTTTAGCACTCGCACCTGACTCCATCCAATTTGCTCATTTTCACTATTTAAACAACTTATTTTGGAACATTTTTGTTAGAAACTTGCTTGCTCACTACCTATTGAGGTATTTATCACTTGATTTAAGTTAAAAACGCTTTTTATGAGCTGTAATTGAACGTCAAAATGCTGATATGCCAAGATGCTGCAGCAAAAGCCTAAGAAAAAGCCGGGTAATATTCCGTCTAATTTGATGCACATAACTGGAGCGTCAAAAAAGACGTAATATTACATAAGAATGTAAAATTACACGATATTGAAAACTAACCATAATAGTGTAATTTTACATTTATCGGTAGAAATGATGACGTATGGTGCAAAACATTTTCTAGATAGTCTCAGGAATAAATCAAAATTTGGTTGTTTTGAATGATTTTATTAAGGGACCATCCACAAACCACGTGGACACTTTTTTGTAAATCTCAACCCCCTCGTGGACAATTGTCCATACAAAAAAACTTTTTGTATGAATCGTGGACAATCGCCATACCCCCTAAAGTGTCCACGTGGTTTATGGATGGTCCCTAAGTTTCCATTGTTATTTACACTTCCACATTTATCTAGTCACCAATTCAACGATTAGCACATAAACACTGAGCCTTCCTCTTCCTGCTTGTTCCATTCATCACCTTTAATCAGATTCCGCCACAAACATCACACTTCTTTAATTTTTGCTGCTTCTTACTTCTAAACTTTCGGTATTCTGGGTCAGGCCACTTTCTTGAAGAAGAGCCGTTTTAAGTTGGCTGCTTAGACCATCGAATGTTTGGTTTCCCCGGCAGCAGTTCCGTGGCTACTCTTCCGGATAAAAATGTATAACTGCAACCTGAAACAAAAAGAAAACAAACAATCTGCACTTTTCGTTGGGATCGGACCGCGCACATTAAAACATACCTCTGTCAGCTTTTTAATCATGCAATCCAGCCTTGTTGTGGTAGATTCAAAGCTTTTTGCGGTTTCCCAGCGGAAAAAAATATTCTCCATGCCAAACATGCACAACGTTTCAACTTCAGGCGCGTGAGAAATAAACACGTGCTATTGCATGATATATGATGTAACGTTACATTTTAAAACACGCTCCAGTTATGTGCATCAAATATAATGTAAATTCAGGTCAAAATAGAGGTATTGTCACATCAGAAGTTGTGCTTCACTTTTCCAATAGAAATTTTGACATTTTGTGTCAAATCAAATGTAAATTCATCATAATCTCGTTTACATGATTATTTTTTACGTCGAATAGTAAATTCCGTTAAGTGTAATATCCATTATTTTTTAGTGTGTGTTCCCTCATCTGCAATGTTTGCCTCGTAAACAGTTTGTTGAATATGACCATATTGAATATATTGATATTGCACTGTTTGTTTCACTGCTTATCTAACATTGTCATGTGACGGCATCTTCTGAAAAATGGGCGTGGCCAACCATTCTATAAATAACCTTAGGTTTTCTCGCTTTGTGTTATCGGAGCACAGTTTATATAACTGATGTTCGAAATCGGAAGGTATGCCGACGAATATCTGTTAGAGATTGTGATATTGCACACAGCGTTTTAATAATTGAAGTCCTTCCTACATCATTGCTGATCGGAAGGCACGCCGACGAAGAATTACTAGAAAATTGCGATTGAACCAATTATTTATTTACATCTAACGGAAAGGAGGTTACAAAATCACAAATTGCGTAATAAAAGAACGCTCCTGGAGAACCGGAGGGTCTATTTCCGTCAAAAACTGACCATTTAATCTTTGCTTGTGGACATGAAAAAAGTACCTTTTATGATTTTGTGTAGCACCTTTTTTGCCTTCCTCACCTCAATGAGGAAAGGCTATATATATCACTCGAAAAATGAACTTCTTTATTTGACCTCGTAAACCCACCTCTACGTATACCTATCGACTCAGAATCAAATTCTGAACAAATGTCTGTGCGTGTGTCTGGATGTGAGTCCGTGCACCGAAAAATATGCACACGATTATCTCCGGACTGGCTGTACCGATTTGGAACGTTTTGCTCTCATTCGATTCGTCTTGGGGTCCCACAAACCCTAGTTAATATTATGAAGTTTAGAAAAGTACTTCAAAAGTTATGCTAAAAAAAACGATTTGGCTAGAGTTTGAAATATTATAAAAAAGGGTGGTTTTTGTAAGAAAACCCGTTATGCTAAATCGTCGCCATCGTGCTAACTTGTCGTACGTGCATTTTGGGCCAAATTGAGTTAAGAACGCCATTTTGTGCAGCTCACAATTCCTCACCTTTTGACCTTCACAGATCCCCAAAATACGTTTTCAATCCTGAGATATTCAACAAAAACCGAAAAAACTCCGTGCATTTTTGTCACTTTACATATGAAAGTAGTTTCAATCTTGTCGTGCTATCTTATCACTCCATGAAAATTGATGTACAGTATGTAAAAAAAGTATTTACACCCCTTGGGCACTATGCACATTTTGTGATGAAACATGTAAAAAATTTGAAGTTTGACAGGAATCTAGTACAACGTTTTGTTCAGAAACTCATGCCAAACATTTTGCTACAAAAAGCTCATGAAAAAATGATTTCTATAAAAAGTTATATAACAAATACTATTACGAAAATAAAAAAGGTGCAAAAAAAGTTTGTACACCTTTCGAAAAATTAACATAAATAATGTTATTTGTTGACAAATCACCATAAATCCAGTCTCCCAACTCCAAATAGGCATCCTTGACGGATTAAAAAAATAATTTGGATTGAATATAAAGTTTACTAACTACTTATTATATAAGTTTATATAACTCTGGAAATTCCATATAAAACTTATCTAAACCTAATTTTGCAAAAAGTAAGTTTGATCCACGAGAACAAAAATTACGAAATTCCATACATTTTTGGCAGGTTGCTCAAACGTTACCATAACAACGTTTTTGCTTAGGTATTTAAAAACGTAGGTTTTAAAGAAAACCTAGATGTATGGGTATCAAAATATCGGAAATTTTATGCCCTTTTCGATTCCACATAGGTTGACTTGTGAATCGTGGACCGGTTCGGATGCCGGCGGATTTTCCTATTTATTCAGCAATTCTATGGTAATATATTGACATTTAGTTGAATTAAAAGTTTGCAAAATTAAGTTTAGATAAGTTTTATTTAGAATTTCCAGAGTTATATAAACTTTTATAATAAGTAGTTAGTAAACTTTATATTCAATCCTGTTTTTTCGTGTTATTTTCCGTCTCTTTTGTGTCGCTGTTCGAGTGCATGGGGTGATTGGATTTCTTCTTCTTCTTTTTTCATTTATTTTTTGTCCGCGCGTTCGTTGGCCGATGAATTTTATTTTTGTTCTCTTTATATAGTTTTCGATAGAAACGATCCGATTTTTGTTTTTTGAGACAAGCAAGTCGTATTGCTGGATTAAGTCCTTTCCATATCATCGAGGATCGGAAGGCACGTCGACGGATATGTTTTAAGGCTTATGATATAAAATAATTTTAATGAATAAAGCCCTTCCTACATCACCGTTGACCGGAAGGCACGCCGACGGAGAATTTCTGGAGAATCGCGGTCGAATTCCTCGTGTTCTTACCACTGGTCGTGGCCGGCGTCAGTATTGATCAGCACGATAGGGACCTTTGAAAATTGCGAAGGGGTGATGATTGGTTCCTACTTTTCATCTGTGGTCCACGGAGCAATGTTTGGGGGTCCTGGTCAATAACGAAGTAGCAGCTACGGTAGACACCAATGCTATGCTATGCTATGCTATGCTTCCTTTCGCGTGCGTGTGAAGGTGCGGCTGGCTCTGGCTGTCCCGATGACAGTTAGCCAGTTCGATTTGCGATGCCTTTTCGTTGGGTCGCAAAATTTTTGCGTCCGTTGTCGGTGTGCAACAACAACAAAACCTTATCATACCATTTCAGTTCGATAAACATTGTAACTCGTCGTTCGCAACGTTAACCAGTACCTCACTAAACATCAATCATTTAAAACTCGTTAAATCATCTCAAGTTAAAAATTGCACTGTTCAATCCTTCATTCATTAATTTCATATGATTTTGGTTCTATCTTTCCACAGCCGGCTGTCTAAGATTAAACCATTTCATTTAAAATTTAACAACAGATAAACGGGAAATGTCTCATCCGCAGCATCCGATTGCTTGCCTTGAGAATAAAACAAAATACCGTTAAACAAACACTATGATTTTGGGTCGCATCATCATCTTCTATGATGAATCCTGATCAAACACCCTATCCTACTAACAAGTTTTCAGGTTCCTGGCGCTCGTGGGGTGTAAGCACAGAGTAAATTTTGCTTACTTTTTTAAAAGGTCTTATGACCTATGGCGCATTGGTGGTTTTGAAAAAGTAGTCTAGAAATCAGCTGCCCTAGTAGCAACCTGCGCTAACTAACATTCCCGTCCCTTAAAATCGAGGTCTACAAACTGACATGGCGGGCGCCGTTGGTGGCCAATGACTGTTACCTATTCGCAACTGATCTAGCTTTAGCAATCATGGTGTTTTATCTTTTCAGCGCATTCATACATGCTGTTGATAAGGGAAACACCACTAGATCGTCGAAGCCTATAATCAGTAGTGCTGAAAGGATATTACGGTCCTGTTCAGCAACGGAGGGGCAACCATGGGTGATCTCTCATGCTCATGCTCATGCTCAAATAACATTATTTATGTTAATTTTTCGAAAGGTGTACAAACTTTTTTTGCACCTTTTTTATTTTCGTAATAGTATTTGTTATATAAATTTTTATAGAAATCATTTTTTCATGAGCTTTTTGTAGCAAAATGTTTGGCATGAGTTTCTGAACAAAACGTAGTACTAGGTTCCTGTCAAACTTTAAATTTTTCACATGTTTCATCATAAATTGTGCATAGTGCCCAAGGAGTGTAAATACTTTTTTTACATACTGTAAGTGCGACAAGAGGCCAAAGGGATTTCAGGCCAGGAAAGTCAGGATGCGTTTGTCGCACGTACAAGCTAGACTACCGTAAACATTTGTAATTATAACTCGGGACTTCAGCAACCAACTTCAACCAAACTTCGGGACAATGCACAGAATGGTCAGCCAAACAAAACGTGTTTGTTATTGTTTACATTGCGTGCTCTCGTTTTTGTATATTCAAGGTCAAACATTAAAACGCGCTTTTCTCGGAACGTCAAAATGGCGGGTGCGACAAGATAGCACGACGACGTCGATATATTGTTAGAAATGTATTTGAAAGACCTTTCCAACACGTTCAAAAGATTGAAGATCTGACAACCCCATCAAAAGTTATGAGCACTTAAGTGTTATTTATACACTTTTTTGAGGCCGGATCTCAAATATTTTGATGAAAAAGTTGTCCGGATCTATCACGCGACCCATCATTGGATAGGTAATCAAAAGACCTTTCCAACAAGCCCAAAAGATTGAAGCTCTGACAACCCTATCAAAAGTTATAAGTACTTTACTGTTATTAATAAACTTTTTTTGAGGCTTAGATATTTTGATAAAAATATGCGAGGAACGTTTTATAAAAAAAAACAGTTTTGAGGATTTTTTTTATTTTGAATGTTTAAAGTTAATCAAAAATGCGTTTTTTGTGTATTTTTTTCAGGTTGTTTGTTTGCTGAAGAAAGTATCTTCTTATGATACTGATTTTTGAATATTTACATGGCATTTTTGTATGGACTACTGGCAAAATTGTTTGGACACTTCTATGTAAATGTCTTCAAAATGCCCCCCAAAATATTTCACAAAAAATATAACAAAAAGCAAAAACAAAAATCATGAGATGAGATGAGAAAAGTCGGCCCTTTCTTAGATTTTCTTTTTTTTTCGTCATAAAAAAAGTGACTCAGATCGTTGGATTGGTAATCAATTGACATTTCATACAAGTGAAAAAGATCGATGATCTGGCAACCTTTGTCTAGATCCACTTATGCGATATTGTCCGTTTCTTTCAAAGGTACACGCCGCGCGGTATTTCAGAATATGCCATAGACATTGTTGTCAGCGATTTTCTGCACTTTTGGTGCAATATAAAACATACCTGACAACAATGCCAGGCGATTCGAAGAAGAAGATCAACAAAAACAAAACGCGCAGTATGGGATTTGACAGCACGCTTTTGCCGAAAGTGCGGCGCGTCGTTTCGAGGCTGGGTTGTCGCGTGTCCTTCTCGGGAATACGCGCAATATTTATGTACTTTTTTGGAGCCGGATCTCTCTTATATGTACGAAAATTATGTCCGGATCCATCATCCGCCCTATTGTTGGATACTTTGGCAACTTTGTCATAAATTATAATATTTATGAACTTTTTTGAGATCGGATAGTTGAAAACCTTTCAAATGTGTCGAAAAGTTTGAAGATTTGGCTACCCTGTCTCATGAAATGACAACTTAGTGATATTTGAGTACTTTTAATTGCGAATCTGAGAAAATTAGATGGAATTGTGTCCAAACCAATTAATGGTAAAGGGTTAAAATGTCACGTCACGAGACCTTCAAAATTGTTGTTGTTGTTGATTTTATTAAGGGAACCGTCATTAGGGGTGACATTGGGTCACACAAAAATGCTGAAATTTGTTAGACCAAACCTCACCCCCCCCAGACCCAATGTCACCCCAGATGACGGAACTTTAACCCTATGGATCGTTTGTTCCCGTTACTCTCAAAATATCATTTTAAGTTTTCATACGACCTTTTCAAATGTCAGGCTGGATTTTCGAAACTCGAAACTACTTGTCGTTAAAAGCCTATCTAAAGTCCGATCGGAGAACTTTTTGTTTTCGAATCATGCTGTTTCCGTGGGGAATCGCTGTATGTTTATGTTTTTATCAATTTTCAGTAACTTTTCCAGAGATAAATTTCATAAAATTGATACATTTTTTTTCAAAAGGTATGAACTAGACTCTCCGACGAAATATTTCGATTTACCCAGCAATATGTCAGGAAAGAGCCCTTATTTCACGGTGAAACTATCAAACCTGCAGTATTTTTATCTTAAAGTACTCGAAAAAATGCACCATGATACCTTTCATTCCTATTTTTTTTTTCATTTTCCCCAGAGAACTGCTCCCAAGTGCTTCTCCGCCGTCACTCCACTAGACGGAATAGAAAATTTATACCCATTTCAGATCATCAAAGCACTCGATTGATGGGTTTGGGAAAAGCTCATTTGAGCAGCAGCAGCAGCACGAGAAAGCTCAAACTGTCGAGAGTGTGGAGAAGTGCATCGTCAGCAGAGATAGTGGATGCTTCTTCTGCACAATCGTCAGTTAGTTCGACATCATCAGCGAATCGAGCCCCCAAATCGTGGAAAGCGTTCGAAATTGGGAATGAATTGGAAAGAAAAACTTCACCAATTCAGAGTGGGGTGTGCAAATCAAGTTTAGAACAAAGAAAGCTTTGTGGGGAGGAGGGAGAGTGCGGGAGGGAAAAAGCTTTCAATTAAATTAAGCACCAATTGGGTGGGTGGAAGCAACATTTGCCTGGGGCCAATAATTCAGCTTCGAAAAAGAAAAACTGGAATGGAACGTGGGTAAAAAAAAACAAAGAACAACAAATCAAGCCTCGGGACAGAGCCCGAAAGAAAGCTCCTAAAATAAAGATAACAAATCGAATCGAAATCACTCCCCTTCAATCAATCAATTCCATTTCAATAGTCCGGACTCTTTCTTTTTGTTTTTATCCTAGGAACAGTTCGGAATTGTTCAAAGTGGGTTTTTGTAGTGCAAACACGCTGTTGTTTTTCAAATCAAGCTGATTGCGGAGGGAAGAGGTTCAAAGTTTGCTTTTGTTGTTGATGGTGGCCCTCTTGTCTTTTTTTTCTCTTTCTAGAAAGTGTGAGAAAACTTTTCTGAATATAAACAAGCTTGCATGCTTCGTTAGGTTTCTTTTCTTTGTTTTTTTTTGGAAAAGGATTTATTTTCGTTGTACTTGTTTTGGTGCTGGTTCTTCTATTTCATAATAAAATATCAACAAAAAAACATTTTAATGAACCTTTGTGAGTATTTCCTTCATTATCAATGAAGGCATTTTTTGCAACAAATGTGTTATTTATACTTTCATTTTTTTATCTCTTTGGACAAGATTTGAATGACGAAAAATGCTTTCTACTGAGTTAGGTGTCAAAAATTCAAATAAAACTGTCCATTGAAATGGATGATTTTGTCTTAACTGTTTACGTTATAATTTTGTAAATTTTGCAACATGGAAAAAAACACATAATTTTAAAATGAAATCCTTTTTTATAAACAAAAAAACTACCCAGCTTATTGTATATACGGAAATATTAGAGAAAATATATTAAATATCCCATAAAATGACTTAAATCCAGTTTTTTTTACAGTTTACGAATCCACGAAATTTACATTTTTCATTTTGATTTTTTTTTATTTAGCTGGAACTTTTCAGGGGGCTTCCCTGTGACCAAAGAAGCCATTTTTATTTGCCCATATAAGTTTCCATACAATTTATGGTACAAAAATGGTACGTAAATATTCAAAAGTCTATATCTTTGGAAGGAATTTTCTGGTCAATTTGGTGTCTCAGCCTAGTTGTAGGTATCGGTTAAGTCTGTTCAGAATAAAATAGACACATTCTCAAAGTCGAATTCTAAAATTCCTAATTTTTAAGCCTACAGAATCGAGTAGGAACACTCTGCCAAAAGGAAACAAATGCTGAAAAGGTTGTTTTAAAAAGTGATACTTTTCAACAATTGTTTTCAGTTTTTTTGGATTAGGGTGACAATAACCGCTATTTCGTCTACTAAAGTATAAACTTTTTTTTAGATAAAAACACCTCTCGATTTGAAATCAACACTATCATTTTAAAAGTGCCACAAACGCTCGGTTTCATGTCAGCCTTAATTAAAAAAAAATCATCAATAGGTAGCTACTTTATTAATGATTTATTTATTTTTTATGCTTAATTTTGCCATTTCGATTTTTTGTGCTTAAATTTAGAGCACATTTAGTGCTGGTCAGTGCCCTATACCTCAAATGTAGTGCCTTCATAGTTTCCATACAAATCGCCGTACAAAATTTGAAAGTCAAATTACACATGTTTTTTTTTTATTTGTATGTACCGCAATAAGTTTTTTTTTCCGCGAAAAGAACAATCGTCTGTATTAAGATAATTTGAAAATGGATGATTGCAAAACAACTGAGCTAGTGTGAAATGCATTTTCTAGTGTTAATACCTTGTCTTGTAATTTGAAAATGGGCACCGCATTAAATTTATGGCCACATGGAAATGATTTTTTTTTAAAAGTGCCAAATTATTTTTCCCGTGTTCAGATGGTCTTTTTGAGCATCTTTTGTTCTACGAAAAACTTTACTTCTGTTGTTCTTGGTTATTCTTGTTTCCCATTTATGTTTTTAATTTGCATATATGATATTTAGTTTACGTTTATTTTTGATAGTATTATTTGGCGTATTCTACCACCTCCTATCATTATCTTTTGCCTTTGTAGTTTTTTTCATGATTTTACTTTTTTGCTTGTTTTTCACATTGTCTGCTATTGAACGATACCATTGTCATTTAAATGGTAGAAAAATGTGTAGAAGCATTGTCTGGAACATTACAAAACATATTTAGCAAATTTTAGTAAAAAACAAAGCCAAAGTTGACCCCAGAAAAAATCACATTTTTAAATACATTGGCAAAGTCATATAAAACAAGTGAAACTTCCAACTAGAGGATGGGTAGGATTGTAGAGGGTTAATCTGGCCATTGGGAGTACAGTCATCCCTCAAATTTGGAACAGTTTACAGATCGGCCAATGTTCAAAAAATCATGGAAAATCGATAATTGAACATAATGATTTGCTTTTACCTTCATGTGAAAGCTTTTCTTGCGATCTTTCGATTGATGTATAGACCGGCTATATTTTTTTACGTTTTATATCAAGTTTTTAAAGAAAAACATTTACCCTTGGAATCCACAAATTCGGAACACTTTTTTCTAACGATGTAAACAAACTTTTTTTTTCTCCAGGAGCACTTGTTTTTTTTGTTTACAAAATAATGACTTCACACTCTGAAACCAATAAAACTCATGCTTAGTAATGTTTTAATAATGGTTTGATAACTTTTTTGTGAAAATATCAGTTAAATTCATGTGTTCCACAATTGTGGGAGGCACAATAACATTCCACAATCAGGAAATTTGGAGGCAGTGTTTTGCTGCTCTGGATAAAATAGTCTTGAAAGGCAGGTTTTTGTTAAAAAAATACTAATTTTTCTAGTGAAATAGCAAGAGAATGTCCAAATAAAGGTCCTAAAAATAGTAGGGTCGACAGAAAAGTTGCATTTTGAATCCTATTGACAAATTATCACCAAAGTGTTCCGAGTTTGTGGGTGTTCCGAATATGTGGGATGACTGTATCTAATAAATCAAAATTTATAAAGAGAAACCAAATATTAGTTGTTTTCAGCATAGCGAAGACATAAACCAAAAGCGTTTTCCGCAAATTTATTTGAAAACGACTGCTTTCAGAGTGATTTTTAGCACCCTCTTCCTTGATTCATTCGATAAACGTATTGACTCTAGCATTACGATTGCACCACAAGGCGCCGCCAGAGGGCGCCACTTTGCATCCTCCAAGATGTATCGAAAGTTTTTTTTCGTGTACTACGTAAAGTTTACATTCGAATGTTTGCCCCAAGTAAATGGACCCCGCGAGGCAAAACTTCGGAAACGTGATCCTTCGTCGTCGTCATATTCACACATACGACGACGCTGTGCACACATACACATACGCCTGCGGGGATGGAATGGAAAAGCCATAAAGTTGAAGCTCGTTTGCCAAAGTGCCATCTCACCAGGAAGTGATTTTAGTTTTCTTCTTCCTTTATGGGAAAAAGGTCAAAGGTGGTGAGGGGAGGGGTTGGGAGGGTTGTGGTGGAGTCTGACTAAACTAGCTGACTTCTAGTGTTATTGCCAGCCAACTGATGGCACTGCAGCTTTAGGACGGGAACATGTGTGAGACATCGCGGAACACTTTCCCCCAGTCACGTTTCTGTCTGGTGAATTTTTCACACGGCTTTTTTGACGTTGAATAACGTCTTACTTGAAGGTACACTTAATCCTCAGTTGACCAGAAAACGGAGTGATCCTAAATTAACGTATTTTTGGTCTAAAAGCCCTTATTTCCTGTTCTGTTTTGAATTATTTTCCATCGTCGAGACTCAAACCTTAGGGTACGTTATCCATTAGTGGACCCCTTTCCTATAGTGGACCCTCTGAAGGGTTTTTAATGGAAAATTCAATAAAATCACAATTTCAAGCGTGTTGTTGTCTACAAATCTTTTATTTGGCATGTTCAGCATCATTAAGAACAATGTTGACTGACATTGAATTGTCCTTTTCACCAAAATAAGTGTTTAGAGTTCGACATCTGAAATCAGCCATGGCCACTAGCATTTTCACAACAAAACTGCATTTATATTTTATGATTGAATTAATCATCCAATCATTTTTTGACTGATTATTTAACTTCAGCAAGTCGAAGTAATGTAAGTTTAAGGATATTTACTAAAATAAAGCGAAGAAATGCAATTTTCTAGCAAAAATTCTATGGGGGTCCAATATAGGACAACGAAAATCCAAACTTTTCCAAAAGTGGACCCCTGCTAATTAAACCTTCAAAAATGATGAAAACTGTGTATTCAAGCAAAAGTTTTTCTAAAACATACAATAAATGCTTGTTGTTATCAACCTAAACGCATATTTTTTCAATTATGAGTATAAATATAGCTGTTTTCATGTTAAAAGTACCAATAATGCTGAAGCCGTAAGAATTTATAATTAATCAAAACTATTGTTAATTGTACTTAACTGAAGCACCATAATTGCAGTTTGAAATGATATTTTATAATAATAAATCAATAACAAAACATTTTTTTCCAATAAACATGCGTGGTTTTATCAGCAACTGTAAACAATTCTATTGTTAAGTTTCGGTCAACCATTTATGTAATTAATATGGAAAAATTTGCATCAAGATTACTTTTTTTAAATTATTTTTATGTTTACGGTGGTTTTTGAGACGTTTTCTCTGATCTTTTTCGGAAATAAATGTGTTTAAATGTCTGTTTGGTTTTTTGTTGTTTAAAGCCAAATTTGTTAACAAAAAATATTTGTTTATGATGAAAAGTGAGCAAAATCCATATTTTATTCATTATATCTATCATTAGACCTACACCATACATCAAAAAATCAAATATCGGTTAAATTTGGTATAAAAATAACAGTTTGCCTATAGTGGACTCGGGTCCACAATCGGATTATGGACCCGGGTCCACTATAGGAAAAGGGGGTCCACAACAGGCAAAAAAAAACTTTTTTCAATTGGCTATTTTTCTGCTCAAAAACAAATAACTGATGAAACAAATAGTCAAAATTGTTCAAAAGACTTCAGTTTTCATTGTTTTGTACAAAGGGTTATGAAAAAGTGCTTAAAATATTGAAAATTTGTGAAAAATGTGCTTCGGCTCTACTAGGGGGTCCACTAATGGTTAAAATACCCTACTAAAGAAATTCAACGAATGAAAAGACAACCCAATTTAATATCACCAGAGGTGAAATAGAGCCTTTCTTACAAAATGATAAAACTTAGACAAATATTGGTGCAATTAATTTTTCAGAAACATATTGATACCACCCAGTGAGAATTTGACCTAATTTAAAAGCTTTAAAAGCTTCGAATCTTTTTAGTCTAAACATCGAATGCCATTTTTTTTCAATTTCAGAGGGACATTATGTGTTGTAAGATAATTATATTTAATTTAAAAAAAACATGTTGGATAAAAGAAAAACATATATGAAAAAATAAACGGTACTCAGTCTTTAATATTAATCTAGGATTAACTTAAAAAAATGTATCGATATTCCACATTGTCCATTTATTACTAGAAAAAGAGCATGAGCATGAGAGACCACCCATGATTGCCCCTCCGTTGCTGAACAGAACCGTAATATCCTTTCAGCACTACTGATCATAGGCTTCGACGATCTAGTGATGTTTCACTTATCAACAGCATGTATGAATGCGCCGAAAATATAAAACAACATGATTGCTAAAACTAGATCAGTTGCGAATAGGTAACAGTCATTGGCCACCAACGGCGCCCACCATGTCAGTTTGTAGATCTCGATTTTAAGGAACTGGAATGTTAGTTAGCGTAGGTTGCTACTAGGGCAGCTGATTTACTCTGTGCTTACACCCCACAAGCGCCAGGAACCTGAAAATTGGTTAGTAGGATAGGATGCTTGGTCAGGATTCATCATAGAAGATGATGATGCGACCCAAAATCAAAGTGTTTGTTGAAAGGTTTTATATATTATTCTCAAGGCAAACAATTGGATTCTGCGGATGAGACATTTCCCGTTTAACTGTTGTTAAATTTTAAAAGAAATGGTTTAATCTTAGACAGCCGGCTGTGGAAAGATAAAGCCAAATAATGTTTATTTATAGAATGAGGTGTTAAATGCAATGCTGCAATGATAGCGTAGCCTGATTTTTATTTATGTAACCATTTAATTCATAAATTTGTTAAGGAATAGACGCTACGAACTCAACCATCAAGCCTTCCGATCTTTTTTCTGTTAGCTAGATGAGGTATTGATTTTCGTTGCCTCTCGAGCTACGATGCTATGGAGAGGGCTTAACACACAAACAACCGACGTCGAGCTCTCCGAGCTACGGAGCTATGGGAAGGTCTTTTCAACACAAAAAAGACTCGCGCACCACTCAACGTTCTTGATGAATCAAAATATTTTTTTACGCGATAAACTTAACCAACTCAACCATCAAATTGTCTTCCAACCAGCGATGATGAAGAAAGGGCTTTCAGCACACAATAACTCACCGATTAATATAAATAAATTCCAAGATCGATCTTGTTCTATAGCAACAGCGCAACTCACTCCTGAATTTCACTTTGCACACAAACCCAACCATCCGCTTGCACTGACGGAACATAATTCACACAAAAGAGACGAAAATTATCGCAAAAAACAGGACTGCGCGTCCCCAGAAGCACTGCACTTATCTCCACATTGTCCATTTATTATTAGAATCCAGAAAGAACACTTTCACGCGCAGCGTATAACGCGCAAGCGTAAATGTGATGACGTTTATGCTTCGACTTGACCACTTGTCGATCTATCGAGCGATAACGACCCGGGACTTCGAATTTGGTGTTCAGTATATGATTCTGTATAAAACCAAACAATTAATAGGAAGAAATAGGGTAAAAATAAGAGGTAAAACACTAATGACCGATTCTTTCGTGACGGGACAACGTTTGTACACATATGTTTTCAGTTTTTTGCTGATAACTTTAAAATGTGTTGGAAAAGGTACCAATATTCATACAAATTTGGAAAGTACATTAAATTTTCAATAGGATTCACTCCAGCAAACATTTAAAAACAAAAAGTTTGAGTCAAGTGAGATACAAATGTAGAGTGACGGGACAACATAGAAGAATTGATTCATTTTGATTTTTATACACAAAAGTAAAGAACTCTGCTCTCCTAGAAAGTTTTGAGAAAAAAAACCTTTTTCTACAGTTGTTTCTAAAATGAAAAACGATGATTTTGCTTCCAGGATTACCCAATTTTGTCAAATTTGGTTGATTTGACAGGTACTTCTTTTCGTGACGGGACAACGCAGATATTTTGTAAAAGATGGTTTTGCTTGCGTTGCCCCGTCACGAAATGAAGCAATTGTGAAAATCTCTACTGACTAGTCAACTTTAACTAATTTGGGGTCGCTGAGCCGGAATATGACTCCTAGAATACTCTAAAATATTTAGGGAATGTGCAATCCAAGATGGCGGCCAATATGGCGAAGCTAGAAAATTGAATTTCATTTATTTATATATTTGTCACCGTATTCGGCATTATGCCGCACAGACTGTTCTTAGGACTTAAGCATATTCTAAGGCTTATATTTGAGTTCAGCATCCCAAATTAATTAAATTTGAGCTGTTGGCTGCCAGTTACATTTCTGTATAAAAATTTCCAATATTCTAGGTTCGCCAACTTAAACTTTGAGGTATTCAATATGTCGTATCCGAATTCAGCGGTCCCAAATTAGTTAAATTTGATTAGTTGATTGCACTTAAAAATCCTTTTATGGTGTTTTTTCCATTCAGCCGCCATATTAGACGTCATCTTGAATATATCGCTTCTCTTTGAGACTTTGAGACCATTTTTGAATTCTTGCCTTGACCAAAAACTGGCGTGACGGGACAACGCAAACTTGCGTCAGAAGTAACTCTAGTTCGTTTTGAGTATGAAGAGAATCCAAAATATGATGCAAATCCGATTTCACGAACCATTGCAAACTAAACAGTTGTAATTTTTCGTGACGGGACAACGCTTCCACACCCCCTTTTAAAATGTCCCCTATAATTTTATACCTACAGAATCTGCTTTTGTGAATAAGAGGGCTTATAAATGAGTCATTTTACTATAAAATTCCGTTTAGGATGATTAAATATCTGCATTCCATCCATTAATTTGAGCAATTATTTAAAAAAGCTGGGAAAATTGAAAATTTCCAGCGTTTATACATTTTACAACTTTTGGTCACATATATGTTTAGAATAGGAACTTTGGTGTGGAAATATGTTTTTTGTGTGGTTCAAATAGTTGGAAAACATGGAAAATTATCAGAACCATCCAAAGTTCAATTTGAAAAAAATGACTGCTTCGTAAACAAATGCTAAGAATCGTTCTAATATGGCTATAACTCTGGAAATAAGTTTTGGTAAAGCTTCAAATTTTGTTCACAAGCAGTTTATGGCGCATGTTTTCGAATGGTTTTTTGTTTGAAATTGAATTCTTTTAATTTGATAGTGTTATCTGTAAAATAGTCCAAAAAATACCTCAAAAGATAGCTTTGACCACATTACCTGGTCCAAAATTGTGAATCGAAAAATAGAATGTTCGTCTCCGACCACATGGCTACAAATTTGAAACATAAAAATTGTGAGTTTTACGAGTGGTTTTCCAATGATGGAAGACACACATTTTTAAGAGCGGTTACAGACATCGCACAAGTATTTTAGAAAAAGAGCTCTCAAAAATCAGGCTGTGAGTTCCGGGTTTCTGGCCAAAATTCAATCGAAAGAGCGCATCAAAACTTTCAAATTAGTAATAGGATTTTTTCTGGAACGATTCTCCGCCGTACACGATTTTTTAAAGATTTCTGAGAAAAGCGTTTTTTCCAAAAGCAAACCTTAAACCTTTCTTTTGTAAGAAAGGCAAAATGAAGTGATGTTTACAGCCGACGATAGAAAATGGTACTCAAATTTAAGTACGGTCCAGATTCGGTATTTTAGTGCGAACCGTTTTGACTTATTGCACAGCTCATTTCCCACCATTTCGAAAAATAGTTTCACAGCCAAAGCAGTTTTCCAGAAGGGCAATAAAACGGTTTGTTGGCTACCATACCAGGCAGTCAGTGGTGTCGGAAAACTGTTATATTGCTTTACTATGAGCCGAGGGTTGTAAAATGTGCTCGGGTGAGCACAATTTTCCCCCCGGCTGGCCACCACGTGGTAGTTTACTAGTGGCGGAAGCACGACGGCGACCACATCACACTGACGGGCTTTATTTCACTGACCACGTGGTTAGTCATCGAGTGTGAGCAATATTTGTCGAAGAATTTGTCATTTATTGTAGGAAGAACGAATCGTTTTTTGGAATTATTTCTTCCTTTCCTCAAATTGTCAAGAAAGTTACCTGAAATTTCATAGAAAAAGTTGGTTTGTGTCCCGTCAATATTGAATGAATCTAATGGTTGGTGTCTTTGCTAGAATTAGTTTAGTTTTCATTGTTAAGCTAGTATTCAAATATCAGTTTCGTTACCTTAAATCATAAAACAAAGTTTCATAACGAATGCATTCAGGTGTGCAACGGCGGCGCGTTCACATTCTGTCAGAAACTTTTAACAACTTTTCATAAAGTTTTTCCTTTTTTTGTACCCGCTTTTACGTTCGACGGAAGGAAAAGTTGTTTTCCAGCACTTTTCCTTCTTATGGGACGACTTCTCTCGTCAGACAGCACATGCTTTTTATGGATTCGATTCGTCGGCGTTGTTGGGTGCAGTGCGAAAGAAACGCATTTGAAAGTTTAAAGTTTATTGGAGGAAAAAAGTGGATGCTTCCGATAAGGTTTATCACATCACACACACACATGTGGCAGTGAAAAAGTGCATTTCCCTCTAGCAGCATTACTGGGGCGATTTACGTTAGCGTGTGTTTGTTTGTTTTGAGCAGCCAAAGGCCAACTTTTTCTCCGGATCGTGCCGTTTGCTAGAAAAAGTTGGGAAAACTAGTCAGGAGTGGTTGATGGCTGTGAAATTTTCTGCCCTTTAATGAGAGTTTACCTGAGTTGGGGCGAGGTTTAATTCAATAAGGAAAGTTATAGATAAAATTAGTTTGCGCTACACAAAAAAACAAATAAATGGGAAATAATTAGTTGAGGCCTTTTTGCTACAGTCATTTATATAATATTCTGATGAAAACCAATTTCAAGCAACTTTAGATGTGTTTTTTTTGTTTTGAAGAGAGACCAATCAAAGAAAAAAAAATCACCAGTTACTATATTATTTTGAATTTGCGTAGCCTTGCAAATAAAAACAAGTGAGTTTTTCTAAGTGTCATACAAATTTAAAAAAAATATCTAAAATTTATATTAGCAAAGGATGTTGAAGTTTTGTTTGTTTGTTTTGTTTGTTTGTTTTGTTTGTTTTGTTTGTTTTGTTTGTTTTGTTTGTTTTGTTTGTTTTGTTTGTTTTGTTTGTTTTGTTTGTTTTGTTTGTTTTGTTTGTTTTGTTTGTTTTGTTTGTTTTGTTTGTTTTGTTTGTTTTGTTTGTTTTGTTTGTTTTGTTTGTTTTGTTTGTTTTGTTTGTTTTGTTTGTTTTGTTTGTTTTGTTTGTTTTGTTTGTTTTGTTTGTTTTGTTTGTTTTGTTTGTTTTGTTTGTTTTGTTTGTTTTGTTTGTTTTGTTTTTTTTTTTTTTTTGTTTTGTTTTTTTTTGAGTTGGGGCGAGGTTTAATTCAATAAGGAAAGTTATAGATAAAATTAGTTTGCGCTACAGAAAAAAATAAATAATTGGGAAATAATTAGTTGAGGCCTTTTTGCTACAGTCATTTATATAATATTCTGATGGAAACCAATTGCAAGCAACTTTAGATATGTTTTTTTTTGTTTTGAACTCTCTTCAAAGAACCAATCAAAGAAAAAAAATCACCAGTTACCAGATGGTATTTTTCGACAGAAAACTTAAAAGGACTTATTTTTTAAGTAAAAGTGCATCGCGCAATCTGAACTGAGTACAGTCATCCCACATATTCGGAACGGTTTCCAGATCGGCCAATGTTCAAAAAATCATAGGAAATTGATAATTGAACTTGATGATTCGCTTTTACCTTCATTTGAAAGCTTTTCTTGCGATCATTCGAATGCTGTATCGAACATCTGCAAATTTGAACTTTTATATCAAGTTTTTGAATAATTACTTTGACCCTTGAAATCCACAAATTCGGAACGCTTTTTTCTTACGAATGTAAACAAACTTTGGATCTCTCCAGGAGTACATATTTATTACCAAATAATGACTTCTCACACTGAAACCAATGAAACCCAAGCTTAGTGATGTTTTATACGTGGTTTGATAACTTTTTTTGTGAAAATATCAGTTAAATTCAGGTGTTCCACAATTGTGGGAGGCACAATAACATCCCACAATTATGAAACAGGCCATTTGGAGGCAGTGTTTTGCTGCTCTGGACAAAAAAGTCTTGGAATGAAGTTTTTTGTTCAAAAAGTACTACTTTTACTAGTGAAATAGCAAGATAATGTCCAAATGAAGGTTCTAAAAATAGTAGGGTCGACAAAAAAGCTACTATTGGCATGCTATTGACAAATTATCACAAAAGTGTTCCGAATATGTGGGATGACTGTAGGTACTATATTATTTTGAATTTACGTAGCCTTACAAATAAAAACAAGTGAGTTTTTCTAAGTGTCATACAAATTTTAAAAAATATTTAAAATTTATATTAGCAAAGGATGTTGAAGTTTTGTTTGTTTTGTTTGTTTTGTTTGTTTTGTTTGTTTTGTTTGTTTTGTTTGTTTTGTTTGTTTTGTTTGTTTTGTTTGTTTTGTTTGTTTTGTTTGTTTTGTTTGTTTTGTTTGTTTTGTTTGTTTTGTTTGTTTTGTTTGTTTTGTTTGTTTTGTTTGTTTTGTTTGTTTTGTTTGTTTTGTTTGTTTTGTTTGTTTTGTTTGTTTTGTTTGTTTTGTTTGTTTTGTTTGTTTTGTTTGTTTTGTTTGTTTTGTTTGTTTTGTTTGTTTTGTTTGTTTTGTTTGTTTTGTTTGTTTGTTTGTTTTGTTTGTTTTGTTTCTATTTTCTCTAAAAACTCTATACGGTTTTCTACGTCAGCAAATAAACAAAATTTGAGGAAGCATCTGATCGAAATTTCTCCCATTTTGTGCGGGTTAGAAAAAAGATCCCTGTATGCAATTTACTAAGTTCATTTTGTAAAATTGACAGCTCTGCCATGCTCAGCACGAGTTTACACAGATTTTAATTGCTTATTGCAACATTTTACCTCATCATCAGCATCAGCAGTTGGTACTCAGAAAACGCTCTCACTGCTGGAAGCTGTTTATTCAGTGCAACTTCATCTTGTACCTCCCCTCTGTACTGTAGACGACTTTGCTGAGGGGCTCTATAGACCCATCATCGTGAGCAGCAGCAGCAGCTAAAGGAAGCTGCTACCAAGGAAGTGTGGCAGAATGAGGTCGGTGGGCCAGGTAAACATCAGTGCTATGAAGGATTGGCTAAGGAGCAACTTTTGCACATTTTCCACGTTAAGGGGAAATTATGTAGCAGAGCCAGGGTTGAGAGTGCCCCACCCGCTTGGTTTTGTGTAATAGTTGCAGGAAGCTCGACGAGAAAAAATGTCTCCAAGCCGAGTCGAGATTACTGGAGCAGATTCAATTAAAAAGTTTTAATGAAATTTTGAGACG
This sequence comes from Culex quinquefasciatus, assembly GCF_015732765.1. Lineage (NCBI taxonomy): Eukaryota > Metazoa > Arthropoda > Insecta > Diptera > Culicidae > Culex > Culex quinquefasciatus. The sequence goes on from NC_051862.1 coordinate 86,660,354, forward strand.
ATAGTTTGCGAAACATGAACGTTGCGCTATGATTCGCAGTTTTGTTTGAGGTACCGTGCCATGGAACTGAACTGAAACTAAACATACAAAAAAACGAAAATTCAAAAATACAAAAATACAAAAATACAAAAATACAAAAATACAAAAATACAAAAATACAAAAATACAAAAATACAAAAATACAAAAATACAAAAATACAAAAATACTAAAATACTAAAATACTAAAATACAAAAATACAAAATACAAAATACAAAAATACAAAAATACAAAAATACAAAAATACAAAAACACAAAATACAAAATACAAAAATACAAAATACAAAATACAAAAATACAAAATACAAAATACAAAAATACAAAAATACAAAAATACAAAAATACAAAAATACAAAATACAAAAATACAAAATACAAAAATACAAAAATACAAAAATACAAAATACAAAAATACAAAAATACAAAAATACAAAATACAAAAATACAAAAATACAAAAATACAAAATACAAAAATACAAAAATACAAAAATACAAAAATACAAAATACAAAAATACAAAATACAAAAATACAAAAATACAAAAATACAAAAATACAAAATACAAAATACAAAAATACAAAAATACAAAAATACAAAATACAAAAATACAAAAATACAAAAATACAAAAATACAAAAATACAAAATACAAAAATACAAAATACAAAAATACAAAAATACAAAAATACAAAAATACAAAAATACAAAAATACAAAAATACAAAATACAAAAATACAAAAATACAAAAATACAAAAATACAAAAATACAAAAATACAAAAATACAAAATACAAAAATACAAAAATACAAAAATACAAAAATACAAAAATACAAAATACAAAAATACAAAAATACAAAAATACAAAAATACAAAAATACAAAAATACAAAAATACAAAAATACAAAAATACAAAAATACAAAAATACAAAAATACAAAAATACAAAATACAAAAATACAAAAATACAAAAATACAAAATACAAAAATACAAAAATACAAAATACAAAAATACAAAAATACAAAAATACAAAATACAAAAATACAAAAATACAAAAATACAAAAATACAAAAATACAAAATACAAAAATACAAAATACAAAAATACAAAATACAAAAATACAAAATACAAAAATACAAAAATACAAAAATACAAAAATACAAAATACAAAAATACAAAAATACAAAAATACAAAAATACAAAATACAAAAATACAAAAATACAAAAATACAAAAATACAAAAATACAAAAATACAAAAATACAAAAATACAAAAATACAAAATACAAAAATACAAAAATACAAAAATACAAAAATACAAAAATACAAAAATACAAAATACAAAAATACAAAAATACAAAAATACAAAAATACAAAAATACAAAAATACAAAAATACAAAAATACAAAAATACAAAAATACAAAAATACAAAAATACAAAAATACAAAAATACAAAAATACAAAATACAAAAATACAAAAATACAAAAATACAAAAATACAAAAATACAAAAATACAAAATACAAAAATACAAAAATACAAAAATACAAAATACAAAAATACAAAAATACAAAAATACAAAAATACAAAAATACAAAAATACAAAAATACAAAAATACAAAAATACAAAAATACAAAAATACAAAATACAAAAATACAAAAATACAAAAATACAAAAATACAAAAATACAAAAATACAAAAATACAAAAATACAAAAATACAAAAATACAAAATACAAAAATACAAAAATACAAAAATACAAAAATACAAAATACAAAATACAAAAATACAAAAATACAAAAATACAAAATACAAAAATACAAAAATACAAAAATACAAAAATACAAAAATACAAAATACAAAATACAAAATACAAAATACAAAAATACAAAAATACAAAAATACAAAATACAAAAATACAAAAATACAAAATACAAAAATACAAAATACAAAAATACAAAAATACAAAAATACAAAAATACAAAAATACAAAAATACAAAAATACAAAAATACAAAAATACAAAAATACAAAAATACAAAAATACAAAAATACAAAATACAAAAATACAAAAATACAAAAATACAAAAATACAAAAATACAAAAATACAAAATACAAAAATACAAAAATACAAAAATACAAAAATACAAAATACAAAAATACAAAATACAAAAATACAAAAATACAAAATACAAAAATACAAAAATACAAAATACAAAAATACAAAAATACAAAAATACAAAAATACAAAATACAAAATACAAAAATACAAAATACAAAAATACAAAAATACAAAAATACAAAAATACAAAAATACAAAAATACAAAATACAAAAATACAAAATACAAAAATACAAAAATACAAAAATACAAAATACAAAAATACAAAAATACAAAAATACAAAATACAAAAATACAAAAATACAAAAATACAAAAATACAAAAATACAAAAATACAAAATACAAAAATACAAAAATACAAAATACAAAAATACAAAAATACAAAATACAAAAATACAAAAATACAAAAATACAAAAATACAAAATACAAAATACAAAAATACAAAATACAAAAATACAAAAATACAAAATACAAAATACAAAAATACAAAAATACAAAAATAAAAAACACAAAATACAAAAATACAAAAATACAAAAATACAAAAATACAAAAATACAAAAATACAAAAATACAAAAATACAAAATACAAAAATACAAAAATACAAAAATACAAAATACAAAAATACAAAAATACAAAAATACAAAAATACAAAAATACAAAAATACAAAAATACAAAATACAAAAATACAAAATACAAAAATACAAAAATACAAAAATACAAAAATACAAAATACAAAAATACAAAAATACAAAAATACAAAAATACAAAAATACAAAAATACAAAAATACAAAAATACAAAATACAAAATACAAAAATACAAAAATACAAAAATATACAAAATACAAAATACAAAAATACAAAAATACAAAAATACAAAAATACAAAATACAAAAATACAAAAATACAAAAATACAAAAATACAAAAATACAAAAATACAAAAATACAAAAATACAAAAATACAAAAATACAAAAATACAAAAATACAAAATACAAAAATACAAAAATACAAAAATACAAAAATACAAAAATACAAAATACAAAAATACAAAAATACAAAATACAAAAATACAAAAATACAAAAATACAAAAATACAAAAATACAAAAATACAAAAATACAAAAATACAAAAATACAAAAATACAAAATACAAAAATACAAAATACAAAATACAAAAATACAAAAATACAAAAATACAAAAATACAAAAATACAAAAATACAAAAATACAAAATACAAAAATACAAAAATACAAAAATACAAAATACAAAAATACAAAAATACAAAAATACAAAATACAAAAATACAAAAATACAAAAATACAAAAATACAAAAATACAAAATACAAAATACAAAAATACAAAATACAAAAATACAAAAATACAAAAATACAAAAATACAAAAATACAAAAATACAAAATACAAAAATACAAAAATACAAAAATACAAAAATACAAAAATACAAAATACAAAAATACAAAAATACAAAAATACAAAAATACAAAATACAAAAATACAAAAATACAAAAATACAAAAATACAAAATACAAAATACAAAAATACAAAAATACAAAAATACAAAATACAAAAATACAAAATACAAAAATACAAAAATACAAAAATACAAAAATACAAAAATACAAAAATACAAAATACAAAAATACAAAAATACAAAAATACAAAAATACAAAATACAAAAATACAAAATACAAAAATACAAAAATACAAAAATACAAAAATACAAAAATACAAAATACAAAAATACAAAAATACAAAAATACAAAAATACAAAAATACAAAAATACAAAAATACAAAAATACAAAAATACAAAAATACAAAAATACAAAAATACAAAAATACAAAAATACAAAAATACAAAAATACAAAATACAAAAATACAAAAATACAAAAATACAAAAATACAAAAATACAAAAATACAAAAATACAAAAATACAAAAATACAAAAATACAAAAATACAAAAATACAAAAATACAAAAATACAAAAATACAAATAAATTTTTAAAACAATGTTTCTTCGTGTTACGGTAACTTATTAAAAGCTAAAGGTGAAGAGGGTAACTTGAGCAAACGCGTCGTCAGTTTATATTCTTGTCTAAAACCAACAAGCGTAAACACTTGCATTCATCAACTAACTGGAAAATTTCCCTGTTTTCATTACCAGCACCCTTTGCCACTCTCATTCACCAACCCCGCACAAAAATTCACAAAAGACACACCAAAATCGTTGACGGGGCGCAACTTTGTGTCATTCTAACGAACTCGAACACTAAGCTTATCACAGACGGAAAGAGCAAGTCTTCAGCAAGGATCAAGACATTTTCCACCTTTGTGGCTACTAATTAGCGGTATTATTCTATTATGGCGCCAGGTTTGTTGTTGTTTTGGAGCAAGCTCGCGCGGGTTGTCTCCGATGGCACGTTTGTCTTGTCTCCAACGACGACGGAATGACCAAGGTATTATGGTTCGCCCTCGTCACCGGAGATAGGGACAGTCATTAATTAGCTCTCCTTTTGATATCGCATGCTCATCTAGGAGGAGCGGTTTGAACGGCTTGATTAAAGGGTGGATGGGGTAATTGGGGTGAAGTTGACAAAAGTTTAACTTCATAAACATAATTTGAAAAGCTCGAAAACTCAAAGACACAAAGGCAAAAAGCAGACAAGTGATTTTGAACAAAAAATATATCTAAAAACAGCAAAAAAAAAACAAACTATTAATTAAATTTACCTCAAATTCCCCACCAACAGGTGCTGCAATTTAGCTGTCACAAAAGGATAATCTTGAGGTGTGGATCACATTTCCGGATGGTCTTAATGCGGTAATTGTGTTCTGACCAGAGGCTGAGAGCCCACCGGTCGATAATTTCGGTGGCTTTGACAACGCACAATGGCGTCGTTGTCGCTATGTGTTGTGTCTTTCCGGTGTCCACGTGTCGTTGTCAATGGCGAGCCACCGCAACAAAGACAAACCGTCCTAATGAACGACGAGGATGAACCGCTACAGCGAGCCATAGGCATAAATTAGCTTGAAGCTCATGTAGCAAATTAGCTTTGTCACGTGTTAGCTTCTCGCCATCTCAAATGTTTGTTTGATTAAAATTAAATTGATAGATATTGTTGCAATGGATAGAGAAAAGCTTTAAAAATTTATTTGAAAAAAACATTCAAAAGACAAAAAGCAAAAAGCAAAAAGCAAAAAGCAAAAAGCAAAAAGCAAAAAGCAAAAAGCAAAAAGCAAAAAGCAAAAAGCAAAAAGCAAAAAGCAAAAAGCAAAAAGCAAAAAGCAAAAAGCAAAAAGCAAAAGCAAAAAAAAAAGCAAAAGCAAAAGCAAAAGCAAAAAGCAAAAAGCAAAAAGCAAAAAGCAAAAAGCAAAAAGCAAAAAGCAAAAAGCAAAAAGCAAAAAGCAAAAAGCAAAAAGCAAAAAGCAAAAAGCAAAAAGCAAAAAGCAAAAAGCAAAAAGCAAAAAGCAAAAAGCAAACAGCAAAAAGCAAAAAGCAAAAAGCAAAAAGCAAAAAGCAAAAAGCAAAAAGCAAAAAGCAAAAAGCAAAAAGCAAAAAGCAAAAAGCAAAAAGCAAAAAGCAAAAAGCAAAAAGCAAAAAGCAATCTTGAATCTTGAATCTTGAACCTTGAACCTTGAATCTTGTATCTTGAATCTTGAATCTTGAATCTTGAATCTTGAATCTTGAATCTTGAATCTTGAATCTTGAATCTTGAATCTTGAATCTTGAATCTTGAATCTTGAATCTTGAATCTTGAATCTTGAATCTTGAATCTTGAATCTTGAATCTTGAATCTGAATCTTGAATCTTGAATCTGAATCTTGAATCTTGAATCTTGAATCTTGAATCTTGAATCTTGAATCTTGAATCTTGAATCTTGAATCTGAATCTTGAATCTTGAATCTTGAATCTTGAATCTGAATCTTGAATCTTGAATCTGAATCTTGAATCTTGAATCTTGAATCTTGAATCTTGAATCTTGAATCTTGAATCTTGAATCTTGAATCTTGAATCTTGAATCTTGAATCTTGAATCTTGAATCTTGAATCTTGAATCTTGAAACAAGAAACAAGAAACAAGAAACAAGAAACAAGAAACAAGAAACAAGAAACAAGAAACAAGAAACAAGAAACAAGAAACAAGAAACAAGAAACAAGAAACAAGAAACAAGAAACAAGAAACAAGAAACAAGAAACAAGAAACAAGAAACAAGAAACAAGAAACAAGAAACAAGAAACAAGAAACAAGAAACAAGAAACAAGAAACAAGAAACAAGAAACAAGAAACAAGAAACAAGAAACAAGAAACAAGAAACAAGAAACAAGAAACAAGAAACAAGAAACAAGAAACAAGAAACAAGAAACAAGAAACAAGAAACAAGAAACAAGAAACAAGAAACAAGAAACAAGAAACAAGAAACAAGAAACAAGAAACAAGAAACAAGAAACAAGAAACAAGAAACAAGAAACAAGAAACAAGAAACAAGAAACAAGAAACAAGAAACAAGAAACAAGAAACAAGAAACAAGAAACAAGAAACAAGAAACAAGAAACAAGAAACAAGAAACAAGAAACAAGAAACAAGAAACAAGAAACAAGAAACAAGAAACAAGAAACAAGAAACAAGAAACAAGAAACAAGAAACAAGAAACAAGAAACAAGAAACAAGAAACAAGAAACAAGAAACAAGAAACAAGAAACAAGAAACAAGAAACAAGAAACAAGAAACAAGAAACAAGAAACAAGAAACAAGAAACAAGAAACAAGAAACAAGAAACAAGAAACAAGAAACAAGAAACAAGAAACAAGAAACAAGAAACAAGAAACAAGAAACAAGAAACAAGAAACAAGAAACAAGAAACAAGAAACAAGAAACAAGAAACAAGAAACAAGAAACAAGAAACAAGAAACAAGAAACAAGAAACAAGAAACAAGAAACAAGAAACAAGAAACAAGAAACAAGAAACAAGAAACAAGAAACAAGAAACAAGAAACAAGAAACAAGAAACAAGAAACAAGAAACAAGAAACAAGAAACAAGAAACAAGAAACAAGAAACAAGAAACAAAAAACAAAAAAGGTGCAGGTGGTTATGTTCTACATGACCAATAAGACAAAGAACTTTGTACAAAACTCTAAAAAATCATTCTATTGTTATTTATATTTTTTAATTCTTTGCCAATTTATTTAATCCTTAATAATTAATACTAATTTAATGTCTTCAATCATTGACATCTCTGTAAAAATAAATTGCCAGAAAACGAAACTATTGCCAAAACAAGTATGGTTCGGAAAATGTCTATCCCCCAGAAAAAACGGCATCCGGAAATCATGGACCTTACAACCACTATCGAAATGGCAAATTTCATGTCCAGTCTCAAAAACGATATTGCCCCAAGTCGCATGGTTCGATGAATGTCCCCGGTAAAACCTTCCCTTAGGGCAATGGCCACTGCAGGTGTGGCCAATCCTGTCAAAATGGCCATTTTCATTACCAGTATCAAAAACCATGAATTTTGATACCCATATTGCCCCAAGTCGCATGGTTCGATAAATGTCCCCGGTAGAACCTTCCCTCAGGGCAATGGCCACTCCGGGTGTGGCCAATCCTGTCAAAATGGTCATTTTCATTACCAGTATCAAAAACCATGAATTTTGATACCAATATTGCCCCAAGTCACATGGTTCGATAAAAGTCCCCCCGGTAGAACCTTCCCGAGGGCATTGGCCACTCCGGGTGTGGTCAATCCGGTTAAAATGACCATTTTCATTACCAGTTTCAAAAACCATGAATTTTGATACCCATATTGTCCCAAGTCGTATGGTTCGATTAATGTCCCCCCGGTAGAACCTTCCCGAGGGCACTGGCCACTCCGGGTGTGGTCAATCCGGTTAAAATGGCCATTTTCATTACCAGTTTCAAAAACCATGAATTTTGATACCCATATTGTCCCAAGTCGTATGGTTCGATAAACGTCCCCCCCGTAGAACCTACCCCAGGGCACTGGCCACTCCGGGTGTCGCAAATCCGGTCAAAATGGCAATTTTCATTACCAGTTTCAAAACCATGAATTTTGATACCCATATTGCCCCAAGTCGTATGGTTCGATTAATGTCCCCCGGTAGAACCTCCCGAGGGCACTGGCCACTCCGGGTGTGGTCAATCCGGTTAAAATGACCATTTTCATTACCAGTTTCAAAACCATGAATTTTGATACCCATATTGTCCCAAGTCGTATGGTTCGATTAATGTCCCCCGGTAGAACCTTCCTGAGGGCACTGGCCACTCCGGGTGTGGTCAATCCGGTTAAAATGGCCATTTTCATTAACAGTTTCAAAAACCATGAATTTTGATACCAATATTGCCCCAAGTCGTATGGTTCGATTAATGTCCCCCCGGTAGAACCTCCCCGAGGGCACTGGCCACTCCGGGTGTGGTCAATCCGGTTAAAATGACCATTTTCATTACCAGTTTCAAAAACCATGAATTTTGATACCCATATTGCCCCAAGTCATATGGTTCGATTAACGTCCCCCCGGTAGAACCTACCCCAGGGCACTGGCCACTCCGGGTGTCGCAAATCCGGTCAAAATGGCAATTTTCATTACCAGTTTCAAAAAACCATGAATTTTGATACCCATATTGCCCCAAGTCGTATGGTTCGATTAATGTCCCCCCGGTAGAACCTCCCCGAGGGCACTGGCCACTCCGGGTGTGGTCAATCCGGTTAAAATGACCATTTTCATTACCAGTTTCAAAAACCATGAATTTTGATACCCATATTGTCCCAAGTCGTATGGTTCGATTAATGTCCCCCCGGTAGAACCTTCCCGAGGGCACTGGCCACTCCGGGTGTGGTCAATCCGGTTAAAATGGCCATTTTCATTAACAGTTTCAAAAACCATGAATTTTGATACCAATATTGCCCCAAGTCGTATGGTTCGATTAATGTCCCCCCGGTAGAACCTCCCCGAGGGCACTGGCCACTCCGGGTGTGGTCAATCCGGTTAAAATGACCATTTTCATTACCAGTTTCAAAAACCATGAATTTTGATACCCATATTGCCCCAAGTCGTATGGTTCGATTAATGTCCCCCCGGTAGAACCTTCCCGAGGGCACTGGCCACTCCGGGTGTGGTCAATCCGGTCAAAATGGCCATTTTCATTACCAGTTTCAAAAACCATGAATTTTGATACCCATATTGCCCCAAGTCGTATGGTTCGATTAATGTCCCCCCGGTAGAACCTTCCCGAGGGCACTGGCCACTCCGGGTGTGGTCAATCCGGTTAAAATGGCCATTTTCATTAACAGTTTCAAAAACCATGAATTTTGATACCAATATTGCCCCAAGTCGTATGGTTCGATTAATGTCCCCCCGGTAGAACCTCCCCGAGGGCACTGGCCACTCCGGGTGTGGTCAATCCGGTTAAAATGGCCATTTTCATTACCAGTTTCAAAAACCATGAATTTTGATACCCATATTGCCCCAAGTCGTATGGTTCGATTAATGTCCCCCCGGTAGAACCTTCCCGAGGGCACTGGCCACTCCGGATGTGGTCAATCCGGTTAAAATGGCCATTTTCATTAACAGTTTCAAAAACCATGAATTTTGATACCAATATTGCCCCAAGTCGTATGGTTCGATTAATGTCCCCCCGGTAGAACCTCCCGAGGGCACTGGCCACTCCGGGTGTGGTCAATCCGGTTAAAATGACCATTTTCATTACCAGTTTCAAAAACCATGAATTTTGATACCCATATTGCCCCAAGTCGTATGGTTCGATTAATGTCCCCCCGGTAGAACCTTCCCGAGGGCACTGGCCACTCCGGGTGTGGTCAATCCGGTCAAAATGGCCATTTTCATTACCAGTTTCAAAAACCATGAATTTTGATACCCATATTGCCCCAAGTCGTATGGTTCGATTAATGTCCCCCGGTAGAACCTTCCCGAGGGCACTGGCCACTCCGGGTGTGGTCAATCCGGTTAAAATGGCCATTTTCATTAACAGTTTCAAAAACCATGAATTTTGATACCAATATTGCCCCAAGTCGTATGGTTCGATTAATGTCCCCCGGTAGAACCTTCCCGAGGGCACTGGCCACTCCGGGTGTGGTCAATCCGGTTAAAATGGCCATTTTCATTACCAGTTTCAAAAACCATGAATTTTGATACCCATATTGCCCCAAGTCGTATGGTTCGATTAATGTCCCCCCGGTAGAACCTTCCCGAGGGCACTGGCCACTCCGGGTGTGGTCAATCCGGTTAAAATGGCCATTTTCATTAACAGTTTCAAAAACCATGAATTTTGATACCAATATTGCCCCAAGTCTTATGGTTCGATTAATGTCCCCCCGGTAGAACCTTCCCCATGGCACTGGACACTCCGGGTGTGGCCAATATCCTACCAGATTGGTCCCAACCCCATTGCCCCAAATCATTCTGGTTGTCCGGTGACCTTCATAACAATCTTCATTAGAACAGGATTCCTCCCAATGCAGTGCACAAACTGTGTCTTTCAATGTGTGCGTGTGTGTGTGTGAGCAATAAAATTACCACCGTGGATCCGTCTTTGATGAAACCACGGAAGGCACTGAAATTTTCTGAGGCTAAGTGCTAGCTTAAATAGTTCACATGAAATGTGGCAACAGTGGTACAACATTCTCGCGTGACAGTTCCACGAAAGCAGGAGGCAAGGCAAAATTTGTAAAGTGCTCTCAGCCAATCAGCAGCCGGGATTTTTCCTGCATTCATTTTTTATTTTCATCTTAACTTTTGAATACTTGATTCCCTGGCAACACTGACACAGGAAAGTTGAGAATTGTTTACGTCCGCGAAATTTCGCTTGATTTAATAATTAACGTGCGTTTTTCTCGCTTCTTTTTCGGTATTCCGGCTGTTGAGGAGTTTGCGGTCCCGGGACTGTTGAAGGTTCGTCTGTAGCGGCCCATTTCGGTGGGAAAGTTCTTGCTTTTCCAATCGTCTTACTGGCGAAGAGTTGAGGTTAGGATGTCCGGTCGGCGCTCTCAAACGTCCAAGTCCTCGAAGGAAAACAAAGCAGCAGCGGATCAGAATTCGAACATCTCACAGCAGCTCGAGGAGATCAACGCTAAGCTGGCCAAGCTAGACTCGTTGGAGAAACTTAACAAGGATCTCCTGACGAAGTTGCTGAAGCTGTCTCAGCGCGTTGACGCCGTCACGGTGGAAAACCGGAAGCTCAAGCAGGAAGTGGTAGATCTGAAGCAGGCCCAGCTTCAGAAGGAAGTCCTCATCAAGGGCTTCAAACTGGAGCAGCCCAAGCAACATCTGGAAGCCTTCAACAAGGTCTGCGAGCTGGTTGGCTTCGAGGCATCCAAGGACGTGGAGGAAGTGCGACCGCTAGTTTTCAAGCAGAACAAGCGGACTGACGCTGTCCTGGTCAAGTTCTGGCGGGTTCAGGACAAGCAAAGGTTCATCGGCTGCGTGCGTGCTCTCAAGAGGCCTGTAACTCCGGCGGAGCTCAACATCCGATCACAGAACAAATTTGTTCTGGTTCAAGACCATCTGACACCGGAGAAGCTGGAGTTGCATCGGCAAACCTGGGAGCTCTGTAAGCTGGGACTTCAACGCCCCTGGATTTACAACGGCTCAACCTGGACCACTCATCCCGAAACGAACAAGCGCTTCCGGGTGGCCGACTCTGGAGACTTCGAAGACCTCCAGTTCATCCTGGTCACGGCGCAGCAGACGGGACGGAAGGACCCTGCATTTAGTACAGAGGTAATTGTATCGGGAAACTAACTCAACTGAATGGAAGATATTGAGCAACGTCTTGATCACGACAAGTTTAACTTTTCGTATAACAGCATTGATGATTTTGATCGAGATTTTTCAAATTTCAACGGTTTTTCGATTCTTCAAATTAACATTAGAAGTATAAATAATATTGATCGCTTTAATAATTTTAAATTCAATGTAAGTAAATTACCACGCAAACCAGATGTCATTGTTATTGGTGAAACTTGGGTCCAAGAAAATTTAACGCAACTTTATTTCATTGATGGGTATTCTTCTGTTTTCTCATGTAGGAGGGACGGACGGGGAGGTGGATTAGCTTTATTTGTTTTAAGTGAATTAAATTTTAAAGTTTGTTCCAACAAAGAAATAATTTCAGGCCTTAAATCATTCCATTTCATTCAGATCTCAATTTCTAGCTCATCTAGCAACTCTTTGTTACTTTCTTCTTACTATAGACCCCCTGATGATTCTAACTTCAACGATTTTCTCAACCATTTAGAAAATACCTTAGATTCTGATAACTTACTTCATGTTATAGTTGGAGACATGAATATTGATTTGCTTACTCCATCTAATAAACTAGTTGATTACCAAAATTTGATTTCATCCTATGGCTATTCTATTACCAATACGAATGTTACTCGACCGTTAAGTAGAACTTTAATTGATCATGTTTTATTCAATCACATTAGTAATTCATCAATAGTTAACGACACCATAAATTTTCCAGATAGTGACCACAATATTATTATTTCATCTATTCAATTCATTCCTCACAAAACAATAAATAAACAAATAAAGTATATCACGAACTATCCGAGATTACAACAGTTATTAGAAATGAGATTCAGTCCAGCCTACATGGGAAACTTCGCTGATCCCAATTCCTTTTATAACTATTTTATTGAGACACTTAACAAATCTATTTCTGACTGCACAACTAGTCAAATAATCAGGAAACAATCGAAGGAGATTTGCCCGTGGATAAACGATAATTTAAAAAAGATGATGAACTCATCAAGAAATTTGCGAAAAACTAAGAAGAAAAGGTTGGTTAACGGAAAGAATGTTGAAAATATTGATAATAAAATTAAGACTTTGACTGATAACATAAACAGCTGTTCTAAGACATTAAAGGAAAATTACTACTTAAATAAATTTGCATATTCTAAAACTACTAAAGAAACGTGGAGTAATATAAATGAAGTTTTGGGTCGTAACAATAAATCAAATTTTTCAAGTTCAATGACAACAATTTTGCAAACAGGTGAATCAGTTGTAATTAAAGATAAACAGAGCATTGTTAATGAATTCAATTCTTATTTTTCATCCATAGGCAAAACATTAGCAAAAAAAATTCCCGTAAATTTAAATGATAACGTCAATAAGTATAAAACATTGAAGCAAAGTCAAAAACGTTTTTATTGCTACCAACTGACCAGTTTGAGATAATCACCCTAATCGATTCATTTGATAATAATACAAGTTGTGGTTTTGATAAAATTTCTTCTTTCATTTTGAAAAAAATTAAGTTAATAATAGCACCAATCCTCACTGAAATATTCAACTTATGTATGTTGAACGGCTGTTACCCTGATAAACTTAAAATAGCTAAAGTCACTCCCGTTTACAAATCTGGTTCTGCTTCATTGTTTAATAATTATAGACCTATATCAGTTTTATCCTTGCTCAATAAAATTTTTGAAAAATCCTGTTCACTAGACTAAATAACTTTTTGTGCTTAAATAAGTTCTTTTGTGCTCAGCAATACGGTTTCAGACATAAATCCTCTACTAAAAATGCTGTCATTGATCTTGTTAACAAAATTCAAACTCACTTAGATCAGAAAGACGATGTTTTGGGGCTATTTTTAGACTTATCAAAAGCGTTCGACACTGTTGATCACAAAATTTTGCTAACAAAACTTAACTTTGCAGGTGTAAGAGGGGTTGCATTAGAATTGTTCAAAAGTTATCTTTCTAATAGGGTCCAATTTGTTAGTTTAGATGGTATTGATAGTTTAACAGCTTTGATTAATGTAGGGGTTCCTCAGGGTTCTGTCTTGGGTCCACTTTTCTTCTTAGTTTACTTGAATGACTTAGCGTTACTGTCTCTTAAAGGTGATTTAAAATTGTTTGCTGATGATTCATCTCTTTTCTACTTTAACAAATCTATGGTAATCAATGATATAAATTTGAATAATGATCTTCGATTGTTAACTGACTATTTTCGATTAAACAAGCTCACACTAAACATAAATAAATCCAACATAATCAATATTAAAAATTCGAATCGCTCGACGGTGAATCCATTAACTTTAACTAGAACTAATTTTGCTGATATAAAAATAGTAGACGAATGTAAATATCTTGGTGTCATTTTAGACAATAAATTGAATTGGTCGTCACATATTAATAATTTATTGAACAAACTCAACCAGATTATTGGAATTATCTATAAAATTAAACACAAATTAACTGCTAATGTACTTTTGATAATTTATCATTCACTATTTAATTCTCACTTATCTTACATAACTTCAGTTTGGGGAAACTCCTGTAATATTTTGATTAACAAACTTCAAATAGCCCAAAATAAAATCTTAAGAATAATTTATAAAAAACCACTGCGAAGTCACTCTGCCGATTTGTACAACATTAACAAAAACATCATTCCTGTCAGAGCTATTTACGTAATTCAAACATGTTGCTTTATTTATTTATGTTTACATGAACAAACTCACAGTAATACAAAATTCAAATTATCTAACCATCAACACTTTACCAGAAGCCATAATTTATTAGACCGACCCAATATTTCAACATTAGCCGGCGAAAGATGCATATCTTTCAAAGGTGCTCAATTATATAATTATTTTTGGAATAGATTTGGTGATTGTCAAAGCGTATCAATATTTAAAAACAAATTGCTCTCTTTTTTGAATGAACCCGCTGTTATTGAACACATCCTTAAATCCTTTGATTTTCTTGTTACATAGTAGACTATTTTGTTTTCCAATTTTCTTTTGTTTTTTTCTCTTTTTTTCTTTCTTTTTTACTTTTGCTTCCTTCTAAAACTCAGTTTAAAAGTTAGTTTTCCGACACAATTATCTTTTTCTATAATTTTGTCTTTATCGCCATAATCTATGCACTTTTTATATCATTTCAGATTTCTCTTGCCAGGATCAACCAAACTCCTTCACAGGTGGAAACCAATGGAGTTTGACCGGATATTTAAAAGTTAATTGTAAACACTAAAATTTATTGTATATTGTATTAAAACGATGTAGGTTTTGGTGCTACTGCTTTGGTGGCTTTTCCTACCGAATAAAAAAATCAAAAAACAAAAAAAAAAAAAAAAAAAAAAACCACCATTTTGTCGAATTCCGTAACTGAAAGGCACCACAAACGAAAAATGTGCCGCGAACCAAAAATGAGTGCCGCGATGGTTGACATCACTGCACTAAAGTATCTTCCTTCAAGCGTTTATTCTTCCTGCAAAAGTTCCAATAGGCAAACACTACATAAAGCCAAAGTGACGTTATCGTGTCAAATCAAATTACCCGCCTAATTTTATCATCCAACACAACAACACTCCTCGTCTCGTCCTTGTTCTGGCTCCTCAAACCGAGTAAGAGAAGAGTGTTATTTTGTTTTTGCCGGAGTTATCTCAACGCCATCGGGTTGAGTTCTCTCGTCCGCGCGAATAAAGTACCCGGGATATCTGCGCTTTGGGCAATTACAGTGATGGTTCCATTACGGCCAGTTGCCATCGTCACTTCTCGTTATCATCGATGGCATATCCGGTGGACCTTTGGCAAAGGCCAGGATTTTTTTTGCAGTTTAAGGAAAAAAAAAATCATAAAATTGTTTAATTAATTCCTGATAATTTTTGAAAAGTTAAATTTCTGATAGAATTTTTGAATTGTTGCGATTTTAGAAAAAAAGTACAGGTAACCCCTTAACCATGGTCAGCATATCCTGCAGAAGCTGCTCCAAAGGTCCTCGCCCAGTCTGTAAAGGATGGGTATGGTAATGCTGTTAAAGAAGGGACAAACAAATATATAAATAACGTCAAGCGAGGAAAACAGATTGAAGCGCGAACAAAATTGCAGATAATCTCATTTTCGTCGAGTCGACGAGTTAAGGCGAGTCGAGGACGACTTTGTTTCGTAGCTTTGATCCGCCCGTTAATCCGCTTTGCCGCGGACGGCTCCGATGCGCTAAGGCGTAAACTTTGCGAGTGGCAGGATTTGGGTAGCAAATTGGAGCGAATTTGCGTAGATTTTGGCAGAGTTCTTTGGATGGTGGTGGCGTCTTGAGGAATTACTTGGTTTGGAATTGAGCTTGGATCACTTAAGAAAATGAAATTGAGTTGAGTTGAGTTGAGTTGAGTTGAGTTGAGTTGAGTTGAGTTGAGTTGAGTTGGGATCTCCGCTAAAAGCTCGCAACAAAACTTTGTACTAAAATCCCATTTGCAAAGTGCGGTTCAATCTCGCTTTCGAGTACCCACTCTAAACCCGGATGAAATACCTTCTAGCTTTGAGTCAGCAAAGGTCTAGTTTGCCACCGGAATAGAATGGAACACTTTTGTGGCAAGAACAAACGAACAAAACGCTCTTGCGTTGGATGTATGCGAAAAGCTTTCAGAACTCTGCCAGATTCAACAAAAAACATGAGAGCGCAAGAGCGCCAATACGAACACTCGTGTTCACTTTTCAATCTGATAGAAAGTCCAACTTTCGAGTGTAAAACAAACAGTCCGGATTTGAGTGAGGCAAATTGATTTTGACTGTTCCATCTCTAGATCTATCTTGAGAGGTTTAGATTGGAGGAAAGACATTTGATTTCTTGTTTAGTATTAAGAGCGAGTCCACGAACAGGGCATACCCCTTTGTATGGGACGTCGTTTGGACTTCACCAATCTGCCTGAAATTTTCAGAGGTTGTTTGTTCATATAAAACTAGCATCTGGTCAAAATATGAGCACTCTAGGTCAACGGGAAGTGGGGCAAATCGGAACACAAAGTTTAAAGGTAAAAAAACGTCAAAAATCTTAAAAAGGCTGTAACTTAGGCAAAATTCAATTTATTTTCAAAATTCAAAATGTATCTGAAAGGGCCCAAAAAATGCAACAAAATGCAGGGTAGAACATCCCGATTGGTTAAATTTAAAGGGAGTTATTGGCATTTTAGTGAAAAAATAGCATCATTTTCAAACTCAAATAAAAAAGTGTTCCATCCAGATATCAACTCGGTTCGACCTGCAGCTTGTAGGGGACATCTTGGACTACCATTTGAGACTAAGAACGCTTTGGGTAAGGCAGTTTAACATTTTAAATAGACACTTTTACTTTTCGTGATTTTTTTGGTTGTAAATTTTTGCTCGGGGGACCCCTTAGATCCCATTTTCTGGTGATAATTGTATCATATTCGTGTTCCTGAGACAATTTCACAATAGAAACATGCATAAAAATGTTAATTTTGATCCATTTTGACCCTTTTAAAAATAAAAGTTAAAAAAAATATTAAGCTGCTTTTTTCTGGTGTCATCTAGTATCCTTGGAAACGAGCTTGATTTTCAATAAATGTGAATCGAAGATTTTTTTTTCACTTTTATTTTTTTAAGGGTTAAAATGGATCAAAATCAACATTTTTATGCATGTGTCTATTGTGAAATTGTCTCAGGAACACGAATATGATAAAATTATCACCAGAAAATGGGATCTAAGGGGTCCACCGAGCAAAAATATTCAACCAAAAAATTCACTAAAAGTAAAAGTGTCTATTTCATATGTTAAACTGCCTTACCCAAAGCGTTCTCAGTCTCAGATAGTAGTCCCAAATGTCCCCTACAAGCTGCAGGTCGAACCGAGTTGATATCTGGATGGAACACTTTTTTATTTGAGTTTGAAAATGATGCTATTTTTTCACTAAAATGTCAATAACTCCCTTTAAATTTAACCAATCGGGATGCTCTACCCTGCATTTTGTTGCATTTTTTGAGTTTTTTTAGATGCATTTTGAATTTTGAAAATAAATTGAATTTTGCCTAAGTTATTGCCTTTTTAAGATTTTTGACGTTTTTTTACCTTTAAACTTTGTGTCCCGATTTGCCCCACTTCCCATTGACCTAGAGTGCACATATTTTGGCCAGAGGCTAGTTTTATATGTACAAACAACCCCTGAAAATTTCAGGCAGATTGGTGAGGTCGATGCGAGATGGGTATGCTTTGCTCGTGGACTCGCTCTTAAAGAAATTTGAAATGTTTGGAAAAAATTTGAATCATCTTTCAAACCAATAATTTTAAAGGAAAAGCTTAGTTATACAAAATGAGAATACACTCATCCCACATATTCGGAACGGTTTCCAGATCGGCCAATGTTCAAAAAATCACAGCAAATCGATAATTGAACTTAATGATTCGCTTTTACCTTTATTTGAAAGCTTTTCTTGCGATCTTTCGAATGCTATATCGAACATTTGCAAATTTTAACTTTTATATGAAGTTTTTGACGAATTACTTTGACCCTTGAAATCCACAAATTTGGAACACTTTGGATCTCTCCAGGAGTACATATTTATTACCAAATAATGACTTCTCACACTGAAACCAATGAAACTCAAGCTTAGTGATGTTTTATCCATGGTCTGATAACTTTTTTAGTGAAAATATCAGTTAAATGCAGGTGTTTCACAATTGTGGGAGGCACAATAACATCCCACAATTATGGAACAGGCCATTTGGAGGCAGTGTTTTGCTGCTCTGGACAGAATAGTCTTGGAATGAAGTTTTTTGTTCAAAAAGTACTATTTTTAGTAGTGAAATTGCAAGATAATGTCCAATCGAAGGTTCTAAAAATAGTAAGGTCGACAGAAAAGCTACTTTTTTTACAATAGCATGACAAATTATCATAAAAGTGTTCCGAATTTGTGGGTGTTCCGAATATGTGGGATGACTGTAAGTAGAGAAAATACTCTCACTAATCTTCGAAAAAGAATAAACTCTTCTCAGACCAATTGTCCTAACGACTTTTCGATGAGGAATGAAGTAAAAGAAAAGTAAAAGATTTCGCGTGTACAGAATTGAACACTCGCTCGCGATGGTCACGTTTCCGCCTCCGGGATTGCCCAAGTAAGAAAAAGCTGCCACCAACCAACCATTGACCGGTTAGTTAGCTACAGTGTCCATGCTCAGTTGACCATAAATCTTTAATTATCCTCCTTCGAGGGGTCCGTTTTTAGCTGGAAAAGGGCGGCACAAATTGTGTTGACGGTGTCCTGGTCCTGGTCCCGGGGGAGGAAAAGTCGCCCCCTTGCACGGTGATGAATGGATACACTTTTACCCAATTTATCTTCATTAAAGAAAAGGTGTTTTTGTTTTCTTTTTTTTCGGTTGAATGCTCGCGTTTCTTTTCTGTTGTTTTGTTATCTAGTAGATTAACTAAATCAGGGGAAATGTTTAAGAATGTCTTGCACTGTGCTACCTTTTTATAAAATGCTAAAACAATAAATAATGCAGAAAATTCAAGGTGTCAGAAAGTAATCAAACTTCAGTGCGTTGGAAACTTTGTTTTTAACAAAACCATGTTTTTTTCTTGTTAATAACAAAGCGCCTCCATTAGGATGAGAAAAAAAGGTTTTTTTTATAGGGTCCTAAAGTACTCAGACAAATTTTTACATGCAGCGATAAAATGAATGCCAGAGATCCATGTCTGATCACTTTTATTGATTTTCAAGCAAAGAAATTAAATCTACTGGTCGACAGTTCTGAACGGATCAACATTAGCAAGATACGTTCTCTCGTGATAGACTGTAATTTAATTATTTCAAAATTAGTTCCAAAATCAACATTAGACTTTTTGTTGAGTTGATGTACAAAGTGTCATTGTGCTAAAAAAATAATTCTCATCGTTGTGTAGTGAAATGAGCAATCTGAACTCCATTTCATTAGCCAATTCTTCAATTTTCACCGGTAAAATATTTTCTTACAATCGGACTATGATTCAGGCTGGTAAAACAGAACGTTCTGGGCGAAATCTCTTATGGGGCCATCCATTATCCACGTGGACCACTTAGGAAGGGGTAACCATTACATTCAAACTATGAAAGAGAAGAGTTGTTCCGTTTGATTCCGAATTATGATTACAGTACACCCACAGTACAAAGCCGAGAGAATAGTTCTAACAAAATTAAATGGAAGATAATCCTCTCGCGGGTGAACCACCACGAAATTATGTTCATTTGTTCATCGGAACAGTTCATCTTATGTTGCCAAATGACTATCTCATAGTCATCGAACTTGGTGGCCGATACGGCAAAGGCGCGATTCGAGGCTCGATGTCGGCACTTTTCTTTGGTTGATGAACTGTGTGTGTGTTTGCAACCAACCAAACGGGACCACGCGGTCGCTTCTTACAAATTGAGTTGTTTCCATGTTTTTCTAGATCTACTCTACATTCTATACATGCAAATAACTCGCATAGGCATTTGGAAGGTGTTAGCACTGCCGAGCTTCGGTGACCCATTTCTACGCTGGCGAGCCGAGCGCGAGGTACTTCAGCTTTATCGACAAGCCCCGCCCTGAAGAACTTTTGCATCAATCGGATTCAAACGTTATTTTGAACTTCTGAACCCTTATCAAATGGACAAGGACCCAGTGCGTATATAGTTGATGATAGTAACAGTATTCCTAATTCCAGTCATAGCTCACCAAGTCGCGATGGCCTAGTGGTTAGCATTTTTGCTTACCAATCCAAAGGGCGGGGGATCGAACCCCGACTCGAGCGACTTTGATTTTTCGTTCATGTTCAGAATTTCAAGATTTATATTTTCTATACTTTAGGTTTGTTACAAAAAATGCAATCTAAAGCGATACCAAAAAGGATTAAAACATTTTTTTTAAATAGTTATTTTGATCAGTCTACTACAACTTTCCCATCTACTAGAACTTCCTCATTTACAAATTATCCGTTGAAATCGGAAGCATTTTCGATGGAAACGCATGGCAGAACTTTCTAATTTCCTCCTTGCTGTGTAACTTTTCACGACATCAGTCGCGAGACTACTTCACAGGACGCTCTAAGATGGGAATGGCGGGGCGAGTGAAACTTGCGGAAATTTAAATCCGTCGACAAGCTTAATTTAAATTTAATCGTTTGCCGTCCAACTCTTCTTTTGCCAAGATGTAGTGAGAGGAAGGAACATTTCACCGTCCAGAAGGGTGGGAGGGTGGTGCGCTCGGGGAAATTAATCCTTTCGCCATTAAAAAGTGATTCACGTTTTTTTTTTCTCAATCTCAAAAGGACGTGGTCGAGGAAAGGCATTGTCGTCCCTGTTGAGGGAATAAATCACTTTAAACTGGGTAATGTTGGCCGACGTCGAGTCGTGGACGACGCAGAGAGAGAAGGGATCATTTCTGGCTCTTCGTCGACACTGATGCTGCTACTGGTCCGGCGGCACTGGGTGTTTAACGAGAGAATTAAGTTAACGGTGAAAGTTACATAATTTATGGAAAATTCATGGGCAGCTTTAAATTAGGTTACTCTTTTTTTGACGTGTTAGCTTTATTGCTTTGTTGTGTGCTGATATTTTAACCTTTTGGTTTGGCAAGCTAGAATTATCACGTAGGATTGAATTTGTGTTTTTTTGCGCATTTTTTAAACCAAAAATATATAAAAAACTGATAGGGTTTTTTTGGAACAAAACCATTCTGCACAAAAATGCAAAAAAAATCTCTCAAAGCATAAGAAAACTTCGACCCGTCATCACAAAATGAATCTGAACAGACTCATCGACATTTTTTTTGAACCATTCGGGGCAGAACCTTTTTTAATTTTGCTTTCCTTCATCATCAGCAAGAACATCAAGCGACAAGAAAAAAAAAAGAAAAAAAGTCACCCAAATTTTTTGATTGATGGATGGACGCAGCGACACATCATTCAAAAGTTTTTCTTAAGTCGACCCTCATTTTGTTCGTGCCACCTGCCTCCGAGGAAAGTTCTTAAAAAAAGACCAGCTAAGTATAAAGAATAATTCTTTGTCAATCACTTACAGGCTCGCAACTTTAGCGGGGACCATATTTCCGCTCCGCTTGAAGGGTCATTTCATTCGGGTTTTTTTCTCTCTCTACTTTTGGCTTTTCAAAAAGGGTTAAAGTGGGTGTGGAAAGTTTTGTCACAAAGTAAAAGGACATTTTTTTTTGGATTCATAAGAAAAAGAGTGATTCACCTATGTTATCAAAGATTTCTTTAGAAAACTAAATTTAAAATCAACAATCAATAATCCAACAACTCAATAACTCAACAACTCAACAACTCAACAACTCAACAACTCAACAACTCAACAACTCAACAACTCAACAACTCAACAACTCAACAACTCAACAACTCAACAACTCAACAACTCAACAACTCAACAACTCAACAACTCAACAACTCAACAACTCAACAACTCAACAACTCAACAACTCAACAACTCAACAACTCAACAACTCAACAACTCAACAACTCAACAACTCAACAACTCAACAACTCAACAACTCAACAACTCAACAACTCAACAACTCAACAACTCAACAACTCAACAACTTAACAACTCAACAACTCAACAACTCAACAACTCAACAACTCAACAACTCAACAGCTCAACAACTCAACAACTCAACAACTCAACAACTCAACAACTCAACAACTCAACAACTCAACAACTCAACAACTCAACAACTCAACAACTCAACAACTCAACAACTCAACAGCTCAACAACTCAACAACTCAACAACTCAACAACTCAACAACTCAACAACTCAACAACTCAACAACTCAACAACTCAACAACTCAACAACTCAACAACTCAACAGCTCAACAACTCAACAACTCAACAACTCAACAACTCAACAACTCAACAACTCAACAACTCAACAACTCAACAACTCAACAACTCAACAACTCAACAACTCAACAACTCAACAACTCAACAACTCAACAACTCAACAACTCAACAACTCAACAACTCAACAACTCAACAATTCAACAACTCAACAACTCAACAACTCAACTAGTACAAAATCAATTAAATCATTCAATTAACAAAATCAAACAAAAAATCAACAAAATCAACAAAATCAACAAAATCAACAAAATCAACAAAATCAACAAAATCAACAAAATCTACAAAATCAACAAAATAAACAAAATCAACAAAATCAACAAAATTAACAAAATTAACAAAATCTACAAAATCTACAAAATCTACAAAATCAACAAAATCAACAAAATCAACAAAATCAACAAAATCAACAAAATCAACAAGGTAAACAATTTAGCTACAAAACCTATATTTTTCAATCAAAAAGTTAAAACTAAAATACTCGAAATTGGTCCCCAACGGATAAAGTGACAGACCAAAGCTCCAAGGAAAAGCAAATCCCTTTTTCTCGTCCCCACACTTTCGCTGAAGTGGGTCCAAATGAAAAGCGTTCAGGAAGAAAGGATTATCTGATTTCAATATAACGACCGGTCCCAAAGACCCCGTCCCGTGTGTTGTCGAGTGGAAATAAAGATCGAATTCGGATGGGAAACCGGAGCATTCTGGATGGAGGAAAGGTTTTGCAGAAAGCGTTTGATACGATAAGGAAGCGTTCTTTGTTCCTAAATTTTAATTCAGCAAGGTTTTATCTTCCTGGCGGGGGACGTTTTGTTGCTGTTTTTGCTTTCGTTTTTTTTGTGTTGCTAGCTTACAGCAATAAATTCACGATGGTCCGTTGGCTTGTCCTCGAGATTCAATCAAGGGAATGCTATTATGCTGTGATGGGAAATGAGCTTCGGTTGTGGTGGATTGTGGTAGGTTACAGTTGCTATAAATTTGGGATTAAGGATTCTGGAGGTAGTCTTAAATTTGTTTAAATTTGATGATTTCGAAGAACCAAATGCAATAAGTACAGTCATATTTAAATCATTCTAACATTTTAATAAATAACACAAGTTTAGGTTCCAATTACTCCCTTTAACACTACAGTGAACGCCGGCGTGCTCCAGAGTACATAAAGTTAAATAACAAATACGAGAAAATAAAGTTACTTTTTCCCGCTCAAGTCAGCACAAAAGCCCACATATCCTGACACCATCCCAATACCAACTTCCAGCTACCCATTTCCGTCTTATCTTCTTCCGTTGGTGTTGGACTACTTTTTTGCTCGGAGAAGTTACTTAAAAACAGAAATTTATCGCGGGAAAAGTTCTTTTCTTCGCTTAGGTTTGACTTTTCCTCTTTTTCTCTGCTCATTAGAGAAGGTGTTTTATGGCTCATGATTTTTCTTCTCGGGGCTGCTAGAATAAACTTTGTTGTTGTACCTACTAGTAGCAACGGGTAGTAAGAATATTATAGCGCGTTTAAAGGGTGGTTTAGCCAATGATGCCGTTCTCGTAATCTGAGAAGCGTTGGTTGGTTCAGCTGTTGAACCGCTGCATCAGAACTGTTGAATGTGGCCTGCTGCTACTGGTGGTGTTGCTTTGAAGTTGCTGGATTTTTCCCGATGGTTACGTTTTAGTGCTTGTTTCATGGAAGATTTAGTTTTGATGCTGCTGTGCTGTGGTGGTAGATAGTGGCAGCTTAGTGACGATGTAATGGACTTGTTACATTGTAGAATTTTTCTTATAGTGTAATTGCAACACGAAATCCGTAAAAATCTCACGAATAATTTGGAAAGTTCAGTAAAGTCATTGGTGAGTCTACATTAAACATCTTTTTTATGTTTTTAAATTGCTACCAACTGTACGGATTTTATCCTTACCGTACGGGTTTTAGACCGTTGTCGCATTTTTTCATAGTATACGGAATTGATTATGGGTCATTCCACCTGAAGCGGAACACCATTTGAAAATTACCATCTCCGATTCTGCTCAAATTTGGCAGAGCTGTTGAGACTATCAAAACATGCAAAAATCCCTAATTTCATCCAAATCGGACCACCCCCTCCATTTTTGTACCCTCCCAAAAAATCGACTTTTTGGCGATTTTTGAGCGAAACCCCTATCTTCAAACGACGATAACTCAGAAACCACAAATCTTAGAGGATCGGTCTTAGACTCATTTTTGAAGGAAATTGGACGTAGAATCCATTTCCGTGATCAAAATTTAGATTGAATTATGTTTTCTACCTGTATTGCGCAATTGAAAACTTTAAATGGCCGTATCTCAAAACAGCCCTATTTATTTTTTAAATTTGACCTCACCATCGTATTCCCCGTCCAATTTTACATAAGAATCACTTATCGACAGAAAGGAATATTTTTCGTTCCAGAGATATCGAATTTTAAAGTTTTAAGTATTTGAAATTACCTATAATATCTACACTCGCCGCATCTGCTAGAAGCACTCAGTCGTGCTGATCAATAATAACTACCTGGTGTTCTGTAAGATGAATTATTTTTTCAATTTTATACGATTTTGAGATAATCAATACCTTGAACAATCTATTTTTTGTTTAAGGAATATTTATTGGGTAATTTTTAATACACTATTTTTCCTGATCTCAGTGTCACTGAACCATAATAAGTAAAATTTGAACTTTTTATATTTATTTGCAAATGCTACAGAGTTTTTACAATACAATTTTCGAAAATTTATCATTATTCTATTATTTTCATATTTTTTCTAATTCCTCATTTCTTCCCACTTTCTCAAATTATTTCTTTTATTTCTTCTTTTATTTGAAACGAGAACAATGTAGAGCTGGCTGTAGTAGATGAAATAATTCTCATGGGTTCTAGAGCTTTTGCCATGTGCGGTAGCGAAATAGTGCCATTCAGCAAAAACCCCAAATTCTGCCTTAGGGTTTGAAAGATTGATCATATTAAACCGAGTTTTATAATGTGTTTCTTCAAAATAATTGATTATTTTTTTCAATTCTGGTACATTTAATTTCAAAAGCAATACCATATACTTCTGATACATGTGGATAGCAGCTGTATCGTCTTCCAAGATTTCGAAATGATTGGCAAACAAAAAAAAGATTATTGTTCGGACGGTGTCAAAATGAACACAACTGAATAATAACACAACTAGATAATAAATCAGATTAATCGTTGTGATTTTCTTACCTTTTTTCAGTTTTATACTTTCCAGAAATCCTCCTCCTTAATCATGCTTCACGAGAGTTTTGTTCATATTAATTCATAATTTTTAACACGATAATGTATCGTACACTTTTTCTTAAGTTACAAGATCAATTACAATTTCCTGCTAGCTCTGCGGGAATTCCATTCTGCCCTGTATTGCGTGTAGTTCTTGCTTTGTACTGTGGGCTAGCACACAAATTGACCGTATACAGCAGTTTCCTACAGTGGTGTACATTACATTTTTGCCTTATTTGCTAATGATTATTTGGGATGAAATCTTAATTCAATAAATAACCAGGTAGCAGTTATTGAACAGCGCTTCTGGGGGGGGGGGGCAAAAAAATAAAAAAATATAAAAATTTAAATAACAAGCCATAGTCTACACATTTAAATGAAAAATGTGTTTTAAAATGCATTTTACACTTGTTCAGTTGTTTTGCAATCATTAGTTTTCAAAAATCTAAGATCTGACAAAAACAAAAATTGTATCGAAAAAAGATTTTGCATCGAAAATTTTCAAAAATCTTAAGATTTTTTAATAAACCCAAACATGCTAAAAATGATTTAAAACGCAGAAGAATGTATTTTAATTTGATTTCAGCTGGTTGTACTTGAATTTTCATTGAAATTTTGAAGTTTATTGTAAAAATATTTTTTTTGCCCCCTGATTTTTCGGGCCAATTTTGAAGAGGGGGGTGACAAAAACTTTTAAAAATATTTGTACCAGCCTTATCGTCGTTTGAAGATAGGGATTTCGCTCAAAAATCGCCAAAAAGTCGATTTTTTGGGAGGGTACAAAAATGGAGGGGGTGGTCCGATTTGGATGAAATTCGGGATTTTTGCATGTTTTGATAGTCTCAACAGCTCTGCCAAATTTGAGCAGAATCGGAGATGGTAATTTTAAAATTTGCATTTTTTCTTGCACACTTCAGGTGGAATGACCCTTATAACATATATGGGTCATTCCAGGTCAACTGAGTACACTTTTTGACTCGATCTTCACCGATTTGGACCAAACTTGGAAAGAACGTTCATCTATCGATAGTTATCAGAAATTTCAAGTTTGGAGCTTTTTGGGCCATCCCGTCATTTGTGGCACCGCCTTCGTTTTTGTCGATTTTCTAAAAAGCTTGTTTTTCTTCTAATCATAATTTTGCAACTATTTGAGGAAAAGACTTTCTACAGGCTCCATTTAAAAAAAAATGTCCGAGGAATTAGATAAAAATAAAATGTTAACGCTTAAATGTCCACTTATATTATATTTTAACGTTTTAAGTTTAAAAATTCACTTTTGACCAATTCCTTATATTTTATCATCATCGTGTTCCCCGGACAATTTTACATAATAATCAATGTAAACCTCAAACTAAAATGAACAATTGGCGAGAAACAGCGATTTGACTGAAAAAAGTTTGATTTTGCACAGCACTCTGTCCTATGAATTCAAATCCAAAATAAGTTTCTCACATATAAAAACCGAACTATGCGGAATTCATCCCTTTTTGTTGAAAAGTACACCGTGTACTTCCGATTGGAACTTCCATCTTTCTTTGGCACCGCCCTCTTTTTTTGACGATATTCTAAAACACTTTTTATTCTTTTACTCGTAACTTTCCAACTATTAGACCAAAAGACTTTCTTCTGGTTGCAATTTATAGGAAATAGACCAAGGAATTCATTAAAAATAAAATAACAACCCTCAAATGTCTTTCAATTTACAGCAATTCCCCACAAAAACAGCATGATTCGAAAAAAAGTTCTCCGATCGGGCTCAAAATTTTTCTGGGGGATCCTTGGCTGAAATAATTAGACCCGTATTTTTTTGTTTGGCTATTAGGGTGACCTACGCCGTGTTAGGGTGGTTCGAAAAATGGCAATTTTCGTCGATTTTCACAAAAACCACTTTTTTCAAAAATCATATCTCCGCGCCATTTCATCCGATTTTAGCAGTCTTAGATGCAAAAGAAAGGTGATTAGTTTGGCTATTTGGGAAAAATAGTAAGAAGTTTCAAAAATCTAACTTAACATTTGAAAAGGTCGTATGAAAACTTAAAATGCTGTTTTGAAGGTCTCGGGACCAAAGAAAATATTTTTATCGGATTCCTCGGAAAATTTCACAAAACATATCAAAAAATGGTGAAGTCATGTTTTCGATACTCTGAGATACGATTTTTTGAAAATAAAAACTGGATTTTTCGACGCGCCACGCGCAAAAATGGAAAAATGACGAAAACGGGAAAAAAATCGACTTTTTTCACTAAAACTGCGATAGCTTTAAAATTTCAGCGATGACCTATACATGTTAGGGTACCAAAATTAAAAGACGCAACTTTTACCCTAACATGTATCGCTGAAATTTTAAAGTTATCGCAGTTTTAGTGAAAAAAGTCGATTTTTTCTCGTTTTCGTCATTTTCCCATTTTGCGCGTCGTCCAGAAAATCGTATTTCAGAGTATCGAAAACATAACTTCACCATTTTTGATATGTTATGTGGACACGAGGAATCCGATAAAAATATTTTCAGACATAGTCTCTTTGGTCCCGAGACCTTCAAAACAGCATTTTAAGTTTTCATACGACCTTTTCAAATGTTAAGTTAGATTTTTGAAACTTCTTACTATTTTTCCCAAATAGCCAAACTAATCACCTTTCTTTTGCGTCTAAGACAGCTAAAATCGGATGAAATGGCGCGGAGATATGATTTTTGAAAAAAGTGTTTTTTTTTTGTGAAAATCGACGAAAATTGCCATTTTTCGAACCACCCTAATACGGCGTAGGTCACCTTAATGGCCAAACAAAAAATACGGGTCTAATTATTTCGGCCAAGGATCCCCCAGAAAAATGTTGAGCCCGATCGGAGAACTTTTTTTCGAATCATGCTGCTTTCGTGGGGAATTGCTGTATAGTGTCTTTGCAGTATATGGTTCAAAACCCATTCCTTATATTTATATATATTTTATTAGATCATCATCGTGTTCCCCAGACGATTTTACAAAAGAAGCTATGCATATCTTAAACTAAACCAAATCATTGCCGAGAAACAGTCCTCTAAAAATAAAAAAAATCTGAATTCCCAATACAAAAATAAGCACAAGACCTACGCTTGCGCTCAAGGCCTACTTTCAGGGGTTTGCAATTATATTACGCCCTTTTAAAATGTTAGTCCTGATTTAAAAAATATTGTTTTCGAAAAGATCGGAAAATTTCACGAATGTTTCATATTTCAACATTGAAAATCGGACCATTAGTTGCTGAGATATCGACGTTAGAAAATGGTGGGTTGTTTGGGTGAGACTTAGAAAACATAAATTTTCCTGTTTTTAAACCTTTGCATGTCAATATCTCAGCAACTAAGAAAACGAAGTTGACTGTATAGCTGTCGGCCACCATTGCTAGTACCAACCACTAGTGTCTTCCTTTTTATCTACAAGGACTTCGCCGCCCTGGGCTCCTAAGTGTATGAAAGTATGGCACGGAGCGACGGCGCCGAATACCCATATTTACACAAAGAATTTTAGAGCGCCCGCCGCGGGATTCAAATCGGCGACCTCTGGATTGTGAGTCCAGTGCGCGATCCGATTGATCCAACTAAGGGTCGTATCAAAAAAGTTCAAAAAAAAAAAAACAAAATATAGAGAATTTTCTCAGCTTTTTAAAAATATTTTTTCAAGAGTGGGCAAACATGCACGGAAAAGAGTTCTATCAAAAATTTAACAATTCAAATTAGCTGGCTTCAAATTGGTGAAACAGTGATTTTTTTGGTTGAATCAGCTAAAATTACAGCTAAATTTACCAACCTGTGATTGGTGAAATAGCTAACACTGATTGCTGATTTGCTTTCCAAAACTGACAGCCCAAATCAAAATGACAGGAGAGATTTTACCAAAAATAATGGTGTTTCAGCACAATTTTGCGTAATTTTACCAAAAAATTAGCTGGAACCGGCAGCATGGATTTTTTGACAGGTCATCAGTTCGAGACCAAAACAAAGC
This sequence comes from Culex quinquefasciatus, assembly GCF_015732765.1. NCBI lineage: Eukaryota > Metazoa > Arthropoda > Insecta > Diptera > Culicidae > Culex > Culex quinquefasciatus. Next base: position 86,690,414 of record NC_051862.1, read on the forward strand.
ATCGGCTTGTATCGTGTTCGATCCTGTTTGAGCCGCTCAGTTCGTGAAGTTTTTTGATGGTTATGTGTGCTGTTTGAGTGCAAGTGCAAGTGCAAAAGGTGATAGAATGTGTTGTGTGAGTGAATAAATCAAAAGCCTGGAAGGTTTTCTGCGGATCGACACCTGAAGGTAAGTTTCAGTAGATAAGGTGAGAAGTTTTTGTGTTGAGAGAAAGTGGTTAGAAGTTGAGCCTCTCGTTATTGTTTGGATGATGCGTAGGTAAAAACATGTACTTAACATAAAGTGGGAGCATCCCTAAACCACGTGAACACTTTGGCAGGGAAAGGGAGGCTGGCGATTGTCCACAGTATACTTTTTTGTATGGACATCTGTCCACCTGGAGGGGCGGCGGGTACAGAATGTCTAGACATAGATTGGCCAATGTTTGACAGCTCCGAACAAATAGGGTACCTAATGCCATTTAAGCACATCCATAAATATTGTTAAATATAGTTAGAAATGAAGTTAAATTAAGTTCAATTAAGTTAAATTAAGTGAAATTAAGTTTAATCAATTTAAGGTTACTTAAATTAAGTAACATTTGGTAAAATTTAAATAAAAATGTAGAATTCAGTTAAAATCAGTTAAATTGATAAAATTTAGTTAAAATTAGTTAAATTTAGTTGAAATTAGTAAAATTTCGTTAAAATTGATTAAATTTAGTTTAAATTAGTAAAATAAAGTAAAGTTTAGATAAGTTCAATTAAATTTTGTTGAATTAAGATGAATTTAAAAAAATAGTTAAATTAAGCAAAATTTAGTTAAATTCAGATACATTCAGTTGAAATTAGTTATTTTTTGTGTGATTTAGTTGAATTTGCCCAAATTTGGTTAAATTAAGTTGTGTTAAGTTAAATTTAGTAAAATTAAAAAAAATAGCAAAATTAAGAAAAATTAAGCAAAATTAAGTAGAATTAAGCAAAATTAAGTAAAATTAAGCAAAATTAAATAAAATTAAGCATAAGTAAAATTAAGTAAAATAAAGTAAATTTATGTAAAATTAAGTAAAATAAAGTTAAATTAAGTAAAATTGAGATGAAATTATGTTAAATTCAGTGAATATATGTCAAATTAATTTCAATCAAGTTTAATTAAGTAATATTAAATTAAATCAGTTAAATTGGGCTTAATTAAGTTGAAAATGGTTATATTTAGAAAAATGTAGTTGAATTTAGGTAAATGTAGATGAATATAGGTAAATGTAAGTACATTTATTCAAATGTTATTACATTTGGCAGAATTCAGTTAAATTTAATGTAATTTGGTAGAATTTAGTTAAATTTAAAGTTATTTGGTTAAATTCCGTTAATTTGAGTTTAATTAAAATAAGTTAACTTTAATTAAGTTAAAATAAGTTTATTTAAGTTAAATTAGGTTAAACTAAAATAAATTAAGTTAAATTCAATTGAATTAAGTTAAATTAAGTTGAATTAAGTTAAATTAAGTTAAATTGAGTTAAATTAAGTTAAATTAAATTAAATTAAGTTAACTTTAATTAAGCTAAAATAAGTTTGATTAAGTTAAATTAAATTAAGTTAAATTTAGTTTCATTAAGTTATATTAAGCTAAATTTTGTTTAAGTGAAAGTAATTTGATGTTATATTTAAACTTTGTTAAATGCAAAACAGAGTTTAAATTTAACATGAATTTACTATAATTTAAACAAATTAACTTTTTGTAAGTTTTTTTTGTATTTTTGTATTTTTGTATTTTTGTATTTTGTATTTTTGTATTTTTGTATTTTTGTATTTTTGTATTTTTGTATTTTTGTATTTTTGTATTTTTGTATTTTTGTATTACTGTATTTCATTTTTTTTATTTGTCAATAGAATATCGCAACAAAGCCGTACAATTAGGATGATCAACTATAACATAGTTTAAAAGCCTGGAAACTATTGAAACATCCAAAAAACTTGCTGGACTACCAAAAAACGTACCAAGAATAGCGGAAAATCATGCTACACCAGCAAAAGTCTTTTTGAAAATAAAAAACAACTTTACAGGCAGCAAGGGATTTTTAAAAATGATTTCGAAATTACCAGTTGAAACAGTCGAAAAATTAGCTGGACCTACCGAAAAACGAAGCAAGAACAAAAAAGAAACGAGCTAAATCAGCCAAAAGGCTGGGTGAATAATGCGTGCTTTGCAGGCAGAAACGGAGGCTTTTGAAAGAAAACTTGTAGTAATAGTGGAAAAATTAGCTATACCAACCAAAACACCTACCAAGAATAGCGGCAAAGTTGGCTAAACTAGCTAAAACGATGTGTGAAAATACCTGGCTTCGCAGCCATCAATGGAAAATTTTGAGAATGATTCCAAAAAAACTGGTTGAAACAGCCTAAAAACTCGCTGGGCTAACTATAAAACTTCCTAGAATACCATAAAATCTAGCTAAAATAGCTAACAGACCTTCTCAAAACATACAGCTTTTGAGACTGACGGCATTTTTCCAGCTTGCAAATTAGTAAAATTTACTAAAAATTTAGCTAGATTTATCATTTTTAGAACCTGGATCCAGCTGTCAAATCCAGGAATTTTTTTAGGATTTCCAGCTAAAAAAAATCGTGGTTGGAAAAACAACCAATTTTTTTAGGGTTTTTAACCGAAAATTAGTAAGATTCACGATAAACCTTCTTTCCGTGTGGGAACTAATTTTGAAATAAAAAAAAAATAATAATAACTGAGACATTTTTTTTGAAATGTTACCTAAAAATGGCTATAACTTGAAAACGGTGCACTTTATGAAAATTTCACTAGATTACTTTTGATTGCAAATTCTATTTTACATCGAAAAATGAAGTTGAAATTTTTTTGCAACCAGTTTTTCGATTTTTTTGAAAAAATCAGTATTGATTGAAAAATTCATAACTCGGTCAAATATTTTTTGCCCATTCTGGAAATTTCTGACAAGTTGGAATTTATGTTTCCTAAAACATATCTGAAAACTGGTTTTATCTCGATTTGAAGTTAAAAAACCTAATATATCACCTAAAACCTCAAAAATACGTCTAAAATCACGGTCTAACTCTGGACAAAGATGCACATTTTTATCAAGATATCAATTCTTAGTTCCCAAAATATATTCCTGACATAGTACACCTCAAATCGATCCATTACTTGAGTCCCAGCGTCATCAGGAGGTGTAAAATAGTGATATTTCTAAAACAATATTTTCAATTTGCTCTGGTAAATAAACTGTCATGTCTGAATTCAAAAATTAATGTTGTAGCATTGTTGCAAACAAAATGAAGAACAACTTTGCAGAAAAAAGAATGAAATTTTATCCATTTTCAGTTAAGTTATGTCTATTTTAGTGGGAAAATTGCTGCCAATTTTCAAAATTCTCGATATTTAACTCATTTCTGTTATTAACAGCTACTGCGATCATACTCAGTAGGATGTAACAGAAATTACATTTTGGCGGACATTCTGGGGCTTGTTACGGAGGGCATACTGAACTGAAATCCCAAATATGAGCTTGATTGAACTCTACAGGAGCATGCTTTTTGCACTTGAATTTTTAATAAGATTCAACCCGTAAATTTCTTGTTTTATCAAAAATGTAGATTTTTTAGTCATTCTGGTCACTGAAGCGTTTATTTTCAACATCATTGGCGTGTAGGACAGATCCTTGCGCATGTTTTGGTATAGATAATATTGAATTGAAGTACTCTGAAGCTCTGTACAGGTGTTCAGAGTTTTGAAATTTTTCTAAAAAAAACGTTCCAGCAGAAAAGATAGGCGTTGCGAAATTTCTTTTTGCTCAAAACTTCAATGTTATATATACCAAAACATGCGCAAGGATCTGTCCTACACGCCAATGATGTTGAAAATAAACGCTTCAGTGACCAGAATGACTAAAAATCTACATTTTTGATAAAACAAGAAATTTACGGGATGAATCTTATTAAAAATTCAAGCGCAAAAGCATGCTCCTGTTGAGTTCAATCAAGCACATATTTGGGATTTCAGCTCAGTATGCCCTCCGTAACAAGCCCCAGAATGACCGCCAAAATGTAATTTTTGTTACATCCTACTGAGTATGATCGCAGTAGCTGTCAATAACAAAATGAGTTAAATATCGAGAATTTTGAAAATTGGCAGCAATTTTCCCACTAAAATAGACATAACTTAACTGAAAATGGATAAAATTTCATTTTTTTCTGCAAAATTGTTCTTCATTTTGTTTGCAACAATGCTACAACATTAATTTTGAATTCAGACATGACAGTTTATTTACCAGAGCAAATTGAAAATATTGTTTTAGAAATATCACTATTTTACACCTCCTGATGACGCTGGGACTCAAGTAATGGATCGATTTGAGGTGTACTATGTCAGGAATATATTTTGGGAACTAAGAATTGATATCTTGATAAAAATGTGCATCTTTGTCCAGAGTTAGACCGTGATTTTAGACGTATTTTTGAGGTTTTAGGTGATATATTAGGTTTTTTAACTTCAAATCGAGATAAAACCAGTTTTCACCGACAGAATATTTTGGGAATTGATTTTTCTGACTCAGAATAGTCCCCCCAACAACCTCCAGAAGGAATTTCCGAGGTGCATGCAAGTTGCATAATAATCCCCTTCTTACCCACCGTGCCGAAGACACCAAATCGATCAAAAAATTCCTTCAAAGGATACAGATTATTGAATTTTCATATATCATTTTTGTATGGACAGCTGCCAAATTTGTATGGAAATTTATATGGACAAACTAATGATGCAAAATGGGTTCTTTGGGCACACCAAAGGCACCAAAAAAGTTTCAGCAGGTTTTAAAAATACAAAAAAAAAATCGAATGTCACAAATCTTAGAGAATTTCTCATGTACTTATTGTCATGCTTTTGCACATATTCTGTAAAGATATTTTCAGTGAGAACGATAGAAATCACTGGATAGAATCAGTTTCAATATCACTTGATATCAACAGTCCGTAATTTTCCCCGATCACTTGCTACGGATTAACTTTTCAACGCACTTTACAATCGAATTCGTCAATCTCCACCCCCGAAATTGCCTCTATCAAAGTTTTATTTATGAGTGTTATTATCGAACCCCCCCACTTGACAGTGAGGAAACTCTGCTCACCCTGCTTGAAAGGTATCAATCATCATTGAGTAAACATTTTCGCGTGGCGCAGCAATTTCCCGGCCACAAACCCGGATCGGATTGTGGTTATTATGGACGATTCGGCGGGGGAAAATGAGTCGAACTCTCGGGTCGGGTTAACAATTTGCATTTTGCGTGACCAAATTTCACAAACGAACGCAGCAAAAACCAGATGGCGCCCGCGCGTTTGTGGCACCAAAGGTCGTAATGGTTTTGTCCATAAAGCACAATTTAATTATCCGTTTAATTAAAAATAAATAATTTATCAATTAACAGTTCACATTTAATTGACTCTGTTTTACGTGTGCGGGTTTTTGCCCTGGCTGACCAGACACCGAAACGACGCAATGCATCTGTGGCAACGAGAATCGACCTGGGCTGTAACTTTGTTATACATTACAATTGAGCAAAAATGTATTTGGAAACTTTGTGATGCAAAAAGGCAACAGGAAAATTCAATTAGTGGAATCTCATTAAGCGTGGGTTTATGGAAAATTGCCAATAATAGGCTCTTGAAATTCAATGGAATAAAACATTGCCAAATAATAGTTGTGCGATATTTTAAATTTTACTTTTATTAAAATTATTACCGTTACAGAAACTAAATAGGATCAGCAGTTTCATAGCACCTAAAAACTTGAAATTTGTAAGGCTCAAAAGGCAGTCTTGGATCAGTATGATTAAAAGTTATTTTCCGTTTATTTTGGAGTTTTCGGTATAACTGTAGATTAGGAATAGGACTTTTCAGAAAAAAATGGGTTCAAGAAATTAAAAATTTCTCGATTTTTGTAATTCGTTTTTTTTTTACAAAATCTCTGTTTTGACAATCTTTACTCGGTTTGCCTTTTAATCATTTTTGAATCATTTTTGACCAAGTTAATATATAAAAAAAGTTTAAAGTCAATTTCCAGACAGAGCATTGAATTTTTGGGATGACTGTTATTGTGAAATCTGGAGAATTTATAACTAGCGATCTCAATAAATTGTCACCGAAGTATCGCATCAAGTATCGTTGAACTCCCAGTTTGCATCTAATTTATCTGTAACATTACCCTGCCCTGTTCCAATCGATTCCCTCAATAATAACCTCAATCTCGTCTAATTTTCACTAGAGCACGAAATACGACCCGCTAATATTGCTCCCTTGGAATGTACCTTTTCCCTCGGGGGCGAGCAGCATATTTTTGATATATTACCCGTCCATTAATCACCTCCGTCTAGTCGGGAGACTAAAGGCTACGACGATATAAATCTGACCCCTTTGCCTCTCTATTATTCAGAAGGATGATGGGTCGGGCCACCCGGGTTTCTGGGGGCCTAGAACCGACAATATTTGGCACATACAGTATGTAAAAAAAGTATTTACACCCCTTGAGCACTATGCACATTTTGTGATGAAACATGTAAAGAATTTAAAGTTTGACAGGAACCTAGTACTACGTTTTGTTCAGAAACTCATGCCAAACATTTTGCTACAAACAGCTCATGAAAAGATGATTTCTATAAAAAGTTATATAACAAATACTATTACGAAAATAAAAAAGGTGCAAAAAAAGTTTGTACACCTTTCGAAAAATTAACATAAATAATGTTATTTGTTGACAAATCACCATAAATCCAGTCTCCTAACTCCAAATAGGCATCCTTGACTGATTAAAAAATTATTTGGATTGAATATAAAGTTTACTAACTACTTAGTATAAAAGTTTATATAACTCTGGAAATTCTATATAAAACTTATCTAAACTTAATTTTGCAAACTTTTAATTCGACTAAATGTCAATATATTACCATATAATTGCTAAATAAACATTTTGGAGTGGGTATAACACCGTTTTGGGGGTATTTGTATCGATAGAATAGATTTTTCGTTGGAATTTCGTACCAACCCGGAATTACGTCGTCGGAAAATCCGCCGGCATTCGAACCGGTCCATAATTCTTAAGTCAACCTATGTGGCATCGGAAAGGGCATAAAATTTCCGATCTTTTGATACCCATACATCTAGGTTTTCTATAAAACCCACGTTTTTAAATACCTGGGCAAAAAGTAAGTTTGATCCGCGAGAACAAAAATTACGAAATTCCATACATTTTTGGCAGATTGCTCAAACAAAACCATAACAACGTTTTTACCTAGGTATTTAAAATCGTGGGTTTTATAGAAAACTTAGATGTATGGGTATCAAAAGATCGGAAATTTTATGCCCTTTCCGATGCCACATAGGTTGACTTAAGAATTGTGGACCGGTTCGATGCCGGCGGATTTTCCGACGACGTAATTCCTACGAAATCCAACGAAAATCTATTCTATCGATACAAATACCCCAAAACGGTGTTATACCCACTCCAAAATGTTTATTTAGCAATTATATGGTAATATATTGACATTTAGTTGAATTAAAAGTTTGCAAAATTAAGTTTAGATAAGTTTTATATAGAATTTCCAGAGTTATATAAACTTTTATACTAAGTTGTTAGTAAACTTTATATTCAATCCAAATTATTTTATAAATCAGTCAAGGATGCCTATTTGAAGTTGGGATACTGGATTTATGGTGATTTGTCAACAAATAACATTATTTATGTTAATTTTCGAAGGTGTACAAACTTTTGCACCTTTCGTAATAGTATTTGTTATATAACTTTTATAGAAATCATCTTTTCATGAGCTTTGTAGCAAAATGTCTGGCATGAGTTTCTGAACAAAACGTAGTACTAGGTTTCTGTCAACATTAAATTGTTTAGATGTTTCATCACAATATGTGCATAGTGCCCAAGGGGTGTAAATACTTTTTTTACATACTGTAATTCCTCATCGCTCATAAATTTTATGGTCGAAATTCAAACCCCTTTTGGTTGAGGTTTTATTTGCACGCAATAAACGCCATCATAAACACACGAGTATTTGATGGGGAAATGCACCTGCATGAATTTACAATCAGATTGGTGGTGGTGTCGTTAGTCGGAAGTTTTTAGGAGGGCTTTTAGACCAAATCACGCGAGACGTGAAAATTGGGTGGGAGTTCCGCAGGATTTATGGCTAGCTTTGCATGTTGAGAAGCGGTGTTGCTGGAAACTGATTTGCATGTATATTAGAATGTTTTGAATGTTGAAACAAGCTCATGCAATCCCAAAAAAAAAGATTTATGTTGAAAGTGGTCATACTCATTCCAATCCTCGTCCTCGTTCTCATTCAAGCTTTACTTCTAGCTCTAACTCTATCTTTAGCTGTAACTCTAACTCTAACTCTAACTCTAACTCTAACTCTAACTCTAACTCTAACTCTAACTCTAACTCTAACTCTAACTCTAACTCTAACTCTAACTCTAACTCTAACTCTAACTCTAACTCTAACTCTAACTCTAACTCTAACTCTAACTCTAACTCTAACTCTAACTCTAACTCTAACTCTAACTCTAACTCTAACTCTAACTCTAACTCTAACTCTAACTCTAACTCTAACTCTAACTCTAACTCTAACTCTAACTCTAACTCTAACTCTAACTCTAACTCTAACTCTAACTCTAACTCTAACTCTAACTCTAACTCTAACTCTAACTCTAACTCTAACTCTAACTCTAACTCTAACTCTAACTCTGACTCTAACTCTAACTCTAACTCTGACTCTGACTCTAACTCTAACTCTAACTCTAACTCTAACTCTAACTCTAACTCTAACTCTAACTCTAACTCTAACTCTAACTCTAACTCTAACTCTAACTCTAACTCTAACTCTAACTCTAACTCTAACTCTAACTCTAACTCTAACTCTAACTCTAACTCTAACTCTAACTCTAACTCTAACTCTAACTCTAACTCTAACTCTAACTCTAACTCTAACTCTAACTCTAACTCTAACTCTAACTCTAACTCTAACTCTAACTCTGACTCTAACTCTAACTCTAACTCTAACTCTAACTCTAACTCTAACTCTAACTCTAACTCTAACTCTGACTCTGACTCTAACTCTAACTCTAACTCTAACTCTGACTCTAACTCTAACTCTAACTCTAACTCTAACTCTAACTCTAACTCTAACTCTAACTCTAACTCTAACTCTAACTCTAACTCTAACTCTAACTCTAACTCTAACTCTAACTCTAACTCTAACTCTAACTCTAACTCTAACTCTAACTCTAACTCTAACTCTAACTCTAACTCTAACTCTAACTCTGACTCTAACTCTAACTCTAACTCTGACTCTAACTCTAACTCTAACTCTAACTCTAACTCTAACTCTAACTCTAACTCTAACTCTAACTCTAACTCTAACTCTAACTCTAACTCTAACTCTAACTCTAACTCTAACTCTAACTCTAACTCTAACTCTGACTCTAACTCTAACTCTAACTCTAACTCTAACTCTAACTCTGACTCTAACTCTAACTCTAACTCTAACTCTAACTCTGACTCTAACTCTAACTCTAACTCTAACTCTAACTCTAACTCTAACTCTAACTCTAACTCTAACTCTAACTCTAACTCTAACTCTAACTCTAACTCTAACTCTAACTCTAACTCTAACTCTAACTCTAACTCTAACTCTAACTCTAACTCTAACTCTAACTCTAACTCTAACTCTAACTCTAACTCTAACTCTAACTCTAACTCTAACTCTAACTCTAACTCTAACTCTAACTCTAACTCTAACTCTAACTCTAACTCTAACTCTAACTCTGACTCTAACTCTAACTCTAACTCTAACTCTAACTCTAACTCTAACTCTAACTCTAACTCTAACTCTAACTCTAACTCTAACTCTAACTCTAACTCTAACTCTAACTCTAACTCTAACTCTAACTCTAACTCTAACTCTAACTCTAACTCTAACTCTAACTCTAACTCTAACTCTAACTCTAACTCTAACTCTAACTCTAACTCTAACTCTAACTCTAACTCTAACTCTAACTCTAACTCTAACTCTAACTCTAACTCTAACTCTAACTCTAACTCTAACTCTAACTCTAACTCTAACTCTAACTCTAACTCTAACTCTAACTCTAACTCTAACTCTAACTCTAACTCTAACTCTAACTCTAACTCTAACTCTAACTCTAACTCTAACTCTAACTCTAACTCTAACTCTAACTCTAACTCTAACTCTAACTCTAACTCTAACTCTAACTCTAACTCTAACTCTAACTCTAACTCTAACTCTAACTCTAACTCTAACTCTAACTCTAACTCTAACTCTAACTCTAACTCTAACTCTAACTCTAACTCTAACTCTAACTCTAACTCTAACTCTAACTCTAACTCTAACTCTAACTCTAACTCTAACTCTAACTCTAACTCTAACTCTAACTCTAACTCTAACTCTAACTCTAACTCTAACTCTAACTCTAACTCTAACTCTAACTCTAACTCTAACTCTAACTCTAACGCTCTAACTCTAACTCTAACTCTAACGCTCTAACTCTGACTCTACACCCAAAGGAAAAATATATCTCAAAATCTACAACATTGAATTTGCTGCAGAAAATGTCACATTTTATAACATTTTTTGCAGCAGGGCCCTAGATCATTTTTGCCCGCGTGTAAAAATTTCAGCGATCTGCAGTTCTCACCAACTCATATAATGCTGGTCCGTCCCCGAGCAACACTCCAAAGAGAAGCATATATTGGTGCTCTTTCACTCACTTCTCATTAAGCGACCATGGCGCGGTGGTAGCGTGTCGGATCAATAACCAAGAAGTTGATGGTTCAATCCTCGTTCTGTTAAGGGTTTTTTTTTGTAAAATTTAACCAAAAAGCCGTCGGTAATGTCGTTATTGTCGGTAACGGGCAAAAATGTCATACTCCTATATGGCAAAAATGCATGGGGACAGATTTCATGCAGATTCTGATATACTTTCACGCCGCCATGCATCACAATCATGCGACTGCCAGTTGGGTGTAACGCTCTAACTCTAACGCTCTAACTCTAACTCTAACTCTAACGCTCTAACTCTGACTCTCAAACTCTTTTACTCTTTGACTCTTTGACTCTCTGACTCTTTGACTCTCTGACTCTTTGACTCTCTGACTCTCTGACTCTCTGACTATCTGACTCTCTGACCCTCTGACTCTTCGACTCTCTGACTCTCTGACTCTCTGACTTTTTGACTCTTTGACTCTCTGACTCTTTGACTCTCTGATTCTGTAACCATCTGACTCTCTGACTTTGACTCTGACTCTGACTCTAACTGTAAACCTTGCTTCGAAGGTATCTATGGAATATCAAATTTAATATCTAATCAACAGCGAAAATTTAAAAAAAAGTTAATAAAGGTTAATGTAAAATACATGTTAAACCTCTTAAGACTTCATTACCCATCATTGAGATCAAAGAAAAAAGCTCGCTTCAAAATCTTACAACCTGCAAAAAAAAAGGTTTCCCAGGACACCCAAACCTTCGTCCTTCTCAAACCTGATTAGCTTGTTTAGCATAATTTGGGTAATGGGTTCGGAAGTGTACCTTTTTACTCCGAACCAAAATTCACTTCCACCTGGTCCTTTTTACGGGATTTACCCCAATCCCCTTTTTCCCTCCGCAGTCAAACCAATTAGGTAATCCACTCCTACAACTATATCTATCAAAAGCTTCAAAGCCAAAAAGAAGACAGTGGGGAAAAGGTAATAAAAAGCACACGCGCTTAAGCCACTCCTTTCTGGGATGACTCTAGTATAGCTGTCTGGAAAAGGGGAAAAAGTTTTCCCAACGACCACAGAAGGTCATCTGGGGAAAAAGGAAAAAGCCAAAGCAGTTAAGGTTTGTTTTGCGATACTGCTGGACCAGTGATTTTTAACGACTCTGGGTCCGTCGCTGGCGACAGATGTTTCATTTATTGTGGCAATATTTGGACAGTGACCTGCGTTGGTCGGACTTTTGTTGGGACAATTATGAAAACGAGTTCTCAAGTGTCATTCTTGTCTTTTTGACTTTTTGTCTTTTTGTTTTTTTTTGTCTTTTTGTCTTTTTGTCTTTTTGTCTTTTTGTCTTTTTGTCTTTTTGTCTTTTTGTCTTTTTGTCTTTTTGTCTTTTTGTCTTTTTGTCTTTTTGTCTTTTTGTCTTTTTGTCTTTTTGTCTTTTTGTCTTTTTGTCTTTTTGTCTTTTTGTCTTTTTGTCTTTTTGTCTTTTTGTCTTTTTGTCTTTTTGTCTTTTTGTCTTTTTGTCTTTTTGTCTTTTTGTCTTTTTGTCTTTTTGTCTTTTTGTCTTTTTGTCTTTTTGTCTTTTTGTCTTTTTGTCTTTTTGTCTTTTTGTCTTTTTGTCTTTTTGTCTTTTTGTCTTTTTGTCTTTTTGTCTTTTTGTCTTTTTGTCTTTTTGTCTTTTTGTCTTTTTGTCTTTTTGTCTTTTTGTCTTTTTGTCTTTTTGTCTTTTTGTCTTTTTGTCTTTTTGTCTTTTTGTCTTTTTGTCTTTTTGTCTTTTTGTCTTTTTGTCTTTTTGTCTTTTTGTCTTTTTGTCTTTTTGTTTTTTTTTTCGACTAGATTTAAAGTGTCAAATGAGTCATCAAATGTCATGAAATTTCTTAAAATGTCCTCCAGGATCTTCATGAAACTTTGAGTCTACAGATGTCTTCAAGTGCCTTCTAATGATTTTTAATTTTCAAGTGTTTTCAAGTAACTTCAAATGACTCAAGTATCTTTAAATATTTTCAATTTTCTTCAGGTCTTGTGTATTAAAATTACCCAATTATGATGCATTATGAAACATTAAATATTTTAAAATTAGGCTCTCTCACTCTCTCTCTCTCTCTCTCTCTCTCTCTCTCTCTCTCTCTCTCTCTCTCTCTCTCTCTCTCTCTCTCTCTCTCTCTCTCTCTCTCTCTCTCTCTCTCAGCCGTGCCAACAAGTCATTCAACGTCAAAATTATCACTCATGTATCAATCATGCCCTCATTAGTAAATCATCAGTCATATTCCGGCCAGTGAATCCTAATGACGAACGCCCGGGCGTTAATCTGGGCGCGAAATGAGGCACATGTACAAATCACTACTGGTGTACTAATTAAACTTCTATTTTAAGGCCGCTAATCCACCACCACCACCAGCACCATAAATAATGACCCCGCGCGCGCGAGAGTCACGGCTCATATGACAAAGTATCCGCTAAGCCGCGGTATTTCGCGACCAATATCCTGCGTGTGTGTGCGTTTGTGCATCGTGAAAACTAATTGCGAATCTGATAATATTAATTGCTATACGCGCTGGAAATAATAACAATACTCTAACGAACGCTGCAGCAAAACATTCATTACCACGGCCACGGATTTAAGGGCCGGGCAGTCCATTACCCTGGTGGGTTCTCCGAGCAGGGGGCTTGCGGGCTGGAGCGCTGCACTGACAGAGTTGTTTCCAGGTGTTGCTGTGAGTCGCTTAAATCACCTAGTTGATTGCAACCTTTCTCGCATAATTGCTTTCTGAGTTGAGACATCGAGACATTTGAAACCAAGAACCAAGAAGACACTTTAAGACATTTGAAACATGAAGACATTTGACAACTTGGTGACATCAAGAGGTAGGCGCTTCCTGACTCTTGAAGATATGAGGACACTTGAAGACACAAGGACTTTGAAGACATAAAGACACTTGAAGACATGAAGATACTTCAACATGGGTAATTCTCTACCAACTCACATGAAATCGGGAAAAGTTGTCCCGACCCCTCTTCGATTTGCGTGAAACTTTGTCCTAAGGGGTAACTTTTGTCCCTGATCACAAATCCGAGGTCCGTTTTTTTGATATCTCGTGACGGAGGGGCGGTACGACCCCTTCTATTTTTGAACATGCGAAAAAAGAGGTGTTTTTCAATAATTTGCAGCCTGAAACGGTGATGAGATAGAAATTTGGTGTCAAAGGGACTTTTATGTAAAATTAGACGCCCGATTTGATGGCGTACTCAGAATTCCGAAAAAACGTATTTTTCATCGAAAAAAACATTAAAAAAGTTTTAAAAATTCTCCCATTTTCCGTTACTCGACTGTAAAAATTTTTGGAACATGTCATTTTATGGGAAATTTAATGTTCTTTTCGAATCTACATTGTCCCAGAAGGGTCATTTTTTCATTTAGAACAAAATTTTCCATTTTAAAATTTCGTGTTTTTTCTAACTTTGCAGGGTTATTTTTTAGAGTGTAACAATGTTCTACAAAATTGTAGAGCAGACAATTACAAAAATTTTGATATATAGACATAAGGGGTTTGCTTATAAACATCACAAGTTATCGCGATTTTACGAAAAAAAGTTTTGAAAAAGTTACTTTTTGCGTTTTTCTTTGTTTCGTCGTCCTTGTCTGTCGCGGGTGACCATGAACGGCCATGATCGATGACGACCAACTTTTTCAATACTTTTTTTTCGTAAAATCGCGATAACTCGTGATGTTTATAAGCAAACCCCTTATGTCTATATATCAAAATTTTTGTAATTGTCTGCTCTACAATTTTGTAGAACATTGTTACACTCTAAAAAATAACCCTGCAAAGTTAGAAAAAACACGAAATTTTAAAATGAAAAATTTTGTTCTAAATTAAAAAATGACCCTTCTGGGACAATGTAGATTCGAAAAGAACATTAAATTTCCCATAAAAAGACATGTTCCAAAAAGTTTTACAGTCGAGTAACGGAAAATGGGAGAATTTTTAAAACTTTTTTAGTGTTTTTTCGATGAAAAATACGTTTTTTTCGGAATTCTGAGTACGCCATCAAATCAGGCGTCTAATTTTACATAAAAGTCCCTTTGACACCAAATTTCTATCTCATCACCGTTTCAGGCTGCCACCTCTTTCACATGTTCAAAATGGAAGGGTCGTACCGCCCTCCGTCACGAGATATCAAAACGGACCTCGGATTTGGACAAAGTTCTTAGGACAAAGTTTCACGCAAATCGAAGAGGTCGGGGCAACTGCTGTGTGAGTTGGCGGAGAATTACCCACATAAAAAGACGCTTGAAGAAACTTGGGACAAAAAGACACTTGTAAACTAAAACAGTTGAAAACTAGAAACCACCCCAAGACAGACATTAAGACACTTGAAGGCATTAAGACATTTGCAGACATGAAGACACCTTAAAAAAGAAAGACACTTGAAGAAACTTATGACAAGGAGATACTTGTAAACTTGAACAGTTGAAGCCTAGAAGTCACTTAAGACAATAAGACATGAAGACACTTTTTATAAAGAAAGACACTTAAAAACACTAAGGACAAGACGACACTTTTAAACTTGAACAGTTTAAAGTTGGAGACACTTGCAGGCATGAAGACAAGAAGACACTTGAAGACGCTTAGGACAAGAAGACACTTGAAGACGCTTAGGACAAGAAGACACTTGTAAACTTGATCACTTGAAAACTAGAAGACACTTACAGACAAAATGACACTTGAAATCATGAGGACACTTGACGACACAAAGACACTTAAAGGCATGCAGACATTTGAAGACATAAAAACACTTCAACAAAGAATTACACTTAAAGTCACTTATGACAAGACGACACTTGTAAACTTAAACAGTTAAAAATTGGAGACACTTGAAGGCATGAAGACACGTGAAGACAAGAAGACACTTAGGACAAGAAAACACTTGAAAACTTGATCTATTAAAAACTAGAAGACACTTAAAGACAAAATGACACTTGAAGGCATGAATACATTTGATGACTTAGAGACACTTGAAGACATCAAGACACTTGAACATATGAAGATACTTTAAGACATGAAGGCACTTAGTGAAGACGCTTGTTAACTTGAACAGTTGACAACTAGAAGACACTTAAAGATATGAGGACACTTGAAGACAAGAACACACTTCAGATAGAAGAAACACTTGGACACATCAACAGTTTGAAACAAGAAGACACATAGAGACATGAGGACACTTTAAGACATAAAGACATTGATTACTTGAAGACACTTGAAGCCATGAAGACACTTGAACATATGAATACACTTAATGACATAAAGACACTTAGGCACAAGTGTCTTCTTGAACAGTTGAAAACTTAAAGACACCTAAGGACAAGAAGACACTTAAAGACATGAGGACACTTGAAGGCGTGAATACTCGTAGTGACAATTGAAGACACGAAGACACCACAAAACGTGGCAAGTGAGCAGTTCTCTACGAAATCGGTCTTTTTTCTTTAATTTTATTTTTTTGTATTTTTTAATCCGGCTGAAACTTTTTTGGTGCCTTCGGTATGCCCAAAGAAGCCATTTTGCATCATTAGTTTGTCCATATAATTTTCCATACAAATTTGGCAGCTGTCCATACAAAAATGATATGTGAAAATTAAAAAATCTGTATCTTTTGAAGGAATTTTTTGATCGATTTGGTGTCTTCGGCAAAGTTGTAGGTATGGATATGGACTACACTGAAAAAAATGATACACGGTAAAAAAAATTTTGATGATTTTTAATTTAACTTTTTGTCACTAAAATTTGATTTGCAAAAAAACACTATTTTTAATTTTTTTTATTTTTTGATATGTTTTAGAGGACATAAAATGCCAACTTTTCAGAAATTTCCAGAATGGGCAAAAAATCTTTGACCGAGTTATGATTTTTTGAATCAATACAGATTTTTTCAAAAAATCGAAATATTGGACGCAAAAATTTTTCAACTTCATTTTTCGATGTAAAATCGAATTTGCAATCAAAAAGTAATTCAGTGAATTTTTGATAAAGTGCACCGTTTTCAAGTTATAACCATTTTTAGGTAACTTTTTTGAAAATAGTCTCAGTTTATCATTTTTTAAAATTAGTGCCCATGTTTGCCCACCTTTGAAAAAAATATTTGAATATTTTAAAAGCTGAGAAAATTCTCTATATTTTGCTTTATTGAACTTTGTTGATACGACCCATAGTTGCTGAGATATTGCCATGCAAAGGCTAAAAAACAGGAAATTGATGTTTTCCAAGTCTCACCCAAACAACCCGCCATTTTCTAATGTCGATATCTCAGCAACTATAAATCCGATTTACAATAATAATACATGAAACATTCGTGAAATTTTCCGATCTTTTCAAGACTAACATTTCAAATGGGCGTAATATTGAATGTTTGGCCCGTTTGAAATGTTAGTCTAGATTTTAAATTTTTGAAAATATTTTTTTCGAAAAGATCGGAAAATTTTACGAATGTTTCATGTTTTATTATTGTAAATCGGATTTATAGTTGCTGAGATATCGACATTAGAAAATGGCGGGTTGGTGAGACTTGGAAAACATCAATTTCTGTTTTTTGCATGGCAATATCTCAGCAACTATGGGTCGTATCAACAAAGTTCAATAAAGCAAAATATAGAGAATTTTCTCAGCTTTTCAAAAATATTTTTTTCAAAGGTGGGCAATCATGGGCACTAATTTTAAAAAATGAAAAACTGAGACTTTTTTCAAAAAAGTTACCTAAAAATGGTTATAACTTGAAAACGGTGTGCTTTATCAAAAATTCACTAAAGTACTTTTTGATTGCAAATTCGATTTTACATCGAAAAATGAATTTGAAAATTTGTTGCGACCAATATTTCGATTTTTTGAAAAAATCTGTATTGATTCAAAAAATCATAACTCGGTCAAAGATTTTTTGCCCATTCTGAAAATTTCTGAAAAGTTGGCATTTTATATCCTCTAAAACATATCAAAAAATAAAAAAAATTAAAAATAGTGTTTTTTTGCAAATCAAATTTTAGTGACAAAAAGTTAAATTAAAAATTACCAAAAAATTTTTTACCGTGTATCATTTTTTTTCAGTGTTGTCCATATCCATACCTACAACTTTGCCGAAGACACCAAATCGATCAAAAAATTCCTTCAAAAGATACAGATTTTTGAATTTTCACATATCATTTTTGTATGGACAGCTGCCAAATTTGTATGGAAAATTATTATGCAAAATGGCTTCTTTGGGCATACCGAAGGCACCAAAAAAGTTTCAGCCGGATTAAAAAATACAAAAAAAAAATCGAATGACCGAAATCTCAGAGAATTGCTCAAGTGTCTTGAAGGCAAGACAAAATTTGAAAATTTGCTTAAGAATTTTTTTTTACAAAAACATAAAACATCAAAAGAATGTTTTAAAACATAACACAATATCGATTCAATTTATGTCCTCGCTCTTCACGTGTGCCACATAAATTTACGTACAGTTTGAAATTAATCCACCCCCGGTGAACTGCCGCGTGCCGCGCTACATAATCACGATGATTGGGTCGCCAGATTGGAGAATCCACTTCGATCAACGTGATGCGTGTAGGTTTGTGCCGCACTACCTGGACCAGGTGTCGTGTCCGAACGTTCGTCGCCCGGTGGACTGGAAGTTGGAATTTATTTGACCATAAATCTGTATCGCAGTATCCGGCTACTGCACAGACTGACATACAACTGCACACTCACTCAGAAGGTGGGTGAGCAGAATGAGACCCAAGGGACCACTTTGGTTGGCCGTCGGATTAAAGGTCAGGTTGAGGTTGTGGAAGCTGAATTGTTGTTGTTGGTGGAATTGTAAATTTTAACATTCCAACGCCTAAGGCTATAAAAAGTTTGAACGGTAACTTCAACTCGCTGGCTCGCGGACATAACTTACCCAATCAAGACGATTCTTTTTTTCCAGTGATTTGCTAGGATGTCTAGATGATCCTAGAACTTTGCAGAACTCAATTTGATCAAATCTGTATTTTTTGCGATCAAAAACATCGTTCCAACTTTTTTTTTGCATATAAAAAAAAATCCTCAAAATTCCGCGAAGTATTCTTTTTTTTTTAAAGTTGTAATGATGTTTTCGGTCGTAGAAATTACAGATTTGTTCAAATCAAGTTCTGCAAAATTTTAGAATCATCTAGACATCCTAACAAATCACTGGAAGAAAGAATCGCCTTGATTGGGTGTGTTATGCCCAAGAACCAGCGAGTTGAAGTTAACGTTCCAACTTTTTTTGGGAGGCTTGGGCGTCCGTGCAAGTTGGGCATGCGTTGGGCATTCCAGTGTTAAGAAATTTAAGTCGAAAGTGAAATTACTCAAAATTACAAAGTTTTATATTTTTAGAATTCTCCTAGTTTACATGCAGTTTTTATTTGAATGTACTTTTCGATTCGTTATCATTGGTTTCTCCAATCTTCTTATTGGAAGAGATTTTCTGATTGATTTGGTGCCTTCGGCAAAGTTGTTGGTTATGATGAGGGGTTTTCAGAAAAACAAAAATTAAAATTTAATTCTCTTTCATTTTTCGATATTTTTTGTGCTTTTTTTATTTCAGTTGCCTCTCTGGTTGTCGATCTTTTCGATCTCAATATTGCTCCATTTACCGATGATTTCTTCAGTCTCTTCAAACTGCTTCAATTTCTCCTTTCCTTGATATTTTCACTTGCTTAAAGAAACTCTTCCTCGACGGTCCCTTGGATTTATTATGTTTTGAAAATCCCTTCCAGTTGTCAATATGGTCATATTTGCATGGCTTGTAGGTACCGTAAACTGGGGTCAATCGGGACACATGGGGCGGATTGGGACAGCAGTTTTAACCATGTTGGAGCACAATATTTTGATTTTTCTGGTTGGTTTCGGTTAGAACAGACTCACCAACAAAATGTGTACATCCATTTCCAAATTTAAAAGCTTTAAGTGCTCTAAAAACTGATGTCCCTATTCAGACTGCAGTCCCGATTCGCCCCAGATTACGGTATAGACATTTTTCTTGGCGAAACGAAGCTTTGAAGGGTGTTTGACATTTGTTTGTTTTTGTTTAGTGGATGTTGCCATCGTTCTCTCTCATAGTAAAAAATATTTACAATCGAGTCTTCACCTCGTTTTTATGTAATTTTGCATAAATTTATTTTTAAAACGTGCAATTACACATATTTTTCCTGAAACTTAATCTTTTCACATTCCCTGTTTTTAAAATGATCACGATTTTTCAACGAACATTGTTGATTCGACCTTTTGTTACTGAGATATAGGGATCAATGATTAAAAACAATTTTTTTCCAAGTGCCACCTAATAATTTCACATTTTTTGTTGACGATTACTTGGAAACTGTTCACCGTAAAAACTTTGTAAAATTTTGAAGGTTGAATATTTCCTCTTTAATGATGTCATTTTACTTCAATTTAGACTGAAAAAGTTTTATTATATTAAAACTAAAAACGTGGTAAAATTATAAATTTTCAGAGGTAAAATTCCCAAGTAGCACACTTTGTTCGCCAAAAGATTTCCGAACTTGTTGTTGAACTCATTTACTATGTTTTCCCAACGTCCCTGAAAACTCTTGAACGCTGGAAAAAGCGCACGTTTTGTTGTTGTTGAACATCTCTTAACCTGTTAGAAATGTGCGTGGTTTAATTAAGTTTTACCAGCGCACGTCCTACTTGCATAGAGAACGTTTGTTGAACATGTCATAAGAACTCTTCACTTAAGATTCTTAACCGGGTTGGATAACGTCGTTAGAACCGTTCAACAACATTCTGTCTTTAAGATTTAGGAGGGAGTTAGGCAAACGTTTTTATAACCGTTCAAGAACATATCGTGGCAGACAAGAATGTTAAACAGGCTTTTCATAAAATACGTTCAAGGTGTTCGCTCAAAAGTTTTTTTTTCTTAATTTAATTCTTTATTTGTAAGTTATGTCGCTTTACGATACTTAGGGGAAAGTGGGGCAAGTGTAACAAGCTAAGGAAATGGTCGTTATAACCCATCAAAAACGTTAAAAATCTGTCGGATTTTTCATAATCATCTTATTCCAGGTCTTGACTAAGACTTTGATAGAAAAAGTTTTTTAAAAATCCTGTTTTTAAATGTAAAAAAATGATTTTAAAAATTTTGATTTTCCGTACGTTCTTCTCAACTAGTGGGGCAAGACGAACAACCCGTTGGGGCAAGAGGAACAATTCATTTAACAACATGTCGATTTGCTAACAAGTGAACTGTTATCACTTAGATACATCAGATTAGAATGTATTTGAAACGTTTCTTTAATTTTTAGATTAAATAATAATATTTTACTAAAAAATTGATCGTTTTTACGAAAAAAAATATTACTCAGATGAAAAAAGGAAATTTTAAAAATATCACTATATTTTGCATGGAATTTTTTTTTTAACAATTGTTTATCAGTTTTTAAGTATTTTTATGTATTTTTGCCCAATAAATTATGTTGTTGCAGCAATTCGTAATTTTTTCCATACTAAAAATACACATGGTACACTTGCCCCACCTGAACAAGATTTTTTAAAAACTCTCAACAAAAATAACTAAAAGTTAAATCGTACTTTATATAAGGTGCAAGTCATTGGTAGGGATCTAGGAAAAATAGCATTTTGATAAAATGAGTCTTAAAATGACCCTAAGCCTTATTTTGTACTTTCCAAATATTATAAGAAAACAAAGGTTTAGAGAAAAACTTAATTAAATCTTACGCCCCGTGGCCTGTACGTCGTTTTGCGGATATGTGGTAGTAGAATCAGTTAATTGCATTGCTAGCAACAATTCCTCATACTGAAAATAATCAAAATTGTAAAAATTACGGCCTTTCGAGCGATTGTTCCTCTTGCCCCATATGGTCGTCTTGCCCCACCTTCCCCTAAACTACTGGTTTTTTTGTAATTTATTAGTTTGGACAGAGATACGCATTTATGAATGATAATAATATGAATGCTGGATAATACAAAAATATCAACCATAAAAAAATCATTCAATTTCCTAATTATGCCTTTGGGGATTTTTTTTATTATGTTTGAGTGCTAATTAACATCGCTTACTACTACTACTCTACTACTGCTGCTGGTTCCCGGTGCTGCATTTTCAGTTTTCCTTTTTGATGAAGAATGCTCAGGGCAAGTATCGAACCCAAGATCGCTCCAAATATCAAGTCCGGGCGCGCGTCTGCTTCTTTCCACGAGGGGTTAATTTGGATGAGCAGGCCTAAACGTCAATAAATAGTCTGCGATCATCTAGGTTTTACCAAGTTCACTAATAGTTTGCCAAAACTTCTTTCGAACATAAGCTGTTTCTATTTTTAAACTATCCTTGCTTGTTTCGTCAACATGTTCTTGATCGGTTTTAGAACACGAACGTGAACTTCACATAAACAACTTGTTTACGAGAAATCCCAGCCGAAGCCAAAGGTCAAATCTATTATGTTATCACGTTTAGCAAACTGAAATGAAACATCATGTCTGCAAATGTCATTTTGATTTTCGAGTTCTACAAGCATGTTTCATTGAGGTCAGAATAAACTTCAAAATGAACTATTCGTAATCCGTTGCTAGATTTGGCATTTGTGTTACACAGCCATGTTGAACAATGGTTTTTTGATCAAAATGTGAACAATTGACCAAATTGTTTGACACTTGTTCAATAATTAACGAATAAAAACACTTATGCAGCAATTGTTCAACAAAAAAAATAAAGAGTGATGTTTTTCTTGCTACTTGGGTTACACATTTTTGCTGATAACTTACCCAACGGTAGCTGTTGTTATTTGTTCGGTTTAGGCAACTTTAACCTTGTTGGTCATTTTTTGCTTTCAGAAAGATTCCAGACAGAGATGTATTACGTAAAGCATTATCAAAAGTGACAATTTTTGTATTAATATAATCTCAAATCTAAGTATGATCCAAAGTTCGTTACTCAACATATTTTTTGACCAACCATAGTCAACAATTTTTGGATCAGAAAAAGGGAAACTTCCAGGGGGAAGCGAGCATCAAATTTTCCACTCTACTAGGTTGCGTGCTATTAATCTCTCATTTCACTATCGCGATAACTCCACTAAAACCTTCGTGGTGGTCGAAATTTTCCCCACGAGGATGTTTGTGAGTGTGTGTTAGTGTGCAATAGGGTGATTAGGGAAAATGATCGTCAAGTCCACAGTTGCGAGACGTATTTTAGTCAATGAGCAAAATTTAGGTTAAATTTGATCTTGATCTTGATTTTGTTTTTCAAATATTGCTTATTGCGAGATAAAATCACGTTTCTCCTTCGCTGTGACTGATTGGAGATTATAGCCGCCTTACTTCCGCAGTGTAAAAATCAGCAAATTGAACTGAAATTCTACGTTGATTTGGCTGTCAACTTGATTTGTTTTGAATATTTTCCAAAAGTCAGCTGAAAACTCAAGGCAACCTTTGACAACAGCCAAAAATTTGTTCTGCGGTTGTCATGCGGCTGTCATGCGATCATTATCTTGCGGTCGTATCACCGCGCGTGAACTCTAATTATTGACGCCCGCGATAATATCTTGGTCACTCTAATGTACAATCAAATAACACGTGGCCCCTGAAACCCTCACTCTCGTAATGATTTAGGAGCTTTGTAAGCATAGGGGATATTGGGATTGCCTCTCGAATGGCTAATTTACGATTTTTTGGGGTAGATTTGTATGAGTGTGTGGTAGTGATAGTGGTACCAATGGTTTGGTGGTGTGTGAATGCACCACACAATTTGAGTGCAATCGGGGGGACCAAACTAAAATCTGACCCATTTCCAATTTGTGGACCGTGTGTGTGTGTGTGTCGTTCGACAGATGTCATAAAACATAAATCAAGTGCGATTATCCGCTACATAAATACTAGTTGCCGTGGATTCAGGCGCGAGGGGTTCTGTGGTGGTACTACATACTACTGGTTGGTAGGCTTTAGGGAATTAAGGGTCACAGGACTGTAAAGAGTCCTGTTGGATTATGTCGAAAGTGGTACATACGAAACTGGAGCATCCATCGATGCATTTTTATGCTCAGCTTTTTTCGTTGAACTAAATTCTAGAATGAAGATTTGGACTTGGAAAAGGTTTCTGAACAATCCAAACAAAACAAAATTTAAAGGAAATAAATT
Source organism: Culex quinquefasciatus (assembly GCF_015732765.1). Lineage (NCBI taxonomy): Eukaryota > Metazoa > Arthropoda > Insecta > Diptera > Culicidae > Culex > Culex quinquefasciatus. The sequence goes on from NC_051862.1 coordinate 86,714,368, forward strand.
GAATAAATTTGTTTTTACAGCATATGGAAAAAACGGCATGTTTTAATAATAGCTTTTTAACAGGGCTGCGGAGTCGGGTCATATTTCAAGCGACTCCGACTCCGGCTTTCTGAGTTAAGCCTGACTCTGACTCCGACTCCGGCTTTCCACAAATTGTTGACTCCGGCTCCGACTCCGGCCTACCAACTCTAGCCGATTCCGACTCCGACTCCGACAACAGCTTTCCAAAATTAGTTGACTCCGGCTCCGACTCTGACTCCGACACCTAATCTGTATTTTAAATATAAAAAAACGCATTTTCAGCACTACAATTTTCTGAATAAATTTAAATTTTGTTGCTTGACAAATTGGAACATTTTATTTAACTACAGTCGACTCTCTGGCTTCTCGATATCAATAATTCTCCATCTTTCGATGAGTTCTTCAGTCCCTTCAATCTGCATACTTCAATTATCTTCATTCCTCGATATTTTCCCTTGCTTGAAGGATCTCTCCCTCGACGGTCCTTGGATTTTGTTTGCTTTAAAAATCTATTCCGGTTGCCAATAATTTCACTTTCTCATGGCTTGCATGGACATTTTGCTTTGTTTTTGTTTGCTGGAAGTTGCCATGATTCTCTACCATAGCTGGGTATCAAGAAAAATATATTTTCAATCGAGTCTTCATTTTGCATCGTACTGTAAACTGATGATTCTCTTCCTCGATTGTCCCTTGGATATTGACAACCAGAGAGTCGACTGTACATTATAAATTTACATTCATTTTTTTAAAGTTAATAAGCTAGCTACCCTAATTTTCAACTGTTTTTTCAGCAAGTTTTCATTTACTGAAAATTTCAGTAGTGCAGATTTCAGTAAATTTAACTGAATTCAGTAATGAGAAATTTGAGTGCAGTATCTATGAAAGATATCCTGGTTTTGCAATAAACAATTTTCAACAATTTTTTTTATTTTGTAAACTTTTTTTGAATTTATTTGAGAAGACGTACGTGGACATTGTGTGATCCAGCCCAGTACACACTTTATACATACAAATCATGAGAAAATTCTAGTATTTGAAAAATAAATTAAATTATATCAATTATATCACCTCGATTTAAGGCATTGAAAAAAATTAGACTTGTTCAACGATATTATTTAAGGATCAACACTTTAAAAGTTTTGTAGAGAAATTGTAAACATTGGGGTAATCGATATATCTAATAAATTCAATGACTCGTGTATGCAAAGATGCATATGCGAGGCATAAGAGCGCCGGTTTTACTGTATTTCAAAATAAGTTGCAACTTATTTTCGATATTTTTTGTCAGCTTGACATGTTTTCAGCACGACACTTTGATTTGTTTCTATTTACATACAAAATCAGCATGTTGCGTTCCAAGTGAAGATTGATATAATAGTTGGTAATGTTTTAAAAACATAAATATTTTTGTTAAATACTGATAGTGAGCTTTCCAATCACAATAAAAATGCTTCGAAAACATCATGGTATCTGATAAAAATCTTGAACCAAAAAATAATTTTAACAAAAAAATGTCAACGCAGTGCACGCAATTTAATAAATAAATTACAAATTCAAAAACAAAATGGGAACAAACCTAAATTATAACAAATATTGAACAATAAATAAGTTCGTATATTATATTCAATTTTTTGACAACTCCGACAAGCTCCGACTCCGGATCCATCAGAAATTTACGACTCCGACTCCAGCTCATACAAATTAGCCAACTCCGACTCCGACTCCGACTCCAGCTATTAGAGTTTTGACTCCGACTCCAGGTCCCCAAAAAGACCCGGCTCCACCGACTCCGGCTCCGACTCCGACTCCACAGCCCTGCTTTTTAAATGTTTGCCAAGCAACTTTAAACTGGAAAAATTCATCGTTTTGCTTTCAACTTTTAACTTTTAACTTTTAACTTTTAACTTTTAACTTTTAACTTTTAACTTTTAACTTTTAACTTTTAACTTTTAACTTTTAACTTTTAACTTTTAACTTTTAACTTTTAACTTTTAACTTTTAACTTTTAACTTTTAACTTTTAACTTAACTTTTAACTTTTAACTTTTAACTTTTAACTTTTAACTTTTAACTTTTAACTTTTAACTTTTAACTTTTAACTTTTAACTTTTAACTTTTAACTTTTAACTTTTAACTTTTAACTTTTAACTTTTAACTTTTAACTTTTAACTTTTAACTTTTAACTTTTAACTTTTAACTTTTAACTTTTAACAAGTTGTTTCAAACATATTTTATTCTAAAATCAACACAAACTCTTCAGAGTACTTTCCACCCATCTAGTGCAGTATTTTACCTCAACACACACTCACATTTGCATAAATTAATCCTAATGAAGTGCCGGGGATGGCTTCATCCCCAACTCAACCCAATCCAACCCAACCGAACGCCCAACACCACGTGTGGGATGGTGGTGGGATAATGCCATTCGTGTACAGAGCAAAGGGATGATGCTGGCTGCTGCTGCGAGCGTAATATAGTTTAAATGAATGTGTACGACATTGAAAATGAGGGGGGCACTCAACTACCAACCCCCAACCCCTTTCAACACATTTACCAGGCCTCTGCCAGTATAATAATGCTCAATACGCCTTATTGTGCGTGTACTCGTAAAGTGATGCTTGTGTGAGTGTGCCCAGCAGCGTGGATTGTAACAATATTTCAAGGAATAGTTTTCAAAGTGTCGTAAAGATTAAAGAATTGTTTGTTTTAATGCTTTTAGATCATTGAGAGACAATTTAAAGTTTAATCAATAGAACTTAGACCATATATCAAGCTTTTTAGGCAATACCTAATGACAAATTTTACTAGTTTTTGTAAGTAAGCTCCCAACAGTTTGAAAAAGATTAATTTGCATTCCGACAAACTAACACAAATACAAAAAGTTAGTTTCTTCTTATTAATGCATCGAATGTATGTAAAAACAAGCAGCAACAAAAAATTTATCGAATTATAAAATGTCAAATCATCGGGTTTCCACTGTCCACTGAAGCAGCAAAGTATGGGCAGTTGGTTTCGCCGCAGGATCCTGCCTTTTATTTGTCTCCGGCAGTATAATATTCAATTAAATACACGATAATAAACCGTAATTTGATTTTAATTTACAACAGGGTCCCCTTTTTGCTACGACCCGAGGACGGTTTCATTGGAAAAGGGGTTTTATGGATTCAATTCTGGGGAGCCTCGGGACGGACACAACGCAATGATGATGCTGATGATGGTATCTCACTATCGGTATCGGATGTGGAGGACATCCCATCACCTATTCTGGGAGATGGTTTCGAACGAGGAAGGAAACCCATCAGCGCAGGTTAGTTGTGGGTCCGAAAATGGTCGGAGCTGGTTTGGGGAAATTTGCGGCGCTGAGTGGAACTCAACTGGAATTGAAGGTTGGTTGATAAAGGCAGTGGTTTTCAATATAATATTTTGAAATTCTTTTAGCCCTCCTCATCTTACTGAGGAAAAATAATAAAATCACTCGAAAAATAATCGAGATGAGATGACTTCTTAATTCGATCTCCTAGACCCAACTCCACTTATACATATCGACTCAGAATCTAGTTCTGAGCAAATGTCTGTGTGGGTGTGTTTTAGCAATTTTAGTTAAGCACTTCAGCAGGATCCTGCGGCGGACCGAGCCACGCAGCCCAGTGGTAACGCTTCCGTCTCGTAAGGGGTAGATCAGGACCAACACAACTGGTGATTTTTTCACTTCTGGAATCGATTGCTTAGTAAAGGAAAGGTAGTGTATCGTCACAAACTAGACCTTATCACGACACCTTAGGGAGGCGACCTATGGAATGTTAACAATAACCTTAACATGTTAACATTAAGTTGAGTCGCTTTGTAAATGCCGGCCCCGGTACTCTTCAAGGGCGTTCCCTTCAGGAACAACCGTCTACTTTAACGACCCCCAGGTCTTTTGTAGTCTCTATTGCAAGTTTCTGCTCGAACCAAGGAGTCCAAAGGCTTGAATGGAGAGAACACCCAAACCTCTTTCTACTCCAAGGAACCTTCCACCCCAGGGATCGAACTGGTGACCTTTGGATTACGAGTCCAACCGCCGGGGAGATGACTCCTACACCTTGAATGGCCTAACAACAACCTACCGATGTATTACTTCCCCATCCGATGGAAGGTTGGAGCAGATAGAAATCGAACCCATGATCTTCCGCTTACAAAGCGAACAGCGTAACCATTTGGCCAAGTCATTTTGATCACGAATCCGGAGTCCATTTTTCGATAACTTGTGACGAAAGGGCAAAATCATAACTTAAAAAAATTCTGATAACTCATAAAGAATACTTGCAAACTCCTTATGTTTATGTATATATTTTTTGTTTTTTTTTTCTGTGTGTGTGTGTGTGTGTGCAACCAACCAAACGGGACCACGCGGTCGCTTCTTACAAATTGAGTTGTTTCCATGTACTTTTAGATCTACGTTCTATACATGCAAATAACTCGCATAGGCATTTGGAAGGTGTTAGCTCTGCCGAGCTTCGGTGACCAATTTCTACGCTGGCTAGCCGAGCGCGAGGTACTTCAGCTTTATCGACAAGCCCCGCTCTGAAGAACGTTTGGACCAATCGGATTCAAACGTTATTAAGAACTTCCGAACCTTTGTCAAATGGACAAGGACCCAGCGCGTATATAGTTGATGATAGTAACAGTATTCCTAATTCCAGTCATAGCTCACTAAGTCGCGATGGCCTAGTGGTTAGCATTTTTGCTTACCAATCCAAAGGACGGGGGATCGAACCCCGACTCGAGCGACTTTGATTTTTCGTTCATGTTCAGAGTTTCAAGATTTATATTTCCTATACTTTCTTGTTGGGAGCAAATGGGAATCGAACCCAGGACCATTCGCTTACAAAGCGAACACCGTAACCAGTCAGCCACGGCCGCTCCTCTATATGTTTTGTTTTTTTTTTCTACTCTAAAATTTTGTCGACCTTTGTTGTAATCTAAAAAGTAACCCTGCAAAAAACACGTGATTTTAAAATTAAAATTTTTGTGCTAAAAGAAAAATGACCCTTCTGAGTTATTTCGGTTCGAATCAAATTTATCATAACATAACATCAAATTTATCATAAAATGACATGTCTCACGATTTTTGACAGTTGAGTAACGGGAAATTTCAGCAATTTTAAAACTATTTTCTAACAATTGTTTTTGAATATACGTTTTTTTCGGAATTTTGAGTACGTCATCAAATCGGGCGTCCAATTTTACACAAAGGTCCCTTTGACACCAAATGTCTATCTCTTACGGTTTCGAGCTACACATCACTGAAAAACGTGTCTTAGATTAAATCCTGAAAAATGAAAGGGGTGGTACCACTGCACCGTCACGAGTTCTCGAAAAATAGACCACGGATACATGATCAAGGACCAAAATAACTCCTTAAGAACTCGAAGGGGGGTTGTGGCAACTTTTTCCGAATTCGTGTGAATTGGCGGAAAAATGCCCCAAACCAGTGATGAGATGTCGTGGGACCCGTTTTTTTAAACTTCCAACTTTAAATAGGTAGGTATATCCCTTTTGGTTCGGTTTTGAATCAATATGCGAAAATTTTATGAAACTGTCCGCTGTTTTAAATAAAAATAAATTTTAAATTTCATAAACAACACACAAAATGGTAAATTTACACACCACATAATTGCTATTTCTTATGTATACTCACTCAATGTAATGTTGAACTTGGATGTAAAGTGCGAAAAGTAATGGAAATTACTCAAATGTAAATATAAACCTAATGTAAATCATGAATCTAATGAAGAAGTTGAACATCGAGGCTCAAAACTAATGAATTCAAATATGTTTTTTAAATAAGATTTTCCTTTCGTTTCCCTTTTTTATAAGTTTAAAATAGAACATAGGCCATTTCCACTGGCTTATCAGAATAAAATGATTGGATTATTCAAACTAAATTTTAGTTAAATACAGTGATTTTCAACCATCCTCGTTCCATTCCCCATTGACTAATTTGCGAGAGCTTTTTGTAACTGTAACTGATCAAGCTTGGAAGATCTTTGAAATCTTCAAACGTAAACAATTTAATTAGAAGAACTATTCCTTGAAATAACCAAAACATCATTTCTTGTTTAAAACAATGCAACTTTGGTAAATTTTACTTTTTGATATCTGAAAAAAAGATTCAAGGATTAGAGGATAATTAATAGTAGTTTATGCAACAAGTTGCAAAAAAAGGATTTTTTCAGAACGAGTCGTACATTTATCCAACGAGGTTCACCGAGTTGGGTAAATACGACGAGTGCTGAAAAAATCAAGTTTTGCTACGAGTTCCATACAACATTTTTTGCAATTCCAAAAAAACACACACTGAGTGAAATTTTATGTCAAATTTTCATGTATTTTGTCAATAAATCGTTCAAATTAAAAAAATGTTGAAAAGTGTTACTTTTCGAAACAAGTGCTTAAAAGTTCAATTTTTCAGCACCCATTTGAGTGCTGAAAAGTAGAACTTTTCAGCATTTATTGTGAAAAGTGTTGCTATTCGATTCTGTTATTTTTGGTACAGAAAAGTAGGCTATTTCGTCGTTCAAGAATGACAGGAAAAGTGAGTAGTTTCACGACGGAATTGCAAAAAAAAAACTTTTCAACATTATCTGCTCTTGTTTGCAATAAGATAATAATTCAATTTTTTTTAAAGAACTTTTCTACTCTTACACTTCTAGAAATTCATGTTTAGTGCTGATAAATCGTTCCCAACTCAATGGTTTTAAAAATATTGTGTCAGATGGTCAAATATGTTTATTACTCGATTATAGGCATTGAATTTCTATTGCATTCTCTTCTCCCCCCAAGTATGATCAAATTCGTAAATTTCCGATGAATCTGATGTAAATAAACATAATTTATCGTGATACTTTTTGGTACATAATAAATAACCTAAATGTACAGGAATATGTTTTCTGTGAATAATAATGGCTTAATTTTTTCATTTAGAAGAACATTTTGCATTTTTAAATTTCGTGTTTTTTCTAACTCTGCAGGGCTATTTTTTTAGAGTGGAATAATGTTCTACAAAGTTGTAGAGCAGACAATTAAAAGATATGTTAAGGGTTTGCTTATAAACATATGTAAGGGCTTTGCTTATAAACATCACGAGTTATCGCGATTTTACGGAAAAAAGTTTTATAGCCCTGCAAAGTTAGAAAAAAACACGAAATTTTAAAATGAAATTTTTGTTTTAAATGGGTAATTCACTACCAAATCACACGAAATCGGGAAAAGTTGTCCCGACCCCTCTTCGATTTGCTTGAAACTTTGTCCTAAGGAGTAACTTTTGTCCCTGATCACGTATCCGAGGTCCGTTTTTTTGATATCTCGTGACGGAGGGCGGTGTACGACCCCTTCTTTTTTGAACATGCGAAAAAAGAGGTGTTTTTCAATAATTTGCTGCCTGAAACGGTGATGAGATAGAAATTTGGTGTCAAAAGGACTTTTATGTAAAATTAGACGCCCAATTTGATGGCGTACGACTATTTTCAAAAAAGACACCTAAAAATGGATTTAACATGAAAACGGTGCACTTTATCAAAATTTCACTAAAGTACTTTTTGATTGCAAATTTGATTTTACATCGAAAAATGAAGTTGAAAAATTTTTGCGACCAATATTTCGATTTTTTTTTAAAAATCACTATTGATTCAAAAATTCATAACTCGCTCAATGATTTTTTGCACAACCTGGAAATTTCTGAAAAGTTGGCATTTTATGTCCTCTAAATCATATCAAAAAATTAAAAAAAATTAAAAATAGTGTTTTTTTGCAAATCAAGTTTTAGTGATAAAAAGTTAAATAAAAAAATCACTAAATTTTTTTTACCGTGTATCATACCTACAACTTTGCCGAAGACACCAAATCGATCAAAAAATTTCTTCAAAAGATACAGATTTTTGAATTTTCACGTATCATTTTTGTATGGACAGCTGCCAAATTTGTATGGAAAATTATATGGACAAACTAATGATGCAAAATGGCTTCTTTGGGCATACCGAAGGCACCAAAAAAGTTTCAGCCAGATTAAAAAAAACCAAAAATTAAAATTGAAGAAAAACGACCGATTTCGTAGAGAATTGCTCAGTGGTACTTTTAGGTCTCAATTTTGACATATTCGGAATCTTTCGAAAATTTCACGTAACTTAGAAGCATTGGAGTTGTAAATTTGATTGAAAAAATGTCATTTAGAATGAATTGAAATATTTTTAAAAATTTGTTGGATTTCGGGTAAAACAGGTTTTTGCCTACTTGATACAGCATTAAATGCAATTAAATTTAAATTAATTGCATTAAATTAAATCAAATTTTGACGTATTGACGTATTGGGTAAATAAGATCTATTTAGTTTTTCAAAAATGTTTTATTTAATTATTTTTTAAATAAAATTCAATGCCCGTTTTACCTCATTTCTCTTTGTCGAAGAGGGCTCATATTTGGCATGATTTCATCTCATGAATAGACAAACAAACGCCGAAAGTTTCATCCAAATCGGAGCACCTCGATACGACCTGTTGCACATTGGTGAAAAACTCACTCTAAAGTCAATTTCAAAGTTTGACATCCAAACATTATTTTTGAAATTTTGTCCGGCAACATATTATATTTTTTTCTAAAACCACCTGTACCATTTTTAAACCTTAGCGCAAAATATATTTTTTCAGTCCCACTTTTAGCAATGAAAGTTAGTTCGCATTGAAAAGTTTCAAACCCCCTGATCACAACAAACTTCGAGGAACTCTATACCCGCCATTGAACAACACGTCCCATATACGCTCCCACAACATCATCGATACCGTAAAAAGAGGGATTTCCCAGAAAGCTCTTTTCCATGGTCCAGGTATTCCTCGTCAGTGGTCTATATTGGTAATGAAGCCGTGTATAACGTTGAGGGTTGGTGCTTCGTTGGCCTACGCAAATATAATTTGCATGCATAAATTGATTAAAGTGGAAGTCGATGAGCTGTGCGCTTAAATGGTGTAACACAATTTATTTCGCATGTAAATTTTGCTTGGTTTTCACACATCAGGTTGAGCCCTGGATCGTCCAATGGAAAGTTTGAGGATTTTCCCTGGGACATTTTTGCTTTAAATGAGGAATTTAATTTCTCTCAGTTTCGTTAGAAACTCAATATCAAGTTGGGTTTACTTTCAAAGCATCCTGCAAAATTACTTTCCTCAGTAGGACAACCCACTTCTAAGTAAATTTCATTTCTATTTATTCATTTGCTCGAGTTACTCGAATCTCCTTGGGAGGGTCTCACTTTCCCGAGTCCTCACAGAAGTGTGTAACTCGCTTCAGTGAAAGGAAAAAAAACGACATCTTTTCAACATTAGCAAATTTAGCAGCAGCAGCACTGTCCACATTCCGAATAAATACACAGTTTCTGAAATGAAATTCCACCCCCCACTTTGAGCCTCAAACAAGCCAAGAAGGACACTCAATTTGGTGATGGAGGTGGAGGAGTTGGAAAGGAAATCTATCCAAAACAAAAGACTCTTGGGCTGGGCCCCCGAAAAACCAACATAATAAAAGTTTAATGAATCTTTTATTGCTCTTTCGTCTTTTGGGGACAAAACGACAGGACATGGGACACAGGACGACATGATGATGAGAGCAACTCGGAAGGAAGCATTTGGACTTTCGATTGGAATGGTCCATGGACTTGGAAGCAATTAGGCACTGGTTTTGTGGCGGAAGGTTTTTCATTTGAAATTTATCTTTATTTAAGTGTGTAGTGGGTTGATTGGGTGGTGATTTTCTTTTGTAACAAAATTTTGCACTGAGATAACAGATTTTTTGCAACTAATTTAAAAAAGCTGAAATATCAAAAATAAAATATCTTATTTTCAACACGATGCATTTATAGTTACAGCTTCCTGCCAAATGCTTTTAAATCATTACCATGGTTTATTCATAACTGTGCAGTCCGTTCATCCAGGACAAGGTACCTAAGGCACTTTTCTTGTCAGGCAATCGCAAAGAAAAAATGTTCCTTATTCTTTACCTTAGAACTAATTCTCAGCACAAGGAAACGACACGTCAAGAACTAACTTTACTTCCTCCCTCAAAGGCATCTGTGTGTGTGTTTCTTTTCCATTTTTCCTAGCTTTCACTCTTAAAAAAAGAAAATAAAATTCACCTTACTAGGAGCATAAAACTCCCACCTACACACACATGGACGAAACGTAAACATCTCATGCATTATTCATTTCACTTTACATTTATTGCGTTATTTTTTCATTTTGCGCAAATCGCTCCCGGGTACTGAATGTGTGTAGTGCACAGCACACATAATACTCGATGGTGGCTGTTACTAGTTGTGTGCAGTACATGACTGCACTAGTTTCTCCTAGACGTCCAGGAGGAGTGGTACAGAAGATTGTTTTGCTTTTCTCAGTTTAAACTAAACAACATAATATATTATAAATAATTAAACCCAAAGAATAATTCTGTGCGTTTTGCAAAATCGGCTTTCATTTGTTTTATAAAATCAAACCATCCACATTAACGACCCCCGGGTCTTTTGTGGTCTCTATTGCAAATTTCTGCTCGAACCTAGGAGTCCGAAGGCTTGAATAAGGAGAGCACCCAAACCTCTTTCTACTCCAAGGAACCTTCCACCCCAGTGTTTGAACTGACGACCTTCGGATTGCGAGTCCAGCCGCCGCCAGCGATTCCACCGGAGTAGGTTTGGTTTGGTGTGTTGTTTGTACTTATGGCATGGAGACGACTCCTTCACCTGGAATGACTTAACGGCCTAACAACCAAGGCCGGGACCGACATTTTACTTCCTCATCCGATGGAAGGTGTATTCCTATTGTAATAGAAGCCAATTTGCTGGTCCTTTAAATTGGTCCTTAAAATCTTGAGAATGGATTTTCTGATCATGATTCCTCGATTTTTTATTTAAGTTTTTATCACTTAAAGTTGAACTCCCAAAATACATATTGTTTTTAAATTTCAGGAGTTTGAAAAAGGCATTTTTAGCACCAGAGTTTATAATGCTGTAAGAAGATTTTTGGGGAAATCGAAAATTTTATCAAACAAAATCACAATTCACAAATTTGCAATTGAAAGTCATTATAATTAAACAATGGCATTAGTAGTGCGGTGCCTGTGGGGACGCGAAGTCCTATTTTTCGTGTTATTTTCCATCTCTTTTGTGTCGCTGTTCGAGTTCAGAGTGCATAATCGGCAAAGGGAGCGCGTGGTCGTAAAAAATATTCGGAGTGAAAAGTGTTTTTTTTTGTGTGTGCCTTTTGTTTCACATTTTTGTCGTGTATTGTGTGCTGCGAGGAGAAGATAACCCTCTGAAAATGCAGCGTCATCAGTGCATAATTGGCAAAGGGAGCGCGTGGTCGTAAAAAATATGCGGAGTGAAAAGTGATTTCTTTTGTGATTTTCAAAGCCCTTCCTATATCATCGTTGATCGGAAGGCGTCGGGTGGATTGTGTTTAAATATTTCAAATAAGGTTTAATTTTTTTTTTCGGTGAAAAAGCCAATTCTATATAATGAACGAAAGACGCACTGAGAATTTGGATCGTTGAGTTAATAGTGGAGCAAAATAACTGTGTGTGAGTGATTTTGTGTGTTAACCAGAAAGACCTTCCCATAGCATCGTTGCTCGGAAGGCTCGCCGACGGGTCTGTTATGAAAGTCCTCCCCATAGCGTCGTAGCTTGGGAGGCATCGAAAATCAATACCTTATCCTACTAACCCAAAAAAATTAATCACGTGATGCTTGAAGGAGATGCTGTGGATTCAACGGTCTCAAGCGGTATCAACAAGTATATAGCGAAAAACTATGTGCTTGATGAGTCTGCAACTTCAACTATCGGACTAACATTCCTCCCTTTTGTTGAACTGCAGGCTTCTTGGGAGGGCGCCGGTATTGACTAATAAAGTCGGGGTCTTCAGGGGTTAAACAGTGAACGGATGGTTGGCTCCCACTGATCATTTTTGATTCATTGTTTAACTTCAGCTGATCTGTCAATAACGGAGTAGCAGCTCATTGGCAGTCAACCATGCTCATGCTCAATAATAATTGATTGTTTTTTTTAACAGATTTCATCATAAAGTCTGGTCCAAAAGTTGCCGTTTTTATTCCCCTAAAACATATAAAAAATCGGAATTTTGTTTTGTTAAGGCCGTTGGAAATATTTTTTAAAGTTTATGTCCTTGGACTCCGACCGAAGTTGTGAAGAGGGGGAGGGGGTGTCAATTCAATTTAATTGGGTACTAAAGCCCTATGTCAATTTTTATGTACAACGGTAAAAAACACGATTAAAAACCATTTCTGATCACTTTTTTTTTATTTTAATGCAAAAAAAAATTGACAAGACAACATTTTTTCGATGGATCGACTATGGTCCCCTTGGAACGAGCTGTCAAGTAGAAGCTTTTCTGTCAAGAAGGACCGCGAGGTTAATTTTTCAAAATTGATTTAAAAATCCATTTTAAACTCTTTGTGGTCGTACAAAGGGTCATTGTACTCAGAAAAATAAGCTTTATCGCTGTAAACAATAATATCAGCAATCTAAGCTTCATTTTAGGACCCAATTGGTGTATATTAGAATTTAACATTTGAGCAGTTCTCCCAGATTTCAGTCATTCGATTTTTGTATTTTTTGATCCGACTGAAACTTTTTTAGTGAATTCGGTATGCCCAAAGAAGCCATTTTGCATCATTAGTTTGTCCATATAATTTTCCATACAAATTTGGCAGCTGTCCATACAAAAATGATGTATGAAAATACAAAAATCAGTAACTTTTGAAGGAATTTTTTGATCGATTTGGTGTCTTCGGCAAAGTTGTAGGTATGGATACGGACTACGCTGAAAAAAATGATACATGGTTAATTTTTTTTTGTGATTTTTTTATTTAACTTTTTATTACTAAAACTTGATTTGCAAAAAAACACCATTTTTATTTTTTTATATGTTTTAGAGGACATAAAATGCCAACTTTTCAGAAATTTCCAGGTTGTGCAAAAAATCTTTGAGTGAGTTATGAATTTTTTAATCAATACTGATTTAAAAAAAAATCGAAATATTGGTCGCAAAAATTTTTCTAAAATCTAAAAGTACCTTAGTGAAATTTTGATAAAGTGCACCGTTTTCAAGTTAAATCCATATTTAGGTGACTTTTTTTGAAAATAGTCGCAGTTATAATTTTTTTTAAATAAGTGCACTTGCCCACCTTTGAAAAAAATATTTGAATATTTGAAAAGCTGAGAAAATTCTCTATATTTTGCTTTATTGAACTTTGTTGATACGACCCTTAGTTGCTGAGATATTGCAATGCAAAGGTTTAAAAACAAGAAAATTGATGTTTTCTAAGTCCCACCCAAACAACCTACCATTTTTCAATGTCGATATCTCAGCTTATGTCGATATCTAACTTATGGTCCGATTTTCAATGTTAAAATATGAAACATTCGTGAAATTTTCCGATCTCTTCGAAACAAATATTTTCAAAATTTTTAAACCAAGACTAACATTTTAAAAAGACGTTGTATTTGGCCCTTTTGAAATGTTAGTCATGATTGAAAATTTAGAAAATTTTGTTTTCGAAAAGATCGGAAAATTTCACAAATATTTTATATTTTAATATTGAAAATCGGACCATTAGTTGCTGAGATATCGACATTAGAGAATGATGGATTTTTGGGTGAGACATCAATTTTCCTGTTTTTAAACATTTGCATGGCAATATCTCAGCAACTAAAGGTCGTATCAACAAAGTTCAAAAAAGCAAAATCTAGAGAATTTTCTCAGCTTTTCAAAAATATTTTTTTCAAAAGTGGGCAAACATGTGCCTTAATTTTAAAAAATTGAAAACTGCGACTGTTTTCAAAAAAGTTACCTAAAAATGGCTATACATGAAAACGGTGCACTTTATCAAAATTTCACTGAGGTACTTTTTGATTGCAAATTTGATTTCAAAAAAATGAAGTTGAAAAATTTCTGCGACCAATATTTTGATTTTTTGAAGAAATCAGTATTGATTAAAAAATTCATAACTCGCTCAAAGATTTTTTGCACAACTTGGAAATTTCTGAAAAGTTGGCATTTTATGTCCCCTACAACATATCAAAAAATGAAAAATTAAAATAGTGTTTTTTTGCAAATCAAGTTTTAGTGATAAAAAGTTAAATAACAAATCATCAATTTTTTTACCGTGTATCATTTTTTCCAGTGTAGTCTGTATCCATACCTACAACTTTGCTGAAGACACCAAATCGATCAAAAATTCCTTCAAAAGATACAGATTTTTGAATTTTCATACATCATTTTTGTATGGACAGCTGCCAAATTTGTATGGAAAATTATATGGACAAACTAATGACGCTAAATGGCTCCTTTGGGCATACCGAAGGCACCAAAAAAGTTTCAGCCGGATTAAAATATACAAAAAATGAAAATGAAGAAAAAAGACCGATTTCGTAGAGAATTGCTCAGATCTGCTCCAGGATGTTACATTTGCAATCCAGAGATTTGGCGAACCTTGCAACTGAGATCAATTCATAAGCCATTACAGGGAGGGTACATGTTGCTAAGTTTAAATTTTGCTAGCTGAGTGCTCTTTTAGGGAAAATAAATATTAAGAAAAAACCCTAGATCTATGAGGGGGGTTTAGTTTCAAAGTATTAACTTTTAGGAAAATTTGGATGGAAGTAGCGTACCCTGCAGATAAATTGCGTTTTCACACATTTTTTCGTTTCTTTTTTCATATTTACTCCACCTTTATGTTTCAATGGGTAAATGTTGACTAATTTTGCTCATTTTTGTCCCAGAGTGCTTAAAAAGCTAAACAAAGTATTAAAAAAAAAATAAAATTGTTATCTATAACTCTAAAAAAACTAATTGAATTTATCTGTCATACTGCAAAATATTTAGAAATTTTGATTGGTTTGGATAAAAACAACAAACATAGTGCACCGTTTTCCAATTTTCATTGCATTGTATTGTATTTGGTTGCAAAAAATCATTGATATTCAAAAAAACAATTTTTTTCACGATTATCACAGTCCAAGTCGAACCCGCTTCTTACAGGTTCATTTCCCACGCGAAAAATATCTCAATTAAACAGAACGACCCTGCTTCGACAGTGATGTTGGTGCTGGTGTGGTACCACACTCAGCCGGTTTCAATCGCGAAATGGGCACCCGCCATTCTGTATAATTTCACCCTTAATCCCGTCCCTTAAAAATATCCGACGAAAAAGAGACCATCAGGCACCCGCATGTTGTAACAGGAGGCCATTTTCCATACGTTTTTGGTCGTTTTGAGAGGCGCGAAACTTGTTTTAACCCTCGGCAATCCAAGGCTTTATTTATTGTCGAAGGTGAATATTGAAAAGTTTCTTTATATCAACTGCATACACAATGTATGTATGTATGTATGTATTACACATTTTCAAAAGATTATAGGAGCATAAAAAAAGCTTGAAGGAGAATCCTTCAAGTTTGACCTTGCAGGGTTAAAAGCGCTCCTCCCATTCAACATCCTTCTCTGCAGCATATTCGATAAGAAGATATTTCAGGGCGCCCACTTTCCAACCAGTAGCAGAAGCTTTTTCGCGACCGGGGTGGAAAATCGTACTTCTCAATTATAACCTTCCACCCTCTTATCGCGAGGTTTGGTGGGTCGGCCACATCACATGCAAAAAAGGCCTCCTCGCCCTCTTGCGTGGGAAGGAGGGGTGGTGGAAATCAATTTTGGTCTCGCTTTGCCCGTATCAACCATTCACCCACCCACACACCTCCCCATTTGGTCGGTGGGCTTTCTTTGGGAGGCCTTTTATCACATAATTTTGATACTGTGTGGATTTGATGATGTCGAGTCGAGTGAGGAGAGGTTTGTTCATTCGTTGGGCGGTTCTTTTTTATTCTGCTGGTTGGAGGGCGATGAGATGTGGGCTCTTCAATGGAACTCAAATGGTGGAAAAAGCAGTGGGGAGTAATTCACCTAGTTGTAGCTTAATACACTGCTTACTTTATATAAAGTAAACTGGTGTTAAAAGCTTATTTTTTTCCTCTTTGTCATTTGATTATATTTTTTTATTTATTTAATTATAGCATTAATTGTGACAAATATGCAACAAATTAAAAAGTAACTTACAAAATATGAAAACACCAGATAAATGAACATAACATTACAAATCAACATAGAAAAAGCCTGAACTATAGAACCAAGTTTTTCGTTTAGCTTTGCACGACTCATTTTATCAATTGCATCAGAGCAAACCATCAAAAAACAGTTTCTTAAACGTAGCAACTAAAAAAGAACATTCTTGATTTCGAACAAACATATATATTTTGACACGTTGGCTCAATTCTTAGAGTAGATTAAGATTCAGCCAGGTTTGCGAATAAGCGAGCGAGCCACAATCCGTGCTCGCTCATTCATGAGCATGAGGACTTAACAGGTAGCTCGTGCTCGCTCATGCTCAACGCATGCGCTCGCGCTCAATTAGCGCTCATCAGCAAATCAGGTAGATTTTTAGTATTGTTTATGAATCTTGCACAGGCCAATTGGATTGCCACTTTTGAAGATAATTTCATCGCGAAAAAGGGACATGAACTCATCAAAGTTGCATTGGTAATTTAATGTTGGTTAACCGCGGTAAATTCATCAAATTATTCGTTGGCGTCGAACTATCAAAAATTGATCGCGATGAATTGCGGGGGATACTTTTCTACCACAGTTTTTTGTGTGATCAATGTGGTAATGGTAAATTTATGAAACTTTAATGTTGTCAGCCTATATATTTTTTTTTCAGAGTTTGATAATTTAGAAAACTAGTTTTGATTAATTTCCCGACAAATGAAAAATGGCTGACACGCAAGTAAAGTGTCTTAATTTGCTAAGAATTCCAGACACTCTTTTAAGCTTATTTCACTTTCAAATTTAGAGTAAACTGTCAAGGAACGGAATTTTTAGGTCTTAAATAAGCTGTAAATAGGATGGTTATCGATTTTTTTTATATTAAAACATGTTTTTACGTGTCACTCTATTATCAACTTTTTTTTATTAATCGAATTATTTCTACACAGTAAAAAAAGTGTACATTTGGAAGTTGTAATTTTGTAAGGTTAAATATTACCTCTTGAATGTTATAATTTTACCTCGAATTAGACTGAAAAAGTTGCATTACACCAGAAAAGTGGCAAAATTACACATTTTCAGTAGTAAAATTATGCATTTTTCTAACATAAAAGACGTACTTCCCAGATGTAATATTTCTATGGTTTTTTTACTGTGTACAGATCTTAATGTAACACCTTAACCCCTTAACTCTGACTCCAAAACAAGTTTCAAAAAATATGACAAATAATTTCATCCAATATTATTAAGATTAGCCTACACAGAAAAAAAAAATCATGGTAATATTTCATCTGGGAAGGCGTACATCTTTTATGTCAGAAAAAATGTGTAATTTTACCTCTGGAAATGTGTAATTTTACCACTTTTCTGGTGTAATGTCACTTTTTCAGTCTAAATTGAGGTAAAATTACATCATAAAAGAGGTAATATTCAACCTTCCAAAATTACAGCTTCCAAATTTACATTATTTTTTTCTGTGTATTCAAGCCTCCATTAAAAAAAAAAACAACCTCGAAGCTCTACTGAAAAAAAAAGTTATTATCGTTTACCCGTTACAGGTAAAAAATACCGCTCATTTTGCTCAATGAGCAAAAATAAGCGCGAGCGCGAGCAATGAGCATATTCGCTCATAAAATAAATGAGCAAACACGAGCACGAGCAAACGTGAGCTAGCTCGTGTCGCGCTCCTCCTCAAAAATGAGCGAAAAATGCTCGCTCATGAGCGGATGAGCGCTCAAAATCGCAACACTGGATTCAGCGGACATTTTTCATATAATGTAAGCCCTTGATCATTTTCGAAGAAAATTTATCATCACTATAAATTATTCTGTATTAAATTTAATTTAACGAATTTCAGCACCAAAAGGAATCAGCATGTGCCGGTTGTTGCCTTCTTGAAGCCACTGAAGGAATTTTTGATCCAAATCAATTGTGCTTCAAAATTTATATAATTTTGTGGCACAGTCATTGACGTCCTAGTTGGCAATCATTGATTAATGACGATTTCCATAACTTTACAAGGAATGGGATAATCGTTACCAAAAGGAATCAGCATGTGTAGGGCACTATTCTAAACAACTTGTTGTAGGAATTTTGTCAAAATATTGAAAGCGACGCAAAATTTATATCTTTGAACGAGAAATCATGACAATGAAGGAAGTCTTCGCGTTAAGGTGTACCCTTACATTTTCCCATGAAAATTAGGTATATTTAATTAAATATTTCCTGACTTTTAAATATATAATTCTGAGATTTATCAGCATTTGTTGTACCGGATCTATTCTTTCGAAAGCATCATGGCGCACAAAATTTGACTTGCGCCTTTTCGAGATATTTGAGATTTAAAATTGCATGTTATTTACCTTAAAATGGATGTAACTTTTGACCCGAAAGGCTAAAGATAATTGTTCGCAAACAAAAATGTTGGGTTTAAGAGCTCTAAAAGTGCTAAATACATCACTTTTCTCTAAAACTTGACCCTGAATTGCTATGTTAAAAAAATAACGTTCTTGAAGTGAAAATATATTTCTAGAAAATTATTTTTTTTAAATTACTCTGATCGTGAACCACCCTAATTTTCAACCAAGCCAAAAGTTGCTCCTTCCCATTTGCAACCGCTCCTCACTCAAAACACCAAAGCTCTAAAACTATTTCCAACCATTTTTCCACTTAACCACTGTGCATTAGGGTTGTCCAAATTCTGATACCACCAGGTGCTACCTCCTGAAATCAAAAAGTGATCACTAGACTAAATTTCAAAATTTGAGCTCATTCTGACCATGAAATCCACTCCCTGTAAGCCCTTGAAGTTGAATAGGGGAAAATTGTCAAAATGTATGGCGAAAAGCTACTGTTTCAGATTTTTATCTGCTTTTCTCGCATATAAGATCTTAAGTAAATTTGGAACAACTTTCCCGAAAACACTATATTTTTAGGGATTATATCCCGAAATGTTTTTACGCAACCGGCTCTTCTTACGGAAAACGTTCAATTTGAAACTTCGATAAAAAAATAAAAATATTTTTTTGTGAAAGTTTTATTCATCGATAATGATATTTGGGTATCAAAGTTGAATGCTGATTGATTGATAAAAAATTCTGCTAGTTGTACTCGAAAATTTCGCATATAACTTTACCTTTTTACTTTTTTCTCTTTGATTTGAAATAATTTATAAAATTGCCATTTGAGAACCGATTTCCCTAAATTTCCCTCGAAAGACGAATACTTTGGTAGAAAATTGGGGTCTTAAAAAAAATTACTTGGCTTTGGTGCAATGATTTGGCTCAAATTTTGGCCATCGATCAATTTTTGCATGTAGGGTGCTCAGAATATGGGACTTTTTTTATTTTAGGACTCTGATCCAAATATGAGCAAAATCGGTCAACATGAACCCACTGATTCTCTAAGGTGAAGTTTGCATGGGAAAAATCGAAATTTTTTTTGAAAAATTGAGATTATTACTGGATATATAATTTTTTGCAATTCCGATGTGAAACTGTCAACTTTTCCTGTCATTCTGGAGAAACGAAATGGCATACTTTTTCCTACCAAGAATAACAGAATGGAAAGTTAATACCTTTCTACACCAGTGCTGAAAAATACTACTTTTCAGCACTGTAATGGGTGCTGAAAAGTTGAACTTTTCATCACTAGTATCGAAAAGTAACATTATTCAATATTTTCTGGTTTGAACGGTGAATTTAATAAATAGGTAGGGGAGAGTGGGGAGACTTGATCCCCTTTTTTGTATCGCACATAACTCTGTCAATGTCTCACAAAACTATAAACTTTTTGCATGAATTGAAAGCCTAAACATTCATCTATGTTTGGCTAATAAGGGTATTTCCTCAGATGAACTCTTCGAATCATGCCAAGCGTTCTAAAAAAATATTTTAAACCGGCATTTTGAAAATGTTAGGGGTAACTTGATCCCCCTTTCAACATTTTGAAGAAATCTTAAGCAAAATGTTTCTTATTCATCCAAACTTTTAATTTTCTATAAGTTACAGCAATTTCACATAAAACCTGTACGTTTGTGTTCAAAATATAACAAGTTTAGTATGTAAAATATTTAAAAACTTAAAATATTATTTTTTAGAACAAAATTAAGCATGTTTACAAAAGCTGGAAATTTTTGTTAACAAAACTTTTGAAAAATGGTTCAAACTACAGTAAGTTATGTACAACTATACTAAATAAAACTTTGCATGAAAACCCAGCCCAATTAATTAATCTTGAGGCTGATTCCAGTGACTGTAAAAATACAGGGATCAAGTTTCCCTAAACGCACTTTTTTAAACAATTGATTGTAAAAATAGTATGACGATAAATTTAACTTCAAATGCGTAAGGGTTTTGGAGTTGATAAGTTTATCAAACAATTTATGTATAAAAAAATATTTTTTTGAATATTTTTTGAGTGTTTTCTATACATATCAAAACAAAGAAAAAAAGATCTCTTGGAAGTTTTTTGCAGCTCGTTTAACAAAAATGTGTGTAACTCAATCTAAACATTTTCTACAATGAGTTTTAGTTAATTTCGCACAACTTTCTAGAACAAAGCTAATTGTTTTACCCACATGCTGACGAGATACAGGCTTGGGATCAAGTGTCCCCGGGGATCAAGTCTCCCCACTCTCCCCTACATGAATGTTTGACATAAAATTCCATTCTAGAAGCGTTTTTCGAAATGGCAAAAAATGTTGTAAGCAACTCGTTGCAAAACTTGATTTTTTCAGCACTCGTCGCATTTATTCAACTCGGTAAACCTCGTTGGATAAATGTACGACTCGTGCTGAAAAAATCTTCTTTTTGCAAGCTTTAATCCCAAAAAGTAATTCTAAAAAGTTTTTTACGATTTAAAACAAGTTATTTTGAACCCAAAACCGTTTTCGCTTGTGGAGTAAGAGGTAATTTTTTGGGCAACCTAATGTGAAACTTTTTGAAAATCGGATTTTTTTTGCTTAGGTGATTGTTTTTTCCATACAAGTCTCTATTGATTTGGTGATACTGCTGTTCGTTATGATTAAAACTTATGAGAATAAGGATCGTGTAAAATCTAGTAAAAAAACTGTTTGCTTGGAAAAGCGATGATTTATTGGAATTATGGTTTTGAAAAATTTCTAAATTAATGTTTGCAATCCAAAATGTATTTTTTTAAAAAGTGCATTTTGTGTAAAAACATAAAATTATTAGTTGATTGCGTTGATGAAAAATTAAACGTTTGTAAAATTTTGTACTTTCGTAGCATAATTATTTTCAATTTTTCAATTCAAGCGTTTTATTAAAGAAAGCAAAGCAAGCTTTTTTCATACTTAATCCTAAAAAGTTCTCATTTTCTATATACGAAAAACCATGGATACTATTGAATAAATAGAAAAAAGTTAAATTTAAAAATAATGTTAGCGCTGCCCTTTTCAAGCAGTAGGTTTAATTTTGTTGTTTCTGTGCTAAATATTAAAATAATTACTGTCCTACAACTTCGCCAAAATGGTGGTTTGGTCAGATTTTTAAAATTTTCGAATATTTTTTAAATATTTATTCAGAATTTCTTTTCCATGTTCATTTATTCAGTCAAAAATAATATTGAGTGTCAAATTACAATCGGTGACTTTTCACCTCAATTTTAAATACTAGAAATTTCAATTAATAAAATATGGTAGCTTTCGCTATTCAGTGATTTCAAATTCAAATTTTCGAATATTTTTTACCAATATTTGTATTGTCAAATTTGTCTGAAAACTTAAATAAATCAAGCAAAACAATGTAAATGGGCCATTCTCCAAGTGGAGTATATCCTGCTCAATTCAGTTGATATTTACAATTACATTGTTTTGCTTAAAAATGAACCAATAATACTCTATGAAGGATTTTGTCATAAGAACACAGCTCCTTTCTCAAATCATGCAAAACAAAAGTAAAGTAAAGCTTGCGTGCTAGCACGCCATCTCGCCAATTCCTAAAGTGCGTTCAGTGCGATCTTATCAAAAATTTAATTGCACAAGCTTATTCGCTTAGGAAGCAAGGAAAGAGAGTGGACCGATTTAGACACACGCTCGACATTTCATCTGGTGGCAATTGCATTTGCGTGCTTTTGGCGTTAAATGGGGTCGTTTTATTTTTTTTTTCTCTCTGAGACCGGCTATTTTGGTGGGTTCATTTCAGCGGGATTACGTGTTGGATTGTTGAGTTTCTAATGGGCGTGTGATATATTTCAATGAATGAAGAAAACGATACAGATTAATTATAACAACATATATTTTGATTTTTTTCTTTCCTCAAAATGTTCATCTTTCGCTACAGCACTTCTTACATTTAAATATATAACTACAATTACATTAATACAGAGCATGTCATGTGTTGTTTTTTCTTTCTCTAAACTTTTTTATGCACTTTTGCACAATCCACTTTTTTGTTTTCTTTTTAATTTTCACTGCTGTAATACTTACATCCGTTGAGGGGTGTTTTTTTGCAATTTATGACGAATTAATTTTGTTCTCTGCAAATTGACCAACAATAATTTTTCGTTTTTAAATCAATTATTTTCTTGTAGCTGTTACTTTTTGGTTTTGATCTATGCACATTGATATAAATGTTAGGTAGAAAAAATAGGTATTCAGCACTTTTGTTATGTTTTTTAGCCACTCTTATCGTCTAGGGTGTCCAAAAGTTTCTTTTTTCTTTGTTTTTCATTCTTTAACATTCCAACGCCCAAGGCTCCAAAAAAGTTGGAACGGTAACTTCAACTCAACGGATCTCGGGCATAATTCAACCAATCAAGATGATTCTTCTTTCCAGTGATTTGTTAGGATGTCTAGATGATTCTAAAACATTTCAGAATTTAATTTGATCAAATCTGTAATTTTTGCGATAAAAAATATCGTTCCAACTTTTTTTTTCGCGTACAAAAAAAAAAATCTCCAAAAATTCCGCGGAGGCAGTCGTTTTGAAAAAAGGTGGAACGATGTTTTCGGTCGCAGAAATTACAGATTTGATCAAATTAAGTTCTGCAAAGTTCTAGGATCATCTAGACATTCTTACAAATTACTGGAAACAAGAATCGTCCCGATTGGTTGAGTAATACCCGGGAACCAGCGAGTTGAAGTTACCGTTCCAACTTTTTTGGGAGGCTTGGGCGTCCGTGTAAGTTGGACATGCGTTGGGCGTTCCAGTGTTAAGCTGCTTTTTTAATGTTGTTTTTCTGTTTTAGTAACTTCTTTATGCGCCATTTATCTATTTTTAATGTTTAACCTGTTTGCTTTTTCGGTGTAGAAAAATAAACTCGGAAGGATTACGGTCACTAGGCTTGTAGTTTTCTTTTCTGTTCATGATACAAAATGTGTCCCTTAAAAGGAGCGATTTTTTTATGCGTAAATTTGTCACTTTTTAACACCTTTTTGTTAGACTACTCTGCGGCAAGCTGCGCTATCTTTGGTTGGTTCGACTAATTCCAGGCATTTTAAGTTTTTACGCGTGTTTTTTTTTCGTGCAAGCGTTGTTTTTTTCAAGCAAATTCCTCCGATTTTGATTTTGTTAAGCACTTTCGCTTTTTTTATGTCACTACTGGGGAGGGAAAAAAGCTCATGCTGTGAAAGGAATACTGACAATGTTTTGTTAAATTTTTGGAGTTATTTCTTCTTGTTTTTTGTTTTATCTAATCGTTTTTTTTAGGAGTGCGGCTCAGGCTCTGAACGCGTGCTCTCTCTCTCTCTTCCTAAAGTGTCTCTCATATAAACAACTATTATCATGGACGTTAAATACTGGCAGGACATAAAGATCGTTCATCGTCACACACACACAGGTCCCAAAGAGGAAGGAATGAGAGGATTTTTTTAGGCATTCGATCCCCTTTAAGACTGTGAGTGTGTGTGTTTGTTGGTTTTGTGAAGTGTTTTGAGTTTTGATTTTTTGACGTTCAAATTAAAAAGAGATTTTTTGTTGATTTTGTACAGTTACTGGACTTTGCTTGTGATGATTGATGAGATGATTTAAACAAATAATATTACAAAACAATATTTTTGTTTTATAAAACATACAAAATAAATATTTCTTCTTGTTAACGAACGTCTTTAAAATATAACAAAAATAATTATAAAGTGCCATCCCGCTTTTGACAACACAACTTTTTTAAACATTTCTGCTTGCCAACAATCAACGTCAACTGTCAAATTGTTAATTATTGTGTGAAGTTTTAAATTGAGTTTCGATCAACAATTTCAAAGAAAAAATAAGTTAGTCTCATGCATCAGTCATTTTCAACGAGAGAAAAAGTCGTGATGGCACAGTACACTCAACCCCCGGTGGTTGGTCACTTTTTCGTTTGACACCTTTTTAGTTTGTACCCTGTTGGTTGGTCAAAGTCAAACTAAAAAGTGACGAACTGACACTTTTTACACGGCGCTTACGAACACTGTTGGTGTCAAACCATCGGGGTTTGAGTGTAGTACGATAAAAGGTCGATTACAAAGAACATAAATTTCCATGAAATTTGGGGTCATTTTGATAAAAAAAATAAAATGTTTTTAAATTTCAATGTTTATAAACTGTTTGCCCTTTTTATTCCTGTAATTTGCAAATAAGTTCATTTTCGTTTCGTTTGATAAGTTTGCGTAAATGAGGTGGTTTTTGAATTTGCCTGATCCAAACCAGTAAATTTAAAAATATAAAAGTTTTGATTACATATTTAAAAGCAGTCCGTTGAAATGATTTTGGATCATCTTTGATTCAATATACTTCAATCAAAAATATTGAATACCAATTCAAAACAATAGAATTCGGACATTTTGAAGTCCATTGCAAAGAAGGGTTTTTACACATTACACATTAAAAAAAATGATGTTAATATTACATCTAGAAATGGTGACTGAATTTGCACCAAACATAATTATCGAGGTTCGATAAGGACAACGATAATTCTATCATTATTGCCTGGTTTATTTTCAAAAAATACTTTATTTTTCGAAAATACTCAAATTTACATAATTTGCAATATGGGTGTCAAACGATTCGAAATCATGGATGCATTTTAAATTGAAAAGGGCAACTTTTGGTTTGGTTGAAAACTAAGGCGGTCCACGATTAGAGTGATTTTGAAAAACTAACTTTTCAGGAATATTTTTGGGATTTTTTTTGTCTTCAAAAATATTGTTGGGCTTGCCAATCCAAGCAACTTTGTCCAAGACACCAAAATTGTAACTCGCAAACCACGCCTTCTACGCCTACGACCAAATTTAGACAAAGCATCTGGGCAAACCTTCGAAAATCAGTTTTTTACGTATCAATTCAGGGTTAAGTTTTAGAGAGGAATGATGTTCGAGGCACTTTTAGAGCTCTGAAAAACAAACATTTTTATATTTTGACTGGTCAAAGACTTAAGGGTCAAAAGTTATAGCCATTTTAAGATAAAAAAATATCTAAATAAACACAGGCCAAATTTTAAGCGCAAGGTTGCATTTGAAAGAGGACATCTCGCACTGCAAATCCTGAAAAATCTGATGGGTGTTTTTCTTTAAACTCGAGATATTTGCATTTGAAAAGCCTGATTTTCAAGGAAAATCCATATGGGACCACCATAACGAAATTGGAAAATTTTGCTTAATATTTGGCTTGCGCCTTTTCGAGAAATTTGAGTTTGAAATTTGCATCATTTTACCTTAAAATCGCTGTAACTTTTGACTCAAGTCCAAATTGACTTGTCAAAATACAAAAACGTTTGTTTTTCAGAGCTCTAAAAGTGCCCCGCATATCACTTTTCTCGAAATCTCAACCCTTAATTGCAACGTTCAAAAAACATTTTTTTCAAGGTTTGCTCAGATGCTTTCTATAAATTTGGTCGTTGAAAGCGTAGATTACGAGATAAAATTTTGGTGTATTCAACAAAGTTTCTTAGAAAAATCCCACAAATATAACTGAAAAATTGGATTTTCAAAATCACTCTAATCGTGAACCACGCTAGTTTTCAACCAAACCAAAAGTTGCCCCTTTCAATTTACAACAACTCTTCTGAAGATACCAAAGCTCCAAAACTTCACAATTTTTCGGAAAATTCATTTATCGGTTAATTTTTCGATCTGGACCATTGTGCACTGTTTTAGAGTTTTTGGAATTAAATACTCAAAATTTCACAAAATAAAATATTTTTGTTAAAAAAAGTCTGTACTTCAAAAAACTTTTATACATCTGAATTGCATGCAAAATTTCAATTGATTGTTTTTTTAGTATTTCAGCTTTTAAATTTAACACATTACCAAAACATATGTTCTTAGCAGCGATGGCATAATCATCATCAAAAGAAAATCTCTAGACGTTCATCAAGAGAAAAAATCCGTAGGGAGCTTGGCTCTCCTCTCTCGCGCACGAAAGATCGGTAAAAAGAATCGAAAAAAATCATCATCTTGATTATTCGGCGGAACATCTTTTCACTACTACACTTGCAAGTGTAACGTCACACGTCGAAATATTATCTGTCACATTTTGTAGATGGGCAATGTGTGTAAACAAAGTGAAATAAATATTATAAAGTGGTGTTGACAAGGAAATTAACAAAAAATCATCAGCAGATTGATTTTCTTGGAGAATTTCGGGAGCGATTTTGTTTTGCGTGATTTGCTTCCTCTCTCTTTCGCGGGTGAAGAAAGTTCATAAGCGAAATTGATTTTTTTTGCGATTATTCCATCCCTGGTTCTTAGTGAAAGCATTGGAAATAATAATGATATTGATTGATTAAGTATATTATATGAATTTCACGAAAAACATGCTTCAGTCATGGTTAACTTCGTAATAACTTTTCAAAAGAGTTTTTGCCATTTTTTGCCTAAATTTATGACATTTTGAACAAATATTAAGTTTTTTTTTAAACATTTATGAATGAAATGACAAAATTAAAAAAAATCATTTCTTATTGAATTTTGCTTCCCTAATTTAATATTATTTTATTTCTTACTTACTTTACTTTTACTTTTACTGCTCAGACAACCCCCGGGTCATGAGCTGTCTCCAGATGCGCTGCCACTGAACTCGGTCTTGGGCTGCTACTCTCCAATTCCAACTCGGAACTCCCACACTTCGAAGATCTTCCTCCACTTGGTCTAACCACCTTGCACGTTGCGCCCCCCTCCGCCGCGTTCCAGACGGCTCCGAATTGAACACCAACTTCACCGGATTGATAGTCTGGTTCGGTTGGCGAGCAACCAGCGCGTCCGGCATTCTCGCGACGTGTCCGGCCCACCTGATCCGGCCAGCCTTGGCGACTTTCCGAATGTTTGGCTTGCCGTAGAGTTGCGCCAGCTCGTGGTTCATCCTTCTCCTCCATACCGTGTTCTCACGCACGCCGCCAAAGGGTCTATACAAGCCAGATGACACATGTCGCCATTTTGAATTTTCTTTGTGCTAAGATTTAGTGCTCATTTAGTGCTATTTAGTGCCCTATACCCCACATTTAGTGCCCTTATAGTTTCCATACAAATTGCCATACAAAATTTGAAATACAAGCCAGATGACACATGTCGCCATTTTGAATTTTCTTTGTGCTAAAATTTAGTGCTCATTTAGTGCTATTTAGTGCCCTATACCCCATATTTAGTGCCCTCATAGTTTCCATACAAATCGCCATACAAAAATTTGAAATACAAGCCAGATGACACATGTCGCCATTTTGAATTTTCTTTGTGCTAAAATTTAGTGCTCATTTAGTGCTATTAAGTGCCCTATACCCCACATTTAGTGCCCTCATAGTTTCCATACAAATCGCCATACAAAGTTCAAAAGTCAAATTTCAGATGTCGCCATTTTGAAAGTTTTTCAGTGCTAAAATTTAGTGCTCATTTAGTGCTATTTAGTTCCCTATACCCCATATTTAGTGCCCTCATAGTTTCCATACAAATCGCCATACAAAAATTTGAAATACAAGCCAGATGACACATGTCGCCATTTTGAATTTTCTTTGTGCTAAAATTTAGTGCTCATTTAGTGCTATTAAGTGCCCTATACCCCACATTTAGTGCCCTCATAGTTTCCATACAAATCGCCATACAAAGTTCAAAAGTCAAATTTCAGATGTCGCCATTTTGAATGTTTTTTCGTGCTAAAATTTAGTGCTCATTTAGTGCTATTTAGTGCCCTATACCCCACATTTAGTGCCCTCATAGTTTCCATACAAATCGCCATACAAAGTTCAAAAGTCAAATTTCAGATGTCGCCATTTTGAATGTTTTTCAGTGCTTAAATTTAGTGCTCATTTAGTGCTATTTAGTGCCCTATACCCCACATTTAGTGCCCTCATAGTTTCCATACAAATCGCCATACAAAGTTCAAAAGTCACATTTCAGATGTCGATATTTTGAATGTTTTTCAGTGCTAAAATTTAGTGCTCAGTTAGTGCTATTTAGTGCCCTATACCCCACATTTAGTGCCCGCATTGTTTTCATACAAATCGTCATATAAAGCCTTCGGCTAAGTGCAAGTATGGGGCTAAAAATGATTTTTAGTTAGAATTTATACTTGATTTAACATATTTTCACACTGGAATGACTTAGTGCCTTCGACTTAGTGCAAGTAACGGACTGAAAATGATATTTTCCTAAAATTCAAACTTGATTAAACATATTTCCACACTGGAACGATTTAGTGCCTTCGACTAAATGCAAGTATTGGGCAAAAAATGATATTTTTTTAAAATTCAAACATGAATGAACATATTTTCACACTAGAATGATTTAGTGCAGGCCTGCCCAACGTACGGCCCGCGGGCCTGATCCGGCCCGTGAAGCCATTTCATGCGGCCCGCGACGGCATTTTAAAATAGTTCTATCAATGATCCTTTAGGCTATTCGATAAATAAATTTATAGTCTAGATTTTCAAAAAATAAAATTAACGGTACACTTCAACCATAGCTTTTGCACCCAGATTACTTTTACAGACCTTTTAATATCTGTAAAACTACGGGATCTATCGATATGATTTTTGATTCATCCCCTAAATTACTTTCTTCAAAATTATTTACAACAAAGTTTTACTATTTTTACAATCAGATTTTTTCAGGATTGTGTCCGTAAGTTTGACAAATTTGGTATAAGAAGACAACAACTTCTTTGGTTCCTGTGCACCCTTAAGATCAAATTTTCCCATATTTTCACAAAAATTTCATTGAGAAAATTTAGATATTATTTTGTTCTTTAGCAATGTTTTTATTTCAATTTCAAACATTCTTCATGTTTGAATTAAGTTTTTATCACTTCTTTATTGATGTTTTCAGAATCAATAATTAAACTCGCTGAAAACTAGGAAAAGAAAACATAAACCTCAATTTCGTTAAATTGTAAAAAAAAAAACGAAAACAAACTTGGATTGTTTTACAGAATAATTCTTATATTGAATTTCATACAATTTTGAATGTGTTTACTTCAAATTTGAGTTTTTCTGTTCAAAGCCATTTTATTCAAATTGATTTTTATTTAAAACGAGTAAAAAGAAATTTATGTAGTTTGCAGAAAAAAATAGAAACAAACATTGCCAAGAATAAGTTTAAAAAGCAAAATATATTTGCATAAAAGTGCACACTAACACAAAAAGGTTTTTTTTTGTAAAGAAGATTTGAATCCTTATTTTGTTCAAATAAATTCTAATTATTAATAAATTTTAATTTCAAAAGGTATCTATGTTTTTCTTTCATATAATCCAGGTATATAAATCTTATTTGCAATACCAGTTTTTTTTATTTGATTTTTTTTAAATGGTGTAATGAATATAAAGTTATGTTTTTTTCAATTTTCAACTTTTATCAAACATAAGTTCTGGCCCGTCACTGCTTCAGAAAAATCAGATCTGGCCCGCAGGGCCAAAAGGTTGGGCACCCCTGATTTAGTGCCTTCAACTTTGTGCAAGTATCGGATCGAAAATGATATTTTCTAAAAATTCAAACTTGATTAAACTTATTTTCTTTTTGGAATAATTTAGTGCCTTCGACTAAGTGCAAGTATCGGATCGAAAATGATATTTTCTAAAAATTCGAACTTGATTCAACATATTTTCACACTGGAACGATTTAATGCCATCGACAAAGTGCAAGTATTGGGCAAAAACTGATGTTTTCTTAAAATTCAAACTTGATTGAACATATTTTCACACTAGAATGATTTAGTGCCTTCGACAAAGTGCAGGTATCGGACTGAAAATGACATTTTCTTAAAATTCAAACTTGATTAAACTTATTTTCTTTCTGGAATAATTTAGTGCCTTCGACTAAGTGCAAGTATCGGATCGAAAATGATATTTTCTAAAAATTCGAACTTGATTAAACATATTTTCACACTGGAACGATTTAGTGCCTTCAACTAAATGCAAGTATCGGGCAAAAAATGATATTTTCTTAAAATTCAAACTTGATTAAATATATTTTCTTACTGGAATAATTTAGTGCCTTCGACTAAATGCAAGTATCGGACTGAAAATTATATTTTCTAAAAATTCAAACTTGATTCAACATATTTTCACACTGGAATGATTTAGTGCCTTCGACTAAGTGCAAGTATCGGATCGAAAATGATATTTTCTGAAAATTCAAACTTGATTAAACATATTTTCTTACTTGAATAATTTAGTGCCTTAAGGTAAGAACAAGATTGTCCGTAAGGCCTGAACGCAAACGCAAAATTTTGCGCCTGTCATCATAGCCTGCCAGTCATCGATCATTGAACAAAGCAACCCCTGCAGATTGTTCGACTGACAGTTGATGGAAAAATCGAACTGGCACAGCGTTCTGCGTCCACCACTGCGTCGAACGGATAATCTTGTTCTTAGCTTTAGACTAAGTGCAAGTATCGAACGGAAAATGATATTTTCCAAAAATTCAAATTTGATTCAACATATTTTCACACTGGAATGATTTAGTGCCTTCGACTAAGTGCAAGTATCGGACTGAAAATGATATTTTCTTAAAATTTAAACTTGATTAAACATATTTCCACACTGGAACGATTTAGTGCCTTTGACAAAATGCAAGTGCAATGATTTTTTTTAAATTTCAACATGTTTAAACATATTTCCTAAATGGAATGATTTATTGCCTTCGACAGTGTACAAGTAACGGGGAGAAAATGATATTTTCTCAAAATTCAAACTTGATTCATCATATTTTCGCACTGGAATGATTTAGTGCCTTCGACTTAGTGCAAGTATTGGGCTGAAAAAGGTATTTTCTTAGAATTTATACTTGATTCAACATATTTTCTAACTGGAATGATATAGTGCCTTCGTCGAAGTGCAAGTTTCGGTCTGAAAATGATATTTTTTTTAGAAATTTTAAATGAATTTTTAGAAAATATAACTTTTAGCCCGAAACTTGCACTTAGTCGAAGGCACCAAATTATTGCAGTAAGAAAATATGTTTAATCAAGTTTGAACTTAAGGAAAATATCATTTTCAGCATGATGCTTGCACTTAGTCAAAGGCACTAAATCATTCCAGTGTGAAAATATGTTCAATCAAGTTTGAATTTTGAGAAAATATCATTTTTTGTTCGATACTTGCATTTAGTCGAAGGCACTAAATCGTTCCAGTGTGAAAATATGTTGAATCAAGTTTGAATTTTTGAAAATATCATTTTCGATCCGATACTTGCACTTAGTCGAAGGCACTTAATCGTTCCAGTGTGTAAATATGTTTAATCATGTTTGAATTTTAAGAAAATATAATTTTCAGTCCGATACTTGCACTTTGTCAAAGGCATTAAATTATTCCAGTAAGAAAATAAGTTTAATCAAGTTTGAATTTTAAGAAAATGTCATTTTCAGTCCGATACTTGCACTTTGTCGAAGGCACTAAATCATTCTAGTGTGAAAATATGTTCAATCAAGTTTGAATTTTAAGAAAATTTCATTTTCAGCCCGATGCTTGCACTTAGTCAAAGGCACTAAATTATTCCAGTAAGAAAATATGCTGAATCAAGTTTGAATTTTTAGAAAATATCATTTTTTGCCCAATACTTGCATTTAGTCGAAGGCACTAAATCGTTCCAGTGTGGAAATATGTTTAATCAAGTTTGAATTTTAGGAAAATATCATTTTCAGTCCGATACTTGCACTAAGTCGAAGGCACTAAGTCATTCCAGTGTGAAAATATGTTAAATCAAGTATAAATTCTAACTTAAAAACATTTTTAACCCCATACTTGCACTTAGCCGAAGGCTATACATGACGATTTGTATGAAAACAATAAAGGCGCTAAATGCGGGGTATAGGGCACTAAAAAGCACTAAATGAGCATTTAATTTTAGCACTGAAAAACATTCAAAATGGTGACATCTGAAATTTGACTTTTGAACATTGTATGGCGATTTGTATGGAAACTATGAGGGCACTAAATGTGGGGTATAGGGCACTAAATAGCACTAAATGAGCACTAAATTTTAGCACGAAAAAACATTCAAAATGGCGACATCTGAAATTTGACATTTGAACTTTGTATGGCGATTTGTATGGAAACTATGAGGGCACTAAATGTGGGGTATAGGGCAATAAATAGCACTAAATGAGCACTAAATTTTAGCACGAAAAAACATTCAAAATGGCGACATCTGAAATTTGACTTTTGAACTTTGTATGGCGATTTGTATGGAAACTATAAGGGCACTAAATGTAGGGTATAGGGCACTAAATAGCACTAAATGAGCACTAAATTTTATCACGAAAAAACATTCAAAATGGCGACATCTGAAATTTGACTTTTGAACTTTGTATGGCGATTTGTATGGAAACTATGAGGGCACTAAATGTGGGGTATAGGGCACTAAATAGCACTAAATGAGCACTAAATTTGAGAACGAAAAAACATTCAAAATGGCGACATCTGAAATTTGACTTCTGAACTTTGTATGGCGATTTGTATGGAAACTATGAGGGCACTAAATGTGGGGTATAGGGCACTAAATAGCACTAAATGAGCACTAAATTTTAGCACTGAAAAACATTCAAAATGGCGACATCTGAAATTTGAATTTTGAACTTTGTATGGCGATTTGTATGGAAACTATGAGGGCACTAAATGTGGGGTATAGGGCACTAAATAGCACTAAATGAGCACTAAATTTTATCACGAAAAACATTCAAAATGGCGACATCTGAAATTTGACATTTGAACTTTGTATGGCGATTTGTATGGAAACTATGAGGGCACTAAATGTGGGGTATAGGGCACTAAATAGCACTAAATGAGCACTAAATTTTAGCACTGAAAAACATTCAAAATGGCGACATCTGAAATTTGACTTTTGAACTTTGTATGGCGATTTGTATGGAAACTATAAGGGCACTAAATGTAGGGTATAGGGCACTAAATAGCACTAAATGAGCACTAAATTTATCACGAAAAAACATTCAAAATGGCGACATCTGAAATTTGACTTTTGAACTTTGTATGGCGATTTGTATGGAAACTATGAGGGCACTAAATGTGGGGTATAGGGCACTAAACAGCACTAAATGAGCACTAAATTTTAGCACTGAAAAACATTCAAAATGGCGACATCTGAAATTTGACTTTTGAACTTTGTATGGCGATTTGTATGGAAACTATAAGGGCACTAAATGTAGGGTATAGGGCACTAAATAGCACTAAATGAGCACTAAATTTTATCACGAAAAAACATTCAAAATGGCGACATCTGAAATTTGACTTTTGAACTTTGTATGGCGATTTGTATGGAAACTATGAGGGCACTAAATGTGGGGTATAGGGCACTAAATAGCACTAAATGAGCACTAAATTTTAGCACGAAAAAACATTCAAAATGGCGACATCTGAAATTTGACATTTGAACTTTGTATGGCGATTTGTATGGAAACTATGAGGGCACTAAATGTGGGGTATAGGGCAATAAATAGCACTAAATGAGCACTAAATTTTAGCACGAAAAAACATTCAAAATTGCGACATCTGAAATTTGACTTTTGAACTTTGTATGGCGATTTGTATGGAAACTATGAGGGCACTAAATGTAGGGTATAGGGCACTAAATAGCACTAAATGAGCACTAAATTTTATCACGAAAAAACATTCAAAATGGCGACATCTGAAATTTGACTTTTGAACTTTGTATGGCGATTTGTATGGAAACTATGAGGGCACTAAATGTGGGGTATAGGGCACTAAATAGCACTAAATGAGCACTAAATTTGAGAACGAAAAAACATTCAAAATGGCGACATCTGAAATTTGACTTCTGAACTTTGTATGGCGATTTGTATGGAAACTATGAGGGCACTAAATGTGGGGTATAGGGCACTAAATAGCACTAAATGAGCACTAAATTTTAGCACTGAAAAACATTCAAAATGGCGACATCTGAAATTTGACTTTTGAACTTTGTATGGCGATTTGTATGAAAACTATGAGGGCACTAAATAGCACTAAATGAGCACTAAATTTTAGCACAAAGAAAATTCAAAATGGCGACATGTGTCATCTGGCTTGTATTTCAAATTTTTGTATGGCGATTTGTATGGAAACTATGAGGGCACTAAATGTGGGGTATAGGGCACTAAATAGCACTAAATGAGCACTAAATTTTAGCACTGAAAAACATTCAAAATGGCGACATCTGAAATTTGAATTTTGAACTTTGTATGGCGATTTGTATGGAAACTATGAGGGCACTAAATGTGGGGTATAGGGCACTAAATAGCACTAAATGAGCACTAAATTTTAGCACTGAAAAACATTCAAAATGGCGACATCTGAAATTTGAATTTTGAACTTTGTATGGCGATTTGTATGGAAACTATGAGGGCACTAAATGTGGGGTATAGGGCACTAAATAGCACTAAATGAGCACTAAATTTTATCACGAAAAAACATTCAAAATGGCGACATCTGAAATTTGACTTTTGAACTTTGTATGGCGATTTGTATGGAAACTATGAGGGCACTAAATGTGGGGTATAGGGCACTAAATAGCACTAAATGAGCACTAAATTTTAGCACTGAAAAACATTCAAAATGGCGACATCTGAAATTTGACTTTTGAACTTTGTATGGCGATTTGTATGAAAACTATGAGGGCACTAAATGTGGGGTGTAGGGCACTAAATAGCACTAAATGAGCACTAAATTTTAGCACAAAGAAAATTCAAAATGGCGACATGTGTCATCTGGCTTGTATTTCAAATTTTTGTATGGCGATTTGTATGGAAACTGTGAGGGCACTAAATATGGGGTATAGGGCACTAAATAGCACTAAATGAGCACTAAATTTTAGCACAAAGAAAATTCAAAATGGCGACATGTGTCATCTGGCTTGTATTTCAAATTTTGTATGGCAATTTGTATGGAAACTATAAGGGCACTAAATGTGGGGTATAGGGCACTAAATAGCACTAAATGAGCACTAAATCTTAGCACAAAGAAAATTCAAAATGGCGACATGTGTCATCTGGCTTGTATAGACCCCGCCAAAGATCGTCCTAAGCACTCGCCGTTCGAAAACTTCAAGCGCTTGCAGGTCCTCCTCGAGCATCGTCCACGTCTCGTGCCCGTAGAGAACGACCGGTCTTATCAGCGTTTCGTACATGGTGCACTTTGTACGCCGGGAAAGATGACCAGACCGTAGGGTCTTGTGGAGTCCATAGTAGGCACGACTACCGGTGATGATGCGCCTCCGAATTTCTCTGCTGCAGTTGTTGTCAGACGTTACCAACGAACCGAGGTACACAAACTCCTCCACGACCTCGAACTCATCGCCGTCGATCGTCACGCTCGGTCCTATGCGAGCCCTAAGGGACTCGGTTCCTCCTGCCAGCAGATACTTCGTCTTCGCAACATTCACCTTCAATCCAACCTTTTCTGCTTCCCGCTTCAATTCGGTGTACCGCCTGGCCACCTCCTCGAACGTCCTGCCGACAATGTCCATGTCGTCGGCATAGCAGATGAATTGGCTGGATCGGTTGATAATCGTGCCCCGCATGTTGAAGCCCGCCCGCCTCATTACACCTTCAAGCCCAATGTTGAAACAGAGGCCGGAGATACCGTCGCCTTGTCGCAGTCCCTTGCGCGATTCGATCGGGTCGGACATCGCCCCGAAATCTTCACGCTGCACCGTGCCCCGTCCATCGTTGATTTCACCAGTCTGATCAGCTTCCCGGGAAAGCCGTTCTCGTACATGATCTTCCATAGCTCTTCGCGATCGACCGAGTCGTACGCGGCTTTGAAATCGATGAACAGGTGGTGCGTCGGGATCTGGTACTCGCGACATTTTTGGAGGATTTGGCGTAGCAAAAGATTTGGTCCGTCGTCGATTTCCTCCACAAAACCGGCTTGGTACGGCCCAACGAAATCCTTTGCTCGCTCCGACAGACGACAGAAGATGATCTGAGACAGCACTTTGTAGGCCGCGTTGAGAATAGTGATGGCTCGATAGTTCTCACATTCCAACTTGTCCCCCTTCTTGTAGATCGGGCATATTACTCCCTCTTTCCACTCCTCCGGTAGCTGTTCTGTGTCCCAGACCTTGACAATCAGCCGGTGTAGACAGGCCGCCAGCTTGTCCGGGCCCATCTTGATGAGTTCAGCACCGATACCATCCTTACCCGCTGCTTTGTTGTTCTTCAGCTTCTTGATGGCATCCTTAACCTCCCTCATCGTGGGTGCTGGCTCGTCCTCGCCGTCCACCATACCGCTGACGTCGTTTCCCCCGTCGTCCTCGTACTCCGCCTCTGGGCCGTTCAGGTGCTCGTCGAAGTGCTGCTTCCACCTTTCGATCACCTCACGCTCGTCCGTCAAGATTCCTCCGTCTTTATCCCGGCACATTTCGGCTCGCGGCATGAAGCCAGTCCGGGATTGACTGAGTTTCTTGTAGAACTTACGCGTTTCGTTGGAGCGATACAGCTGCTCCATATCCTGGAACTCCAACTCTTCCAGGCGGCGCTTCTTATCCCGGAAGAGATGGGTTTGCTGTCTTCGCAACTGTTTGTACGACTCCTTGTTCCCACGGGTGTTGTGCAGCAGCCACTTGTCCCGCGCTGCTTTCTTCTCGTCCCAAATCGCCTGACATTCCTCGTCGAACCAGCCGTTTCGTCGAACTCGGTCCACGTACCCGATGGCGCTCGATGCCGCTGCGTTGATGGCTGCTTCCATATGGCTCCAGCAGGCCTCCAGAGGGGCTTCGGCAAGCTCACCCTCGTCAGGCAACGCAGCTTCGAGTTCCCGCGCGTACTGGGTAGCGACCTCATGGTCCTTGAGCCGCTCCAGATTATACCGCTGCGGGCGACGGTACCGGATCTTGTTGACCTCAGACAGGCGTTGGCGCAGCTTAGCCACCACCAGGTAGTGGTCCGAGTCGATGTCCGCGCCACGGTAGGTTCTGACGTCGATTATGTCCGAGAAGTGCCGACCATCGATGAGAACATGGTCGATTTGAGTCTCCGTGTCGTTTGGTGATCTCCAGGTGTACTTGTATAGGAGGTGTGCTGGAAGAAGGTACTGCGTATGGCCATGTTTCGGGAGGTAGCGAAGTCGATGAGTCGTAGGCCGTTCTCGTTCGTCTGCTGGTGGGCGCTGAACCTCCCAATAACCGGTCTAAACTCCTCCTCCTGGCCAACTTGAGCGTTCAAGTCGCCGATGACAATCTTGACGTCGTGTTTTGGACACTTCCTGTACTCGCGGTCAAGAAGCTCGTAGAAAGCGTCCTTGTCATCGGCGTCGCTTCCCATGTGCGGGCTGTGCACGTTGATGATGCTCAGGTTGAAGAATCGGCCCTTGATTCTCAACCGGCACATTCTGTCGTTGACTGGCCACCAACCAATCACGCGCTTCGCCATTTCGCCCAGCACGATAAAAGCTGTCCCCAGCTCGTGTGTATCGCCGCCGCTCCAATACATAGTATACCCACCGAATTCTCGGTGGTCCTTCCCCGTCCAGCACACCTCCTGCAGCGCCACGACTTCGAGACCGCGGACCCGCAATTCGTTGTGAAGAATGCGGTCGCTCCCATCGAAGTTGAGAGACCTGCAGTTCCACGTCCCGAGTTTCCAATCCCTGGATCCCCGAAAATCGGGTCGGCGATTGGATCGGCTCGCATCTGGAGCTCTCTGCACTTGGGTTTTACGGCGGGTGCGTGTAGCCATCACCAACCCCCTGTCTCGCCGGAGGACCGTCGTACCAGGACTGTTTAGAGTCCCACCCTGGCACTGGGACTTTTAATCAGCCGCCCCTAACCTGGGGAACAGACGCTGTTTCGAGCCGCCCCTAACCTGGGGAACAGACGCTCGAGGGGGGGGGGGTCCAAACTCTATCTGCTGTAAGCCGCCCCTAACATGGAGAACAGACGCTTACCTCGACGATGGAGCAGGACACCAGTTACCTTGAGCCGCCCCTAACCTGGGGAACAGACGCTCTTGCGGGAGGAGGGGGGGGGGGGAGGCTTTATTTCAATATTTTAAAAATGGTAGGAATAGCCATCAATGGAAAAACGGAATATAAATAAGATTTTATTTTGGAAATCAAATCTCTAGTTAGTTTGCATTGGATCTTTAGTCGTTACGACCTTCAGCACTAAGTTTTTTTTTAAGAATTTATAAATAAATAATTTTTAAGCATAGTATAAAACCAACAACTCATCAGATTTGGTATGTCCTTACCATATGATAAAACACCACTGAAAGCCAAAATCATAACGAAAATAAGCAGCACCGTCAACTGGGGTGAATCGGAACATTGGAAAGCGATGTCTAAATTTAGTTGCTCTGTGTCTGTTCTAACGGCACCCCAAATGAAGGCACGACATTTATCATTTGAAGATCAAGTTTGAAATTTCATCCATTTTTCCAACAAGTGATATTTCAATCCTGACTTGTTGACGCAACTTAGTAAACTCGTGATGGATGATCGTGCTGTTTGTGATGATACAAATTTGATTTGATTGTTAAGCCCACAAATTTTAACACTAGCGCATTTTAGCTTGTTTTTTTCTTCATTTCTTTATTTGTCATGACATTTAAAACTTGATGTCCTCTGTGCTATGTACAAAACGATACAAATTACAAAAATATCTCTCTTCCACCTTTTTTTTGGTTAATTTTTGATTCCATTCCTGTACCTGCTACAAACGCTTCATTTTGATTTTTTCGAGTCGCCTACGTTGTTAAATATTAAAAAAAAAAGATTTGCCATTTCCCTCTTCGTTTGCGTTGGTTTATTGTGCCAATCGACCATTTGAGATCGATTTCCAATCCCGCACGAGAGCATTTATTTTACCCTTTTGATTTATATTACTTTTTTGAGTGCTTCGTTTTTTTTTCGCTCTCCTCGGCTCGGACATGAATGATTAAAACACGGTCATCAAAATTTATGCTTCCGTTGAAATTAAGAGTGATTTTTTAACACCGATTCTTTTTTTTCTGGTTAAATTTCACTTACGTATAATTTTTTACTCCTCTTTTCCCGCTTTTTTTTTTTAAATAAAGTTTAACCGGCGTTCAATTCCTGCTCTTCCTCCTCCGCCTCCTATCATCGGTTGAACAGAAAGTCAATGTACGTATGTTGGGTTTTGTGGGTTTGGGAGTCGTGGCCGTCGTTTGAGGCCGGCCAGCAGCGCCGAATAACGGCAAAGTGGGTCGTCTGGAACTGGTTCGCGTGCTGGTCACCCCGCTCGAGTGTCCCCGTCAGGCAGTAGCCCATGTTGTAGTCCGCCAGCGTGATGTTTGAGGACAGGTACAGCTGTAAAAGAAGAGGAAAAGAGAGAAAGGAAGAATGTTACAGAAATACAAAAAGTGTCTTCCTGAAAGCTTTTTTACAATGAAAGAATGACATTTTAAATATAGATCATTTGTTTGATTCTACAAAAAAATATTTAAGATTTGACGATTTTAGGCTGCTTGGTAATCCGAAAAATAGTAGTGATAGCAAGTTTGCAAAAAGAAGATTTTTTCAGCACAAGTCATACGACGACTGCTAAAAAATTAAGTTGAAAACACTTTTTCTGCAGTTCTAGAAAACTCCCTTTAAATCGGATTATTTCAGTAAAATATTTGTTATTTGATAAGTGACAAACTCTAAAGCTGTATCGGAATGTATGGCTTTTCGATAAAAGTGCTGAAAAGCTCTGGTCATACAAAATAAGCATGTGCATATTCCAAAATCAAATCTGTATTTTAAGAAGGGTTTTTTTTTAGCAATTTTCAATGAGAAACAATTTTCTGCTTGATCTTCTGGGTCTTTGGCAAAGTTACAACCCCTTTTAAAATATTTGTTCAATTGTTTTTTATTACTAAAAGTAAAACTCCCATTTTTTAGATTTTGGATTTTTAGATTTTAGATTTTTTAGGGGAAATTGAAAAAAAAAGGAATGTCATGCACAAACAATTTCAACATATTTGTTTAATGTGAATTCGAATTTATAATCAAAAAGTGCACCATTTTGATTAAAAGATACATTATTGAGTAATTCCAGCTCAAATCAAGAATTTTTCTGGTACGTTTCTACCCGACCCACGAAATGCTCCTAAAAAATACAAAAATCTTTTACTCAGACTGTTTAAAAAAAAAAGACCCAAACGTAAAAAATTTCAAAAATTGATAGTTTTAAAAATAAAATGTTGAAACAGGAGTTTTGGCCATTTTTGTGGTTTTTGGCAATTTCTATATGATAGAATTGATTTTTTAGTCTCGTGAATATTTTAACCGGAAAGCTCGTCCGATTTTCCATTAGTTTGTCTTTGACAGCATTTCGATTGGATGTATGGGCTTCCAGATATCAGCTTAATAAAATTGCTTAGAACTAAAAATATTTTAAGGATTTTTTTTCAGTGTTTTGAAGTAGATGGTAGAAGCCTTGATAGTAAATAAGCTCACATAAATATTAAAACGAGTTCCAATCTTCAGTGTTTTTTTGTCGGTTTTTCATAAGGGTCATTTCGCGAATCCCGATTTTGAACCAAATTGGACCACCCCTTCTTTTCTGGCACCGCATCACGTGGTAGGTAAATTCTACAACTGCAAGCTTTGAAAATCGTTATGTCAAAGGATTTCAATTCGCCCAACATTCGAAAAATTGATTTTTATGTAAAATCGTCTGGGGTGAACGATGGTGAAGTTTAATTCAAAATTAAATCGCATGCACCCAAAGGAAAAATATATCTCAAAATCTGCAACAGTGGATTTGCTGCAGAAAATGTCATATTTTATAACATTTTTTGCAGCAAGCCCCTAGATCATTTTTGCCCGCGTGTAAACATTTCAGCGATCTGCAGCTCTCACCAACACATATAACGCAGGCCCGTCCCCGAGCAACACTCCAAAGAGAAGCATATGTTGGTGCTCTTTCACCCACTTTTCATCAAGCGTCCATGGCGCGGTGGTAGCGTGTCGGATCAATAACCAAGAAGTTAGTGGTTCAATCCTCGTTCTGTTAAGGGTTTTTTTTTGTGAAATACAACCAAAAAGCCGTCGGTAATGTCGATAATTATCGGTAACGGGCAAAAATGTCATACTCCTATATCGCAAAAAATGCATGAGGACAGATTTCATGCAGATTCTGATATACTTTCATGCCGCCATGCATCACAATCATGCGACTGCCAGTTGGGTGTGTATATTGAGAAAATTACACGTAAAGTTTTCAATTGCGCAAAATGCATCAAAGTTTGATTCAAATCGAAAATATGATGACACCATTCGATTTTGCGTCAAATTTCCTTTAAAAATATCCATACACCCAACCCGGCAATGTTGCATGACTCATGTAAAACATTGATTTGGGTTAAAAATTGGCTGCCACTGGAATTTTCATGCAACTATGTGGTGAAAGGTTTTTTGAGTGCAATAGTGATGTATGCACGGTTGCCAGATTTCCAGTTAAAACTGGGAATGTCAGATTTTTCAATCGTCTGCAAAATTAACAGAAACAGATTTG
Organism: Culex quinquefasciatus; assembly: GCF_015732765.1. Lineage (NCBI taxonomy): Eukaryota > Metazoa > Arthropoda > Insecta > Diptera > Culicidae > Culex > Culex quinquefasciatus. Next base: position 86,756,416 of record NC_051862.1, read on the forward strand.
ACAAATTCCGACAGATTTTTCATTCTATGCCAATTTGGAACATAATTAAAAATCGAAAAAAATTACCAAATTTGTATTACAGAGCGTTTTTTTAAATTCGAATGGAACTGCCTTCGAATTAACGAATCCAAATTCGCTAATTGGAACGACTCACAGCAGTCAAAGGCACAACACTACGTGCTCGGAAATCGACGAACAAAACTGTTGTAAATATAAAAAAAATGTATACATTAGTTTGACAAACTAGTGCTTTTTCATTCGAATACGTTTGATTTAGTGATCATTCGAATTAGCGGACATTCACAGTATGTAATGTAAATTCAATCTTTAAGGCCAAAAACTAACTAAACCATCAAAATTTTACAAGTTTTTGAATTAATTCATATCCTGCCTCCCCTTCCCCATATACAGTCCAGAGTCCGAAGCCCATTTTAGTCAAATTTGAATTGTTGAATGCCTATTAAATAAAAAAAAAGTTTTTTTTTTTTCAATATTCATCACCTGAAAAGCACGTGCAACAAGTGTGTCTTGAAAGTAAAAATTCTAGAGTTGTTTTTTGAATAGGTCCTAATAAACATATGAAAGACAATAGCTTATAAGACCTTAACAAAAAAACTCTAGAAATGTACTACGTGTCACAATTTGTATGACGTGTCACAAGTGTGCATTGAGTGTGCGCGATTATTTTGATTAGAAATTGGTCTATGTCACAAGTGTGAATTGCAACATCCGGGAAACGGAAGCGAATTTACAAAATCGGGTTAAAGCATCTTGTAGAGTTTGTTGAGTTTATCCTAACGTCACCATTAACTAATTTTCGACCAAATGGTCGTTGTCACAAGAAAGCACACAATTTGCTAAATTTTCGTCTGCCAGATTTTCCCAGAGTTTTTGTCGGTACTTGGCCAAAATTTTGCAATTTTGACCTGGCAACCCTGGATGTATCGGATCAGTCAGTGCTGAGAAAGTTTAATTGTAATTTGGAATTTGTTAATTTATTGGTTACGTTGCCTGTTAGTATAAACTGTGCACCAGGTCAAGGATTTGACATGTCAAGGATTAAATTTCATTATTGGTAACACACATACACCCAGACAGGCAGGCAGACAGACATTTTTTCAGTTTTCGATTCTGAGTCGATAAGTAAACATGAAAGTGGGTGTACGAACTTTTTGTGAATTTAGTAAATTCAATTTTAGAGCAGATTTATAGCCTGGTTCATATTTGAAGTGTTGTGATCTTTTCAAAAGAAGCTTCATAGATGTAAAATTATACTCAATCCATTCTTCATTCATGAACCTCTCGCTCTAACTTCACCACAAATAATTCGACTCCTTTTTATCTGACAAATATGGCCTTCTTTATACCCAAAACGGGTGGTAGTTCGGAAAGCAGCATGATAGCTTCCTCATAACCATCAGCATTATGAGGGGGCTTCAAAGCGTCATGTTCCGGCTGCTGATGTGGCTGCGGTGTGATGGTACCCAACCGGGTTTACGCCACCATGCCACGCATCTCCCGGAACACATCTGGTGTTAAGGTGAGCTTGGGAGTAAGGGTTGAAAAAAAAACGCCGATTGAAACTGAGACTGTCTCGGTCGGATAGGGTGACTGTTTTAATGCAGGCTAGGAAATGTTTATAATTTGTCCGTATGATTAATAAACTCAAATTGAACTACATGACAAAAACAGATATTTTCATCATTCAAATTCAACTGGACCACCCTCGTGAAACACGATATGGATCTCCACGACGTCTTTCTTCGAAAACTCTCACCAGGCCCATAAATTGCACAAATGGGAGCTCCCAGAAAGGTGAAGAAAAATCTTCATTTTTTTTGCTAACTCAAAAGAGGAGACCCCGCCCCGGAAGGAGTTTCAAATGGCGACGGCTGCTGAAATATTACCCGTGCACGATGATGTTAGATTTTATTAAAGAGCTCCTCTTTCAGCGACCCAGATCGACCGTGGAAAGGGAGACAAAATCTTCTTTTGAGAAAAGCGAGTCGAGTCGAGTCGTTTGAACCCGACCATATCAAAGGAAAATTTCCCGCCTTTCTACCCCACGTGTGCATTCACGCACGATCTATTCACGGAGCTGGTGAACGCGAAGGCCGACACGATGACGGATCGTTTGAGACCTGCAATTCATGGGTTTCGTTCTTTCAACCAAAAAAAGAATGCTGACTTTATGAGCCTGATTTGGTTGGCCGCAAATCCGACAAGAATTGATTCCGACATCAAACGATAACGAGCTTTTGAAGTGGGATTTTGGAACGGTCTGTTAGTTTTCTGATTGAGAATGCACTTGGTTGGTTAAGGTGAAGCCGTTCAGCTTTTTTATGGATTTCACTCTAAAGTGCTCGGTATTTAGATTGACGTTACGAATTTCAGCTCCAAAATGAATCAGAATATGTTGGATTTCCAAGTCCAAGTCCAAGTCCAAGTCCAAGTCCAAGTCCCAGTCCAAGTCCAAGTCCAAGTCCAAGTCCAAGTCCAAGTCCAAGTCCAAGTCCAAGTCCAAGTCCAAGTCCAAGTCCAAGTCCAAGTCCAAGTCCAAGTCCAAGTCCAAGTCCAAGTCCAAGTCCAAGTCCAAGTCCAAGTCCAAGTCCAAGTCCAAGTCCAAGTCCAAGTCCAAGTCCAAGTCCAAGTCCAAGTCCAAGTCCAAGTCCAAGTCCAAGTCCAAGTCCAAGTCCAAGTCCAAGTCCAAGTCCAAGTCCAAGTCCAAGTCCAAGTCCAAGTCCAAGTCCAAGTCCAAGTCCAAGTCCAAGTCCAAGTCCAAGTCCAAGTCCAAGTCCAAGTCCAAGTCCAAGTCCAAGTCCAAGTCCAAGTCCAAGTCCAAGTCCATGACAGCGGAGATTAGTTTGGGCGTAAGAAAAGACGATCTCCTAATGATTGGAAGTCAACATTATTTATTTCAAGATGATGATTCGATCTGGGAATTAGCCGCTAGTTTTCAAAGCTTTTTAGTAGGAACATGGAAGCTCTTATTTTATAGACATTTTGTTGAAAATATCAGCGACCAAATCAGGACGGGTGCTGCTAAAACTTTTCCAGTCGGTGCCCTGCATCGTCTTGATGTTTTCGCAGATAAAGTGTATTGCGTGGTCCTTCAACTTTTGGGCGTGGTACAAATCGGCCAGAACCAGTGTTTGCAGGATCGTTTCCTGCTCGAGGTGACCCATCAGATGGTTTTCGCACATTTTTCTCAACTTGTCCAGCGAATACTTGTCGGCGGCTGCCAGCAGTTCGTGGGCCATCGTTTCCAATCCAATTACTTCGTCCGTGTAGATGAATCGAAGAACTTCCTGAACTACCTCCGGTCGGATGTCTTTGATAGTGATAAGGTTCTGCTGCGATTCTTGCATTCCGCTCTGGAACATGGCCGCGAAAACGGGACTTCGGATCGACAAGATTGCCCGTTGGGCGTAGAAAGTTTTCTTGCCAACTTGTATGGTAACATCGCTCAGCTGTTTGTTCGACAGAAGGCTCGTATAGTTTTTCAATAACTCAGATTCCACTGGTTTCACTGCTGGCTGTTTATGCAATGTGAACTTCAAACGCAAGGTTAGCGTATCACTTTTGAGAAATTGCTTGAAGGTTTCACTTTCTATTTGAATCGTTCCGATTTTTCTTCCAACTTGAGTTTTTCCCGAGAACTTTAAATTTTCACAGTTATCATAGTAACCGTGGTTTAGATCGGTACCATCACGATCGATCTCCACAGCAGCCATTGTCAAAGAATTGCAGGAATCGATTACAGCCACTATACTTGTGCTATAATGCAGAACATTATTGCCTTTTATGAGGCAATATGCTTGGAACGTTCTGGTAATATTCAACTCGTAATGCCAGGAAATAGAACCATCAAAGTTGTTGTATGTTTTCGATTTCAAAGTTTTTTCATTTTTAGCACTGAAATTGCTGATTTTCCACACGTTATGAAATATTACTGAATACGCTTCTGTCGTACAAGCTTGTGCCATCGTGGAAGACTGAACTGACTGTGAATGCAAAGCTAAGTAGACTAGCCTTATCAGCATTGGAAAATACATATGTGCTACCGCAAGATGTACGATTACTCACTACATTCAGCCATACAGCACAGTATGTTATTATGGGCAAAAATTACATTTTCGCTCCTATACACAAAAAAAGGTGGATTTTGTTAGGTTGATAATTTGGTTGGTTGAGTATTACCTGTTTTTTGAGTAATTTTACCTAAAAAAGTGTAATAATGTGAACCTTATGATAATTCACCAGAAACTGATGAAAATTAATCAGTTTCTGATGATAATACACATTGTTTTTGACACAAAATCTGGCACCATTCCCTGATGAATATTACCGTCAGTAGAGGTGACTATGGGTAAAAAAACGATACACTTTCGTAATTTCTTAATAACATAAACAATTTAAATAAAATCAAAAATCTTTTAAGCATAAGCATAAGCATAGGTGCCCACCCGCAGTTGCTACTCCGTTATTGACCAGGACCTCCAGAAGTTACATCCACGAGCCGTGGAAGATGAGTGGGCGCTATCTTTCCTCGCTTCGCAACTTCTCAAAGGCCCCTATCATGCTGATCAATACCGGCGCCGGCCACGACCAGTGGTAGAGTCACGGGGAAGTGGATGGGAATGTTAGTCCGATACTTGAGTGATAGAGACCGCCCAATCGACTGCTTCTCCGACAAAGTATAACATGAGTTTTGAGGGGGTTAGTAGATGGGTGGTCAGGATTCACGAGTGGCAGTGATGTGACCATGAGCATTTTGTTTACCGGTTGAAAATTTTAAATCTTAGGCAGCCGGCTGCGGAAAGATAAATAATTGATTATTTAAAAAGTTTTTAAATCGAACGCGTGCCAACCGAGCAGTAGTGCTATGGGCTGGACTTATTAGTATATTTTTACTGTTTATACGATAACGCGAGTAATTTTCAAAAATAGTAAATAAAAGACGCTTTACTCTTCATAAAATGGATAGTTTGATGAGTTAATAGTAAAACTGCCAGTTGGAATAAACTATTACGATCAACAAATTTGAACGAAATGAAAAGTGGACCAAATAGATGTTCCTGTCGAGACAGTTTCCATTGAATCTGTTTGTTTTTTTTTTTTAATTTTATCCCGATGCTAAAATGGTTCATGATCCACTATTAGACAGCCGGCTGTGGAAATAAAGGATCATAATCAACATTTTTGAAGAAGACTACAGAATTTTCAAAATCCGATGAATCAATCTACCGGCACAGTTGACAAACGAACGAGCGACAGAAAAATAATCAAGAACGTGTTGCAATTCGAACTGAATCCGCTAAATCAGAACAAAGTGTTATGCCTAAGTAATCATTGAACAATGCACTATATAACCGACGATTATTTCTCTATTTGGTATGATTTGTCGACCGATTTTAAGATTTTACGCGGCTTTAAATAATTTGTTGAGCTAAATATAAAAATAAAGTACAAATAAGCTCATTCACACTCTCATACACACATAAACCATATACATTTTAGACTAGGGCTGGAGCATACACCATTTGAGGGAAGTAGGTGAGAGGTCTGACAAAAAAGCACGCTCCATACAAAAAGTTGAAATTTTGTATGAAGAAAAATCCACGTTTACGTGAGGGATGTTGAAAATTTCAAATTTGAAGGCCGCGTGGTTTATGCACGAACCCCTAATGCAGCTTAAATCTTTTATCATGGGTTCTGAAATTATTCTTGCAAACATATCAACATGCACAGATCAACATTGAAATGAGCCCAAACTTCAACAAATCAAAACTCCAAAACAACCGCGTAGCCAAAATTAGGTTAGATTTCCAGTAATATTAGCAAATTTATAATTCCGGACAAGCGTGCATATTGTCAAAATTCACCAATCAGTGGGTGGAACTCACATGTTTAAACAGTCTTCACCCTCAAGTGGCTCTCACTCATCATTCATTCCTCCTCACATACACCAACATACTTGAGAAGCTAACAAGGAACGCGCTCACCCGGGTTCTTGAAGACTCCTAAGCCCGTTCGTCGCTCCGCATCCGCCCCCGCAGCACCAAAGTGGGTTGTAACCGACCACACCACCCCACCTGTCGCCGACCACACGGTTTGTAGACGTCCGTGTGTCCAACATCCGGCCTCCGTCCAGCCGCCCCCTCTCATGTTGCATCATGTCAAATTTGTTCTCAGCTCTCTTTCTCCTATTCGACCAAATGCAGTGCCGCGCACCAACACACACAAACATTCGCATCGAAATAAAAGAAGAAAACACGACGCCTCTTGGAAATTATATACTGCGTGGCCGAAGTAAAAATTGGTCAAAAACACCATAAAACCGAAAATTCCCGTAATATTTTACTGTCTCTCAAAGGACCACCAATTTATCTACGATATTTAACACATTTCAATATTAAAAACAATGATCAATATTAAAAACAATGAAAAGTACAAAAATTTTAAAAGCTGCTTTTTTTCTGGTGTCATTTAGTATCCTTGGAAACGAACATGATTTTCAATAAATGTGAACCGAAGATTTTTAATTAACTTTCATTTTTTAGAGGGTAAAAACGGATGAAAATTAACATTTTTGTGCATGTTTCTATTGTGAAATTGTCTCAGAAACACGAATATGATAAAATTATCACCAGAAAATGGGATCTTAAGGGGTCCCCCGGGCACAAATTTACAACCAAAAAATTCATTAAAAGTAAAAGTGTCTATTTAATATGTTAAACTGCCTTACCCAAAGCGTTCTTAGTCTCAGATGGTAGTCCCAGATGTCCCCTACAAGCTGCAGGTCAAACCGAGTTGATATCTGGATGGAACACTTTTTTATTTGAGTTTGAAAATTATGCTATTTTTTCACTAAAATGCCAATAACTCCCTTTAGATTTAACCAATTGGGATGTTTCTCCCTGCATTTTGTTGCACTTTTGAAGCCCTTTCAGATGCATTTTGAATTTTGAAATTAAATTGAATTTTGCCTGAGTTATAGCCCTTATGTCCCGCCCGTGTGGATCAATCGAACCGCGCACTGGACTCACAATCCAGAGGTCGCCGGTTCGAATCCCGCGGCGGGCGCTCTAAAATTCTTTGTGTAAATATGGGTATTCGGCGCCGTCGCTCCGTGCCATACTTTCATACACATAGGAGCCCAGGGCGGCGAAGTCCTTGTAGATAAAAAGGAAGACACTAGTGGTTGGTACTAGCAATGGTGGCCGACAGCTATAAAGTCAACTTCGTTATAGCCTTTTTGAGATTTTTGACGTTTTTGAACCATAAAACTTTGTGTCCCGATTTGCCCCACTTCCCGTTGACCTAGAGTGCTCATATTTTGGCCAGATGCTAGTTTTATATGTACGTACAAACAACCCCTGAAAATTTTAGGCAGATTGGTGAGGTCGATGCGAGATGGGTATGCTTTGCTCGTGGACTCGCTCTTAAGATGTCCCCTACACAACCATTTTAACAGAATTTAATTTCATTGAGAAGAAACTGAGAAATAGACAAATCCGTAAAAAATCACATTGACCCAAATCTCACCACCCAGACCCAATGTCACCCCCACTGACGGTACTAAAATAATACATCGTTGAAGACTGAACTGACTGTGATCGTAAAGCTAAGTTTATTAGACTTATTGACGCTAAAAAAACACTCAAGTACTATCGCCAACTGTACAAGCTCACTTTATTTGCAAGAGAAATAAAAGATTTATCTTTTCTAAATTAAGGACTTATACAATACTTTAAAAATATTTCACATACTCTGAGAACCTATTCTTTTTTACGCTTACAAAACTCCGTATTCAGTTTTCATTAGGTCGCAACCTTAGGTAAAAACAGGCAAGGTTACGCCATATTCAGAAGTTATTGCGAATATAATGTCTGCCACTTCAAATAGCAACCGAACTCGTCTAGAAGTGAGTCGTGTTTATTTAGTTTGCAGTACGTTTCTTATCAGTAGTTGAGTTATTAATTTCCGTTTGACTTACGGGGTAAACTTATCATCGAATTCATTACGGTGTTGTAAAGCAACTTTTATAGTTTTTGATTTGAATTTCTCCTATTTCAAAAGAAGGCCTTTTGTATCATTGGTTCATACCAATTGACAAGGTAGTCACACAACATCAGTACCGTAAACTGATATGGAATCGAATTTGAAAAAAAAAAAATAATTAGACACCTGATTTTACGGTAATATTATTTGTTTTTGTATAATTCATTTCATTCATTTTATTCATTTCATTCATTTCATTCATTTCATTCATTTCATTCATTTCATTCATTTCATTCATTTCATTCATTTCATTCATTTCATTCATTTCATTCATTTCATTCATTTCATTCATTTCATTCATTTCATTCATTTCATTCATTTAATTCATTTCATTCATTTCATTCATTTCATTCATTTCATTCATTTCATTCATTTCATTCATTTCATTCATTTCATTCATTTCATTCATTTCATTCATTTCATTCATTTCATTCATTTCATTCATTTCATTCATTTCATTCATTTCATTCATTTCATTCATTTCATTCATTTCATTCATTTCATTCATTTCATTCATTTCATTCATTTCATTCATTTCATTCATTTCATTCATTCCATTCATTTCATTCATTTCATTCATTTCATTCATTTCATTCATTTCATTCATTTCATTCATTTCATTCATTTCATTCATTTCATTCATTTCATTCATTTCATTCATTTCATTCATTTCATTCATTTCATTCATTTCATTCATTTCATTCATTTCATTCATTTCATTCAACGAAAGTTAGTTTTTTTTCATTCTATTAAACACAAGCACAAACAAGGCTTTAAGTTCGTGATTTTAGACGCTGATTATGATTTTCAATGCAGAAAAATGCATTTCAGAATGTTTGCAGTTAAATAAAAAAATGTTTTAAGTTTTTTTGAAAAAATAATTTTTGATGCCGTCTGATTTTTTGGACTAATTTGGAAGAGATACGATAATACGGTGGGTCTCGTGGCGCAGGGGTAGCGGCTTCGGCTGCCGATCCCGATGATGCTATGAGACGCGGGTTCGATTCCCGCCTTATCCACTGAGCTTCTATCGGATGGTGAAGTAAAACGTCGGTCCCGGTTTCTCCTGTCTCGTCAGAGGCGCTGGAGCAGAAATCCCACGTTAGAGGAAGGCCATGCCCCGGGGGGCGTAGTGCCAATAGTTTCGTTTTACGATAATACGGATTTTGGGTAATTTATTTTCCTTGTTTTGACTTAATTAAGAATTGTGTATTTTTTTATTATTTTAACTTATTTTTTAAATTTTGTACAACTTTTCCAAAGACATAAAATCAATCATAAAATTCCTCCAAAAATTACAGATTTTCTAATATTTACGTACCATTGTTGCATGGACAGGGGCGTAAATTGTTTGAGCTTCGACCTGATTATTAGTTGGTTCTAAATCTATCATTTAGAATAAAGCAATATTTGATTAATCAAGAAACCGTTCGGATTGGAAGTTTCATGTTTTTTTCCAAATCTATCAGTCAAAAAAGTCGCAATCAAAGCCACATCCGCTTCGCTTCCACATCCGGCGTTTCCTCCCCAGTGCCAGTCAGTCCAGTGACAATCAAATTTCGCTCGATTCGACCACAAACAGTCGGCATCAGCTACCAGCAGTTCATCGTCTACGGCGGAAATGAAATGCTTTCAATATCCTTTCTCAAGGAAGTCAGTCCAAAGCATCGCCGCCTTTCATCTCGATTCCCCGTCTTTTTGTTGCAGCTTCAATAACAAAAAAAGGAAAACATTCCGTGACTGGAAAGCGTGCTGGCAACACTGACTGGCCAACCTCAACTTTGCAGTGGGAAGCACATCAATAGAGATTGTGAGAGTCACTACGGTGAACGCTCGCTGGTTTGATACTTTTTCGTTCGAAACTGATCAAACTGAAAAGTGTCAAACTACCGTGGTCCTACTGTACTTGTGAAAAACCGCGGGAAAATGAAAAATGGCATGTGGAAAGGGAGGCAAAACGACTGTTGCACTTTTCTGGTGCGCTGTTTATGTTAGCAAAGCACCTCGGGGTGTTGGGCCACATTGCTGCCAATTCAACAACATGTCGCATTTGCAGCGAGAGAATGCTAGCAACACTGTTCAAAGTTTAATGTTGTCGCAGTGTAGCAGTATTAAATTCAATTTGTTTTTACTTTTCACTGGTGTGCCACTCCAGAGAAATAGAGAGAGAGAGAACTCGAACAAGACAAATCCGTGGAGGAAATTTAAAATGAATTTTGTTGGAAATAATTCAGTAGGTGGCTGACAAGTAAATTGAATTTGCTCTGTTTGTTGGGATTTCCGGAGAATGGGACAACACCGTCAGCAGGTGATAACCAAGTAATTCTATTTTGGAGACATTTGATTTTATTATTTTGAAGTTACAATTTGGAATCTCGATAGCAACCAGATTTACCTTAAAGTCAGGATCGGGAACGCGTCGCTTGAAAGTTCCCACTATCAGCAGAGCACCGTCACCAACGACGATCATTCGACCCTGGGTTGATTGTCTGGAAAGGAAACAGAGAGTAGAAAACATATACTTTTAGGAATTACAGTGTTGATTAAAAAATATGTAATTTTAAATTTTTTGATTCTTTATTTTAAAAATAAGAACGCATGACCAGCGTTGCCACATGTACAGATATTTTTGGCACAGACCAAACACTCAAACTAATTATTTTTACAGTTAAAATACACTTGAGTTGTTTTTGTAAACTGCACTTAAAAGGTAAACATTTTTTGCATCGTTTTACTTGTTTAGTTTTTGATAAAAATGTTTTTCTTTAAAGTTATACTTGATTGAGTGTTTGGTATGTGCCAAAAATATCTGTACGTGTGGCAAGCCTGCGCATGACCAGTAATTTTCGAAAGACTTTTTAACTTATTTTATATTGAAATTGTACCAGTCAAAGAGAGAGCGTTCAATTCCTGGAGTTACAAAAATTCTGGGAATCGCGATTTTTTCGGGAATTCCCGGAAAAAACTAATAAAAATTGTTTTGATCCTAGTTCAGATTAATATTATGCAACACAATTGTATAGGACAGCAATTTTAAATATTTGTGAGGATCAACAATAACCTGTAAAATAATCGCACAATCAGAAGATTTTTTATCTTGTTTAAAGTGTAGTTACTGCCCACTCTAAAATCTGCCTAAAATCACGACAAAAATATGTTATTTATGTGCAATTGTGTACAGGAAAGTTATTGGGTTAGTTAGCAGAGGTTAACAGTAGTTCAAGATACAAAATATGAATTTGAAACAAAATATTATAAAAATATATCATGAGCTCATTTTGAAAATGTTGGCACAATTTTCATTAGCTGAATTTACAATTCTGCTATCCTAATTTGACTGAGATTTTAGAAACAACATTATTCAACAAAAGTTTAGTCAGTAGAATAGTAGAAATCTTTTTTAAAGAAAGATCTATTCTCGGCTTCAGACAATAAACATATTTCAAGTAAACCTAGAGATGAAGAGAGCTGGATAGTTAAAAAAGAACAAAAAATAAAAAGAATTTCAAAATATTGTTCAAATCATTTCCAAAGTGGTGACAAAAAGTTAAGAAAATGTATACAGTCAGTTAAAATCGGAAATTCTCGGTAAATTCGACAAACGGGCTTCAGATCTTTAAAAAAACTCTTTCGTGATTGATTTTGTGGCCACGAAACGCAAATATTAATAACTATAAAAAACATCTTTGACTTTTGTGTCCGAAGTTCTTCGTCATGATGGTTATGCCTGTAGCATTACCACAGCACCTTTTTTTCTCGGGGCGGGAAATTTGTGATATATCTGCTACAAAATTGAAAAAAAAAGAACGGAATCGGAATCGGAGTTAGAGTCGGTAGAGTCAGGTCTTTTCAGAAGACTTGAAGTTGAAGGAAAAGTTAGGTTTTTGTAAGTTTGTATTTTGTTTCGCTGATTTTATGAGAAATTTATTTTGGGAAAATATGAGCAATGAAAAATCTGTCGTCACAGCTTTCCATTTTGTAATTTTTAAGCCAACCTAAATTGGCTAGGACTACTCTCATTATAAATTTGGTACAATTATTTTAATAAAGGAACCACAAAGCCAAGTTTTAACAATATCGGAGCACTTCAGATTTGGGTCCAACTAGTTTAAAGTGGAATTCTCGGGTGAGTTTTCAAAAAGCCGGAAGATTCACCGTGACCTCCGGGACTTATTTTTGTTTTCTCTTAATTGAAACAATATTTCATTTGTTTTAAGTTTAGAACATTTGAAGGACTTGTAGATTAACAATCTCAAGCATTTTTAGAATTAGTTTTTCGTAAGTAGGCCGAATATCGATGTAGAAAGGGCTTTGTTTACCAATGGCTCTTACGTCTTTTTGAAAACTAATCCGAGAATTGCAGATTTAAGCTCGAATCTTACCATAGATTTTGCTACACGATATTTAGTAACGTTTTCTTTTTATATAAATTATACACCGTAAAACGGGGCATAGACTAAATATATATAGATACGCCACTCCGCTGTTGGGGGAGATCGAAGCAAGCCGTGCGCGTGTCGTGACGTTTTCAATTTTTGCTCCGCGATTTTTTCGTTTCTTGATTTGATTGTTATAGTTTTCTAAGTGAATTTTAATTTTAATATTTTGATTGCCCGGAAGGTTCAGAGTCGGATTACGAATGCTGAGCGACGAATTTTCAAATTGGAGGTCAAAGAGAAATATGATTCGTAAACTGGAAATACGGTGGCAGTTTTGTTTGACAAGCAAATCCGAAGACAGGGACCTTCAAGGGTGAGCTTGCCCTAGCTAGAATAAGAACCTTTTGAACCTTTTCGGTGCTGTCGGGATCGATTCATGCTGAATGGTGATCGAGATGATCGAGTCAAAAATAGATTTGTCAAAAAATAGATTTGTCCTGGATCGTGTTGTCCCATCCCGGTGAGCTCTTTCCTTTTTGGATCTACGTTTAATTTTCATGTATTACATAACGGAAAAAAATATGGGAGTGCCGTGGCCGACTGGTAACGGTGTTCGCTTTGTAAGCGAATGGTCCTGGGTTCGATGCCCATCTCATAATCCAACGAGAAAGTTTAAGACTTATAATACTTGAAATATATAATATGAACTAAAAATCAAAGTCGCTCGAAGCGGGGTTCGATCCCCCGTTCTATGGATTGGTAAGCAAAAATGCTAACCACTGTGCCATCACGGCTTGGTGAGCTTTGACTGGAATTAAGAATACTATTACTACCAACTAAATACGTGCTGGGTCTTTGTCCATTAGGCAAGGACCCGGAAGTTCTTAATAACGTTTGTATCCGATTGATACAAACGTTCTTTAGAGCGGGGCTTGTCGGTTCAAGCTGAGGTACCTCGCGTACGGCTAGCCTACGTAGAAATGGGTCACCGAAGCTCGGCAGAGCTAACACCCTCCAAATGCCTATGCGAGTTATTTGCATATGTATAGAATGGAAATCTAAAACACATGGAAACAACTCAATTTGTAAGATGCGACCGCGCGGTCCCGTTTGGTTGGTTGCACACACACACACACACACACATACGCCACTCCGCTGTTGGGGCTGGCGACACTACCGCCACGCCAAAATTACACCTGGTGGCAATTCACAGGTACTAATCTACCCTTTTGGAACGTTTGAAAAAAATCCTCCTCAGTTTCAGTTCAATGCTCAGTGGGTATATCCAAGCAACTTTCGACTAGCAACTGCTGTTTCCAAGAAATGTCAAAACAAAGGCATTTTCATTTTTCGTTTACTTTGCTGTTAGTTTAGCATCCTTCGCAAATGTTTTATAAATTTGCTGGTTGTGCCGTTTCTACCATGCAGATTCTAGCGGCATGAATGTTTCAGTCAATAGATCGAAAGTGTTGTGCTCTTCAAGAAAGCAGGTGAGGAAAAAAATTAACAAAAAAATCCTCCATCAAAAAGATTGTTTCGATTTTCACAGCTTCGTGAGATTCTGGAGAACTATGATGGTGAAAACGAACTCGGAAACGATGAAGCGGAAGTCTGTCTAGCCATCCATGGTGGATGGCAATCAACGTTCAGTCACACATCCGGACAAACCTAAGACCTCGACTTCTGAACAAGCAAGGGCACAAATGCTGCCCCGCCAAAGAAGCTTCTCCTGCCAAAGAAGCCCTGTGATTACCCAAATCATCTGGCACCTGTACAAAAAAACAGATTCCGGTGTTCAACTACAGGTTCGACGGCGAACCTGACCGGAAATGTTCGTCTTTTGCATCTGATCTCGTAAAATAATGCATCTTGAAACTAAGTTTTGAATTGGCTCGAAACGATAGTAAATCGGCCTCATGTTCCAATACTGCTAGTAGTTGTGTGTAACACAATTGGTTTAAATGTATACTACGCAATGTAAAATTCTTGGGAATAAAATAAAAATCCAGTTTTTTTTATTATTCTTGTTATTTCACATTACATAACTGAACTTTGTGCGACTTCTCTTTTATTTGGGCCTGAGGTACTCTGCCAGGAACGGGGCTGGTTTCATTCAAGTTGTTGGGGACACGACACATGGGGTGGGAACTGCTGTGGCGGCCTTGTCAATCGCCATTTTCGCTATCAAATCCTGGTCCTTTATATCGAACATCAACTTTTCAACGACGTGAATCCCATGAATTGGCGCAACCTGTTTGGTGCTGCAGACTTCAATGAAAAGAGAAGACGATTTTATAAATTGTACAGATCAAATAGGAGAACCTTGTTGCTGTTCTTACCATTAACGGACCATCGGTTCCCGGCAGAGTCCCTGTTTACGCCTCTCGAAAATCGTTTGTTGCAACTCACTCACCGCCACAAACAGCCACCACCTCCGTTGGTATCATGGAAACCCTTTAAAACAAAGCAAGTTAGTGGCATTTTTTGATGTCAGGAAACATTAGGTCGAAAAGTGCAGAGTGCTACGATTTTGTTTAGCAATTTAGTACCTGTAACTTGACTGTGGTGGCGCTCGGAGCGCTAAAGGGGTGACGCCAACTGGATGTATGGCAAAATCCCGAAGTGAGACATCTAGGTAATTAATAATCTATGAACGGGGTGACTTTGATAGGTTTGAGATTTTTCCGCAAAATGAAGAGTACAAATTACATTAATACGGAATGGTATGGAATCTTACTGATCATATGATCATATGAGAACTTTTCATAAAATTTTGACAAGTTTAAAAAAATAGTTAACTATACTTACTAAAATGCTGATAAATAGCATTGTTTTGATCTGCTCAAAGTGTCATGATTTTCTCAATGAACATGATTTTGAATCGTAAAACAGAATGCATTTTGGGATTCTTTGGACAATGATCTACCAGGAAAAGATAAAATAAGTTTTAAAATAATAAATATTATGTGTTTTTGAAACATAATTAAAAAAAGTCCTGTAAAGATTTTCAGTAAAACAAATTTCATATATTTAAAGTGTGGAAACTTTTGATTCGTGCTTCGAATTCTGTTTTAAATGCAATATAAATCGAAAATTTCATAAACAAAACAAGTTTTGGCATATTTCAGGTTGACATGGCTTTTTACAAAAATGACCTAAAATTTAATATTAACATTGATCTTTTTCTTAAAAAACTATATCAACATGCATACAATTAATGTAAAAATAAAGTGTGAACACCTTAAATCTGATTTTAACTAGAAAAGCTGTGATTGTCAAAGTTACCACGGATATCAATATCATCCCGGTTTACGGTTTATAACTATGGTTAAAGGCAGTGAAAGACATCAATAGTTCAATTATATTTAGGGCTAGTGATTTATCACAACAAAAATTGAAATTACGTGGCATGCCAATTACAAAACATTGAAATTTCACGGCAATTTCACGGTACTCTGAAACCTGCTCAAAATAATCGTAAAAATGTATTCTTTTAGCAAAATTATTAACAGAAAAGTGTCTAAAAAGTTAGCAGTAGTTCTAGATACAAAATAATACTCCCTGACACAAATTATTTATTTGAAAAAAAAAGGATTATTGGATTTATGTTGGAAAATTTTGAAGAATCTCCGTCAGTTGAATTCTAGATTTTTTTAATAGGTCTTACAAACAAATGTAAACATTGAGTGTATCCTGCTCTCTCCAATGAACATTGACAGTTTTTTAGATGAAGGCGGTGAAATAAATGAAATGAAATAAGGTGTGATAGGGATACACTCAATATTTACATTTGTTTATAGGACCTAATAAAAATAAGTCAAGAATTCAATGATTTCATTTTATTGAGGTTTCATAACATTAATTTGTATACATACCTCCAAAACAAAGCAGGCCCTGAACTTCATCAAAATTAGAATCAATAAAATAATTGCGATAAAGATTTGTTTTGCTTTCCTTAATTTCAGCAATAGGAAAATTTTTGTATTTTAATAAAGTTTACGCAATACATCATTAAAAGCAGATTTTGCATTTATTTTTTTTTAGAAAAAATATAATACATTGCAAAATGGATAACAAATATGATTTCAATATGTATTATTTTACTTATAATTTGAATTAACCCTTTCAGGCCTGAATTTTTCTGAGCTGTGTCAATCTACAATTTTGGTACCAGTAGTTCATTTTTTCCATGAGTAAACAGAAACAGGCAAAAAAAAGTTACATTTCATTATTGGACGTTCTGGGTCCTCCAAAATGTCCTGGAATACAGATCTTGGAGTCTACCGCCGTAACAACACGATTCTACCAAGTTTCCGATTATGGTTCATATTCAGTGATGTCCCTGGGACAAATTGGAAACACTATGAGCTATGTGGATCACTTTTGGGATGATCTGGGTCCTCCAAAGTGTCCTGGAATACAGATCTTGGAGTCTACCGCCGTAACAACACGATTCTACCAAGTTTCCGATCATGGTTCATATTCAGTGATGTCCCTGGGACCCTTTGGCAACACTATGAGCTATGTGGATCACTTTTGGGATGTTCTGGGTCCTCCAAAGTGTCCTAGAATACAGATCTTGGAGTCTACCGCCGTAACAACACGATTCTACTAAGTTTCCGATTATGGTTCGTATTCAGTGATGTCCCTGGGACCCTTTGGCAACACTATGAGCTATGTGGGTCACTTTTGGGATGTTCTGGGTCCTCCAAAGTGTCCTGGAATACAGATCTTGAAGTATACCTCCGTAACAACACGATTCTACCAAGTTTCCGATTATGGTTCATATTCAGTGATGTCCCTGGGACCCTTTGGCAACACTATGAGCTATGTGGATCACTTTTGGGATGTTCTGGGTCCTCCAAAGAATCCTAGAATACAGGTCTTGGAGTCTACCGCCGTAACAACACGATTCTACCAAGTTTCCGATTATGGTTCGTATTCAGTGATGTCCCTAGGACCCTTTGGCAACACTATGAGCTATGTGGGTCACTTTTGGGATGTTCTGGGTCCTCCAAAGTGTCCTGGAATACAGATCTTGAAGTATACCTCCGTAACAACACGATTCTACCAAGTTTCCGATTATGGTTCATATTCAGTGATGTCCCTGGGACCCTTTGGCTACCCTCTGAGCTATGTGGATCACTTTTGGGATGATCTGGGTCCTCCAAAGTGTCCTGGAATACAGATCTTGGAGTCTACCGCCGTAACAACACGATTCTACTAAGTTTCCGATTATGGTTCATATTCAGTGATGTCCCTGGGACCCGTTGGCAACACTATGAGCTATGTGGATCACTTTTGGGATGTTCTGGGTCCTCCAAAGTGTCCTGGAATACAGATCTTGGAGTCTACCGCCGTAACAACACGATTCTACCAAGTTTCCGATTATGGTTCATATTCAGTGATGTCCCTGGGACAAATTGGAAACACTATGAGCTATGTGGATCACTTTTGGGATGATCTGGGTCCTCCAAAGTGTCCTGTAATACAGTTCTTGGAGTCTAGTAATGCTAAAGGGTGCCAGCTCCTGGCGGGTTTCGCTTTGTAAGCGAAAGGATGGCTTGAATCCAATCTGTCGAGGCAAAAGGGGTAGGTGGCGGTCGAGGGAGGATTTTGACTGCAGCGTTAGTTGAATTTGTTCAAGTCATAAACCTCCCAAAACCCAACAAATTCAATCTCTCGAACGATCTGTGGGCGGCTGAATCTGAGCATTGAAAAACTCTGTAGCAATACACGGAGAAATGCCTCAACTGCAACTTTCTACTCGCTAACATAGTCTCAGGCAAAATTCGAGCTGAAAATTGGGCTATATGATCGGTATCGAACTCTATATGGGTCAAAAATATACGAGGTTTCCCCTCAATCTCACTTATCTCCACGTCCGCGGATTGGTTTCTCGTGTTCGTCAAAGGGTCCCAGGGACATCACTGAATATGAACCATAATTGGAAACTTGGTAGAATCGTGTTGTTACGGCGGTAGACTCCAAGATCTGTATTCCAGGACACTTTGAAGGACCCAGAACATCCCAAAAGTGATCCACATAGCTCATAGTGTTTCCAACGGGTCCTAGGGACATCACTGAATACGAACCATAATCGGAAACTTGGTAGAATCGTGTTGTTACGGCGGTAGACTCCAAGATCTGTATTCCAGGACACTTTGGAGGACCCAGAACATCCCAAAAGGGTTCCACATAGCTCATAGTGTTGCCAAAGGGTCCCAGGGACATCACTGAATATGAACCATAATCGGAAACTTGGTAGAATCGTGTTGTTACGGCGGTAGACTCCAAGATCTGTATTCCAGGACACTTTGAAGGACCCAGAACATCCCAAAAGTGATCCACATAGCTCATAGTGTTTCCAACGGGTCCTCGGGACATCACTGAATACGAACCATAATCGAAAACTTGGTAGAATCGTGTTGTTACGGCGGTAGACTCCAAGATCTGTATTCCAGGACACTTTGAAGGACCCAGAACATCCCAAAAGTGATCCACATAGCTCATAGTGTTTCCAACGGGTCCTAGGGACATCACTGAATACGAACCATAATCGGAAACTTGGTAGAATCGTGTTGTTACGGCGGTAGACTCCAAGATCTGTATTCCAGGACACTTTGGAGGACCCAGAACATCCCAAAAGGGTTCCACATAGCTCATAGTGTTGCCAAAGGGTCCCAGGGACATCACTGAATATGAACCATAATCGGAAACTTGGTAGAATCGTGTTGTTACGGCGGTAGACTCCAAGATCTGTATTCCAGGACATTTTGGAGGACCCAGAACATCCCAAAAGTGATCCACATAGCTCATAGTGTTGCCAACGGGTCCCAAGGACATCACTGAATATGAACCATAATCGGAAACTTGGTAGAATCGTGTTGTTACGGCGGTAGACTCCAAGATCTGTATTCCAGGACACTTTGGAGGACCCAGAACATCCCAAAAGTGATCCACATAGCTCATAGTGTTTCCAACGGGTCCCAGGGACATCACTAAATATGAACCATAATCGGAAACTAGGTAGAATCGTGTTGTTACGACGGTAGACTCCAAGATCTGTATTCCAGGACACTTTGGAGGACCCAGATCACCCCAAAAGTGATCCACATAGCTCAGAAGGTTGCTAAAAGGTTCCAGGGACATCACTGAATATGAACCATAATCGGAAACTTGGTAGAATCGTGTTGTTACGGCGGTAGACTCCAAGATCTGTATTCCAGGACACTTTGGAGGACCTAGATCATCCCAAAAGAGATCCACATAGCTCATAGTGTTGCCAACGGGTCCCAAGGACATCACTGAATATGAACCATAATCGGAAACTTGGTAGAATCGTGTTGTTACGGCGGTAGACTCCAAGATCTGTATTCCAGGACACTTTGGAGGACCCAGAACATCCCAAAAGTGATCCACATAGCTCATAGTGTTTCCAACGGGTCCCAGGGACATCACTAAATATGAACCATAATCGGAAACTAGGTAGAATCGTGTTGTTACGACGGTAGACTCCAAGATCTGTATTCCAGGACACTTTGGAGGACCCAGATCACCCCAAAAGTGATCCACATAGCTCAGAAGGTTGCTAAAAGGTTCCAGGGACATCACTGAATATGAACCATAATCGGAAACTTGGTAGAATCGTGTTGTTACGGCGGTAGACTCCAAGATCTGTATTCCAGGACACTTTGGAGGACCTAGATCATCCCAAAAGAGATCCAAAGGGATCGAAGTGGTCCCAAATGGTCGTGAGGATGTGACTGGTAATAACTAAACTTCATTTGCCTTGAAAAATCGTTGTAAACCTGAATTATCTTCAACATTTTCTGAAGTTTCCAAATTTCAGGGTTTCAGTATGTTCTAGGTCGTCAAAAAGGCCATTAACAACCACTCAAACATTTTTTCCTAGGTAGATAAACTCATAAATTACAACTTTGCTGAACAATGTTATATGTTTTGAGCACTGTGTGATTTTATACAATTGAATTTCGGTATGGGTCATATATGACCCATCAGGCCTGAAAGGGTTAAAACACATAATTAATATTTTTTAAATATTAAAATGCAATTTGTTCATCGTTGTTTTATATCGTTGATTTATAAAAATAAATTTTACAAAAAATAAGGTTCTTTTAATAGGGACCATCCATAAACCACGTGGACAACTTAGGGGGTGGGGGGTGGGGTGGGGGGGTTGGCAATTGTCCACGCTCCATACAAAAAAGATTTTATTTGTATGGAAATTGTCCACGAAGGGGGGGGGGGTTGAGATTTCTAAAAAAAAGTTTCCACGTGGTTTGTGGATGGTCCCATATCTTTTTGGAATTTTGTGGAATAAAAAAACTATCTGCATATATCTGCACAATATCTTCAAAAAATAGTTGAAGATCTGATTTGAAATACTTTTTTATTTGTAAAATACTCTTAAAATGCTCGTTTAAAGTCTTTGAAAATGTTTGAATTAAAAAAATAAAGCATGAATGCATTGAGCAGCGATTTATCGATTTAAGTTTTCAAATTTCGCGGCATTTCACGGTATTTCCCTAGTTTCACGAACTGGGGTGAATTTCGCGGATCACGTGGCATCCGTGAAATCGCGAACAATCACTGGCCCTAATAATATTCAATTAGATTGTCTTAAAGATGATTATTGGTATTAAAAAGTGTAAAAATGAAAATATAATAATCGTTTTTTCAGCTATGCAATGATTAACATATAAAAGTATATTGTACGTTTCATTCAAAGGTACACGCCGCGCGGCATTTCAGAATTTGCCATAGACATTGTTGCCAGCGATTTTCTGCACTTTTGGTGCAATATAAATCATATCTGGCAACAATGCCAGGCGATTCGAAGAAGAAGATCAACAAAAACAAAACGCGCAGTGTGGGATTTGACAGCGCGCATTTGCCGAAAGTGCGGCGCGTCTTTTCGAGGCTGGTTTGGCGCGTGTTTTTCTCGGGAATACGCGCAATAGTAAGTATCGGTTGAGAAATGAGTTTCTACATTATTATAAAGCTAAATTTAATTGATATTTACTGCATTGAATGAGAAGGGAAAGTTTTGTTCATATCATGTATAAGTTTGTTGTTTTTATATTTTCTGGTGAATTTATAAAACAAATCTCTCCGAAAGGACAGTTTTAAACAATAAAAATACAACAAGAGAAAAAATTGTCTCATCAATCATAAACAATTTCCACCCCTCGTCCAAACGACTCCAACCGTGCTAAAGTGCACCCATAAGCTCGGCGACCGTTGAAAAGTCAAACCAACAAATTGCAGCTTTTAGTGATTATAATATTTCTCGACCCTCGAACCCACCCACAGTAATGCCATCGTTAAAAGTCACCCCCCTTTACTTCCCCATTCCCATACTAACTGAAAACAAAACGAAACGAAAGGACAGTTTGGTGCCACGTGGTGGAAAAGCTGTTTTTCCGTGTCTGCGCGCGCGGAAAAAGTCCACGACCGAAAAGCGTCGCCGTCCTCGCACAAAAGACATTAAGCCTAATTAGTATGGGTTAATTACATTATTTTCTCATTTCCATTCATAAGCGCTTGTGACAAACTGGGTGGTGGGAGGATTTTACCGGTTAATTTTCCGAGAGCGCGGGCGAAACAAACAAAAAATCACAATATTATTCAGAATTTGGTGCCATCGGCGACGACGACGACGAAGCCAAGCCTGGAAAATGGAATTAATTTCGATACATTAAATTAATTAGCCGGGTTGAAATATTACATTCCGAAATTGGCTCGTGGTTTGCTGAAAGAGCTCTCGTAAAAGGAAAATTGAGATCGGGGCTTTTGGGAGGGTTTAAGCTTTTGAATTTTTAATTGGCTTTCGCGTTCGAAGCTTGCAGGAGAAAGAGGCACTTTGGGTTTTCCCGGAAACAACAAAGGTGAGGCAATCAGCATTATAGCGCGAATCGAAACGTGACTCTTGTCAAATGGCACACGCACAGCTTTATTGGTTTGGTGTGGCTTTTATGCGGGAAAGTTTTTGGGTATTTTATGTGGGGCAGTAAGTAGCGAATACTAATGAAGGTTTATTTACTTTATGAACATTTGAAGCTGTTAAAATAATAATGTTTATCACAATTGTGAAACTTTTTAATTTCTACAATAAACTTCCAAATTTCTAAGCGCAAAAAAATAAACTAAATTTGAACGAATACTTTTTGTTTCAATCAATTGTTATAAATTGATGCTTACACGCTTAGAACACCCAAAAATGTTGAGCTGTGAGTTTAAAGTGCTTTTGGAACACAAAACACTTGAATTTCAATCACTCAATTAAAACTTTTTTCACACTCTTTCAACTACTTCAAATTTCACTCATAAAGTTCCCCCTCCAAAAAAGAAAACTTTTATGATTCTCAGTCAGCAATAATCGTCAAACTTCTCCCCCACCCCTCCCCAGTCAAGATAATGTCCCCGACGTCGGGGACCACATCCCGAAATTGCCGCATGTCATCAAAAGTTTGACAACCCGCAGTAATAAATTTATAATTTAGCCATTTCTCAACTTTGGTCCCCCGTCCACCACACCAAAACCACGTGCGCGATGCGTGTGACCGAGGACAATTCCCACGTGGCGGAAAAGCTCCCGCCGAAGGCAAACTGGGTTTTGTGATGGTCTGTTGGCGTCGACGACAAGTGCCATCCAGGAAGTTGTTCGTTCTGTGTCCTCGGGAGTGAATGTTTCACAGCTTTTTTTCTGGCGCGCTTGTTGAACTTTTTATTTTACGGAAAATGCATGTTTCTTGGTTTCGCCGGAATTGATTGCGACGGTGACAGTTTGTCAGCGTAACATTGCTTTTTGGATATTTTTGCGTTGTGGGTTTATTTTGGGACCAATGATTGGGAATAAATATTGATGATTTCTTGAGTGAATGGTATAATTATGAACATAAATATCAAGCCCAATGACTTTTAAAATATAAAAAAAAACGTTTTGCGAAACATTAGAAATGATTTTGTTCTGAAGATAATATAGAGGAACTGCTGTTCGAAAAACTTAATTGTTATGATAATTTCTTTTCGCCTGATGCTAATTTTCGTAAATGAGTTCTGCGAATGGAACTGGTTTCCAGACGAATTTTGAGCGTCCTTGCTCAAACTGCCTGACTTTGCAGGTAGCGCTTCGGCATTCTTTAGCTTCTTCAAATCTGCCGATCCTGCTGGTGAGGACCGCCTCTTTTTCTTACCATGAGGCATTTTTTGCACTTTTTAACACTTTCAAGGAGCTAATATCGAGGGGTACCTCACTGATTGGTGGTCCACAAAGGAATCATTACTGGAATGATTTTTTTTCCTTCATAAGGGTAATTCTCGTATGTCGTATGTTTCGAGTGTGCTGACCACATCAGGTGTCCGATGAAGATATATGTTTTTCCCTTTATGAGCAGTTCTCTCAGATTTCGGTAATTTGATTTTTTTGTATTTTTAAATCCGACTGAAACTTTTTTGGTGCCTTCGGTATGCCCAAAGAAGCCATTTTGCATCATTAGTTTGTCCATATAATTTTCCATACAAATTTGGCAGATGTCCAAACAAAAATGATGTATGAAAATTAAAAAATCTGTATCTTTTGAAGGATTTTTTTGATCGATTTGGTGTCTTCGGCAAAGTTGTAGGTATGGATAAAGACCACACTGAAAAAAAAAATGGTAAACGGTAAAAAAAATTTTGCTGATTATTTATTCAACTATTTGTCACTAAAACTTGATTTGCAAGAAACACTATCTTTTTTTATATATGTTTCAGGGGACATCAAATGCCAACTTTTCAGAATTGTCAGGTAGTGCAAACAATCATTGACCGAATTATGATTTTTCTAATCGATACAGATTTCTTTTTTAAATCAAAATATTGGTCGCAAACATTTTTCAACTCCATTTTCCGATGTAAAATCAAATTTGCAATCAAAAAGTACTTGAGTGAAATTTTGATAATGTGCACCGTTCTTAACCCTTACAGTCCGAACGTCTGATGCGAGATACCGAAAAAACCTTAAAAATGCTGTATCTTTGGCCTCTTTTGACCAAATAAGTTCGTTCACCCCTCAAAAGAACCGGACAAATCTCTATTTTCAGAATCTACAAAGAAATCCGGAATCGGTCACTTGACCACGGAGATATTCCGGAACCTAGTGGGGTAGGTTTTTGTCCGGGTATGCAACCCAATCTACAAATCATGATTATTATCATAAATTCTTCAAAAAAACCATCCCAATTTGCTCCAAGACCTGTTCTGGACATATAAGGCATATTCCTTTGATCCCGGACCATCGGATATGAATTGGCCACCTTTCCGGAACCGACTACACAGGAACGGATGTCGAATTCTACATCAAGTCTAATATGGCTTCCGACATGTCAAACGGCACTAAATTTGGCTCAGGAAATCAAATTTGACATCCTCAGTACGTTCTGGTGCCATTTGGCCCCTGCCACCAACCCGGAATATCCGTAACATGGTTCCGATGGACCAATTTCGGTAATTTCACGAGCACACTTTCCGACATGTCAAACAACACTGATTTTGGCTCAGGAACTCAAATTTGACATCCTCATTACGATCTGGTGCCATTTGGCCACCCTGCCATCAACCCGGAATATCCGTAACATGGTTCCGGTGGACCAATTTCGGTAATTTCACAAGTACACTTTCCGACATGTCAAACAACACTGATTTTGCTCAGGAACTCAAATTTGACATCCTCATGACGATTTGGTGCCATTTGGCCACTCTGCGACAAACCGGAATATCCGTAACATGGTTCCGGTGGACCAATTTCGGTAATTTTACGAGCATACTTTCGACATGTCAAACAACACTGATTTTTGCTCAGGAACTCAAATTTGACATCCTCATTACGATCTGGTGCCATTTGGCCACCCTGCCACCAACCGGAATATCCGTAACATGATTCCGGTGGACCAATTTCGGTTATTTCACGAGCACACTTTCCGACATGTCAAACAACACTGATTTTGCTCAGGAACTCAAATTTGACATCCTCATTACGATCTGGTGCCATTTGGCCCTGCCACCAACCCGGAATATCCGTAACATGGTTCCGATGGACCATTTGCGGTAATTTCACAAGTGTACCTTCCGATATGTCAAACAACACTGATTTTTGCCCAGAAACTCAAATTTAACATCCTCAGTACGTTCTGATGCCATTAGCCACCTGCCATCAACCGGAATATCCGTAACATGGTTCCGATGGACCAATTTCGGTAATTTTACAAGTACACTTTCCGACATGTCAAACAACACTGATATTTGCTCAGGAACTCAAATTTGACATCCTCATTACGATCTGGTGCCATTTGCCACCTGCCACAACCCGGAATATCCGTAACATGGTTCCGGTGGACAATTTCGGTAATTTCACGAGCACACTTTCGACATGTCAAACAACACTGAATTTGGCTCAGGAACTCAAATTTGACATCCTCAGTACGTTCTGGTGCCATTTGGCCACCTGCCACCAACCCGGATTGTCCGTAACAAGGTTCTAATGGACCAATTTACGGATACTTTCCGATTTGTCAATTACCGAAATTGGTCCACCGGAACCATTTTTTCCGGATATTCCGGGTTGATGGCAGGGTGGCCAAATGGCACCAGATCGTAATGTGGTTGTCAAATTTGAGTTCCTGAGCAAAAAACAGTGTTGTTTGACATATCGGAAAGTACCCTTGTGAAATTACCGAAATTGGTCCATCGGAACCATGTTACGGATATTCCGGGTTGGTGACAGGGTGGCCAAATGGCACCAGATCGTAATGAGGATGTCAAATTTGAGTTCCTGAGCAAAAATCAGTGTTGTTTGACATGTCGGAAAGTGTGCTCGTGAAATTACCGAAATTGGTCCACCGGAATCATGTTACGGATATTCCGGGTTGGTGGCAGGGTGGCCAAATGGCACCAGATCGTAATGAGGATGTCAAATTCGAGTTCCTGAGCAAAAATCAGTGTTGTTTGACATGTCGGAAAGTGTGCTCGTGAAATTACCGAAATTGGTCCACCGGAACCATGTTACGGATATTCCGGTTTGGTGGCAGAGTGGCCAAATGGCACCAAATCGTAATGAGGATGTCAAATTTGAGTTTCTGAGCAAAAATCAGTGTTGTTTGGCATGTCGGAAAGTGTACTTGTGAAATTACCGAAATTGGTCCACCGGAACCATGTTACGGATATTCCGGGTTGATGGCAGGGTGGCCAAATGGCACCAGATCGTAATGAGGATGTCAAATTTGAGTTCTTGAGCAAAAATCAGTGCCGTTTGACAAGTCGGAAAGTGTGCTCGTGAAATTACCGAAATTGGTCCATCAGAACCATGTTACGGATATTCCGGGTTGGTGGCAGGGTGGCCAAATGGCACCAGATCGTAATGAGGATGTCAAATTTGAGTTCCTGAGCCAAAATCAGTGTTGTTTGACATGTCGGAAAGTGTGCTCGTGAAATTACCGAAATTGGTCCACCGGAATCATGTTACGGATATTCCGGGTTGGTGGCAGGGTGGCCAAATGGCACCAGATCGTAATGAGGATGTCAAATTTGAGTTCTTGAGCAAAAATCAGTGCCGTTTGACAAGTCGGAAAGTGTGCTCGTGAAATTACCGAAATTGGTCCATCAGAACCATGTTACGGATATTCCGGGTTGGTGGCAGGGTGGCCAAATGGCACCAGATCGTAATGAGGATGTCAAATTTGAGTTCCTGAGCCAAAATCAGTGTTGTTTGACATGTCGGAAAGTGTGCTCGTGAAATTACCGAAATTGGTCCACCGGAATCATGTTACGGATATTCCGGGTTGGTGGCAGGGTGGCCAAATGGCACCAGATCGTAATGAGGATGTCAAATTCGAGTTCCTGAGCAAAAATCAGTGTTGTTTGACATGTCGGAAAGTGTGCTCGTGAAATTACCGAAATTGGTCCACCGGAACCATGTTACGGATATTCCGGTTTGGTGGCAGAGTGGCCAAATGGCACCAAATCGTCATGAGGATGTCAAATTTGAGTTCCTGAGCAAAAATCAGTGTTGTTTGACATGTCGGAAAGTGTACTTGTGAAATTACCGAAATTGGTCCACCGGAACCATGTTACGGATATTCCGGGTTGATGGCAGGCTGGCCAAATGGCACCAGATCGTAATGAGGATGTCAAATTTGAGTTCCTGAGCAAAATTCAGTGTTGTTTGACATGTCGGAAAGTGTGCTCGTGAAATTACCGAAATTGGTCCATCGGAACCATGTTACGGATATTCCGGGTTGGTGGAAGGGTAGCCAAATGGCACCAGAACGTACTGAGGATGTCAAATTTGATTTCCTGAGCCAAATTTAGTGCCGTTTGACATGTCGGAAGCCATATTAGACTTGATGTAGAATTCGACATCCGTTCCTGTGTAGTCGGTTCCGGAAGGGTGGCCAATTCATATCCGATGGTCCGGGATCAAAGGAATATGCCTTATATGTCCAGAACAGGTCTTGGAGCAAATTGGGATGGTTTTTTGAAGAGTTTATGATAATAATCATGATTTGTAGATTGGGTTGCATACCCGGACAAAAACCTACCCCACTAGGTTCCGGAATATCTCCGTGGCCAAGTGACCGATTCCGGATTTCTTTGTAGATTCTGAAAATAGAGATTTGTCCGGTTCTTTTGAGGGGTGAACGAACTTATTTGGTCAAAAGATGCCAAAGATACAGCATTTTTAATGTTTTTTCGGTATCTCGCATCAGACGTTCGGACTGTAAGGGTTAAGTTTAAACCAATTATAGGTAACTTTTTTTAAAATAGTCGAAGTTTTTATTATTTTTTAATATCATGCACATGTTTGCCTACTCTTGAAAAAAATACTTTTGAAAAGTTGAGAAAATTATCTATACAGTGAAACCTTTGGAACAACACAACATTTTTGCAATGTTTTGAAAGCAATTTGCAGATCTACAAAACGCTTTTTGAAGCTTGCAAAAATATTGTATGGTTTAGGAGAAATCTATGAAACAAAAAGCGTAACGCCACCGCGAAAAAAGAGGTTTCTCTGTATTTGCTTTTTTGAACTTTGTTGATACGACCCTGAGTTGCTGAGATAATGTCATGCAAGTGATTAAAAACAGGAAAATTGACCGACGGGATTCAAACCCAACACCAACAGTAAGGACTGGCACCTTAGCCCACTCGGCCATCAGACAGATGAAAAACTAAAAGGTTAAACTCATAGGGTAGAGGACCCAGAAATCGCTCACTTTATAATGGCAATCTAGGAAATTTGATGAGAATTTGATGACAATTTATGGTTTTTGGTTCTATTTGTTGTAGAACGTTGATAAACTATTTGATTTTAAGTCAGTGTTGGAATTCGAGCGAGAAGAAGGAAAGCATTTCTCGCTCGCGAACGAGGGAGAGAACTTGTAGTACTTTTCTCTTCTCGCTCGCGCTCGCATTTTCGTTCGCGTTCTCGCTCTCGACGCGAGCGCTCGCGTGCGCCTCTGGCTATCCGTTCGTCCCAAGCTAGCAATTTGTTTATCAGGCTTATGAATACGGACCAGGCGATGGTATAAAGGTGTAACTTCAATCGCTGTGTTGTTTTTGTTCGTTCAACTTCTCGCGAACGGGCAATTCTGGCTCGCGAGAAAGCCCGTTCGCGAGCGGAGGAGAGCACGGGCAATCGGTGAGTTTCTCTCGGCAGCTCGAGACTCGCGGCGAGAACTCGAGAGAGAGAAATTTTTCTCGCGAGAGCGCGATAATACCAACACTGTTTTAAGTTTCCATAAGGTTTTTATCATTTACATGTAAATTTTTGATAAAATTTTGCGTTTTAATAAAGTGCTCTGAAGAGCCTATTTTCGCCCCCCTAAATCCAATTTTCGCCCACCCTGGGAACCAGTTTTCGCCCACGACAAAAATCAAGAAATCAAATTAAATTATGACACAAAGCTAAGCAAATATGGTCTCCTATTGATACATAACATGTTTCCGAAGCTAAATTTCATTGATGTGCACATATTTTGTCGTACATATTTAAAATTGAGGTTCAAAAAATCCTAGGAGTTTTCTGTCTATCATAACTGAGCAATTCTCTGAGTTTTCGGTCATTCGATTTTTTTTGTATTTTTTAATCCGGCTGAAACTTTTTTGGTACCTTCGGTATGCCCAAAGAAGCCAATTTGCATCATTAGTTTGTCCATATAATTTTCCATACAAATTTGGCAGCTGTCCATACAAAAATGATATGTGAAAATTCAAAAATCTGTATCTTTTGAAGGATTTTTTTGATCAGGTTGGTGTCTTCGACAAAGTTGTAGGTATGGATATGGACTACACTGAAAAAAAATGATACACGGTAAAACAAATTTTGGTGATTTTTTATTTAACTTTTTGTCACTAAAACTTGATTTGCAAAAAAACACTATTTTTATTTTTATTTTTTGATATGTTTTAGAGGACATAAAATGCCAACTTTTCAGAAATTTCCAGAATGGGCAAAAAATCTTTGACCGAGTTATGATTTTTTGAATCAATACTGATTTTTTCAAAAAATCGAAATATCGGTCGCAAAAATTTTTCAACTTCATTTTTCGATGTAAAATCGAATTTGCAATCAAAAAGTACTCTAGTGATTTTATGATAAAGAGCACCGTTTTCAAGTTATAGCCATTTTTAGGTAACTTTTTTGAAAATAGTCGCAGTTTTTCATTTTTTAAAATTAGTGCCCATGTTTGCCCACCTTTGAAAAAAATATTTTTGAAAAGCTGAGAAAATTCTCTATATCATGCTTTATTGAACTTTGTTGATGCGACCCATAGTTGCTATTGCTATGCAAAGGCTAAAAAACAGGAAAATTGATGTTTTCTAAGTCTCACCCAAACAACCCACCATTTTCTAATGTCGATATCTCAGCAACTATAGGTCCGATTTACAATGTTAAAACATGAAACATTCGTGAAATTTTCCGATCTTTTCGAAAAAAATATTTTCAAAAATTTAAAATCAAGACTAACATTTTAAACGGGCCAAACATTCAATATTACGCCCATTTGAAATGTTAGTCTTGATTTTAAATTTTTGAAAATATTTTTTTCGAAAGGATCGGAAAATTTCACGAATGTTTCATGTTTTAACATTGTAAATCGGATTTATAGTTGCTGAGATATCGACATTAGAAAATGTTGGGTTGTTTGGGTGAGACTTAGAAAACATCAATTTTCCTGTTTTTTAGCCTTTGCATAGCAATATCTCAGCAACTATGGGTCTCATCAACAAAGTTCAAGAAAGCAAAATATAGAGAATTTTCTCAGCTTTTCAAAAATATTTTTTTCAAAGGTGGGCAAACATGGGCACTAATCATAAAAAAATGAAAAACTGCGACAATTTTAAAAAAGTTACCTAAAAATGGCTATAACTTGAAAACGGTGCACTTTATCAAAAATTCACTGAATTACTTTTTGATTGCAAATTCGATTTTACATCGAAAAATGAAGTTGAAAAAATTTTGCGACCGATATTTCGATTTTTTGAAAAAATCAGTATTGATTCAAAAAATCATAACTCGGTCAAAGATTTTTTGCCCATTCTGGAAATTTCTGAAAAGTTGGCATTTTATGTCCTCTAAAACATACCAAAAAATAAAAAAAATTAAAAATAGTGTTTTTTTGCAAATCAAGTTTTAGTGACAAAAAGTTAAATAAAAAATCACCAAAATTTGTTTTACCGTGTACCATTTTTTTTCAGTGTAGTCCATATCCATACCTACAACTTTGTCGAAGACACCAACTCGATCAAAAAATTCCTTCAAAAGATACAGATTTTTGAATTTTCACATATCATTTTTGTATGAACAGCTGCCAAATTTGTATGGAAAATTATATGGACAAACTAATGATGCAAAATGGCTTCTTTGGGCATACCGAAGGCACCAAAAAAGTTTCAGCCGGATTAAAAAATACAAAAATTAAAATTAAAGAAAAAAGACCGATTCCGTAGAGAACTGCTCAACTAAAACCAAAACATGTTCTCACTCTCACTAAAAAAAAATGACTGAATCAAAATTTGTGATAGAACTCATGTGTCCCTGTTCACCCAAGATAAGGTCACACAGTTACAATTAGCTCCATGTTGTTGTTGATTTTGTTAGGGGAGCTTTAACCCTATGGGTCATTTGCTCCTGAATTGACTCAATATAAAACATCGAGTACCTCTTAATAAAAATATTAAAGCACATGTGTAACTACTTCTCCATCCTCTGCTTAATTTGTTCTCCTATGTACCAGTAAAGTTTTACAACATTTGAACCAAAACCCCTTATGAGTGAAAGTAATTCAAATGATTATTTAACCTTTAAAAATAATCTAGAATGTTCCAAATATATTTTCAAGCACATTTCGCTGCGATTAGAAAAGTTTTTATGGTAAACGAAAACTGGTTCTAGATAAAACCTTAAAACACAATACTAGATTTCGCCCTGGTCGAAAATTAGATCGAATGTTTTTTCATGACCCCAGAAATCGCCCACTTTATTTTATTGAAATAACCTTTGGTAAACGTTTAAAACAGGTAAATCACTAGATTTCCATGAAATTCAGACATACAGTGAACTAATGAATTTTTCATTTAATTTATTTTCAGACAAAACGAGTTGTTTTCCCTCATAAACGTTATTACCCGCTGTAGTCTAAATTGATAAAAATATGGCGGCTGTAGTTAGGCCTTTTTTGAAAAGCTTATAAAAACTTAATAAACAATAGAAATTCATTAGGATAGTTCAATTAGTACTAGAAATGAATGAATATGTAAACCTGCATAATAAATTCAACCATAAAACGGTATGAGCTTGGTAAATACAGATTAAATCCAGTAGGTGGGCGAAAACTGGAGCAGGGCGATTTCTGGGTCCTC
The DNA here is from genome assembly GCF_015732765.1 of Culex quinquefasciatus. Taxonomy (NCBI): domain Eukaryota; kingdom Metazoa; phylum Arthropoda; class Insecta; order Diptera; family Culicidae; genus Culex; species Culex quinquefasciatus. The sequence continues at coordinate 86,788,782 of NC_051862.1, forward strand.
TATATGAGCTTGACATTTCGGTCAAGTCGGTTTCCCATACTGATGGGCTACATATTTCAGGGTGTAAAATCACATAAAATTGCATAAAGTAATGCAATATTTATTTTTCACCCAGGCCTTTTACACGCAGCCAGATTGCTACTTTTTTAGATGTGTAAGTCTCACTCAAATAACCCACCATTTTCTAATGTCGATATCTCGGCAACTAATGATCCGATTTCCAATGTTAAAATATGAAACATTCGTATAATTTTCCGATCTTTTCGAAAACAATATTTTCAAAAAAATTAAATCAAGACTATCATTTCAAAAGGGCGTAATATTCAATGTGTGCCCCCCTCAGTCATCGATTTTTTGCACAACCTGGAAATTTCTGAAAAGTTGACATTCGATGTTTTCTATTACATATCATAAAATGAAAAAAAAAAAAAAAAAATAGTGTTTTTTTGCAAATCAAGTTTTAGTGACAAGAAGTTAAATTAAAAATCCTCAAAAAAAAATTACCATTTATCATTTCTTTTTTCGTGTAGTCCTTATCCATACTTACATTTTTGCTGAAGACACCAAATCGATCAAAAAATTCCTTCAAAAGATACAGATTTTTGAATTTTCATGCATCATTTTTGTATGGACAGCTGCCATTTTTTATGGAATATTATATGGAAAAACTAATGATGCAAATGGCTTCTTTGGGCATACCGAGGGTACCAAAATAGTTTCAGTCAGATTAAAAAATAGAAAAATTTAAATTCTTGAAAAATACCGTTTTCGTAGAGAATTGCTCCTACACAGAAAAAAATGATAGTAATATTCATCATTTTGTGTAAAAAAATGATTAATTTTACCCCAGAAAATAATTAATTTTCATCAGTTTTTGATGAATATTCATCAGGTTTACAAATTTACACATTTTTTATGTAATATTACTCAAAAAAAGAGGTAATATTCAACCTACCAAATTTTCAACAATTCATAATTCTACTTTTTTCTGTGTAGGTAGTACTATTCAAAACAGTGTTAAGGGCTAAGAGAAAGACCGAGCTCCGATTTTTGTCGTTTTGCGCTTGCTAGATTTCGCTCTCCCCGTGCGTTGCTTTCTCTCTCTATTCTCTCTCGCCGTGTGCACCGTGCTGCCAGCAAGGCGATAGGCATACTTTTGCGTCGCATGAACGTGATACCAATAATTATGCCGTTGATTCCATATTACTTCTGATGTAAAAATCTTCAATTATTATTTCAAGAACATTGTGAAGATTTTTGTATTCCAGTACTATAAATTATTACAAAAATATGTAAATTCTTCAAAAAATCGTACATTGTTCGAGAACTTGATTTTTATAGCAATTACCCCCGATGTTTTTAGTTGCATAATGTTTCATCAAGCGTTGGAAACATATTTCAAATGCAATTTGAAGAGTTTTGTATTCAAACACTACAAAATATTACAAAAATTCGTAAAATACAGCAAAATTCAAACATTGATCTAGAATTCAACTGTTATCGTGATTACCCCCACAGTTTCTAGTTGCAAAATGTTTCATCAAGTATTTGATACATATGAGCAGTTCTCTAGGATTTCGGTCATTCGATTTTTTTTGTATTTTTTAATCCGACTGAAACTTTTTTGGTGCCTTCGGTATGCCCAAAGAAGCCATTTTGCATCATTAGTTTGTCCATATAATTTTCCATACAAATTTGGCAGCTGTCCATACAAAAATGATGTATGAAAATTCAAAAATCTGTATCTTTTGAAGGAATTTTTGATCGATTTGGTGTCTTCGGCAAAGTTGTAGGTATGGATACGGACTACACTAGAAAAAATAATACACGGTAAAAAAATTTGGTGATTTTTTATTTAACTTTGTCACTAAAACTTGATTTACAAAAAACACTATTTTATTTTTTTATTTTGATATGTTTTAGAGGACATAAAATGCCAACTTTTCAGAAATTTCAGGTTGTGCAAAAATCATTGACCGAGTTATGAATTTTTAATCAATACTGATTTTTCAAAAATCGAAATTTTGTCGTAAAATTTTTCAACTTCATTTTCGATGTAAAATTAAATTTGCAATCAAAAGTACTTTAGTGAAATTTTGATAAAGTGCACCGTTTTCAAGTTATAGCCATATTTAAGTGACTTTTTGAAAATAGTCGCAGTTTTTATTTTTAAAATTAGTGCACATGTTTGCCCAGTTTTGAAAAATATTTTGAAAAGCTGAGAAAATTCTCTATATTTTGCTTATTCGGACTTTGTTGATACGACCTTTAGTTGCTGAGATATTGCAATGCAAAGGTTTAAAAACAGGAAAATTGATGATTTCTAAGTCTCACCCAAACAACCCACCATTTTCTATCGTCAATATCTTAGCAACTAATGGTCCGATTTACAATGTTAATATATAAAACATTTGTGAAATTTTCCGATCTTTTCGAAAAAAATATTTTCAAAATTTTCAAATCAAGACTAACATTTCAAAAAGGCCAAACATTCAATATTACGCCCTTTTAAAATGTTAGTCTTGATTTGAAAATTTTGAAAATATTTTTTCGAAAAGATCGGAAAATTTCACAATTGTTTCATATATTAACATTGAAAATCGGACCATTAGTTGCTGAGATATTGACGATAGAAAATGGTGGGTTGTTTGGGTGAAACTTAGAAAACATCAATTTTCCTGTTTTTAAACCTTTGCATTGCAATATCTCAGCAACTAAAGGTCGTATCAACAAAGTCCGAATAAGCAAAATATAGAGAATTTTCTCAGCTTTTCAAAAATATTTTTTCAAAACTGGGCAAACATGTGCACTAATTTTAAAAATAAAAACTGCGACTATTTTCAAAAAGTCACTTAAATATGGCTATAACTTGAAAACGGTGCACTTTATCAAAATTTCACTAAAGTACTTTTGATTGCAAATTTGATTTTACATCGAAAATGAAGTTGAAAAATTTTACGACCAAAATTTCGATTTTTTGAAAAATCAGTATTGATTAAAAATTCATAACTCGGTCAATGATTTTTGCACAACCTAGAAATTTCTGAAAAGTTGGCATTTTATGTCCTCTAAAACATATCAAAAAATAAAAAAAATTAAAAATAGTGTTTTTTTGTAAATCAAGTTTTAGTGATAAAAAGTTAAATAAAAAAATCACCAAATTTTTTCTACCGTGTATTATTCTTTCCAGTGTAGTCCGTATCCATACCTACAACTTTGCCGAAGACACCAAATCGATCAAAAAATTCCTTCAAAAGATACAGATTTTTGAATTTTCATACATCATTTTTGTATGGACAGCTGCCAAATTTGTATGGAAAATTATATGGACAAACTAATGATGCAAAATGGCTTCTTAGGGCATACCGAAGGCACCAAAAAAGTTTCAGTCGGATTAAAAAATACAAAAATTAAAATTGAAGAAAAAAGACCGATTTCGTAGAGAATTGCTCATATTTCTTAAATAATCTGAAGAGTTTTGTACTCAAGTACTACAAAATTTTACAAAAATAGTTAAATACAGTAAAAAACGTACATTGTTCGAGAATCTGATTTTTA